>NC_141685.1:1883274134-1883874134 GCF_964263255.1 Lissotriton vulgaris | reverse complement strand
GGCAGACATTTATTAAAAGTGATGCTTTTTAGAAACCTTCATGGCTTACCCCCCAACGGCCAAGCCATCGGTGAACTGAGAGTTGTCATGTGATGTAAACCCTAAACCTGGCCTAGATTCTAATTATAGATGGAACAACATTGTAGTCTATTAACCAAACATAAAAGTGGCTTACAAATCACACTTCCTGAACTAAAGTATTTAAAACTGAACTCATATGTGATAATAAAGACATTGGGCCCGATTCACAGAATGAACTTAAGACTCAATCCTAAACTTACTACTTTTGGTATTCACAGAATGAACTTACTACTTTTGGTATTCACAGAAGTTAGGATTTTGTCTTAAGTCTGTCTTAAGTCTGTCTTAAGACAAACTTAAGACAAAATCCTAACTTCTGTGAATGCCAAAAGTAGTAAGTGCATTTTGTGAATGCCAAAAGTAGTAAGTGCATTCTGTGAATACCAAAATAGTAGTAAGTTTAGTATTGAGTCTTAAGTTCATTCTGTGAATCGGGCCCAATGGTAATGCATCAGTTTCGCCTATGTGATGAGTAATAAGCTGTTCTTATCTATCACTGTCCAGGAAAAAGGAAATAGCTCCCTGACAAGAATCACAGGCGTGGAGAGGATGTTGCGCAGTGGCTATAGCTGCTGACTTGAAAGCTGGGATCCCAGTTTGAGTCTCGGCACAGCAACATCCTGTGATTCTGCACAAATCACTTCTTTCTGGGTGATAAATTGTGCTATATAAATCTGCTGCTGCAAGAGGAAAAAGCAGGAAGAGGCAAAACTTTATGAAAAAATAATTCCAGCAAACTGAATGTTAATAGTATTTCGGCTAAGGGAAACTGATAAGAAAAGCAGAGTAGAAACAGGCATTATTAAAGGCAGGAAAATATGTTATAGCAAATAGAAATGGCGGACAAGTAAGTGGAAGCACAGAAGTCAATGAAAAGCCAGGAAAGCTAGGATACAGTATGTAAGTCCATTTTAAGATTTATACAAAAAACAATAGATTTCACAAGCAATGCAGGCAAAACCTAAAGAGGAGGGGCTGTGAAATAAAACATTTTACGAGGATCAGACAACTTGGAGAAGCAGGTTCCAGGTAATCTGGTTCCACATTTACAAATTCAGTCACCAGATGGGTATCTTTGGCTCTCTCATTTAAATCAAAAGCCACAGTTTTGTTTTTCATTCTTGGCTCATGAGAGAAAAAGCCATACAGAGAGAGCAGGCCAAACTCTATGCCCCCAGACTAAACTAACAAGCCAAGAATGCATTTATCTGGGGGTGTCACACCCCAAACAGACCCCGCTTCCATTAAGCAATACCCCTGGGGGTATTTTCTATACTTGTAACGGCCCCTGGTTCCCTCGTTACGCCAGTAACACCTATCACCTTTTGTACTATGCTTATAAACCTGTCATCAGCTAATTTGACAGATAAACCCCAAGAAACCTACTCCCTAATTTGCGATGTTAAACATGTGCTACAACGCATGTGATTACCACACGGTTGTTACCACGACCGCATTGTTACAACGCAACCCATTACATCGCAAGTCGTTTCTTCGACTTGCTGTAGGGGGTGCGCTGGATTTAGGAAAAGTATAATTTACTATTCCAACTCCAGCGTGTGCAATAGTAGGGAATGTGTTGGAATAGTAAACTATACTATTCCTTAGTTTAGCGCGCCCCCTACAGCAAGACGTAGAAACGACTTGAATGCAATGGCTTGCCTTGTAACAAGGGGGTCCTTGTAACGACCGTGTTGTAATCGCATGCGTTGTAGCACATGCAATGTAAACGTCGTTTCCCCATGCCCCCAGCACCTGCATCTTTCTGTTTTCTCTTTTCCACAGTGTAGGACGTAAATGCTGCTTCCCGTGGGTGTTATTTAAAATGTAGTAAGCCTTTAGTAGTATTATATGAGGTACCACGCAAGTGTAATGTGTATGCGTTGATTGCCAACTGCAAGCAAAATGACAGGCAACTTAACTTACTGTAAAAACGGTCAAACAAACCTGCACATGTTGCTTGAGTATAGCGTGTAATACCTAAAAGAATAATTCTAAGTGCGCCGGAAAGATAATGGAGATCGTGGTCTGTGCCTATTTAGTTCTAAAAGTTCAGATATACTTTGGTGAAGCTACCAACACCCAAAGATAGCCTTTTCAAGCGGTTGATAGATATTTAGCTGAGCGTTCGAGAGTTCTGTCTAGATTATGATCATATTGCACCCCCTACTGTTAAAAACATGAATAGTCCCCTGGTTTTGCAGTGATGAATGAGACTCAAAAATTAGGGCAGGTTGGTCAGCGATGTCTCAATGTACACACAGGACCAGGTAAGAGTGCCAGTATCACATAATGACAAAGCAATCTTTTAAGGCAATTAATACGTTTTGTATGTACTATCTCAAATTCTTAATCTCATAGAGCCTGGCTTTAATGCAGACCATCTAGAAAGATCTCTGACTCTCGTTTTCCTCTTCGATCTTTCTGTCGGCATCTCCTACCCAGACTTTATCAGACTTTTTTTTTATCTTGTGCAGCTTTATATAGCGCGAACTCTACCCCAAAGTATCGCAATGCTTTACATGAGCACCGGTTGCATTACAAACGAACACATTCATTTTTAGGCGCGAGGAGATTACGTGATTTGACCAGTATCAGAGGATGTTTGAGCCTCCTGACAGACTCGAACTTGGCTCCAGTGGTCGAAGTGGGGAAAAAAAAGTAGGGAAACTGTGGGTGGAGAATCAGGGGGCGGGAATACCCGAAGATTGGATCAGTGGGCGGAGTCAGGGGTGTGGCTAGAAATAGCAAAACATTCCAATTTTTTGTACTGTTTAGCATTTCACTGACAAGTTACAGCTTATAACGTTCTTTAATTCAAACAATGGATAAACATGTTTATTTTAGGTTTAATTCAGGAAAAAGCAAACACTCAGAGAATTCAGGTTTATGTAAAGCGTGCAACATATGCAAATCAGTCTTGATCCTGCGCTCAATGGGAGCAGTCCAGCCTAAACTGCCAGGCCAGGTCCTCCCTGGACTGGAAACTGGCATCCTAGGACCGGTTTCGGGCTTTCAGCCCTCATCAGCCAGGATAGCTTGATTCCAGTGGCATGGAGAGCACGGGACCCACGTCTGGACATACCCGTCTCACTCGGGATGACAAAAGCAAAAAGAACAAGATGGACAGAATGCAGAACAATGTCATACATTCACCCCAGTACAGAGATCTGGACCTAAATCCATTGTTTTTTGCTCACCATGCCATTCCAGTTTGGACCCAGCCATATGCAAATCAGTCTTGATACTGCACCCAATGGGACCAGTCCAGCTCAAACTGCCAGGTCATATGTATTCAAGTGCACTTTCATTCGAGAAGTGAACACAAAGCAGTATCCACTGAACTGTGCACATAAAATATTGCTCTTTGATATGCATGGTACACGTTCTTTGCAGCAGGCGTATTACCCCTCTGCGCTACCTTAGATGAGTAAAACAGCCACTAGACAAAACACACTCCCATCTCTCTCCAGCAGGTACATTGATCACCAAAGTTATCTTGGCACTTGTATTGTTGACCAAAACCTGCTGAATATACAAAGAACTTTGCAGTGTATTTAAAACTCCTGCACTTGTACAAAACCGGTCCCCCCAAACTAAACAGGCCCCTACCCTTCCAGTAGCCCTGGGAAACGATGCCTGGAACGGCCAGTCCGGCATAGTTACCTTTTTCAATGCAATACTGCAGATATGTATACTTATTAGATATAAACGTCATGGATCACTGTTAGTGTAAGATACAGATTCTTCCTGAATATCCTTTGAATTGGGTTCCTGCCTGAATGACACACATGAGCATGTTTGGTACACAAAAGAAGGTATCTGGGTTCCTGTGCTTAACTATGCATAATCTTTTGGAAGATGTTTTAAAGTTTGCACCTTTAACATAATCTTTCTAACAAGCAATATAATGTTTTTTAACTTCTAGCCAATTTTGTAAATTTTTTAGGGCCATGCCGGACAGAACAGAAGTAAAGGCAGAATGCATTCATGGCATCTGCAGTTCTGTGACTTTGAGTTGAAGAGAAGTTTTGTGCAGAGATGGGTTTGGGTCCAGGCCGGGGAAACTCCAGCCGAACCCTTACTGAGGCAGAGGTTCCTCTGTTGTGCCAGAGGCTAGCTCTCCTCTTGCTGGTTCAGAGACACGCTTGCCATAAGTGGATTGGAAGCAGCGTGACCTAGTGCTTTGTCAAGGCAGAGGATCACCCAGCTCTTTAGAGTAGGAGCCGTGTGTTCTGCCTCTTCATGGCCTTTCTACTTGTCCCAGATTTGGCAGCACTGTCTAATCCCAAGTCTCTTGTGTTATTCAATGTGTTTCCAGTTTAGGGCGCACAGGTACTCAGTTCAGTGTAGTCAGTTTGTTAAAATAAACTAGTTTGTGTGCCTGTAGATAGAAGGGAAGGGGAGGAGGTTGTGGGCACTCCAGACTAGGGTGGCCAACTGGCATCTGGCAAGGGTGCAAATTCAGGATGGCGAGCGTAAGAGTTCAGGACAAAAGGTCAAAATTCAGGATAAATATTTGGGGCAACAGGTATGCTTTGCAGACACATCAGTAGATGTCATGCAATAGTATTTAAATAAATAGGCAAGACACTTCTCCTGCCCTGTCACTTTCTCCTGCCTGGTCACTTCTCCTATCCTGTCACCGCTCCTTTCCTGTCACCGCTCCTTCCCTGTCATTTCTCATGCCCAGTCACTTCCCCTGCCCAGTCACTTCCCCTGCAAGGTTCACTGCTCCTGCTTGTTTACTGCTCCTGCTCGTTCTCTGCTCCTGCCCATTCACTGCTCTGGTCCGCTCACTGCTCCTGTCCGTTCACTGCTCTGGTCCGCTCACTGCTCCTGCCCGTTCACTGCTCCTGCCCGTTCACCCCTCCTTTCCTGTTGCCTCTCCTGCACTGTCACTGCTCCTGACCCGTCACTGCTCCTGACCCATCACTGCTCCTGACCTGTCACTGCTCCTGACCCGTCACTGCTCCTGACCCGTCACTGCTCCTGACCCGTCACTGCTCCTGCCCAGTCACCTCTCCTGCCCAGTCGCCTCTCCTGCCCGGTCGCCTCTCCTGCCCAGTCGTCTCTACTGCCCAGTCGCCTCTACTGCCCAGTCGCCTCTACGGCCCAGTCGCCTCTACTGCCCAGTCACCTCTCCTGCCCAGTCGCCTCTCCTGCTCAGTCGCCTCTCCTGCCCAGTCGCCTCTCCTGCCCAGTCGCCTTTCCTGCCCAGTCACCTCTCCTGCCCAGTCAACTCTCCTGCCCAGTCAACACTCCTGCCCAGTCAACACTCCTGCCCAGTCAACACTCCTGCCCAGTCAACTCTCCTGCCCAGTCAACTCTCCTGCCCAGTCAACTCTCCTGCCCAGTCAACTCTGCGCCCAGTAAACTCTCCTTCCCAGTCAACTCTCCTGCCCAGTCACCTCTTCTTTCCCATCACTGCTCCTGCCCAGTTCACTCTGTATACAACATTGACAAAATACACAAGGTGGCAAGTTCCCCACAGTACTCTGCTTGAGGAAAGCTCTGTAATCACTAACTAGGATTTTATTTATTTTTATTGTTTTGAGTTTTCTATAGCACTGGCTAGACCCGGAGGTATCAGAGCACTTTACATAAGGTTCCACAAAATTACATCAGTTACAAATTACATCAGTTACAAGAAAACATTTCAAGAGCGTCAGTTATCGGAAGTATCTAGGACGGCATGAATCACATGCTTGCCTGCATCTCGTCAGCAATGATTCGTCTAAGAAAGAGAGGTCCTAAGGTTTTCCAGGACCCCCAGTAAGATTCCAATGGTCATGTTCCAGAGAACATGCGTGTAGCGAACTTTTAAACAAACAACATTGACTGATATCAATGCCTGGCTAGCAGAAGATAACATATGCCCGAGTTTTATGACACGTGCACTCACAGAGGCTTACACTGTAGCCCCTTCGATGTACACTGGTTTCATGGCACACTCACATCGGCTTGTTCTGGAGCATCTTAGATTTCCCAAACTTCCCAGCACACTCACAGCGGCTTGGGCTGGAGTACCTCTGGTGTACACGAGTCTTATGGCACACTCACATAGACTTGCAACGCAGCACTTCGGATTTACACAAATCTTATGGCATACTAGTGTTAAATTTGAGCCGGTGGTTGCCGGTGGGGAGCACGAGCACTTATTTTTGGGCACCAAAGAGCAAGAGACTGAAAAACGAACAAAGCAGAAAGACGGAGGAAGAGAATGACGAAAAACCCACCATAAAGGGAGAAAGCAGGAGTGTGTAAGGATGAGATAAAGGGAGTGTCTGGCAGCAGAATAAAGAGGCCTGAGGCTGTTTCAAGACCACGCATCCTTGGCATTCAGTACGCTGATATTTAATTGCACCCGCCGCGGGGTTAAGAGCAAAGCCTTGGGCACGGGCACTTATTCTATTACAAATTAGGCAATGTGGCACTCCTAGGAGGCTTGAACTGGAGCTTTTCGAAATGACATAGATGTTATGGCACACTCACAGAGACTTGCAACAGAGCACCTCAAATGTACACGCATTCCATGGAGAACTCACCAAGGTTTGCACTTGTAAAACTCTTATTTACACGGGTATTATGGCATGCTCTTGCCGACTTGCACTGTGGCGCCTCAGATTTACACAGATCTCATAGCACAAACACTTATACTGGAGCATCCCCAATTTGCACGGATCGTATGGCAGACTCACAGAGATTTACACTGGGGCATCTCTAGACTTCACTGACTGTGGCAGACTCACTGAGATTTACTCTGGAGCATCCCCAGATTGCATAGATCGTATGGCCGACTCACAATTTACTATGGAGCATCCCCAGTTTGCACGGATCGTATGGCCGACTCCCAGAGATTTACTATGGAGCATCCCCAGTTTGCACGGATTGTATGGCAGACTCAGAGATTTACTATGGAGCATCCCCAGTTTGCGCAGATCGTATGGCAGACTCATAGAGATTTACTAGCGAGCATTCCCAGTTTGCACGATCGTATGGCAGACTCATAGAGATTTACTATGGAGCATCCCCAGTTTGCACAGATCGTATGGCAGACTCTTTGAGATTTACTATGGAGCATCCCCAGTTTGCACGGATCGTATGGCAGACTCACGGAGATTTACTATGGAGCATCCCCAGTTTGCACGGATCGTATGGCAGACTCACAGAGATTTACTATGGAGCATCCCCAGTTTGCACGGATCGTATGGCAGACTCACAGAGATTTACTATTGAGCATCTCCAGTTTGCACGGATCGTATGGCAGATTCATAGAGATTTACTATGGAGCATCCCCAGTTTGTACGGATCATATGGCACACTCACAGAGATTTACACTGGGGCATCTCTAGCTTGCACGGACCCTATGGCCCACTGACAGAGACGTGCACTGTCCGGAACTCTTCATATTTACAAAACTCTAATGGAGAACTCACCAGACTTGCACTGGTGCAACTCGGTTTTACACAGCTCATATGGCACACTCACACTCTGGCATCCACTGGCGCTACTCCGGAGATATCTATTGTCTCGTGGGTGCAACAATTATATGACTATGGTAAAAGCAAGCTGAGCACCTTCTTAAAGTTCGAGAATAATTTATCACAAAAGTGAACTCTATTTCAGAAATGTTGCAGTGAGAAAACAAAGGGATCCCGATAAAAGTCAACAAAGAGCTCAGAAGCCCTAGAGAGCAGTCCCCTCTGATAACTTCTGTGCGAAGTCCAGAGGTACACCCCTGTAGCACACTCTCTGTTACTGTGTTTGCGCAGGACTTTAACTTCAGGTTTAGACATTTGAAGTGGGATAAAACATAAAGGAGAGCTGGATTACTGTTGCGGCTGTCGATCACTTTTGGGCATTTTCACCAATGCAATTACCACCAGCAAATGTCTGGGGTAGTGGTTAACGATTGTATGCACTTTTCACCAAACGGAGCTCAATTGGCTCATAGTGAGAGACAGTGAAGATGCTGATACTTCTCAAAGCCATAAAGCAGCTAAAAACTATTCAGTTCCAAGAGCAGCGCTATACGAGTGCAAGTTCCTTCCACCCTTCATCATTTATTTATCCATAAGAGGGACGCGAGATGGCTGGGGGCAGAGGCACACATACATAGGTCGAGTTAAATGAAGATTAAGAGGTATCCATAGAGAGGGGCAGTGCGAGAGAGAAGCAGAAGAGAGGGGGAGAGAGAAAAGAAAAGATAGGGAATAACAGGAGTTCTAAAGCTACAGGAGCGGAACGGGGGAGAGCGCTATCGGATAATAAAGAAACTCAAACAGAACGACAGAGATAATTAAACAATTAAAGCAAGAGATGTGGAGAGGGAAGAAGGAGATGGAGAGAACGACCGATGGAAAGAAAAAGACAGAGTCCAAAAAACGATTCAAGAAATAGGGTTTAGTTGTCTATAAACAGGGACACTTGCAATTATGTGGCTGAAGAAGACCAAACTTGGCCACAGGCGGCATATTCTATGTCAGTATTATTTACAGCATTATCCTTTTCAAGGCAGTAATACTATGTGAGCAAAGGGTGCGCTTTATTTGTAGCAGCTCAGCACTTGTATGGAGGGATTCACAGTTGAAAGGTGAGCAGTCAACGCTACCAAGCGTTTTCATCCTTTTTAGGTAAAAACATTTTTCTTTGAAAAGTGCTAATTATGCAGCATATTGTGCGTCATGTGACAAGTGTGGCAAACAGATAATTAAGCGGAAAACACCATGGTCGTGGAATCACTCATTCTAGTGGCCTGTGGTAAAAGAGACAGATGCAGCAGCTAAAATTGCCCAATAATTGCAGAGACAGACAGGAAGTCTGCGAGAGGGAGCGTGACAGAGAGGACGTATAGCAGATTCTATAGACAGAGTGACAGACAAGAGAGAGCGCAAAGGGGGAAGATGGCTTAAGCAGAAGATACTATAAACAGAGACAAGCTGACTTAGAGAGAGCTTCCGGGTCCCCGGACTGCACCAGGGCTGGGTGGGCACAGAGCAGTCCAAGTGCCTGAACCCTTGACCACTACCCCAGCCTCCTGATGTAAATAATTAATTTACTCTCTTAATTTCTATGCAGATAAGTACTTAATCAATAATAACTCAATCGAAATAAAGGAAAACAGAGTCCGTGGTGTAAGAGTTTCTAAGGGTTTTATTCCTCATAAAGGAATCAGGATATCATGTTCTGACCACCACACAGGATGTCAGAAGGGATAGATGAGCGCGCCGTCGTTTATTGACAATACATAGCTTATATACTTGATTTACATCATAATGTTCAATGTAAGAGGCGTAACAGCTGAGAGAAGACAAGATAACAGTATACACGTGGTGCTAGTACATCATCAAGAGGCGTAAACTAGGCGTGTGTGCTAGAAACGTCACTGATAGGTGACGCAAGTGGGTGGCACCAAGGGGTGGTGCTAACAGAATGTTGCAATGTCAGCAGAAATCGGAAGCTTGGATGCGCGCGCAGCTGCATGACGTGTGATAGACGGGGTGCAGGGGACTTGACATTTACACTGGCGGAAAGAGACAGAAGTCTGGCATGTCAGTTCAACTTGTGCTTCTATCATATCTGATATCTGATGTTTAGGAACTAAGCTATCTGGGCAGAAAGGTCTCTAGAGCAGAAGCTATTCTATACTTGCTGTGAGTGCGTGTATAAGCGCCTGAGTGTCTGCATGAGAAGCGTGGGGGCATGGGGCCTTCCATGGAAGCATGGCAACAGAGGCTATGAATTACTTGCATAAAGACAGGTCGGCCCTTTAGCCCTGTAGCTGAGGAAGGATGTTTACTGAAGCTAGCAGGCCGGAATGTATCTTCGGGGAGGAAAACAGATAACTCGAAGGTTATAGTCAATCTTGGCAGGCAGCAGGCTGAGCTGAGCACGGAGGGCCGCGCTAGAAGTAAGTCAGAGTTCACGGGTACGGGGGCTGCTTGGGCAGAGGCCCTCGCAGTCAGAAGCCAGAAAAGAGGCTCGGTGGCAGAGATTCAGGGCCTACTTTCAGCCAGGCTGAAAAACGTAGGAGTACACTTCAAAAAGACGTTGGCATAGCATACTTAGGAACGGACCATCAAACCCATTCATGGTGGGTCTGAAAGAGGACAAGTTAACGTTGGACGCAAATGTATTTGCGTCTTCATAGCTGGTACAGGAGGGAAGTTACATGCACTTTTAACTCGTACATGGAGTCGGTGGGGTACTCGCTAGGGAACACAACATGACCATAAAATTTATATTACCTCATTCCCTCCTTGTTCCCTACGGACCCTTCATGATATATCGATCCTCATAAATCGATCAGTTTGTTCTTGTAACATTATATGTTCGTCTTTCTTTCTTTGACTGTTTGAGAGGCAACTGGAATGCTCAATGCAGGATGTGGCACACAGTCCACATATCGCTGGCCCACACTGCAGGCATAGGCAACAACTGAATACTATAACAAGGCCAATGCCTAGGAACGATAAGATCTTCCATCCCCAAGCTGTTAACGTAGTCCAGAACCAACCGGACCAAGTCCAGGTGCCTGGATTCCGATGTATCTGATTTGCAATTTTATGTAAACGGGTGATAGCTTGATAGACAGATGGTGCGTTTTGTGGAATGAAAACACAGCAACTTGACCCGATGACCTTACAAGCTCCACCTCTATCTGCCAAGATGACGTCAATCACAAGACGATTTTGAAGGACAACAGTCCGTATAGCAGACTGCTCCTCTGTTAAGTTACCTAGAGCGGAGGCAGTTTCGTTCACTACTGCTTCGAGTGTTCTCGTTAATCTGCGTATTAATTTACTGTTTTGGACAGGTCCTAGGAAGAAAAAGAATCCTTTATTGAAATCAGTGTACTGTTCCCATGCCGTTTCTGTGTAGTCGACAAGGGGAATATCTCTTTTGGGTCTATTCGGTGCTAGATTCGTATTTCTATGGTAATCAGGAGGAGCTAGGAAAACAGGTGGCAGAAGGAATGCAATGTAACAGGTACCATCCCAATCTGGGGGCAAACGTATGTATGCGGTATGACCACAAACAAAGTAGGAATGACTGGTAGCTTTAAAAGACGATTTACCATGGTCACTGAACTCGACCACAGTAGTGCATTTACTATGACCTACGTGTACTGAACCTTTCTTGCTAACACATAATTCACCTGTGACTGGTAGTACTAACATATGGGGCAGAACTGGAGCAGTTTCAGATTCAACAGTGAGGATCATAAGGCTAATTGTGTAATTACCTAATCCATATACTTCATTTTCTAGATCAGTTCCTATTCGAGTGGGAAGTCCTTCTTGATCAGGATAACAGACGTTGAGCAGGACTAAGTTCAAGTTTCCCCAAACCCAGCCCCCATCGAAAACAGCAATATCAGGATCTAAAGAATTAATTATTTTAAACCATGCTCCACAGGAGCCATTGTGAGTGAATGGGTACGGAAAGAGGGGCAGAGCTCCCTTGTAATTCTGGTAGGGAGGGAGTCGGCCACATATCCAACAGTCTGTAGCATTATTTGTCTGATGGGAATGGTGTAACATACTAATGAATGTATTGTTGCGCAGCGCAAGTCTGTAAGAGAGTTCATGTGCAGGAAGTTCACTAAAAGTGTGTTCAGCAGAGACATTGTAAGCAGATTGTTCACGCCTGAAAATAGGCCAGTACATAGGAAGCAGAATGCTGGCAATAATAATTAGAATACTCAGAATAAACATGATTATTAGTGTCACTATGCAGTGACTACGAAGTGATTTGCAATATGTTCTTCTCTTTTCCTCTCTCTCTCTAACTCGATCTAGGGGATACATGTCAGAAACTATTTAACCGATTCACCTAGGGGAGGACTTAAACAATTAAACTGTCTGACTTGCTAGATCGAAGCTTCATACGGTAAAGTTCTTGAGGAGTCTTTTCTCTTTTAGGCACAGTAACGTCTTGTGCTTCAACACAGTCTTTGGTGGGGGTGGACGAGTCAGAGTCCTGTTTCAGTCCGTTTTTTAGTTCATTGCATAGTTTGATGTGACTCGTGTGGACCCACCCCTTTCTCCCCTCGATTTTCACGGCGGTCCTGGTGGTAAGCAGAACGGTCTTTGGAGACTTCCAGCGGGGCTCCAGCGGACTTTTCCGGTCGAAATTCCGGACGACTACCAGGTCACCTGGGCGGACCTCATGCGCCTTTACATCGGTGTTGTCAGGGAAGGCTGCGGCAACCTGTGAACGACATGATTGGAGTGCAGACATCAAGGAGGCAAGGTAATCTGTCAACATGTTACAATCAATATCAGTGATCTTTTTCGGAACGGGCGTCCCCCACATATTCGGCGGTCTTCCAAAGACCACTTCGTACGGGGATAGCCCTGATCTCGAGTGGGCGACCATTCTCATGTAGAATAGTGCCACGGGCAGGGCGACTATCCAGTCGACCCCTTTTTCCTGACAGATCTTGGCAAGACGGATTTTTAGTGTCTGATTATGCCTTTCTACAAGGCCAGCTGCTTCGGGATGTCGGACACAGTGGAACCTCCACTGATATCCTAGCAAGAGGGAAACTTGTCTCATCAGCTCGGACGAGAACGGCTGTCCGTTATCTGAATACACGACACGGGGCAAACCGTACCGTGGGAAGAATTCACGAACCAACTGTCTGGCAGTGGTCGGAGCAGTGTAGTCTGGGACTGGGTATGCTTCGGTCCAGCGGGACAGAGCACAAACAATTACAAGGACATACTTAAATCCTCTACAGCTATTCATCTGGATATAATCCATCTGGAGGACTTCAAAAGGGTGATCGGGAGGATGAAATCCACCTTGCTCAACAGGGACGCTTTTACCTGGATTGAACTGACAACAGATCATGCAAGTACGCACTTTCTGTTTTGCTGCTGCTCGTAAGTGTTTGTTGTACCAGAGATTCTGTAAACTGTCTAACATGGCTTTCTCTCCAAGATGGGCAGGACTATGTGCTGTATTTATCATGACTTGAACCATTGAGTCGGGGAGAAACCATATAGATTTTCCCTTCGTCACCCAACCTTGATCTGTCTGAATCCCTCCTAGTTCAGTCCATTTCTTTATCTCCTCAGGAGTAGCATGTGTCTGGATGTCAATTACGTCTAGGGCGGGATCTCTAACTGTCATACACTGTGTCTGGACTATTGTCTTTGTCACATCAGTAGTCTGGGTGTGAGTCAGTGCTGTATGTTTTGCTGTCTGGTCTGCCAGGTCGTTACCCTGGGAAACAGAATCTGTGACTTTAGTATGTGCCTTACACTTCATGACTGATATGCCCGAGGGCAAATGTATTGCTTCTAACAGTGCTTGAATGAGGGGGCCATGTTGTATCTTGGCCCCATGAGAAGTCAGAAAACCTCGTTCTTGCCAGAGGACTCCGAAGTCGTGTACAACTCCGAAGGCATAGCGGGAATCTGTGTATATGTTAACATTTCTGTTCTTGGCTAGAATACAAGCTCGGGTCAGAGCGATGAGCTCTGCCGCTTGAGCAGACAGTGTGTCAATACGATGTGTTTCTTTAATTTCAGTTTCAGTGGTCACGGCGTACGCGGCCACTAATTCTCCTGTACTTGTTCTCATGCATGAACCATCCACATAAAGTGTCAGGTCTGGATTTGTCAATGGGACATCTGTTAAGTCTCGTCTAGGCTTAGTTACTGCATTAATTATTTCTATACAATCATGCGGAGCTGGATCTGTCATAACTGTAGGTAACAGTGTTGCGGGGTTCAGGATGCTGCAACGTCTGATTTCTATGTGTGGCTGGAATAGTGTTAATTCATAACCTGTCAGTCGTGCTATAGTTAAGTGTTGAGTCTGGGTTCTGTTTAACAAAACCTCTACAGAATGTGGTACTTGAACTGTTAACTGATGACCTAAAACAATTGAATCACTTTGTCTTATTGCTAACGCTGTTGCTGCTACTGACTTTAAGCACGCAGGGAGTGCTTGAGCTACTGAATCCAATGTACTAGAAAAATAAGCACAAGGCTTATGTGAACCTGCTTGGTCTTGAGTGAGGACAGACAACGCTGTGCCATCACGTTCTGTAACAAAAAGTGTAAACGGTTTGCTGTAACATGGTGTCGCTAAAACTGGTGCTTGGCATAAAACTTTCTTTAATTCTTCAAAAGCTTGTGTGTGTTCCTGAGTCCAAGGGAGGACAGTCGAAGTCGCTGCCTCCTGTGTCGTTAACTGGATGAGTGGTTTAGCTAGAAATGCATACTGGGGAATCCATTGTCTGCAGTACGAGGTGAGGCCTATGAAGGCCCGCACTTCCTTTTGTGTCTTGGGTTGCGGCATGTTCACAATTAACTGAATGCGATCGGGAGTGAGCTGTCTCCCTACTTTGGACAGCAAGTGACCCAAGTACACAACTTGCTGAACACAGAATTGTAGCTTCGAAGGAGACACCTTGTGTCCCTTGTCGGCCAGGAAATGTAAAACTGTCAGTGATGCTTTTTCACATTCGGGCTCACTTCGTGCGGTGATCAGCAGATCATCGACGTATTGTAGTAAAGCGGTGTTAACTGGCATTTGAATACAATCTAGTTGTCTTTTCAGTGCTTGACTATGGATGCTGGGGCTTTCTGTGAATCCTTGAGGTGCGCGCGAAAATTTGAAACTGCGTCCATTTAAACAGAATCCGAAGAGATATTGGCTCTCTGGATCAATAGGCACGCTGAAGAAGGCGTTCTTGAGATCAATTACAGTAAAGAACGTTGCTTCTGAATCAATAGCAGTCAAGAGAGATGATATATCGGGGACCACAGGATACTGTGGGATAATGCATTTATTCAATTCTCGAAGATCAATCACCAGCCGATATACTGGCGGTGCATTGGGATCAGTACGTTTAAGAATCGGAATGATGGGTGAGTTACAGATATTGGAGTCGGTCTCGACGACCACTCCTTGGGCAATGAGCTCTTCAATGATTTTCAGTAAAGCCGCTACAGCATCGGGTGGTAACTTGTATTGTCTGATTCTGGGTAATACAACACCTGCCTTGAGGGTAACGCGGTATGGTGTAATGTGCATACATCCTACATCAGTTGGGCCTTTTGCCCACAAGTAATCAGGTACATTTTTCAATCTGACGTCAAACTCACGAAGGACGTAATGACCCTTGAAATCCCGCAGAAAGAGTCTAACCCCCTCCGGGGAGCAGCATATTATAGCTCCTAGAGCTTTCAGTGTTTTAATTCCTAACAGATTTTCCGGACATGATTTTGTTAGTAACAGGTCTGTAACGCGTGATAATGGACCCACAGCCAGGGGAACTGGTTCTGAGACTTCATTTACAATAGGTTGTCCTGAAAAACCAAGGGAAACATTTTGTGAGCCTGAGAGGGGTGCCCCTGGAACTTCGTCATGACTTATTGTAGTGCGACTTGCCCCTGTGTCAATTAAAAACTTTCTATCTTTCCCCAATACCTGACTGTGTACATAAGGACCTTCTTGATCTACAGGAATCTCGATAAGAGGCAAGCCACCTTCCTTCTCTAGGCTGTTTCATGTATATCGGGAATATTCGGGGTAAGCAGACTGGGCATACTGGTACATCTGTTGTGAGACTTGTTGAGTTGCAGCAATGGGCTGTGGCTGTGGTACTGCTACGGTCTGTGCTGTCTGTGCGGATGCATGCATGGGCTGTGTATTCTGTGTAGACTGATGCTGGTTATGGTCTTGTCTAGGTGGATGCGGTCTCTCTTTAGTTTTACCTGTCGCTATGTTATGTTTCAGAACTGCACATTCGTGTACGTAGTGACCTGGCTGCTTGCAATAATTGCATGTCCCTTTAACAGGAGCTGCAGCGTGACTTGTCTGGGTCGTACCTTTCCTGTGACTGTCGGATGGGACCGTCTGGGCTACTAACATTTTCATTTTTGTGTCTTTCATGCGCTTCTGTTCCTGATCTTGTTCTTCCCTAATTCTATTCTGGTGATATTGTAACATTTGTAACATCTGGGATGGCGTATTTGCTTGCCATGTACTCTCGACTTTATACACTCTATTTTTAACTAACGGTAGGGAATTCTCGACTAACTTTGATACAAAAAGATGTGGGTACGACTCGCTACTTGGCTGGAGGCCACTATTGATAATAAAACATTTCTCGAATCTTGAATAAAAGTCGCTAGTATCTTCATCATGTTTCTGTTTACAGGACGAGATTGCATCCCAATCCTCCTTTCTAGTTGTCAATAATCTGGGCAGGACCTGTACTATTAAACCTGGTAATGCTTTAGTTTTGTCCCCAAGGCCTAACCCTGGAACCCGTTTCTTTTCTTCATCCTCTATTTCTGCCCAGGCAATCTTTGCGTCTCCCACCTCCCAGTCCTTTTCCTTTAATTTCTCGAATATACCCGTAGGCAATAATACTTTCAACATTTTCATGATATCATCATATGTGTAGTCCCCCATCAGTAACATGTCTTTGAGCTCTCTATGAAAACCTGCAGGGTCTTTATCATGGCATGGTACTAATTTCTTCATTTCTAACAGTTCTAATTTAGTTAGAGGCGTGTGTACATACACGCGTTTCAAAATTTTATCCTCACCCATAACAGGGTGCACTTCTCGCAAGGGGTTCTGACTTTCAATACCACCCCCGCACTGCATATGGTACATTTTCCTTTCTGGAGGTGGGGCGGGAACATATTCAGGACTTACAAAGGTATCATATCTGCGTCGTTGTTCTAGAATTATTTGAACTAATTTAGTGCTTAAGCCTCTCCATCTATCCATCAGTAGTGCTTCTAGTGTCTCATGTAAGGGACCTGGATCGGAATAATGTTTTCTGTACTTAATGAGAAGGTGCTGAATCATATATACCCCTGCTAATTTCTGTTCGTCGGGGGAGAGGTTCAGAAATGTCTGTGCTACGGTGTCATCATTATATATGTCTGCATTTTCGGCCCATGATACCGCTGATCGGGCTAATTCTTGTTCATCCATAGAATTGAGTACATGGTACCCAACTCGATCTCGAAGCCGTTTATCAGTTTCCTGGAACTGATGTTCTGCAGAATTCGGATTCGTTAAGGCAGAGAAGAAAACTCTCTTGCTTTCTGGACGGATACCCTTCCTAAGATAAGTTCCCTTACCTACATATGCTATAGTGCTTGTAGTCGGTTCTAGTTCTTCAGATTCTTCTTCCTCCTCGGAGGGAGCCTTTTCTTTCTCTTTCTCGTGTACTGCTATCACTGCTTTCTTAATCTTTTTATACATGGCCTCTATGCAATTTTGTCTGTCATGTTTTCCATCGGCTATATTTTGACCCCACTTGTTCAATGCATCTAATTCACTCTGCTCTGTTCCGGGCCTGTCTCGTTCTCTTATTAGACAATTTATGAAAAATCGTAGTATCAGTGCTTGCATGGTAACTTTCTGTTTCTCCAGGGCATCCTTAATACTGTCGGGGTCCTTTCCCGTTTGAACGAACTCATATATTCTATCTAGGTGCTCCTTCATTCCTGCATAACATAACAAACTATCAGTAGCAGATCTTAACCGTAAAGACGCTAATACCATTAAGTCGTCCTGTCCAGGTTCTGGATCATATCTACAAACTGACATATTTTCTTTTAGTGCATCAAGACGGGATGAATTAGAAGAACGGGGGGATCTGTGCGTAAGAGGACTCTGCATACCTCTGAGATTTAATCTGTGAGTCGGTGGCGGGGTCTGGAGACCCGCGGTCGCACCTCCTGAAGCGGAAACTTGGGCATTATCTCTGTGTGTAGTCAGTATCTGAATTTGTCTTTTAGTAGGATCTGATTGAAGTGGTTTCGGCAGATCAGTTTTAGGTGAGGGAAGTGGCGGAGCTGGCGGAACGGGACTAGTCTTTTTTGGTGTCGGCTGAGAGTGATCTTGGGGGGCAGTACCACCCCCGGCCCTGTCAGTAGGCAGGGCACGAACAGGCAGATTGGTGTAAGCTGGCGCTACATCTTCGAGATATGAATTTAGGAATATGTCTTTAGTAGTCTTATGCATTACTTTAGTTGGAACTAATGGTGACGGCAAATTTTTCGGTATTTCTGAAATGGCGTCAGGGGTACCATCGGCCAAAAGATACATGTTGTTCACTTTGCCATTTAGGATACGATCTATTTGTTCTACTTTTACTCGAATTCCCTCAGTAACTAATTCGTTTTCTTGGGCCTTTTCTGATTCTTTAAGCCTGTCTTCTCTACGGAGTGCTCTATCAGCACGCTTACGTGATTCCTTACGCCAAAATTCTATGGCGTCTTTCTGAGATTGTCTAGCTTTCTTTTTCCGTAATATTTCTTCTACCTTTATGATGCACTCGGCATCCCATGTTCCGTTAACTGGCCATCGGTATCTTTCCTCTAGGTGCTTGGTATAATCTGTCCATAACTCTAGATACAAGATGGCGTCTATGCCATGCTTATTATACATGAAATTACCTGGGGTGTCCCTAGGGGGGATTGGAATCTCTTCCTCTAACATCCCTTTCCTAGTTCCTATCTGCTTTAATTTGTTAAAAAACGGCATTGTGCCTACTTGATACGGAATGCTTGATCCTTGATACTTAATGTCAACTGTAACTATTTAAACAAAAAAAAACACAATAATGCACAAAAACAATCACATTCATACCACGACATTAATCACATGAAACATTTAAAGACATAGCTAACTTCCCCCTACTCTGAATGTACCGCTCAACGATACAGATACACTGCTGTGACAGTGCAGAAATTCGGAATACTTTATATACTGCTAAACAGTACAGATACACTGCCTAAAAACAGTGCAGACCGGACTTGCGTACCCAAACCCGTCTAGATACGACCCAGCAATGGTACTCACCGGGAAGCACGGAAAACAGAAGGCCTCGGAAAACTCGACTGGACTCGACTCGGAACTTCGGAAAACTTCGGAAAACTTCGGAAAACTTCGGAAAACTTCGGAAAACTGGTGGGCCTCTTCACACCTCGGACCTTGCTTCCTTCGGCTGGGCTCTGGTCGGGATCCTCCGCACTCCTCACCGCCTCGTCTGGGCACTGATCGCAGTCTTCGTCACCTCCGTGTGTCAGAGGGGGATGCAGGAAATCCTGCCAGTACACGTGTTGTCCGTCTAACTGATGGCAGGGGACACGGATTGCAACGCACCTTCCGGCGCGTGAGGTGGGGGAGGGGTCCCTATTCGGGCGCCAAAATGATGTAAATAATTAATTTACTCTCTTAATTTCTATGCAGATAAGTACTTAATCAATAATAACTCAATCGAAATAAAGGAAAACAGAGTCCGTGGTGTAAGAGTTTCTAAGGGTTTTATTCCTCATAAAGGAATCAGGATATCATGTTCTGACCACCACACAGGATGTCAGAAGGGATAGATGAGCGCGCCGTCGTTTATTGACAATACATAGCTTATATACTTGATTTACATCATAATGTTCAATGTAAGAGGCGTAACAGCTGAGAGAAGACAAGATAACAGTATACACGTGGTGCTAGTACATCATCAAGAGGCGTAAACTAGGCGTGTGTGCTAGAAACGTCACTGATAGGTGACGCAAGTGGGTGGCACCAAGGGGTGGTGCTAACAGAATGTTGCAATGTCAGCAGAAATCGGAAGCTTGGATGCGCGCGCAGCTGCATGACGTGTGATAGACGGGGTGCAGGGGACTTGACATTTACACTGGCGGAAAGAGACAGAAGTCTGGCATGTCAGTTCAACTTGTGCTTCTATCATATCTGATATCTGATGTTTAGGAACTAAGCTATCTGGGCAGAAAGGTCTCTAGAGCAGAAGCTATTCTATACTTGCTGTGAGTGCGTGTATAAGCGCCTGAGTGTCTGCATGAGAAGCGTGGGGGCATGGGGCCTTCCATGGAAGCATGGCAACAGAGGCTATGAATTACTTGCATAAAGACAGGTCGGCCCTTTAGCCCTGTAGCTGAGGAAGGATGTTTACTGAAGCTAGCAGGCCGGAATGTATCTTCGGGGAGGAAAACAGATAACTCGAAGGTTATAGTCAATCTTGGCAGGCAGCAGGCTGAGCTGAGCACGGAGGGCCGCGCTAGAAGTAAGTCAGAGTTCACGGGTACGGGGGCTGCTTGGGCAGAGGCCCTCGCAGTCAGAAGCCAGAAAAGAGGCTCGGTGGCAGAGATTCAGGGCCTACTTTCAGCCAGGCTGAAAAACGTAGGAGTACACTTCAAAAAGACGTTGGCATAGCATACTTAGGAACGGACCATCAAACCCATTCATGGTGGGTCTGAAAGAGGACAAGTTAACGTTGGACGCAAATGTATTTGCGTCTTCATAGCTGGTACAGGAGGGAAGTTACATGCACTTTTAACTCGTACATGGAGTCGGTGGGGTACTCGCTAGGGAACACAACATGACCATAAAATTTATATTACCTCACTCCTAGGATTGCAGACTCACCTGACCTGAGGGCTGGGCCTGGCCAGCAGCTAAGCTTCAGAGGTCGGTAGGCGCGAGCTGGCCGGCTGGGCAGGCAGCAGAAGCAGAAGGCAGGAGCATGGCAGGGCAGGGCAAGGGGCGGGGGGGAGGAAGGGGGGAGCACCCAGATACCAGAGACACCTCATGCAGATCTCACTGGCATATGCTAATGGCAGGCAGCGGGCGGGCGCATTGTCATTCCAAAGGAGATAAACAGCCTCAATCAGCCTGCTGCAGCCTCTGGAGTTCGACAGAGAAGTGCGAGCAGCCCCTGGAAGCTGAAAAAAGTTATCGGTTTAAGTAGGACTATTCTTGCCGTCCCGGGATGCTTTTTTAAAAGAAAGAAGTAGGGCAACGGGCTGAAATAATTTTTAGAAGTAGGGGCACGCCGTGCCCTTCCGTCCCCGCCCACTTCTACCGCTGCTTGGGTCCCTAGCTTCAAAATCGGGCGTTCTAGCCGTTAAGCCACGTCCTTTTCCAAACATAGAGAATTGTGGACCTAACTGCTGCAATCAAAAGTTGAATGGAAAGTATATCAAACACCATGAGCATATCAATCAATCAATCATGGGCATTTGTATAGCGCGCTACTGACCCGGGAGGGTCTCAAGGCGCTGCATACTATAGGGCTGCCTGATAACTACTCACCACTGTGTGCAGCTCCCAAGACAGGATAAGAGCATCCCTCTGGTCACTCACTCACAACACCAAAACACTCACACATAGGCTCACACCCCACACAGCATTCATCCAGCCACACACACCCCTGTCGTGCAGCGTGTTAAGCATACAAAGTGTGTGAGGATGTGCTTTGGTGCTGCTTACATAGCCCTATAAAAATGTTATAATGCAACACAAATATGTTATGTATTTGAAAACGGGCAGGTACAGCCCAGGCGAGCAGCGGGGCAGTGTGTAGGATCACTTTGACTGTAGCAGGACCCTCTCGACCAAGACGTGCCGTGCAGAGAACCCTGCGGAGCGTGGTTCCATCTGGGAACAGATTAGAGATTTAGGGAACCTGAAATTAGAACAGCAAGAGGCAGCTGTCGTTTTTACTAATATACATAGGTATGGTTTTGTATTGAGTTGCTGTTTAGTCTGGCATGCAATCACTTTCTGGTGAATGGTTTACGCCTCAACTCAAGGCCCGAAAGAGAAAAGTAGACAACTGGAAGAGAAGAAGCGAGAGAAATATTTAGCGAATAATTAGCGAGCGCTGAAGAATTTCTGAAATATTCCTACAAGGGTATTTTTACTGGTAAATAAGAATTCTGGTTCACATAAATCAGCTCGCAGAGAAAACAAAATACATTGGGGCATTTTATCAAGGGGGTTTATCTCCGCTTTTTTGGCTTTAAAAGCCAAGAAAGCGGAGATAAAATTATCTCCCTATTACCTAGCTGTCGCTAACACCAGTTAGCGACAGCTAGTAGGAGATAGCGACCATCTTGGGCCCCACTTTGCATGTCAGTGATATTTATCACTAATGATATGCAAAGTGGGCGTGCCAAGATGTTAGCGAATCGAAACAGTCGCTAACATCACTATCTCCTATTACCAACTTTTGGAGATATTCGCGCTTAGCGCAAATATCTCCAAAAGCTAACACCTGCCCTGAGCAGTTCTTAGCCATGTTATCCAATGGGAGGTGGATAACATGGCTAAGAGCATTTGCTCGGTAATGCATGAATATCGCTGACTTTTCAGCGATATTCATGCATTTCGGACGATTTTTATCGCTTAGGAGATAAACCTTGATAATATCAAGGCTCCTAAGCGATAAAAATCGCCGCAGCTCGGCGATAAAAATATTGCCGCTAAGCCAACCTAGCGATAATTATCGCTAGTTGTTGGTAATATGCCCCATTGTTTCCATCCTGAATACGTAAATAACACTAACAATAGCCTCCACGACATGTGACTCTTCGGACGTCTTTTTGACCATTTGATATCACGATTAGAAACTGAGAAGCAGAAAAAGTGAGTGATGGAATACTTGAACTAAGAGCCACGTGTACTTACTACGGGCCACACGCATGCATATAGCGAGCAACTCAATGGAAATCAGTGTCTGATTTGCACCGAAAGGAACACCCGAGCCTAAATATTTGGGTCACTCCCACTCTGTGCAGAAACATATGAAACCCAAGACATATTCCATCCTTGCTGGGTCTCCTCAGTGATTTGCAACTTGAGCCCTGTATCACAGCAACCTACATGACCTATCTCAGGGCAAACCCGCCCCGCTTATATTACCTAATAGAGAAAAAAATGAAGCAACGGTTGCCTCAAAGTGAAATCGTAACTTGATGACTGAAAAAAATACATGCTGCTTAAAAAGATGTGTTGCTAATAAACGACCAGAGATTAATTCTGCAATGGAGGATAGTACATATAAATTTAACACCTTCAGACTAACTCCACCACAAGACTAGTAATGCATCAAAACCCTGTGATCACAAGACTTCGGATTTACAAGATGGTTATTTGCTCACAACTGCCATGTAATTGAGGTTGCAAGGCAAATCTCATGTAAATCTCACTGTCTAATGCAGAAGCACAACAATGACATCAGCACTTCTTCAAACAGAATGTATTTTGCAGGGCACAAGCCCTAAAAAAAGAAGTGGGGGGACTAACCAAGGTAATCAGACTGCAAATTGCATCACAGCGTGTGGCATTGCTCCACGTGACATCACGGCACGTGACATCACGGAGTGTGACATCACAGGAAGTGGCATCATAACTAGTGAAATCAGATCTTAAGCCCTCACATATATGTTTAGCAGGTCTATCATGAGTACATTGGGCACATTTCGAAGATACATGAAACCCCTCCTGATTTGGGCAGACGATTCACACTTTTGTAAGCTACAGATAAAAAAATGTTGCCTTTTGTCAGCATAAACTTCCTCTTCCCATAGTGCTTCACAAGAAAAAAAATGGTGGTACTTATATTATTTCAACGCCTCCTCAGGGGTAGTAAGTACTATATAAAATACCTTTATTTTGTGTAAATACTGGGAAAGACCAACACATCTGACATTCTTACAATGAATGCATATCTTGTAAACGGGCTGAAAAATGTGAAAAGCTGCCTCTCTTAAGTCTGTGTGAAGTGCTAACCTTTGTTTCCCCTCTGCTGCATTGCATCTAGGTATGAGGTTCCGGACAGCTCCCAGCCAGGAGACTCCAATAAACAACTTGCAGGCGTTGCTGAATGTGTCCCATCATTTTCAGTGGGGCCAAACTTCATGGCAGTGTGGACGGCATCCACCCTGTGAAAATAGTGGATGGACGTCGTCCACCAGCGTGTACCCCGACTCATGGCCTGGTATTTTGTGTGATCAGTTTAGATGGAGCCCCAGATGAAAAACAATGCTTCGAATTGATGCCCCTAAATACTGTGTATCCCACTTCGTATAGTTCCTTTATCTGTACACAATGCAAAATGTAGGCCTTTATGTATCAACATATTGCCCCATAGACACAGAATAGCTAAAACCCTTTGATAGCGCTCTAAGTACTGGTGCACATTATAACTTGGCTTTTCCCACCACCATGAGGATAAGGTAACTACAGAGTCGCATTGAAAGCAGCACATAACTAAATCTTGACTAAGGGCTGATTAAATAGCCCTCTACAAAAACAACAAGGTGATGGAGGGAATGCTTGAAAAAATTTCAGCCACTGGTAATCATTCGAGCCAGATTCCATCCCATCATTTCTCAACCACTGTGCCCTAACAAGGAGCCACCTTATTCAAATCAATCTTGGTCCTGTTTCACTCGTAACAATCCAGCCAGATCTGCCAGATCAGTTCCCTCCAGATGGGAACACAAAAAATCCCAAACTATTTTCAACCTACTTAAGTCTCATCAGTGACGCATGGCTTGAGTCCTATGCCACAGTGATCACGGGACCCACATCTGGCCATGGCCTTCGCACATAGCATGTCTACTGTAAAAACAACAAGGTGTTGGAAGAGATTTTTGAATTAATCTCAGCCACTGGCAAGCTCTCAGGCTGCATTCCTGACCATCATTTTTTCACCCATTGTCCCATTCTAGATAAAAGTCTGCTATAAGCAAATCAGTCTTGGAGCTTCATCAATTGTACCAGTCCAGCCCGAACTGCCAGATCAGGTCCCCTCCATATGGGAACACAAGCTACCCCAGACCGGTTTTGACCTCATTGGATCATCCATGTGAAAGGGCCTGCGTCAGTCTTATGCCTGCTGTGAGGCAGGCGCAAGATTTTGACGCAACAGCATCCTAGTAATTACACAGTGAAATCTTATAGATTGCGAACTTCTTCTAGGCTTTTTGCGGGGGAACGCCCCCCCTGCATACATTCTACCTGACACAGGTATAATGTAGCGCAGGGGTTTCCAAAGTGACGCATCTGCTTAGATGCGTCACCTTGTAAATAGTGCACAACAGGAGGCGTTTTTTACGCCGCCGATGCGTTACAAAAAGTCACACATTGGAAGCGCATAAATGAGGCCCCAAAAGCTCACTGAAATTAAACCTAAGAAGAATTTTGCAAGAAAAGTGAAATCCAGATATTCAAAATAAGACCATTTCCTGCGATTCAAGAATGGATGTGAGGGAGGTTGTCCATGTTGTCCATTTTGGTGATCTTCCTATATCCCTGCCATGATTTGATTTTCCCTGATTGAGTTTTAAACAACTTTGGTTGTTTTTTGCATGCACCCATAGAATGATTGCAACATAATCAATAAAAGGCGTGATAGATGAAATATAGACACCGCCTCAACGCTAAGATAATAGGATTTAACAATTACTGAATAAACGTTTCTTTTAAAATAAATTATTTGATTGTCTCTGTTCGAGTTTCAGCAGAAATTCAGGTGACTAGTGGGGCCCACATCATTTCCTCTACACAAACACCCACATTTTTGGTAAGAAAGGGTAGCAAGGTCAAAGATTCAGTTATTGTGATTATGGCATGTTCTCTGACTGGGTGCAACACTTAAGTGATTCGAGGGTTTTCTGGGGGAAATCCGAATTCCTTAATAGCTATTGCTATATTGAAGATATTAAGGAACTTGGCTTCGGATTTCAACCTCAATATAAATCATGTACTTTCCTGCTTTATGTGTGTGGGCAGTTAGGCTGCAGAAGGGAATCTTATGGCTGATCCATATTACAACAGAAGAGCACTAGAGAAAGAAAAAGTTTAAGGCAGATATAAAATGGGAAAGCAATCAGAGAACATTTTATGTTGTTAGAGAAACTTTTGTTTGGAATTGTGGCCTTTGCTTTGTCTCTGTATCATGCAAGGTGATGCATTTCATTGTAAAGGTTTCAGTAATATTTATAAAGCCAACCAAAGTGTGGTTTGCGCCACCAGGCCTGGCTTTCAAAGAAATGTAACATCACATTGCTGTTTGTTCTGATTACATCAGATTTCAAGTTTAGAGGCATTCCAATGGTGGAGCATGTTCTTTCCCATGGGTTTTGCCAAATTCCCTGATTTGCCAAAGGTAGTAAACCTGGGACTGCATCAAAATGCTATGACTTCCCCATTGAGGTGTAACAGGCAAAAATATTTTTATTTCTCGTTGTTATTTCTTCTTTCCACATGTACTTCTTTCTGCAAGGCACGTAGAAAGAGGAAAATACCTCTAAGGACTGTTTTTCTGCAAGGAGGATGTCCCATCCTTGCATAACTACACAATGCTACCTGTGACACAGGCACCCTTGCACCATGGTTCAAGAATTCCTGCGTTGGTGCTTAGCTGCACACAGTGCATGGTGAGAGCATGAATGCTCATATCTTTATAAATTTAGGAGCATTTTTTCTCTCTCCCTTTTCATGCAACACAGCACAGTAACTTTGCGTGCTGCCCTGCATTGTATCAAAGATTAGTAACTATGTCCCTCTATGTTTTAGTTTCTGTGAGGGTATCAATATTTGGGAAAAGGTGAATAACGGTTTGTTAACGTTGTAAAAATCCCTGCCTGCTTATTCTCCTACCCAATAAAAAGCATCACGATTTGAGACACAATGTTGTAGATCTGAGAGCCCTATGGAGTCCCAATCTAATATTGTGATCAAATTTTTTTTACAAAATGTCACTATTAGCAATAGTACATCAACTCAAAGTAATCTGGGCTTCTTAGCAATGTGACACAATTTCAAGTTGACATTGTAGTGTGAAAGTAAATGAAATTACAAAATGCCTGCGTGAGGTCTGGAGAAGGCTACCAAAAGTCCTTTACAGTCAAAAAGAACACTTTAATAAATATGCTAAATAAAAGATCACCTTATCACACCTACTGCTCCACAAAAAAAGGATATATTTAACCTGAGTTGTTCAGGACATATTGCTCAAGCATTCATGTTGCGAATTTCTGGGGGAAATTTAACTCAATAATTGTGTATGACAACCGGCATGAACACGAATTTCCAATAGAAGGGTTTATAGAATATCACACTTACACGTAAATTGGGCAATCTAGAGGTGGACTAGCGCTCCACGGATCATCTCAATTTGACCTAGAAACAGAAAGTGTGCAGAAGTAAATGTCCTCAGTTGTAGTTTTATTAATAAAAAAAAGAGTATTTGGGAAACATAACATTTCTTCTTAATACTCAACATGTACATTCATTCAGCACAAAAGGGAAATATAAAAATAGCAGATGATCTGCAACAGGTCACCACCAACCCAATTTAGATTACCTTAGTGTCATATGATGGTGGAGATTTTAGTTTATATCTTATATATAAAGCATTTGAAGAAGAAATATTTTACAGGCATGACAATCAATTGAACATTTTGGCTAAAATAACCTTTCCACTAAGAATGGATAATCTGGGTAAATCATTGTTATTTGCCTTTTGTACTATTGGGCTGCGAGTTCGCCACTGTGTGTTTCTTAAAGATCAACCAATGGTCTCAGTCCATATCTCCTTCAGCAGAAGTGCAGCTTTGGATGATTCCTTGGCCTCTCGCCAATCATGAAAAGATTCAAAAGCGACCACCTCTCTCTTTTGCATTGATAATTCAAATGCCATCTTTAGATTTTTGTAATTGCCAAGGCGGAAGTTTTGAAGTAGAAAAATAAGACAATTAAATGGGGGAGGGATAATGCCAGTTCTTAGTATGCCGCCAGCAAAGCCACCTTATAGGTAACAAGGACTACAGGGCTGAATTTCCTAGAATCTGAACGGGATACAATCATTAAGACAATTGCTGGCTTATTATCCCTATCACTCAATGATAATGACAAATAAGTATAGTCACATCAGCAAATAAATGGAATACCAAAACCGTGATGGCTGACAAGAGAAAATTAAATAGAGAAACCTACCAGAATTCTGAATAGAGCTCGGAACATGTGGTATGTCCAAGCATAGGTTCCGTGCTCACTAAGCCATATGACTAAAACTATACTATTGCTGGAGTTGCGTCACTTTTGCGACATACTCCAGCAATGCGTCACATTTGCGCTTACAGATACGTCAGAAATACTGCCTTATCTGTAACTCCGTGCGACATGATGCGTCATACATTAAATATGACGCATCAGGTACGTCGCAAGGAGTGCACACTGAGAAGTGATGCATCACTGCTTTCATGCAGCGATGCGTCATTTCTCATAAATGAGGCCCTTGGTATCTAAAAAACCTCATGTCAACAATTCCTCCAAAAAAAGTACAATAAGTAGTACAAAGAGTGGATGAGCCTTGAGTAAGCTTCATTCAGCCAATGGTTTTCATTTGGTTTTCATGGTTTAGCATTATTAGAATGGGCTGTCCAACACGGTTACGCATTTTGTGGAGGGTTACATTGTCCCATTTCTGTCCCCATCAAGTTATATTGATGATGTACCAAATAGTCCTTTTGCTAGACTAGAATCAATGTGTGCTCTTTGATGAATTTATTTAGCAAACACCATATTTTCATTGCTGGGTTTTAGTTATTTTAGTTTGGTAGGTATTTGCTGTTTGGATGCCATAGCCTGTGATAAAGACACACTGCTATCCTCTAATCAATCTGTATTAGCAGTTGTTTTTGTTCACACATAGGCTTTTTTAAAGATGTAATAAAAATACTGGCCATGTGTTTCCTAAACTGTGGATGGCAAATAGGAAAATCCAAAAATTATGACACCTTCTTATTAGCATTAAAGAAAATCTTTGAACATCCTGACATGGAATGTTCTGCTGAGCATCATTTTGCGATATTCAACAATTTGGAATGGATGTATTGCAGCTGCGGTCGGTAGTGGGTGTATCTGCAGGGCGGTGACGTGTGGAGGGGGAGGGGCAGGGTGGGGGGTAGTAATGTATGGATTACGGAGCTTTACAGGTAAGAAAACAAATAAATAAAACGAATTTCGTTGCGCGCACTGCATCACATTTGGGGATGCAGTGCATGCAACGAAATTCGTTTTATTTATTTAATTGTTTACTTACCTGTAAAGCTCCATAATCCATACATTACTACTCCCCACCCTGCCCCTCCCCCTCCCCCTCCCCCTCCCACGTCACCACCCTGCAGGTACACCCACTACCGACTGCGGCTGTCAACTGGGTCAAAAGCATACCCTCCCCAGAACCCCGACCGTGGTCCAAATACGATTCTACCCCCTAGCAAAGTTTGTACAAAGCAATAATCTCTTCTGGAGGGCATGGTTAATTCACTGCCCTCCCTACTGGCCCTCCTGACTGAGAGGAATTGTTCCCTTAACCAAGCTTTATCCTTCTTGCAAAGATAAGAAGGACTTTCAAAGACAGAAGGGAAGGCAAGGACAATGGCTGTAGTTGAGCCAAGGTATTCTATTCCTAAAGGCACAGGAGACACATTCTACAGAAACACTTTTTAAAATAAGCTAGCCTGCTCATTACACTAGCTTGAGCACTACAAAAGCAAGGGGTCAAGTTTATCATATCCTCAACATAATCCAAACCTAGTTCCTGGAGAGAAACAAGGTGCAATGTTGTCAAGGGAACCCAAAGGATATGTCGGCATTATCTATTTTCTTCAACCTGGATGTATCCCACATCCAAATAACCCCGTCCATAAGTTTGGATGGGAACGAATTTCCTCTTATAAATCTTGAGTGGAGGGAGTATGGGCTTATTCCCAAGGGAAGAGATGAGGGAAAATATTATTTTTCCTATCAACAGCACAGGGAGCCCAAGTATAAGAGCTATCAAAGATTAGGCCAAGATACAGACACAGGGTCAATTTCTCAATATTCCTCTAGTTAATTTTCAAACAGCGGGTTTTCTAATTTTTAGGACTACAATCCATGATAAAGGTTTTTTAGAGGTTAGTCTCCAAATCGAGATGTTTTATGTAGGAGACAAAAAAGGCAAGCAATGAACTAAAGCTGTTTGCCATTCTGGCGTTTGCCATTATGGAGTTATCTGCATACAAAAGTGCAAGAATGGGTTATTTATTAACAACCCGACCATCCAAAACAAGATTCACTAGAACGGATTCTAACCCTTTTATATAGGGCAGAACCAAAATGGGAGCCAGCACGCATCCATGACGGACCCCTGCCTAAGAGGAAAAGTATTGGTGCATTCATCTACCTCCCCGTATCTCACAGAAGCAACTAAGTCCTGCTGTAATGATCTCACAAAGTATATGAACAAGGACCAACGTCTCAACAACGGTCAGCACTACACTACAGTGTATGCATAGGTAACCCAAAGGTTGGTGTGCACATATCGTGATCATGACAGTGATCGGTTGGGTGCTGTATAAAGTTAAGGAGAACAAGAATGAGGCCCAAAGGTAACCAAGAGGAAGTAATTTCAAAGAGGACACAAGAAGAAGAAACACCATCGACCACTCAATCAATCAATGACTCAGTGTAACCTCAGGCAGCACTGTGGTCAACTCAAGCAAAACCTGCCTTGTACATAATGCCTTGCACATAATATGTGCACACCAACCTTTGGGTTACCTATGCCTACACTATTGTAGTGCTGATATAACTACTTACAAATAAGAATTTACCTTCTCCTTACTCAATTCTTGTAGTCTCGCTTCTTTCCTCTCCTTTTTACTGAATCATTTTCATCTATTTGCCCTCTAAATGACCACTGGTTGAGACTAGGGGTGGGGGGAATTTGCATAATCGCGTTACGCAAATCTCTGCAAAACGGTAAAAAATCTCTGCGAGCACGCAGAAATTCCGGGAACACGCGGAATTGCTTGCTCACTGTGCTTTTTTACTGTTCGCAATTGCTGTTTGCGTGCTCGGGGGGAAATATCTCGCGAACACGTATTTGAGAACGCGAACAAGCAAAAAATTTCACGAAGTTGTGGAACGCAGAATTTTTGGCAATTTCGCGTTCTCTGCCGAACGCGAAATTACCCAAATTCCGCAAATTCCGCAAGCGAAACGGAATTTACCCCCCAGGCCTAGTTGAGACATTGTTCCTTGTTCATATACTCTACCTGGATTTCAACTGGGTTAACAGGTTTACTCCTGTTTCGCGATTCTATGTTATTGAGCAACCGCTGAGTTGCGAGAGCATTCTTGTATACTTTCGTCATCTTTATGACATATTATGTGTAACTATCTACACATTATGTCCTCTAGGGAGACCTTTACATATTCGGATGACTATATTGAACGTATTCTCAGTGGCCCTTTATTGCTTTCTCACTCCTCCACCCCCCTACCATCAGCTCCCAATACCTCAAGGGTACTACAGGATAAACGTGAGAAACTGAAGAAAAAATAGATCCGCACTAATCTCCATGCCCGCATGCTAACGGAATATATAAAGTCTGACATATTACCTTTACGTCTACAGATCCGTAACATCCCAGTAATATTCACACAAGACCCCAAGTTTCAAACCGGTTTTAGCCATCTGGCTACCACCTGTTCGAGACATTGGATGGTTCTGGGCATTGATACAGCCATCGTACACAGCCGTAGAGAGCTTGAAGAAATAGCCAAACTTGAAAAGCTCATCTTGGCTGACTGAACCATTACTGACGCCAAATATCTACTTCTTAAAATTAACAGTACCATTACTACCTTTAATACTTTCGAGCAGAATGAAAAAAGAAACAAAATACAAAAAGACATTAAAAACTATGAGAAAGAAACAACATATCCTTACCTACTTGATACCTTCTATAACACTACTTACCAGCCCCCTAGAAATAAGAGCTGGGGTAGGTATTGGAACGATCAGGCTATCACTTTCTCGGACTTGTCCAATACTTCTATTGAAGACTTGGACCCTGGTGAAGGTCCCAGCACAGAACACAACCAGAACAGACCTCAACCATCCCCACTCCTACCTGTTGTTTTTTAGGGGTAAACCGCGGATGCACCAGAGGCAAAATGAGACCCAACTATCGGGTACCAGTATGCAGGCGAATGCCAGACCCGCCGCAAATTTTACCCAGGGGGGCCCCAGTAGTCAACACAAAAATTAGCGAGGTTGCTACCCCCAACTTGGTTTCTGTCCTATCAACCCCCCTAATACCTCTTCCATTCTTATATTCAATCTAGCCAAACATACCCTCACTTCAGATGAAGTATGACTCCTCAGTAAAGGTCTGTTCTTTGTTCCCGCAGACCAAAGCAATTTTTTCAAACTTCAAGAGGACCTTCTTTTGTTCTTCCGGCATATCAGACTCACACAATTCTTTTCTGACAAACAGATGCAAATATACCTTATGAATGCCAATTCCATCCCCCTCAACATTTCTACCCCCGGTAGTTTCTATGCCCCCTGTGATATTGACCTTTGAACAACTGGTACTTCATGAAATCAAAGACATACAACAAAATTCTGAATTTGTACCTTACAACCTCCCACTTAGCGAGAAAATAGCCCTCAACATCTTATGTGACAACCAACACATCATCATAAAACCAGCCTATAAAGAGGCAGAATAGTTGCAATGGACACTGAGAAATATGACGATGAAATCATGAGACAACTTGCCAATGCCACACACAACTGCACCCTCACATCAGATCCCTTGTCCAACATCCGCAGACAAATACAGGACGTTACCAACCAAGCCTTACTATCAGACACCATTACCAAAAAAGAACACACTTTCCTCAACAACCCACACCCCAGAACACCTGTTATCTATGTCCTCCCCAAAATCCACAAAAACTACACCAAACCACCTGGTTGTCCTATAGTTTCGAGCTGTGGCTCCATCCTGGAGCCCCTTGGCAAATATATTGATGCCATCCTTAAAAGAATGTGTTCCCCTCACTGACAACTTTATCAGTGACTGTTTGAAACATACAAGGGAACCCAATGAGTAGCTAAGCACCCCGGGTGTCAATTATATCACGAAACAATGGTCCTTAGACAAAGCAATATATACAGTAATAAATTAAATATAGACCCAGATTGGCGCTATATTTATGCAGTGTCCAGCCGGACAACAAATTTTAATAAATTGGTTAGAATTAGTTACTCATAAACGAGAAAACAACAATAGAGCGGGACGCAATCCTGCATCCAGTACATAGGACAAGAAACAAAAAAACATTCAACATAAATAATTCCAGACAAAACTAGAGAGTGGAAGCTTAATTGAATCAAAGAATGAACAAGCTATCCAGAATAGTGAAAGCACTACTTTTACACATTGGTTGAGTGTGGCACTATTAAGTTGGTCGACGACGTTTCTATCCCAGGCACAAGAAATAGGCCTCCTGGCAACTTGATGAATCACTGGCTCCAGAAGGGGAGGGACGAGTGAAATGCATCTTATCGCGGGTGGACGCCCGTCAGCGTCTCCAAAGAGAGACCGGGCAGAGATACGGGCACATTTCCACTGCCCCCGCATCCTTTCCTCCAATGGCGGCGTATTCCCCCGCCGTTTGGAACGCTTGCTTCTCGGCTACATGCCGCGATAAGACGCATTTCACTCGACCCTCCTCTTCTGGAACCAGTGATTCATCAAGTTGCCAGGCATTCAGGCAATAAATTGCTCAGTTCTGATGATGATCCCACTAATTCTTGTGCATGGGATCGAAACGTCATCGACCAACTTAATAGTGCCACACTTACCAATGTGTAAAAGTAGTGTGTTCACTATTCTGGATAGCTTGTTCATTCTTTGATTCAATTAAGCTTCCACTCTCTAGTTTTGCCTGGAATTTTTTATGTTCAATGTTTTTTTGTTTCCTGTCCTATGTACTGGATGCAGGATTGTGTCCCGCTCTATTGTTGTTCTCTCATTTATGTGTAACTAATTCTATCCAATTTATTAAAATTTGTTGTCCGGCTGGACACCGCATAAATATAGCGCCAATCTGGGTCTATATTTTATTCATTACTGTATTTATTGTTTTGTCTAAGGACCTTTATCAGTGACAGCACACATCTGATCAATATAATTGAAGACAGACCTTACAATGACCAAACTCACCTCATGATTGCTTTGGACATTGAATCTCTATACACTAACATCACCCACATTGAAGGTCTAGCTGTCATCGAACACCACCTAGAGACCCGCCCCAGACTCACCCGCATCCTCTCTGATTTCATTATGGACCTCCTTCAAATCGCTCTCAGTAACAACTACTGTAGCGGGAATTCCGTTCTCCTACAGAACTGTGCATAGAGATTTGGAACCTCAGTGAATTAGGATGGCCCAAAACTCACCTCAGTACCCAAAATCCCCTTACCGAGCTAGCTACAGTGTCTCATTGGTCATAACAAACTCCCAATGTTTAGACAAACCAGAACATGAACTTAGAATACCTCAGGTATCGTAGAAACACATGAACACTCTTTCGCTATATAATCATTACAAACCAGAACGTGGAGTAAATGAGGACACGTGCATATTTGAAATATTTATTTACCAATGTAGGGTTCTCAAACGCAGTATCTTATATAATACAAGCAAACATATTATAAGAAACAAAGTTATCAGCATAGTTACTAGTCCATAGAAAGCAAACGGTGACAGCATACTAAGATGCTGAAATGAATAGGAATTAACAACACCTATTTCTCACCCTCCCTAATTAGCATAGTATATTATATCTATGAAGGTCTCTTTTGGGTTTTAGAAGGGCGGGCCCATACCTCAAAATCTCAGTGGCAGAGGATCACATCATCTTCCACCAGCTCTCTGCATGCGAAGCACCATCAAGTGTGTTACGTGTGTTTTCAGCAAAGCAATCTAAAACCCGCTTAGAGCCAAATTTTGGCAGCAGCTGCATTTGTGTTATGTCTAGGAAGGTGCGAAGATCAGACCTCACAACAACACTGTGTCGAGTTATCCTTGGAGGCTTCAGCACTCACTGTGCAGACAGTGTACCAAGCAAAGCTGATATCAGAGCAATAACATATTATTTCTCAAGTAAATCACAACGCTCTTCTAGGTTGAAAGCTAAAATAGCAATTATGTGTCGTGTGCAAAATGAAGCAAAAGGAAAAATGGCGTTTAAACATTTAATAAGCTCATGCTAACTTAACACAGTATATAGAAAAGAAGTAGCTATATGACACCCCTCCAATGTTCCGAGGATGGTCAAAAATAAGGTAAGGTAAGACCATAATAGGGACATAACATGAAAGCAGAGTTCAATAATAATGAGCTAAGGTAATTTTCAAAAGCAGATGCGAAGGCCTTACAGCGGCCAAACCAAAAAGTTGAAACTTTTCAAATATAGGCCCACTTTCATTCAAGTCAATAGGCCTGGGGCATGAAAAAATTGTTTGTACGCAAAAAGTACCCCCTTAAAAGAAAGCAATGCAATCAGGAACGTGCTAGTAGCAAAAGTTCCGAAGGCTTCTCAGGACAGGACTGAATATGCAAAATATGCAGCAACAGCCTCCAGCATGAAATCACTGTCATCATCTGAAAACAGTTCAGCCATCCAATTAATTAGTGGGAAAGAAAATACGTGCTCCTCATCAGATGATTAAAATCGGCGTCAGGAGACATCGTCTTGCAGAGACACAAATCAAGGGCCCAGTCGAAATCGCAGCTCAGGCAAAGAAACACAGGCTGGACACATGTGAAATAGGAAAACCGAAACGATAATCCAAATGCCGTGCTCAAAGACGCAAGCGGCAGTGCGCCATAGTGATCAAGCATCCAGTTGCGAAACAGTGGCAGGAGTGGCTGTGCGGCCTCTAACGCAGGACGGGCATCCATGTTTAATAAAACAAAATATCACCAAAACGCCTGCAGCCAACGCTAGTAAAACAGGGAAGCCACCAAACAGGCTTAAAAATATAGAATGAAAAAGGCAGGGATGACTCCAAATATTTTCTCGAAGGAAGCCACGAGACCACTGCTAACTATTTTAAAAAAGTGAGCGAGGCCAGAAGTGGAGGAGGCATTAAAGATTTGATGAACCAGCTCGCTGAAATGTAATGGCAAATCAGTATTTAATAGCGCCTGCACCTCTGTGCGCGTGTTAGCTATATGAAGGACAAATGTTTCTCGGGCCGAACTCAGGGCCACCTCTTTTTGAGACAAAAGGGCTCTTATTCTACTCATACCATTGAACTCTGCTTTCAAGGTTGGGATGCGCGGCCAGATGGAAACATCTGAATTCCCATGTGTAGGAGGATACAGAACGTTTTTGCAACAGACCACACGTTCTGATACTGTTACCACATAAGCGATACCTTTAATTAACCCACAACAATCTTTGTTATTCAACAGTAAATAACTACTGTTTGCCAGTAATGTGAAAGTTGGAACGATTGCGGGAACAGCAGTACCTTTCAAAACACAGGCTAAATTCGGCCGGTCCTGATTACAAGAACCGTGCAACTGGATGTGTCTGCATATCAATGAATGATCAGGTGTCTCTGTGCATTCCTCCCCCTTAAGATAAACTTCTTTCTCGTCTTTCAGGCACCTATAAGTGAATGGAAGCGACCATGCCTCATGGAGAAACGAGCTACCTAATGGTTCATATCTCCCTATCGCAATATATCGCATACAATCTGTAAATTTGTACAAGGCAAATGGTAATGTGATTAATCCGTGGATAAGCCACGTTGCAGCAGTGGCCTCAGCTACAGAGAACGGTAAAGATTCCAACCTCTCAATGTGTAACATGGAAAAGGATGCATCACGCATTGAAAGCATGCGTTGCTTGTCTGTCAAATTAAAAGGGGCAAAGAGGGAGGACGCGTTCATGTAATTCCAAGGCACCCTACCAGCCTTAAGCGTCTGCAGGGTCCACGCAAATTGCATAATGGAACGCAATTGATTTTGACCATGGTATAACACAGACACTTCATCATGTACAATATCAACAACAGAAGATACAATATTATTCAACGTGTAAATGCGTGAAGAAAGCATGTTAATACTATTATCCACAACTGCAAGCACCTTTTCCAAATTAGCTTGATCAATTGCTCTGAGGCGCTTAGCAGCCTCAACCTGTGAAGTTTTCCAGATTTCATTGTAAATCGCATAAATCCATCTTTTAGACCTAGCACTAGCCGGGCCTTTTGTGAAATCATTTAAATCCACATCATCAGTCAGCTTGGATAGATGTCATTTAAATGCAGCCAATGTAGAATGTTGAAGCCAATTCTGACACAATTTGCCTACTGAGTAAGTGGTGACAGAATGGTCAGTATTAAAACGTGGATCAGGCCTGACTTGTGTAAATCCATCAGCTAAACCCAGAAAACGACGTTGGCACGAATCAGAGCTTCTGTGCCACATCAGCCAACCCTTCGGATCCAAACTGGACACATTAAAGGATGAATTGTGCAACAGTGTTTGCAATTCACGAATGGAAAACCTTGTAAAATTATTCCAACCGGAATATTCTTCCAAATCAGGGATAGTAGGTGTATTTAATTTTTTAGAAGTTGCCAATCCAAAGCATGTTGTCTGGAAAATAGTAGAATTTAAAAACAACATATGATTTGGGATGAGACATGCACGGTGCAAAGCCTCAACGCCTTGTACCTGCCAATTTTTAGAACCCCAAACTGATTTAAGGTCAACGGTTTCCTTCCATAGCTCGTAGCCCTCTACAGCTAATTTGTCTAGAAAGGACTTCGAATACAACAATTTAGTATCGGTAAGTCTAACTTTGGACATGGATTTTTGCATCATTTTAAAATAAAAGGACCCAGGACTCGATTGATTAAAGTCTGTAAAATAAGTGTACTTTTTCAAAAATGTACTAGAGCTGCCTTGTAATGGTGCTGGGCAATGTTCCCACTGTGTGTAATTTACAGTACCCCTTCTGGAACTCGTTTTATGCAGATAATGGTTACCAAAATGTTGAAAGCAAAATAATTCACCATAATTAGCAGATTCTAAATATAAATCTTCAGCATCAAAGGCAGCATAATATTTCAAATCAGAGAATAATGATTCTACGGCCTTAATATCCCAATCATCAGAACGTATGTTTTGTTTCACCACATCCCCCATGTTCACTCTGAGCACATTAGGGACATTAACCACGTCAGTAGGGCCACGGCTTTGAAATTTAACTGCATCCCACACAATCCCATCAAGAACAGGCCAAGCAGTGATGTTAACAAAACTCAAGACTCTCTTCAGTCTGTGTGCAGAATGTGACGAGGAAAGCGGGGCCAAAGTTCCATTAAAATGCCGAATGCATGTTCTCTCCTCGACATAATGTCCATCGATAAGTCGGAAAAAATAATTCGAATTTACTGAAACAGTGTCAAAGGTGAATCTGGATTCTGTGGCCAAACGTGTTTGCAAATCAGGCATCGATAAATCCGCTGGATAGGTGTAATCTAGGTCATCAATGTTATTAACAGGAAAAGTACTTAATAAAGGATTGGAAACAGCAGGCATCTCGAGGGCCACTTCTGGCCCAGCATTAGAAGTAGTGGCCAAAACAGAATGTCTCACAATCGAAGGACAGGAGACCGCCGGTGTCATACTATGAAGAATCGGCCACCCTATGTATCTTGACATTGTCAATTGAGATAAACATGTTTTTCTTACGAGCTGGAAGTGGTGGTAAAATGACTGTTCTTGTGCCCTTCACTCCAAGAACGGGAACCGGAGCTCGATAGGAAGGACCAAATTCTTTCTTTAATCGATCTTCTCCTGAACCAGTTCTCCAACTTGGGGTAGCCATCCAACTACCGGGATCTGCAATGCATCATCCGATGTGGAGGGCAAATGTTCCTTTGCAAGACTGTCTCTGGTCCTTTGTAGATCCTGTAAAACATTGCAATGTTCATCTACGTCAAAGGCCGTGGCTTGGGCCACGCATTCTAGACAGTGGAGGGCGGGGACATACATCTTGATACCAAAGAGCATTTCGTACGGGGTCCGCCCACCCAGAGACCTTCTAGGGAGATTATTAAGAGCACGCTGCGCGCCATTGAGATGGGCCAACCATTTTTTGCCAGTGCCTATAACTCGTGCTGGCAAAGATTGCTTTAAGTCACTGATCATTGGTTTCACTACACTATTACCCTCAGGTCTGTATGGAGATGAAAACTTGACTTGAACCCCCAATGAAATCATAGCAACCTTATACGCCTTAGAGGCGAAAGCCGGACCCTGATCCGAATGGAAGGTATCACAGGCAAAAATCCCTACAAAGACACGCAAATCTCTTATGACAGTCTGTGAATCAGCGCTGCGATGGGGCCAGACCCACACAAAGCGTGTGCATGAATCAACTGCTACTAAGATGTACTCATACGCAGTATCAGAAGAAAAAGGACCGCAGTGATCTAAATAAACGCAACCCAGTGGTTTATTAGATATGTACAACTGTGTCTGAGGGGGACGCGCAGCAGTCGAAGGCTTAATCTGCTGGCAAATGTCGCATTGAAGGACATAATCGCGCGTCTGTTTGTACAGTCCCCGCCACCAGAAACGTTGCTGTAGCTGAGGTTCAGTGGCCGAGACGCCTGCATGCGCAGATGCCACACCTTCATGCGCCGCTGTAATCAACGTAGCCCTGCGATCCAAGTTGGGAATCAACCGTTCCCCAACTTCAGGAATTTTCACATAAGGAACCTTATCGGGACTTAAGTGGTATGTGTACTTCGAAGGGAACCCCGTAGGATATTTACCTCCCTTCTCAGTGGCAGCTACAGCCGCCAAGATGTCATCATCTATTTTACTTTTGGACCGTGTAACTGCTGCAACTAAATATTTTGATACTGCTGATTTCACCGCTTCATCAGCAAGCGAGTTACCGACAGCGTGAACTCCAACACGCTGATGGCCCAGAGTATGAATCACAAACACAAGTGGCAACTTCTCCTTAAGTTCAGCCACTCGGACCCAGATCATCTTATGTTTTATTGTGCTACCCTTGGAATCACGAAAGTCATTCTGAATCCAAAAGAACAAGTTCTCATTGTAAGACTGGACACAGTAGTCAGAATCACTTACAATCAAAGTCGTCACACTAGGATCAGCGTACTCCAATGCAAGCACCAGACCACGAAGTTCTGCTAATTGTGCGGTGCAGTCCCCTAGTGTCTGCGTGTGCACGACACTGGACTTGAACTCATCGTTCACCATGGCGCCGACCACAATGGTGCATGCGGAAACGTAGGCATGTTTAGAACCATGCGCAACCTGCGCCGAACCATCAGTGTAAATGATGCAATGGAAATCCTTCAACGGTCGCATTGCTAAAGGATCCGGATGAACGAATTCATACTGTAAGTACTCCTGCGACTGTAATGCGGCGTCAAAAATAAACGTGACATCCTGGGACGTCAAGGATGCAGCCCATTGAATCCACCGAGGGTGCAAAGCTTTGGAATTTGGTACACTGGCTTTCGTAACTGCCTCCAACGCAGGACAGGGGGTAACAACCAACATGCGTTTTCCCTGTGACAGGGCACGTTCCTTGAGAATTGCCATCTGCACAGCCATTAAAACTTTCTCCACAGTGGAAAATCGCAATTCAGCCGAAGTGTACAAGTGTGACTTGTAAGCAATAGGTACTGTGTCTCCCTCATTAAAAGTTAGGTACGTGAAACCTACCGTCCCAGGGATAATTCTTATCACCAGGTTGGTCTGGTTATCACAAGTCTGTAAGAATTTAGAAGCGAGCAGATCAGCAAAGACTGAAGTATAGCTGAATGTTCAGGCAGCCAGCATGATTTGGAAAAAGTTGGTTGTATCAAAGCATACAAAGGCTTGATACGCTGGGCATATTCCGGAATGTATGTCCTCCCGAAATTTAAGAAGCCCAGTAAAGATTGTAATTTTTTCAGTGTCGTTGGAGCGCGCAGCTGTGCGCATTTCTCCGGGAAGTGAGGAGCCAAACCTTTTCCTTCATTCTTGAGCTCGTAGCCCAGAAACAACACTGTGTACTCTGCAATGTGCGATTTTGCAAAGTTAAATTTGTAACCCATATTTGCAAAGGCACAAATTATTCCGTTGACTCGACACAGATGCTCCCAAAGTTCGTCGTCTGTGAGATATATGTCATCCACATAATAACAAGCATCTGGGTCGATTCTCTCCAAAAGAGAAACTATGCATGCAGTAAAAATCCCAGGACTATTCTTATAGCCCATAGGTAAACACTGAAACTGTTTTTGGACACCGCCGCAAGTAAAGGAGGTCCATTGGGAACTTAGACCATCCAATCTATGGGCATAAAAACTATTGGAAATGTCAAGCATGGTTTTAAACCGCTTACGCACAAGACTATTCACTAGGGCAGAGCCCGTGAGTATTCTGTACTGCACAGTTACGGCAATGCGAGTTTAAATGCCGGTAATCCAACACCAAACGATATGAACCGTCTGGCTTGTTTACAGTAAAAAGAGGGTTATTCATCGGTGACACACATGTTTCAATTACACCTTGATATTCCAATTGTTCAAGGATTGCCGTGACGGAAGCTTTGGCTTCACGTCGTATGGGATATTGAGGTTGAGGCTGTGGCTGAGACCGTAAAGGAATTTCGTGGCTCGGGGACAATTTATCCCAACCACATTGATTGCGTTACACCGCCGGCGCTAGAGCCAGAGCCCACTCTTCTGCACAATGCAGCGCATCCTCTTTCGAGACTGTGTTCGCGAAACTGGGGAGGAGAACCTCCTCTCCTCGCGGTGCTGCGAGAACAAAAGGTGGGGGCCATTCAGCCTCAGAAAGCAAAATGTCATACGTAGACGAAAGATTTTCCTAAAATACTCCTCTTATGGTTCGCTGTATGTCACCCTCGATTAACAGGACAATTTCAAAAAGTCTATCAGGGGGAGCAACTCTTGTATCAGCTGTTTCTATCACAACATAAGTATCAGTTGCTGTCACCTTCAGTAGTGGACGCAGGGCCTCTCTCACTATGGTAGTCTCTGCCGCGCTGTCCAGCAAGGTCAGAGCCCACGTCAGATTCCGAAGCCGCGTTCTCACTATCTGTGGCATATCGATGCACTGTTAAAGCCGCGACTTTCTTCTTGGTAAACTGCGATCTCTTTGGCGTCAAGCCCTCCTGCTTTCCTGCACCATTTTTCGGGCGGGGCTGGTCACGTCCATCTGGCCACCCCGACCCCTGCCGCCCCCTCCACCACCGGTCGTCGAGGCCGATGAGTCCTGAAAGGAATGAGGAGAGCGTTGATCAGAAACCTGAAATCGATCAGGAGATTAAATTATCGCGCGATTGCGCAAGTCATAAACACATTCCGATTGAGCAGGCAACGGAGACGCAGGACGAGAAACCTGTGTTTGCTGTTGTTGCTGTTGCTTACCCTGTTTCTGTTTCTTGGGCCAATTCTGTTTCTTGGACTTGGGCTGAACTTCCGTTTCAGAAGCTTGTCCCTGGGGTTGCTTTTTCTCCATAACAGATAAAGACTTAACCGCATGCGCGCTAGCGGAATTCCGCTAGCGCGCTGGGTTTTTCAAAATCGCACTTTGCGTGACGAGCTGGGCTCGTCATCAGTGTGCAAGCGGGCTACACCATGACGAGCCCAGCTCGTCATGAGTGTCGAAGGGGTTAAGACCCTTACTGTTGCGACCCACGGTTTTATAAGCTGCCACAATAATTTTCGCTAACTGTTGGGGTTTCTCGGCATCGGGAAGCGCCGCCAAAGCGTATGCAACCTGAAAGTTCACTGCATCCCCCTTGACATTAGCAAGTATAAGGTTGCAAACCACATCAAAGGTGCCACACAGGCGCATACCCAACTCAACCGCAGACTCCGGTCCATGATCATCTTGAACACGTTTAAGGACCGTAGACAGCACAGCCATAGACGGAGTGCCGTAGCACCTCGCATAGACCGCTGCAAAAGTCTTACCCCAGGTCTCACAGTCAGCGAGCTCAGGGGCCAAATCTTTCGGCAAACTAAGCTTTAGAATCCGTTTTTTTTCACCAGGAGTCATATTAGGAAATACAGCTTCCAGCTGGTCAAATTTCTCGGCAAGCCAGAAAGGAAAATCATCCTTATCCTGGGGTTCCTTGCCCATTACAGCATTGACCATCACAGGACTGAGTTTCAAACTACCCTGACCAGCCGGAAGCACCGCACCCCCCGGGGGTCCACCAGGAAGATTACGGCCAATGTAGTGCACTAAGGCTCTAATCACGGCAATAGAGACTACATGTAGTCTACAAAGTTCACCTAGGTTACAATTGCCGTATAGAGGATGAGGAGTAAATCCAGCCAAAACAGGCCAACTTGCACCTGGAATGGATAAAGGACCTAACCTCGGAGCGGTCAAAGTATGGGGTAGGGCGCCACCAAACCAAACTTGATGCTGCCAAACTTCAATAGGAACTTCCTGTGCCCTGTACGGAGTATATTCATTCAGTACAGCAGAGGGAGTGTATGTGTGGAACACACCAGAATTAGTGTCCACCGCCGGAAATGTCACCCACGAATAAAACAGTTCGTAGGGGTAAGCAGCATCTGCACTCACCACCATTATCACGGCCAAGCCTTCCAAAGGTACATTGTAAATCCGCAAATGATCGCGCACCGCAATGCGACTATGCTGCAGAATGTCCACGGCAGCCATAACAGCACAGGAACTAGGAAAAACAAATAAACTGTGTAGCACAACTGGGTAGTAATTCAAGGAAACTGTTTTAGAAAGATATAAAGATAGATATTACCTTCAGGTCTAGGGAGTTTCGATGGGAGCTTGTTTTGCTCCCAACTTCGACATCCTCTAAGTTCACATGTCTTTATCACCCACAAACCCCTTGCTTACAAGGATAAGTTTATGGCGTAGATAAATAAAATTGATACTTGTATAGCGCACTACTCACCCGCAAGGGTCTCAAGGCGCTTGTACGAATACTGCTGTGGAACCCATCCTGGCTTTCCCTGTGAGGCGTCCACTCCTGGGCATCCCCAAGGTGGAGGCCAGGCATCCTTAGCGTTGTGGGGGCCGTTGTGGAGATTAAGCAAGCTATTGCCCAGAGTTGCAGAGTGGGACTCCATGATTGGAATAGGCATAGAGGGCCGTGGAATTTTGAGCCCAAGACCCACCGAGGCAGGGAATTGAACCCTGGTCCTGGGCTAGACCTCTGCATCAGGGTCTGCCGCTCTAATCATTGAGCCACACTTCTCCACTAGATACATAGATGACTTTCTTCTACTTTGGCATGACACTACTGACAACTTGTCGTCTTTCATTACCTGGCTTAATAACTGCCAAATGCACCTCACATTCACTTCAGACCCCAGGCCCCAATGACCTTCCATTCCTAGATCTCACTCTCCACACAGAGGATGGGTCTATCGGAACATCCTTATTCCGTAAACCAACAGAGCGGAATACACTCTTGCTGTACTCTAGCTATCACCCACAGGGCCTACGAGAAGGCTTACCATATGGAAAGTTCCTTCGTATCCAGAGGAACTGTAAATGGCAAAAAGATTATTTCCGTGAGGCCGCCGTTCTCTCTGAAAGACGGACTAATCGTGGCTAACCCAAACGTCTATTTTCACATGCCTGCAAATGCGCATGGTACTGCCACAGAGAATTCCTTCTCTCACCCACCCCCAAGTGCACCAATTCCTGCATCCCCTTTGTCTCTACTCACAGCCCTTCAAGCAACAAAGTCAGCAAGATAATTAGAAAGATTTGGAACATTCTCCGTACTCAGGCCCCCTTCTAGGAACCCCCACTCTTCTCATACAAAAGGGGCAACAACCTCTCTGACAAACTTGTACATGCCATTAATTGGCCAGACAACAAAGGACACACCCAATCCATGACTTCTCTTTGGGGTCTGACACCTATCCTAAGCTATTACAAATGCCAAACCTGTTCCGTCTGTGACCTCACTAATAACACAAAAGAATATGTCACCAGAGACCGCACCTATCAATCGAAACAATTCTCCAATTGCCACACCTCCAACGTGATCTACACCATCCGGTGTCCCTGCAATCTATTGAACATCGGCCAAACCACCCAAATGATCAAACAATGTATCACACAACACAAGAGTTGCATTAGACGTAATATCAACACACCCCCTTTAGTCTCACACTATAGAGACAACAACCATTCTGAGACTGACATGGTCTGGCAAGTGATTGATCAATCAGTACTGCCCCTCCGTGGCGGTAACCTACAACGGATCTTAAACAAATGTGAATGCCGGTGGATCGCACGTTGCGACTTCATCAACAATGGTCTCAACACCCTTGATGAATGGAATCCGACCATCAATATACACTGACAGATCCCCTCACCTGGATCCCAAGCTCTCTGAGTAGTATGCTGCCCCTCTCTGATATGGTTGCCTAACAGTGTAAATATGTTATTTTATTTATTTTATGCGATTATCTATAGCGCAAACTTTACACGAAGGTGTCAGAGCACTTTACATTAGAACCAGTTGCAAAACATAAGGATTTAGGATTACATGCGTTACATAAAAGATACAAACAGAAAAAATTGCAAATGTACAAGATGAAGTCACACAAGGAAGAGATACAAACAGAAAGAAAAATTGCAAATGTACAAGTAGTAAAGTCACTCAAGAAAGAGATACAAATGGATAAACTCTAAGAGTCACGTAGGAATGGTAGAGAGTACAAAGGTCTACTGCATATACTAGTGATTAGAGTTATCTCTATATCCATATATATATACATAGATTTTCCCAAACAGACCCAAAAAACCAGGAGACCAGAGTTCCATTAAGTGGGGTCGGAGGGGGCACGCAGTCACAGCACCAAGGGAGGGTGGGGGGGATACACGGGTATGGAGAAAAGGCAAATCAGAGGATCATCAAGGGGGAAACGAGGGAAAGGGTAAAGTCCATGGCGTAGTTTCTTTCATTTGAATGTGGCTGCAGGGCTGCTGCCTACATTTGGTGTTTTCACGGTTCAGCTGCTTTGTTTTGCGGGGGCTGCTGCAGCCGTGGGGCAACCGGGAAGCGCAGCCAGGGTTCACCTTTCTCAGCGGGGGCTGTGGGGGCTGCATGGTGATCCTGCAGGTCCGGGAGAACCATGAATCCCTGGTGTTAAGAAGAGCCTCCGGTGCTGCTCTGCCCCCCGGGGGCACGGACAGCCCGGGCTCCGCTTCAGAGCGGGCCAGGGCCGCCACTGTTGTTGGGTGGTGGGTTGGACGCCAGGCTGACAGGCACCACGGTGGGTGCAGGGCGCGGGCGTTCAGGACATCCGGAGGGAGCAGGGTCGGCGCCCAGGCCGGCATGTCCAGCGGCACAGCAAGGCAACCATGAGCAGCTGGGAGGAGCGCGGTGACCCGGTCCACGCGAGCTCCGGCTGCCGCTCACAGGAGGGAGGAGTGTTTGAATACAGCTCCTCCCGCGCCGTGACCCGTCTTATTGCCTACCTGCTTCTCTTCGAAACCGCAGAAGTGGCTTATTTTATCATTTGTACATAGATCTGGCAACTTGTATTTACTCCTTTAATGTTGCAACTTAATTCCCCAAGTGTATCCGGATTGCAAAATTTTCTATTTATTTGGTTTTCCTCTATATACCATTGTATGGCCAGCTCTACATTTCTCAGCTTTTTGGCTGTAATTCTGGAGCAGATACCATTCTCCCTCTCCTTTTTTTCCCTCCTTCTTCCCCCTACCCCTCCCTCCCTTCTCCTCCTTCCTCCTTTTTTCGCTGTGCCCTGCCCCCCCACCCTACCCATCCCCCGTTCGCCTTCACTATGTAACTCAACTAATGCACCAAGGTGTAGCAATGTTCATCGTCAATTAATATTGTATTGGGCGCTGGTTTATCTTTATTTAATTAATGTATTCAATTGTTTGTTACTGCTACGCCTATGTCTGTTACATTCATGTGTTATTGAATTTGGAAAATTACACAATCGTATTATGCCTCTTCTCAAGCAGGTATAAATATTGCATAACGTGTACCATCATTGTCACCAACTTTGGTGTTGTAATTAGAACTGGACGTAGTGCCACTACGCAGAATTTTGGAGAAAAAAAAAGTGGAAAATGGGGGCACGTCCTGAGGGTCTGTGTTCCCGGGACAGGGGTCCCTCGTGCCTGGGTAGACTCCCTGATCTCCCCGGGCCGGTTGGAGCCCGGGAGCCCTGCAGCCCCGGAGCCCTGCAGCCCCCAAGCCCTGGAGCCCTGCAGCTCCGGAGCCCTGCAGTCCCCGAGCCCTGGAGCCCCGGAGCCCTGCAGCCCTGGAGCCCTGCAGTCCCTGAGCCCTGGAGCCCCCAGAGCCCTGAAGCCCCGGAGCCCTGCAGCCCCGGAGCCCTGCAGTCCCCGAGCCCCGGAGCACTGCAGCCCCGGAGCCCTGCAAGGGCAGGCGGGAGCCCTCCCGCGGAGGCTCAGGGCAAACAGATTGGCGTCATTTCGGTCCCGGCCATCTGGTCGCCCCTCTCGCCTCGGCCATCTGGTCGCGCCCAATGCTTTCCTATGGGGCGACCAGATGGCCGGGCTTCCCTGGAAGTCCCGATGAGGTGCCATTCGCCTCCCGGATCCCAGCAAGGACTCCAGGAGGTCGGGCACGTTTGCGCCCTGGGTCCCCTCTGTCACCTTGAGTGCACGGATTACAAGAAAGGGGGGTCATTTTCCTCTGGATTACTAGGGGCAAGGGTATGCCCGGACACCCTCCCGGGCGGGCGGTTCCCTGCCGAGGACCAGATGGGCTGTGTTCCCAGGCAACACCTCCCAGGCATCCGGGGCTCCCTCCTCCGGCCCGCGGCATGGCAAAGTACCCGGGACGGGCTCCATGGGTCCCGAGCCCTGCAACCCCGGAGCCCCGCAACCCTGCAGCCCCGGAGCCCTGCAGTCCCCGAGCCCTGCAGCCCCCAGAGCCCTGCAGTCCCCGAGCCCTGGAGCCCCAGAGCCCCGGAGCCCTGCAGTCCCAGAGCCCTGCAGCCCCGGAGCCCTGCATCCCGGGAGCCCTGGAGCCCTTGAGCCCCTGAGCCCTGCAGCCCCCGAAGCCCTGCAGCCCCCGAGCCCTGCAGCCCTGGAGTCCCGGAGCCCTGCAGCCCTGGAGCCCTGGAGCCCTGGAGCCCCGGAGCCCCGGAGCCCTGGAGCCCCGGAGCCCCGGAGCCCTGGAGCCCCGGAGCCCTGGAGCCCCGGAGCCCCGGAGCCCAGGAGCCCTGGAGCCTCAGAGCCCTGTGGCCCCGGAGCCCTGGAAGGACAGGCCGGAGCCCTCCCGCGGAGGCTCGGGCAGGCAGATTGGCGTCATTTCGGTCCCGGCCATCTGGTCGCATCTTTCCACTCGGACATCTGGTGGCACCCAATGCTTCCCAATGGGGCGACCAGATGGCCGGGCTTCCCTGGAAGTTCCGATGAGGTGACATTCACCTCCCGGATCCCAGCCAGGGCTCCAGGAGGTAGGGCACATTGGCACCCTGGGTCCCTTCCGTCACTCGGCACGCACAGGTTCCCAGAAAGAGGGGTAGCCTTCCTCCGGATTACTAGGGGCAAGGGTATGCCCGGACACCCTTCCGGCGCTGGCGGTTCCCTGCCGGGGACCAGATGGGCGATGACCAGGCAACACCACCCAGGCGTCCGGGGCTCCCTCCTCCAGCCTGCGGCGTGGCAAAGTACCCAGGATGGCTCCATGGGTCCCGGGGTGTCCTCCCCGTGCCTGAGGCCCAGCGTGGGGTTTCAGAGCCCCCCGGAGCCCTGGAGCTCCGGGACCCTGGAGCCGTGGAGCCCAATAGCCCTACAGCCCTGGAGCCTGTGAGCCCTGGAGCCCGTGAGCCCTGGAGCCCAGGAGCATTGCAGCCCCTGAGCCCTGCAGCCCTGGAGCCCGTGAGCCCTAGAGCCCCGGAGCCCCGGAGCCCTGCAGCCCCGGAGGCCTGCAGCCCTGCAGCCCTGGAGCCCTGTAACCCTGGAGTCCCGGAGCCCTGCAGTCCCCGAGCCCCAGAGCCCCGGAGCCCTGTAGCCCTGGAGGCCTGCAGCCCTGGAGCCCCGGAGCCCCAGGGCCCTGCAGCCCCGCAGCCCCAGAGCCCCGGAGCCCTGCAGCCCCAGAGCCCTTCAGCCCTGCAGCCCCAGAGCCCTGCAGTCCCCGAGCCCCGGAGCCCTGCAGCCCCTGAGCCCTGCAAGGGCAGGCGGGAGCCCTCCCGGGGAGGCTCGGGGCAGGCAGATTGGCATCATTTCGGTCCTGGCCATCTGGTCGCACCTCTCGCCTCGGCCATCTGGTCGCGCCCAATGCTTTACTGAGGGGCGACCAGATGGCCGGGCTTCCCTGGAAGTCCCGATGAGGTGCCATTCGCCTCCTGGATCCCAGACAGGGCTCCTGGAGGTCGGGCACGTTTGCGCCCTGGGTCCCCTCTGTCACCTCGAGTGCACGGATTACGAGAAATGGGGGTAATTTTCCTCCGGATTACTAGGGGCAAGGGTATGCCCAGACACCCTCCTGGGGCTGGTGGTTCCCTGCCGGGGACCAGATGGGCTATGTTCCCGGGCAACACCTCCCAGGCATCCAGGGCTCCCTACTCCCGCCCGCAGCATGGCAAAGTACCCAGGACGGGCTCCATGGGTCCCGGGCTCTGCAACCCCAGAGCCCCGGAGCCACGGAGCCCCGCATCCCCGGGGCCCTGCAGCCCCAGAGCCCTGCAGCCCCGGAGCCCGCAGCCCTGCTGCCCTGCAGTCCATGGAGCCCTGTAGCGCCGGAGCCCCGGAGCCCCGCAGCCCTGCAGCCCCGGAGCCCTGCAGCCCCGGAGCGTGGGCAGGCGGGAGCCCTACCACGAAGGCCTCGAGATGGGTCCTTTAGGTCCCGGCCATCTGGTCGCCCCTCTCCCTTCGGCCATCTGGTCGCCCGCAATGCTTTCTTATGGGGCGACCAGATGGCCGGGCTTCCCTGGAAGTCCCGATGAGGTGCCATGCGCCTCCCGGATCCCAGCCAGGGCTCCAGGAGGTTGGGCACGTTCGAGCCTAGGGTCCCCTGAGCCTCGCGGTGCGCACTTGTTTCCAGAAAGAGGGGTAGCCTTCCTCCGGATTACTAGGGACAAGGTACTCTGGGACCCCTCTCGGCCTAGCAGTCCTCAGCCGGCAGCTGGATGGGCCCGGATGCCACCCCGGGTCCGTCCCTGGGTCTGCCACGTGGCAGAATGCCCTGGATAGGGTCCAGGAAGGCCCGGACCTGGGGTTCCCGTCCCCCCGGCCGGCCGCACTGCCCGGGACGGCAGGGGGTTCCATTGTGCCCGGGGAGCCTGGCTGGGTTCAGGAGCTCCGGCCGGGGCTCCGTCCTGGGTCCTGCCGCGTGGCAGGGTGCCCGTGACGGGGTCCGGAGGGCCCGGGGAGGCTTCTCCTGTGCCTCAGGGCCTGGGAACCCCAGCGGGGTCCAGGGGCCCTGCTGGGCCCCGGGTGGGGTGCTCCGGCCCAGGGCCCTGTCACCCGGCCTAGGGCCCTGTCCCCCGGCCTGCCGCACTGCCAAAGGCCTGGGACAGGGTTCCGTGGTGCCCGGGGAGCCTCCTGGCGCTTGGCTGGGTTCATGAGCTCCGTCCGGGGCCCCTGAGGGCCCCTGGGAGGGTGGCCTCCCCACCCGGGGGTCCGTCAAGGATCCTGCCGCGTGGCAGGGTGCCTGGGACGGGGCCTCGAAGGCCGGGGGTAGGCTTCCCCTGCGCCTCTGGGCCTGGGAGCCCCGCTGGGTCCAGGGTTGCATGCTCGGGCCCAGGGCTCTGTCCCCCCGGCCTGCCGCACTGCCAAAGGCCCGGGACGGGGGTTCCGTGGTACCCGGGGAGCCTCCCCTTGCTCAGCTGGCTTCAGGAGCCCTGTCGGGTGGCCTCCCCACCCGGGGCTCCGTCCTGGGTCCTGCCGCGCGGCAGGGTGCCCGGGACGGGGTCCAGAGGGTCCAGGCATCTTCCCTTTTGTGCCCGGCCATCTGGTCGCCCAGATCCCCTCGGCAATCTGGTTGCCCGGATCCCATCGGCCATCTGGTCGCCCGCAATGCTTTCCTATGGGGCGACCAGATGGCCGGACTTCCCTGGAAGTCCTGATGAAGTGCCATTCGCCTCCCGGATCCCAGCGAGGGCTCCAGAAGGTCGGGTACTTTCGCGCCTTGGGTCCCCTGAGCCTCGCAGTGCACACTTGTTCCCAGAAAGAGGGGTAGCCTTCCTCCGGATTACTAGGGAGAAGGTACTCTGGGACCCCTCACGGCCTAGCAGTTCTCAGCCGGCTGGGCCAGGATGCCGCCCCAGCCCCGGGTACATCCCTGGGCCTGCTGCGTGGCAGGAAGCCCTGGATGGGGTCCGGGAGGGCCCGGGGAGGCGTCCCCTGCGCCTCCGGGCTCCCGGCTGGGCCCAGGGGCCCGGCTGGGCCCCAGGTCGGGTGCCCCGGCTCTGGGCCCCGTCCCCCGGCCTGCCGCACTGCCAAAGGCCCGGGACGGGGTTCCGTGGTGCCTGGGGAGCCTCCCCTTGCTCGGCTGGGTTTAGGAGCTCCGTCCAGGGCCCCTGAGGTGCCCCGGGGAAGGCGGCCTCCCCACCCGGGGCTCTGTCCTGGGTCCTGCCGCGTCGCAGGGTGCCTGGGACGGGGTCTGGAGGGCCCGGGGTAAGCTTCCCCTGCGCCTCCGGGCCTGGGAGCCCCGGCTGGGTCCAGGGGCCCCGGCTGGGTCCAGGGGCCCTGCCAGGCCCCGGTTCGGGTGCTCGGGCCCAGGGCCCTGTCCTCCCGGCCTGCGGCACTACCAAAGGCCTGGGACGGGGGTTACGTGGTGCCCGGGGAGCCTCCCCTTGCTCGGCTGACTTCAGGAGCCCCATCCGGGGCCCCTGAGGGCCCTACGGAGGGTGGCCTCCCCACCCGGGGCTCTGTCCTGGGTCCAGCCATGTGGCAGGGTACCCGGGACGGTGCCCGGGACGGGGTCCGGAGGGTCCAGGCGGCTTCCCATCTGGTCGCCCAGCCTTTTGATCAATTTTGCATTCCTGATAGGTGTTACCGCAGAAGTTAAATAACCTCTTTGAGACCAGAGCTGGCCATAGTCTTGGACTACGCCATACCCATACTGACTATCAGTCACTATGGTAATTTTCAACCCTTTTGCTCTTTCACATGCACGAATCAAAGCAATCAATTCTGCTATTTGAGCTGAACGAATTCCTTTGAGACAAGAAGCTTCAACTACGTCTGCAACTGTACAGACAGAGTATGCTGCACTCAGAATGCCTTCATCTGTTCTTAAGCATGAACCATCAACAAAATAAACAAAATGTGATTCAGTTAATGGAACATCTTTAATGTCCTGCCTAGGCTTGGAGTGGGTAGTGTATGCAGCAACTGCAGATACATCCCCCAATGAGGCACTCCTCGGGTGTTCAATAATCTGATTCACGAAGTCAATAAAGTTTCATTATTTATTCAATGTTTTTCTTCATGCGTTTTTCTAGAAACCTGATATTGGCAGCATATCGGTCAGAATAGCATTATTCCATTAGTTAGATACATGAACTCTTCTCCAATGCATTTCGGGCGAAGATGCCCTTTGTCACGGAGTGCTGTAGAGGACGACAAAGGAGGTAGGGTGAGGGGCGGGTAGACGGCTGGCGTTTTATGGGAATTGTTGGTGTCTATCGGTGAGGGGATAGGCGTAGATAAGCCGGAAAGGTTTGAAAGGTGCACGAAAATCAACATGAAGGAAGGGAGTGTGAAGGAGGTTTAACGCGTAGCAAAAAGGGTGAAAAGTCTAATCGCGTAGTGCGCTGCGGAGCAGAACTTACTTCATGTTCATGCGTAGCGGAGTTCGCTGTACAACGGTTGCGGAGTCGGAGTGGGTGTGGTTATGGGAGGGAAATATACGTGTCTAAAGTTGAACTGAGTGAAAAGGGTGGGTAGAAAGAGGACTAAGGGTAGAAAGGTAGAGCGGCCATATTGAAACTGTATGTGCATGCAAAGGGTTGTGAAGTGAAAGCGGCAACTTGAAAGAAAAAGGAGTAAGGAGCAATGCAGACAAATTAACATCAACATATGTACATGTTACAGATAACAACTATATTCAATGCGATCGTTAAGACCAAATGGTTTTAAAGTCTGTAATCGATAAATCCATTCAAGTTCTCTTTTTAACAATAGTTTATGGTTGTCAGTTCCTTCTCTTTTGGTGACGATTTCCAGAACAATGAATTTGAGTTGTGCGATTGTGTGGCGTGATTCAGCAAAGTGCATGGCGATGTTGGATTTCCCCAGTTTTAGACGTATGTTGGATTTATGTTCATTTAAACGTATTTTTATTTTACGTTCGGTTTTTCCAACATATAGCTTTCCGCAGGGACATTTCAAGGCATAAATTAAGTTCATCGAGTCGCATGTGGCATCAACGTGTAATTTGATGGCGTGACCCTTCATTGGATGTTGGATGATTTTGCCTTTGATGACACTGTTGCAGTGGTTACAGTTTAGACAAGGCTGAGTTCCTCGATGTTGTGAGATAGCTGGAGTGGGTTTGGAAAGGATCTCTTTGATATTTTTGCTTCTGGTGTGGGCAAATAAAGGGGGTTTTTCAAAGATGCCCCGGAAGTCAGGTTCTATCTGTAAAATGTCCCAGTGTTTCAATATGATTTTCTTGTAAGTGGAACTGGCTGTAGAGAATTTGGACACTAGCACAATGCACAATTCCTTCTCTTTCCTAGTTTTTAGTAAACTTTCTTGTCTGGAGATCTTTTCAACTCGGTTTTCGGCTTCTTGTAGAACTTCCTCGAGGTAACCTCGGTTGAGGAAACGTTCATGCATTTGGTTGATGCGTGTTGTCAATGTTAGTTCGTCAGAGACGATGCGTTTCACACGCAGCATTTGCGAAAATGGTAAGTGTTTCTTCAGGGAGCCTTGATGGAAGCTGGAGAAATGCAAGGTGTTATTGCGATCCGTATTTTTCCTGTGCAGGTCTGTGACGAGTCCTTGAGGAGTGATCTTAATGTTAACATCCAAAAAGGACATTTCTGTGTCACTGATTTGCCATGTGAGGTTGATGCGTGAATCCTTGGTGTTGACTTCAGTGAGAACTTGATTAAGAGAGTCTTTGGTGTCTGACCACATCATGAATAAATCGTCTATATATCTAACGTACATTTTTGATTTGTTTTGGAATGTCGGGTTGGTATATATGTGTTGATTTTCGAAATTCTCCATATATATATTTGCATATGTGGGAGCAGCGCAATTTCCCATCGCCATTCCGGAATAGCTGAAGGTACCATTGATCCTCTTGTTCAAAATAGCTATGATACAAAGTGTAAATCATAAGCTCCATTAAGAACGATTGCATTTGTGCATCAATGTCACTGTTGAGAAGGGCTTCAATACCTCCGAGATGAGGTATGGAGGTGTAGAGAGAGCTGACGTCAGCAGTACAGAGGATGAGTGTTTCACTGTTATTAAGTTGAACTTCAGATAGTTTCACGAGGAAATCGGTAGTGTCCTTGATGTAACTGGTGGTCTTTGTGACAAGTGGTTGAAGGTATTTGTCGATAAATTTTCCGGTAGGTTCATGTATTGATCCTTTCGTGGAAACGATGGGTCTAAAGGGAGGGTCCAGGAGGTTTTTATGTATCTTGGGACACATGTGTATAGTCGGGCTCTTGGGGTGCTCTTGGAGTAGATACTTTTTGGTACGATCTTCAATAATTCCTGCTTGATGAGCTGCAGTCACTATATCAATGAGGATGTTTTGAAATTCCCTGTTAGGATTATGGTCAAGTGCCATGTAGATCGTGGTGTCTTGTAAATGTTCGTGTAGCTTCTGTGTATACATGGTGGAGTTGAGGATTACTAAAGCTCCTCCCTTGTCAGCTTTGACACATCTGATTTGTGGATTGTTGGCCAACGATTTGAGTGTGTCACGGTCCTTCATAATTAAGTTTTGTTGTTTCGGAGATTTTTTTAGGTTGATTTTTTGCAAATCGTTGCGCACTAAAGTTTCGAACAGATCGATACACTTATGACTCTGAGGTGCTTGGTAGGTGCTAGGAGGACGCAGGCCTCTGAGTTCATCGTCTTTGTTCATAGTACTGTCTGGTAAGATGTTGTCAAAGAAATGACGTAGTCTCAATTTTCTTGTGAACTTAAAGGTACTCACTTCTAGTTCTAGAAGGTTGGTAGGTGTAGTAGGTATAAATGATGTGCCTTTCTCAAGTAGATTCATTTGATAAGTAGGAATGTCAGTGTCAGAGATGTTAATTACTAGACGTTCTTTTTTGGTTTGAGGTCTTTCTTGGCCACTGTACTCCGCGTGTTCGGTGGACTTTGAGTTCATTATCGATCTCCTTAATTTCTACTTCAAGGTCTTTGAGTATTCCAGCCAATTCTTCGACGATAAGTAGTATTAAATCGAGGCTGCATTTGTTCAGTATTCCATTCCATTTGTCCTCGATTTAATACTACTTATCGTCGAAGAATTGGCTGGAATACTCAAAGACCTTGAAGTAGAAATTAAGGAGATCGATAATGAACTCAAAGACATGCTTACTTCAGAAGAGATGAATTCCACGCTGGAGGACATCAAAAACATCCTTGATAAGCATCAAAAAGAAATCAATGAGCGAAAAGTGAGAAAATTCCGTAGGGACACGCTTGATTACAAGCTTGATGAAGTTTACTCATGGGCCGACGTCTATGCCCAAAGACGCCGCAATAGACCACCCAACACCTAGACGGACACATCATCCTCGGATACTGACTCCACATATCGAACATCTCGCAAACCTCCAGCACCCAGACAACCAGCAAGCGATGAACAAGCTAGCACGTCTGCGACCAGCCAGGAACAAACTTCAGCAACGCATTTTTTAGAAGTGAGCCCCGACCAACTCGACGACTCAGGAGGAGCAAGAACAAAAGAAAAAGAAAAGAGTCCACCGAACACGCGGAGTACAGTGGCCAAGAAAGACCTCAAACCAAAAAAGAACGTCTAGTAATTAACATCTCTGACACTGACATTCCTACTTATCAAATGAATCTACTTGAGAAAGGCACATCAGTTATACCTACTACACCTACCAACCTTCTAGAACTAGAAGTGAGTACCTTTAAGTTCACAAGAAAATTGAGACTACGTCATTTCTTTGACATCTTACCAGACAGTACTATGAACAAAGACGATGAACTCAGAGGCCTGCATCCTCCTAGCACCTACCAAGCACCTCAGAGTCATAAGTGTATCGATCTGTTCGAAACTTTAGTGCGCAACGATTTGCAAAAAATCAACCTAAAAAAATCTCCGAAACAACAAAACTTAACTATGAAGGACCGTGACACACTCAAATCGTTGGCCAACAATCCACAAATCAGATGTGTCAAAGCTGACAAGGGAGGAGCTTTAGTAATCCTCAACTCCACCATGTATACACAGAAGCTACACGAACATTTACAAGACACCACGATCTACATGGCACTTGACCATAATCCTACCAGGGAATTTCAAAGCATCCTCATTGATATAGTGACTGCAGCTCATCAAGCAGGAATTATTGAAGATCGTACCAAAAAGTATCTACTCCAAGAGCACCCCAAGAGCCCGACTATACTCATGTGTCCCAAGATACCTAAAAACCTCCTGGACCCTCCCTTTAGACCCATCGTTTCCACGAAAGGATCAATACATGAACCTACTGGAAAATTTATCGACAAATACCTTCAACCACTTGTCACAAAGACCACCAGTTACATCAAGGACACTACCGATTTCCTCGTGAAACTATCTGAAGTTCAACTTAATAACAGTGAAACACTCATCCTCTGTACTGCTGACGTCAGCTCTCTCTACACCTCCATACCTCATCTCGGAGGTATTGAAGCCATAGAACATGCCCTTCTCAACAGTGACATTGATGCACAAATGCAATCGTTCTTAATGGAGCTTATGATTTACACTTTGTATCATAGCTATTTTCAACAAGAGGATCAATAGTACCTTCAGCTATCCGGAATGGCGATGGGAAATTGCGCTGCTCCCACGTATGCAAATATATATATGGAGAATTTCGAAAATCAACACATATATACCAACCCGACATTCCAAAACAAATCAAAAATGTACGTCAGATATATAGACGATTTATTCATGATGTGGTCAGACACCAAAGACTCTCTTAATCAAGTTCTCACTGAAGTCAACACCAAGGATTCACGCATCAACCTCACATGGCAAATCAGTGACACAGAAATGTCCTTTTTGGATGTTAACATTAAGATCACTCCTCAAGGACTCGTCACAGACCTGCACAGGAAAAATACGGATCGCAATAACACCTTGCATTTCTCCAGCTTCCATCAAGGCTCCCTGAAGAAACACTTACCATTTTCGCAAATGCTGCATGTGAAACGCATCGTCTCTGACGAACTAACATTGACAACACGCATCAACCAAATGCATGAACGTTTCCTCAACCGAGGTTACCCCGAGGAAGTTCTACAAGAAGCCGAAAACCGAGTTGAAAAGATCTTCAGACAAGAAAGTTTACTGAAAACTAGGAAAGAGAAGGAATTGTGCATTGTGCTAGTGTCCAAATTCTCTACAGCCAGTTCCACTTACAAGAAAATCATATTGAAACACTGGGACATTTTACAGATGGAACCTGACTTCCGGGGCATCTTTGAAAAACCCCCTTTATTTGCCCACACCAGAAGCAAAAATATCAAAGAGATCCTTTCCAAACCCACTCCAGCTATCTCACAACATCGAGGAACTCAGCCTTGTCTAAACTGTAACCACTGCAACAGTGTCATCAAAGGCAACATCATCCAACATCCAATGAAGGGTCACGCCATCAAATTACACGTTGATGCCACATGCGACTCGATGAACTTAATTTATGCCTTGAAATGTCCCTGCGGAAAGCTATATGTTGGAAAAACCGAACGTAAAATAAAAATACGTTTAAATGAACATAAATCCAACATACGTCTAAAACTGGAGAAATCCAACATCGCCATGCACTTTGCTGAATCACGCCACACAATCGCACAACTCAAATTCATTGTTCTGGAAATCGTCACCAAAAGAGAAGGAACTGACAACCATAAACTATTGTTAAAAAGAGAACTTGAATGGATTTATCGATTACAGACTTTAAAACCATTTGGTCTTAACGATCGCATTGAATATAGTTGTTATCTGTAACATGTACATATGTTGAAGGTAATTTGTCTGCATTGCTCCTTACTCCTTTTTCTTTCAAGTTGCCGCTTTCACTTCACAACCCTTTGCATGCACATACTGTTTCAATATGGCCGCTCTACCTTTCTACCCTTAGTCCTCTTTCTACCCACCCTTTTCACTCGGTTCAACTTTAGACACGTATATTTTCCTCCCATAACCACACCCACTCCGACTCCGCAACCGTTGTACAGCGAACTCCGCTACGCATGAACATGAAGTAAGTTCTTCTCCGCAGCGCACTATGCGCTTAGACTTTTCACCCTTTTTGCTACGCGTTAAACCTCCTTCACACTCCCTTCCTTCACGTTGATTTTCGTGCACCTTTCAAACCTTTCCGGCTTATCTACGCCTATCCCCTCACCGGTAGACACCAAAAATTCCCATAAAACGCCAGCCGTCTACCCGCCCCTCACCCTACCTCCTTTGTCTTCCTCTACAGCACTCCGTGACAAAGGGCATCTTCGCCCAAAATGCATTGGAGAAGAGTTCATGTATCTAACTAATGGAATAATGCTATTCTGACCGATATGCTGCCAATATCAGGTTTCTAGAAAAACGCATGAAGAAAAACATTGAATAAATAATGAAACTTTATTGACTTCGTGAATCAGATTATTGAACACCCGAGGAGTGCCTCATTGGGGGATGTATCTGCAGTTGCTGCATACACTACCCACTCCATGTTTCTTTCGGTGTTTGACGGAAAACACCACCCCTGAGAGCACCCAAAAACTAGTAAAAAACAGCTTTGAACCTCAAGTTAACCCGTGCAGTGCACCACCTATCTCCTTCTGTCTGCCTAGGCTTGGTACATGTCCTGCCTAGGCTTGGTACATGTCCTGCCTAGGCTTGGTACAATATTCTAAAACATCCAAGCATTCATGATCAATGTCATTTTCATTTCTGATTTCTGTCACAGTACCATCCGGCAACAATGTGGAAGGATTTAAATTCACACATCTAGCAATTGAAACGTTATCTGATCCCAAAATAATTTTTTCATATTTTGTCAATCTGTTGCTTGTTAAATGCTGTGTTTTGCTTCTAGTGAGGAGAATCTCAACTGAATGGGGCACATATACTTTTACAGGAAACCCCATTATTATCCCTTCACTTGGTTCCAGACTCACACTTGTTGCAGCTACTGCTTTTAAGCAACTTGGTAATGCTTTTGCAACAGGATCAAGAACAGCTGAGAAATATGCTATTGGCTTTCTCAGTCTTCCATGTCTTTGAATCAAAACTGATAATGCACATCCTTCCCTTTCACTGCAATACAGCTCAAATAATTTCTCATAGTCTGGCATTCCTAATGCTGGAGCTTCACACAAACTTCTTTTTAACTGCTCAAAAGCCTCTAACTCATTTTCTGTTAGGGTAATCGGGTCTTTTATGTCTGCTTTTGTCAGTCTCTGCAATGGTTTTGCAATCACTGAAAATCCACTAATCCATTAATGACAATAACCTACCATTCCTAGAAACATTCTGACCTGTCTCTCTGTTTTTGGAGGTTGCATTGCTTGGATCATTCTTATTCTTTCAATTGTCACTTGTCTAATTCCTTTTGCGATTCTGTGACCAAGATATTTTACTTCTTGTTTACAAAACTGTAATTTAGCAGGAGACACTTTATGTCCCTCATCTGCCAAATGATTCAAAAGAGTAATGGTATCTGTCACTCAGTTGTCTCGTGTTTTTGCAGCTACAAGGAGATCATCAATATACTGCACTAATGTCGATTTTCCAGGTAAATCTAGATTTTCCAAGGATTTCTTTAGCAACTGATTAAAAATAGATGGACTTTCTGTATACCCTTGAGGGATACGACACCATGCTAGAATACGTTCTTGGAATCTGAACGCAAAAATTTGTTGGCTTTCTGGATGCAATGGAACAGTAAAGAATGCATTACAAAGGTCTATAACTGTATACCATTCTGCATCATGCGGAATCTGATATAGAATTACCGCTGGGTTTGGTACAACTGGGCAACATGGAACAACTATTTGATTAACCTTTCTCAGGGCTTGAACAATTCTGAAAGTTCCGTTTGGCTTTTTGATTCCCAAAATTGGTGAATTACATGGACTGCTCTCAATTTCTTTTAAAACACCTTCTTTTATAAAGTTTTCAATTACAGGTATGACACCTTCAATAACTTCTGCTTTCATTTTATACTGAGGAATGTTTGGATAATCTGCTCCTTGTCTTACTGTTATTTTTACTGGGTCTACATGTTTCATCAAACCCATTTCATCTCCAGATAAATCCCAAATTTTAGCATTGACTGTTTCTTTTAATTCTTCAGGTAAATCATTTTTGTCAAAAGCAGGAAATAATTTACTTTCTTCTGCTTTAACCATTAACATTGTTAATTTATAAAGGCCATCTTCTTCTGGAGTTTCGAGCTCAATACCATCCGGTGAGCAATATATTTTACAGTTCATCTTGCAAAGAATGTCCCTTCCTAACAAGTTTACAGGACTGCTATCACAAACTACAAATCTATGTTTGTCTCTAAATTGACCAATTTCGACTTTAACTGCTTCTGTTAAATCTGTTTTAATCTGTTGATTAGCTACGCCAACTACTTGGATAGAGTCCCCAGAGAGAGGTAGGTTTTCTATTTCCCTGATCTAACAGTAGAACGGGTAGCACCTGTGTCCACAAGAAAAGTGATTTCTACATCATTCACTTTATCATTTACAAACAGACCAGACTGATCTACCTCAAGAGTGGCTCCAAGCACACACTCTTCCTCCTCTCTCAGGCACCGTCATAAGTAATCCTCAGATTTTCTCCCTTCATTTTCTTTCAACAAATATTGTTGAGAAACATTCAACACATTCACTCTTGGCGATCTGTTTACCTGTTCACCTCTGCAGAATCCTGTTTCTGTATTGTATCTCTGCACATTTACACAATTTGGAAGTGGCGGTTGTGGAATCTGACTCTGCTGATCCACTACATGTCGCTGTAGCTGTTGCTACTGATTTGCCTCATTTAACTGTCGCTGTAGCTGTTGCTGCTGATTTATCTCATTCTGCATCTGTGGATTTAATGATGCATTTTAAAAATTTCTGGGCGGATTCTTACATTCGCGCTTCCAGTGTCCAATTTCGCCACAATTACAACATGGGCGTTTCTGCTTTAACTCTTCAATATTACCCATCAATTTTGGCTTATTAAAATTACCCTTAAATTTCCCTTGATTCTGGTGAACATTTTTGTTTTCCAAAGTTGCAATTTGTTGTTCAGCCACTGTTACCTGTGACCACATAGCTTTTTCTTTTAGCTTCTTTTGTTTAGCATCTATCTCATCACTGCAGTATTTTGCTTTTCTCAAAATGTCATCAACTGTGAGTGATTGCCAACCAACTATTCCTGATCTAATCATTTCACCAATTTCAGTTCTCAAGCCATAAACAAATCTGTATATGAAATGGCTCATATCCGTTTCACTCAATTACTCGTAACCACTGTATTGTTTAAATACCAGCAGTAATCTTTCATAGAATGAATGTACTGATTCTTTTGGTTCCTGATTTGTTCTGTCTATTTTAACCCAATCTACTTCTTTTGGGGGAATCTTGTTTTTCAGCCACACAATAACCTTATCATACAGATTTATAACATCAGGTGAAGGTGCACCTGTTACTTTATCTCAAGCAGGTTCTTCTTTGGGCCAATCTATATACATTTTACATTCTGTCCAAAGATCTGAAGGAACAACAATGTCAAAGAATCCATCAAGATCAATCCACAGAACTTTTGAAACCTTAACAAATCTTTCTACCTGTCTATACCATTCCACAGGTTTTTCTCTCAATCGAGGAAAATCATTTGTAAACAGTAAAATGTCCTGTCTTGTCCATGGAACATGAACATACCCTCCGCCAGCTATTTCTCTCATAGGAAACTCAGTTTCTATTTCCCCTATTTCTCTTTTGTCTTCCTCTCTTTTCTTTGTCCATTTCACTCTCCATTTACTTAATTCACCTAATCTTTTTAGAAACACTATTAATTCTTTTATATGAATTATTCATCCTGTGGTGTTCATGTTTTCGATATCTTTTTCAGAGAAATCCACTCTGTAATGTTTCTGCATATTTTTCTGTCTACTCAAATCTATTTCTAATTCAGCAGCCATTTCCTCTAATTGATCATACTTGGTTTTCGTTTTTCATTATATACTTTTACAAATAAACAATAATTCATCATCGTGATATAGCTTTAAACTGTCCGGTCCAATTGTGCCAATAAACAATTCCTCCAAATCCGCCTTCAACTTTGCAACATCAAGTAATTTAAATTCTGGGGTTTGTGGAATCTGCGTTAAATCTATTTTATTTGTACTCTTTTCTGGAGTTTCAGAATCAGATCCTGCAACAGATGGAGTTTGATCATTTGACAAACTTTGATTAAAAGTTAAATCGGGCATCTTTTTCTCTCTGTGAATTTCTGTTAAATCTGAATAAAATTTTTCAGCCACTTTCTGAATTTCCGCATTTAATGAAACAGTCAGAGCTGAATGTCTAATTTCCCTTTGATCAAAGACTGGAACAACAGGTCCCATTGTTACTGATACTGTTAATGCTTCCATGCTTTTAGTTAACTGCTGTATTAATTCATCTTTTGATCGGAAATATTCTGAAGCATTTGGTATATCACCACATCTTTCTGTTCCCATTACATTTCTTGGGATTCTATTTCCCTGAACTGGAGTTTCAGCATAATTTCTACTTTCTCCAGATGTGCTAGAATTAGTTCTTGTTGCTACTCTCTCAGGAAATTTTGCATTATTCTGATTAATCTAGGTGGAGTCTCATCATTAATTTCCCTAGGAGGAGCACTTGGAGAAGTTCCTGGAGGAATTCTCGGGGTTGACCATGAACAAACTGGTTGATAAGGTGGCGGTTTCGATTTTGTGATATAAATTTCTTTTAAAACCGAATCTTCTAATTCACTATCTTCACCAATATTATTTTTCTTTTCGGTACTCTTTTGACCTGATACCTCACTAATTCTTGCTGGGTACAAACCATTACACATTTCTGCTTGTCTCCAACGATGCATTCTATCTTCATGAGTTTCTCTATTAATGTCTAATCTAGTGCCTCTTATTGCACCTCTGTTTTCTTGTTCTAATTCAAACATCTCATCCTCCCATTCAGCAAAAGCCTCAAATTGTGTAGGTCTAGGTTTTGGTACAAGAGTCATAATTTTTTCTCTTAAGTTTTTCAACACCTTAATGTTAAATGGCCCATCTTCCGGCCATGCCAATACACCATCATTTTCTGTATATTCCATCCAATTCTCCATCCAAAGGCAAGTATGATAACCATATTCACCTGACATATAAGCTGCAGGTGTTTTGTACTTATGAAGTAATCTTCCACCTCGCGTTTCAATTTTCTTGTCATTTTTAAATATATTTTTCAATTTCTGAAACCATGAAAGCTTCTTTTCCTCTTTTATGTAATAATACTCCATATTTTAAACAATTCCGCTTACTACGAAAAAGATCGCAAATATTTCCTAGTTGTTCCGCAATACCAGCCAATCCGTGTGCGAAACTCACCAACAAGCCAATCTGGTTAAGCCACGTCACTATTCTGCTCAACCAATAGAATTACTGAATTTTAGAATGAACCAATCAGGTACAAGCTTGCCTTGTCACATGAGCCAATCAGTGCGCGAATCCTGTGACGTATGTTAGCCAATCACAGCGCGACACTAGTGACGTATACTGCCGCTGCAGCTTCTCTATCCTCGCTCTGCTCTGACACTGACACCTCCTTTACAAAATATTTTCACAGCGCCATATTTTACAAAACTTTCAATGGAATTCAGTTAGTAACTTCACAAAAACAAACCATTTGTCTGTTTCCCTAAAATAAAGCGATAGCTTTCTCAATCATTCAAGTATTCTTTCGCGTGAAATAGACGACGCTATTTTCACAGAATTTTTAAATTCGTTGATAAAACAAGTAGCCTTGCCCTACCCTTCTAACACACACAATCATACAGAAAGAATCCCTAATCATTCATACATGAAATCTCGGTAGGACTTTAACCCGCCAATAAAATCCTCACTTGTCAGTAAGAATAGACGGCACTTCCTTACCCTTCGCTCAAGCTTGGATACATTCTACTACTCTTTTCACAGTGAGTTTTAAAACAGGACAGGTGTCCCTATACTCAAAAGCTACAATTTCATAGACAATCCTCACTATACATTCTACCTTTCACACCTAAATCCCTAAACTTGTGCTGTACTTCCACAACACTTGTGATATACGTCGATATCACTTTTTTGAAACAGAACAAATGCACTGTGTAACTTCACCTGTCACACCACTTTACACTACACTGGCCAGTATAACTAGGAATTTTCACGCTGCTGGAAAAAACCTTTCAACTACATATAACAACTGAACAAACTTACCATGTTTTAGACATGTATCCTATGTAATTATCATGTAACATATCAGTTACCATAGTAACTGTAACTCTGCTACCAAGTAATTGATCCAGCGCTCCTAATGAAAAACTGTCTCACAAACGCTACTTATCTCCTCAATATTCACAATTATTCATGAAACACTTACCAATGCCCATAAACTAACGGGACAATTTTTGAGCGACTGAATCATGTGACCTAATTAATCAGTTCTATTCACAAACTATTTACAAAATTATTTACAGACTGCAGTTTATCATTTCTTACCAAGATTTTAAACATATGTCATTTAATTAAGTCACAAAGGCAAATGGATTAACTGATGGTAACTAGACCATGAATAAACAAGACCAGCTTGTCACTTCAAAATCTAATTTTATTAGCTTTATTATTCAAGAAAAAGCATTTTTAATCAAGAATCTTAATTTTATTAGCAAAGTGAAAGCATAATTTTTAGGAAAAGACTCATTAGTCTGACATTTTAAAGATAAATCAGTTAGCATGAATTAAAACAAAATATAAGTTTCCATTCCCTAAATTCTATCTTCCTGTCTAAAACTCACTTCACCTAAAAGAATAATCATTAAAGACTGCTGTCCTTATGTGCGCCAAAGAGTCCAACAGCACGTCACGCCCTTCAGGAATCGGAAAACAAGGAGAGATTCCCTCCTCCCATTGGGCCAGGTTTTATACCTTTCTAACTAGCTAATCTTCTCAAAATTGTTTATATTTCTTTGCCATCCAGAGTTCCCATTGGCTGTCTTATGTCATACCATATTTTGTCATCACCATTTCCAAACCTAGAACGGGCTTTTCTTTAGCCCTATTATCCTTTGCTTTCGTGTCATTTCGCTTCCTCGAAAATGTATCTTTTTACTCGAGCTACAGTTCGTGACTTCCTTGCCTTGGCAATCTTGCTGCTTCCTGTCCTTGGAACATTCTCTCCATGAGCACGTTAAGCACAACTTATTAAACAGTATTTTCTGACAAAATTGTCGACGTGGTAAAAGTTTCCACTTCTGTGCAAGGCTCCTTTCTGGACAGGATTCGAAAACGTCATCTTTTGTAGGCCTAAGGCCTCTCTCGAAAACTAGTATTTAAACAAACACAAAACATTAATTAATTAGGGAAATGAGACCCATTCTGTTACCCACCCCCTTTGCTAATTGTTACCCATTAATTTATGTTACCTAGCTAAGCACACCGAGCAGCATTTATATCAACCTTCTTCTTTTAGGCCATAAGGATATTCCACGAGCTTTTGCCACAGAAAAGACATAACATAACATAAGCACAAAAATAGGCATATGCCATTAATTAAACAGCCGCATTTAATACTGACAAAGGTCAATAGACAAGGTTAGTTTATTATTTTCCACACACCTGCAATAGCAACATAGAGCATATAAATTAGTCCCACATGTTTTTCTGAATGTATGCATTTTTAAACTAAGTTGGTTAATGATTTCAACACATGCTTATTAATACAGTTACATTGGTTATGTAAGTTTAACTTTGCGAGTTTGAACAAAATCTCATTCATCTGCTCGCTCCATCACTTCCTACAGATTCTTATTGTCTCTCTGCATTTCTGGGTATGCGTTTCGGTTCCCTTCTAAGTCTAGCTTTAGCTGCTCTGCATGCCTTATCAAATCATGATTTATTATGGTCTGTCTGATCTATTGCAATTTGCCAACAGGCCTAGTAAGCAGGGCCCTAACATTACAGTTTAGCCTGCAAAAGCTGCCTAAAATAGCAGCTGGGTCATTGTCAAAGAAAAGGCAGGAGCTGCTCAAGTCCCTGCTACCTGGCATTACTTTGTGCAAAATTAGGGCCATGTTCACTGTCTCCCATACTAACCTGTGTCCAGAATATTTCATTAGGACAGGCTCTTTGGAATGTTTATCATAACAGTTATAGGGCTGTGATCACTATAAATGCTGGGTAGGACTTCTTCTTTAGCGCCTTAACCGTGGCGGCAATTCTGCTGCAGTGCGGGCGTTTTAAAGGGTTGGTGGGGCTGGGACGACCAACGGTCATTCACAGCACCAGGGAGGAACTGCTCCCGTCGGCCAACGGAAGGGGTTAACATGGTTGTGCATGGCACTAGACAAAAATGTAAGCAATTGTGGAACAAGAACCTCTGCCCATAAAAGTTGGCATGTCCTGTTGCTGTTGCTTGTTTGTCATAATGCTCTCTAGATCATAGAATGCCCAAAAAGTCGCATAGTAAGAGTCCCCTTGAGTCCTGGGTTGAATCAAGGCCTTGCTCACAATGAAGAGAAGGATAGCAGTAGTGGGTAGCAGTAGTGAGAAAAGCACCCAATTTGGCATTAAAATCACCAAACACTAAAAGAATAAATGCTAAGTCTAGACACATATTTCTTTTAACCACCTTATAAATAAAATCAACTAATCCACGAAAATGCTGGTTATCCTTGGTGGTAAACTTGCTATTGTAGAAGTTATTTAAAACCAAACTAAGAGGCCTATTAGGATGGCGGACGGACCTGCGTTCGTCCGCCACCCCCGAGGTGGAGGGACCGTCCGCAGGGGCAGCGATGCCACCATATTTGCGTACACACACCGCAGATCAGCGGCGGACGGACTTGCCGTCCGCCGCTGATCCCAACGCCATCGTAATGTGGCGGTTGGTGTTTTCTCTCACCAAGGCGGTGAATCCGCATCCTCCAGCCCGGCGGTGGCTTCCGCCTGCCCGAAGGATGCGGATTCACCGCAATCCTAATCGGCCCACAAATGTTGATTCCTATCTCAAGTCAAAAGCCTGCACACTTCTCCCCTCAACAGTAAACATTTGTATGTTGCAATCGATAAAGACCTTAAACTAGGTTGCCAGACCCCCTGTAGCCAGGCCAGAAGCAGCTGGCAATGCTGGCAAATGTATCACGTGTAGCCGTCAAAAAAATCATGAAATAACCAGGTCTCTTGCAATGAAAAATATCAAAATTACTAATAAAGATGGACCAGTCCTCAATCTGTAGCTTGGAAGATAAGCCTGCAATGTGCCAACTTAGCAGCTTTAATTTAGAATCAGATTATAAGGCTGCGTGGCTGTATGACCCAGCTCAACTGACACAGGGTAAGAGGTAATGGTTGAACAAAACTGGTAGCCTTTCAAGGATTCATCAGATACAGGTGTTTTCTCAGAATTTTCAATGTCTGCAAGCTAATCCATGGGCGGATCAGAGTTGGCTAGGGTCGCGGGTATAAATGGAAGATATGTAGCAGTAGAGCAGGCAGTGTCAGTGGTATGACCACTTCATCATTCTGTTCTGGCTCCCTGCCACATTGTCAGTCATTAACCTCCAAATCATACATTATGGTGGGCGCATCCTAATCGCAGTGGTGGGACCACCGCATGTCCGGCGGGTGGTCCCAATCACTGCTACGGTGGTGGGAGGACCAAGTATTCCCCCCTAGGATCTCTAAGTCTCCCTAAATTAGTACCCCGACTACATACACACATCATCAGCCTGCATACATTCATTATCGAATATATGTTTCGGCCTGAAAATAAAATGCCTATTTCGCAAGGTTCAGATGTCCCTTGTTAGGCCAAGTGGACTACCTGGTGGAGTTAAAGAGGGGAGCGTGGTAGTCACACATTCGTCAAAGGTCTCACCCTGCTTACAAACCTACTTTGGTCGTATGACTCCTCCAGACGATCATGGTCATTGTTATTGTTATGACTCATGCTGTTATTTTTTACTGAGTGATGAGAAGAATGATTCAATGCCCAATTTTATAGTGTCTAAACATTCTTCTGTACTACTGCAATATGATACTCTTTCTGCAATTTTTGCTAAATCTAAATTTTGTTTGTTTCCTCCTCATAGATAATATGATTGTGTTATCCCAATCAGCCCTGTTCTTTTTGGGTGTATTTATTCCTTAATAGAGAAAGAGAAGGCAATACTAATGGCTTATTTACAAGAACGTTTATCAACTGAATCATCTTTATTATGTGCAGGGGCATTTTTGCTTTTTATACCCAAGAAAAACCAAGATCTCTGATCATTTATTGATTATAGAGACTGAAATCAGATTAGGATCAAATACCTATATGCTTTGGAGTATATCCTTGTGGCGGTAGTCAGTCGTGATATCGACTGACACAATTATCGAGGTGGAAATATAGTGAAACAGAAATATCGTGAGCAAGAATATCGTGGACAAGAATATCAAATTTAAGGTAGGTAATATTGATTTTTAAAATATAGAAGACATTACATTAATTTGCAGAAATATAGTTGTGTCAAAAATATTTTGTTTCACTTAGTGTTATGTTTTTTAGTATATATTCGAAATGTATGTGATGTATTGTTTTTGTATAAGTATTGTTTAGTTTTTTTATATGTTTGTTACAATTTTAGTTGGCATTAACTTTACTTTAATTACATTTTGTGTTTTTTAGTTTGGTAGCGGGATGTGGGTTTATAGGGGAATAGGGTGGGAACTAATTTAATTATAATGGATTAATGATTATTTTGTATTTATTATTATTTCTTTAATTGTTATTTAATAGTTTTAATTGTGCTTTTAACTTTTTTTGATAAATTTTGTGTGTGGGTTGTGCGGTTTGTAGAGGAAAAGGTGGGAAGTAAATTATGTTTAATTAATTAATAATTAGTTGTTAAATAATATTAATTAATTAATTATATGATAATTGATAATGGTAATTGTGTAATTTGTTTAGGTGTGGGCTGTGGGGTTCATAGGAGTAAAGGATGGGAAGTAATTTATTGTTAATTAATTAATAATTAGTTGATAATTAAAATTAATTGATAATTAGTTAAGTTAATTGTTTAATTACATTTTTTGGTGTGTATTTTGGGTTTTATAAGGGATAAAGCATTGGGAGTAAATTAATTTTAATTAATGTGTAATTACTTGTTAATTACTATTAGTTATTTAATTGTAAATTAATTATTTTAGCCTGGATTTTTTTTGTTTAAGTTTAGGTGGGGGTTGTGAGGTTTCGAGGGGTAAAAGGTAGGAAGGAATTTATTTTTAATTAAATAGTAATTACTTGAAAATGTTAATAAATATTTATTTGTAAATTAATTGTTTTAAAGGTGTTATTAATTTATTTTTAGTTTCATTTTAGGTGGGGATGTGGGCTTTAGTGGGGTGAATGGTGGGAAGTTAATTAATTGTTATTCATTTATATTTTGTTTTTAATAAATAATATTTGTTTTATTGATAATTATGTTAATGGTGCAATTATTTATTTTGTATGAGATGTGGGTTGTGGGTTTTGTAGGGGTAAGGGGTGGGAAGAAAATCATTATTTTTAATGTAAAATTAATTATTAATTTGATATTTTATAATGTTAATTGTGTAAATGATTTTCTGGTATATTATATGAGTTTTGTGGGAGTATACAGTGTAAAAAACATTCATTCAAATTCAATATTAATTTATAAGTAATTAATGATAATTGGTTTGTTAATGAATATTTGTATTATTGGTGTATATCATTTTTTGTTTTAGTTAAGTTTTAGGTCCAGGTTGTGAGTTTTGTATGGTTACAGAGTGGGAAGTGACTCAATTTTATTTATGTAATACATATGTTTTTGTGAACTTTTTAAATATAATTGTTTGTTTGTATGAATTTTTCTTTTGCATTTTATTTATATTAATATTTGTAGGTATTTGCGATATGTATTTAACATTGTAATTTTTTTTATTTCTTAAATATATTTGTATTTTGTATTCAACATATTTGTGTTTTAATTCATTTAGATTTTTTTAAAATAATGTAATTTTGTTCAAGATATTTTATTTCTTTTTAATGTTGCACTGACTGGAGTGGGAATAATAAATGTTACCCTTCTGCAATCCAACACTTTCCCCACAGTTGCACTGACTGGAGTGGGAATAGTAAATTTTACCTCACCGCAATCCAACACTCCCCCTACTGTTGCATTGACTGGAGTGGAAATAGCACATTTTACCCCCTGCAATCCAATGCTTTCCCTACTCTTGCGCTGACTGGAGTGGGAATAGTACATTTTACCCCTTCTGCAATCCAACACTTTCCCTACGGTAGCACTGACTTGAGTGGGGATAGTAAATGTTACCCCTCCACCCTGCAGTGCTTTCCCTAATGCGGCACTGACTGGAGTGGGAACAGTAAATTTTATCCCTCCACCAACCAGCGCTTCCCCTACTGTTGCACTGACTGGAGTGGGAATAGTACATTTTACCTCTCAGCAATCCAAAACTTTCCCTACTGGTGCACTGACTGGAGTGGGAATAGTAAATTTTACCTCACCGCAATCCAACACTCCCCCTACTGTTGCATTGACTGGAGTGGAAATAGCACATTTTACCCCCTGCAATCCAATGCTTTCCCTACTCTGGCGCTGACTGGAGTGGGAATAGTACATTTTACCCCTTCTGCAATCCAACACTTTCCCTACGGTAGCACTGACTTGAGTGGGGATAGTAAATGTTACCCCTCCACCCTGCAGTGCTTTCCCTAATGCGGCACTGACTGGAGTGGGAACAGTAAATTTTATCCCTCCACCAACCAGCGCTTCCCCTACTGTTGCACTGACTGGAGTGGGAATAGTACATTTTACCTCTCAGCAATCCAAAACTTTCCCCACTGTTGCACTGACTGGAGTGGGAATTGTTTTTTTTTATAATTATACATTTTATTGTTGTGTGAAGTGTAGTGGGAATAATAAATTGCTACATTTTGTAATGTTATATTTTATGTACTTTTATATATATTGTTAGAATAGTAAATCATATTCTTGTGTGATGTAAAATATGCTGTCACTGTTGTGTTGTGTTGTGTTAGGTGGGAGTAAATATTATTTTCATATTTATTTAGTATAAAAATGTTTTCTTTTTAACCCCTTCGATGCTCATGACGAGCTCAGCTCATCATGAGGTACACCTCTTGTGTGCTCATGACGAGCTGAGCTCGTCATGACCACACCCATTTTTATTGCTGTCCAGCACAGCAGAGGAATATCTGCAGCATCCATGTGGTTAATGTGGTAGGAAATGTATATGCATTTATCTTAATTTGTAATCATTTATTGTATGTTGTAATTCATATAATTATATTTTTTATTTATTATAATAACAATAATATAATTTGCAATCTTTTGTTTGTAACTTTTTTATTAAATTTGTAAAACATGTGTGGGTTTCATTTTTATTCTAAATTAAATTGATTCCTTTTTTTATAATTTTATGTTATTGGTATATTTAAATATGTTTACATATATTTTTGATAATATTATCTACCTAAGATTTTTTAAATAATATTATTATTAAAATATTAGTTTATTTTCCATCACTTAGCAGTTACAGTTATTCTACTGGTGAGTGTGTGAGCGCTCACAATTTCATACCGATCTAGATATTATGGTGTATGAAACATTATGTGATATCAGTCTCTCGAATGTCTTTAAATCTCCAGGAAACTGAATTGACTATTTCAGTACCAGATTGTCACTCGTCCTTCGGAGTACTACTTCTTTATGTGATATCAGGAATACACAATTCCATTGGGGTAAGTGTAATGTGTCTGATTGGCCCCATTCAATCTCCTCCTCCATAGGATAGTCTTCCAAGAGTATGGAAGTTGCAGGACTACAACTAGTGCAATTGAGAGCTAGGTGTGGGTCACAGTGCCACTTGGATAATACCAGCTGGTTGCATGCATGACAGCTTTGGGCAGAGCTACTATTCTGGGGCATCATCATCGGATTAGGCTGAACCCATAGATGGTAATGTCTGTTAAATCCCTCTATAATTGGCATCACCTAGCCAGCTGTGCCATCATATATGTATATTCTTTGACTACAGGATTTGCCTCCTTGGGTAGCTGGATTGTTTTTACGATTATGATTCTATATCTTTTTAGAGCCTGAGAGACCGCAGTTACATGGTGGTGATCTTTTAAATTTCGTTGTAGGTGTGACCAGGCTTGGTCCCTACATGGTCCTGATCTCTGCGATACTCACTATTTTCATGGTGGGCTATATGTTTTTTTACATGTTTTAACAACTTCATGGGTGTTTATATCCTTTGGTTTGTTCAGGTGTATATCATCACCTCTCTGCTTCTTCCCTCAACTACATTCCAGAGTTTATTTATTTTCCTTCACAACTCTAGCTCCTACTGTGACAGTCTGTGTTGCTTTCAAAAATATCTTCTGTATTCTATAACACAGATTTCTTGATGCTATGTGTATAGTAACATGTATGCCCTTTCTCGAGGTGTGACATTGTCAGATGCTATTGTGTGGTTTATCTTGTAATATATGTGTGTATAAATATATATATATATATATATATATATATATATATATATATATATATATATATATATATATATATATATATATATATATATATATATATATATATTACCTACTGGCGGTCGCCAGTAGGTAGTTATAGTTAGGATAATTTTCAATGTTAAATCTCAACATTCTATTTTGAATAACTTTGGCGCCGGTTGACGAATCTGCCTGAAATTTTCAGGAAAATGGTCTCATGGCGGTCCGGTCCTTCCCTGAAAGTTTGGGGGGGATTCGTCAAGCGGGGGCCGAGATAAAAGGGGGGTCCCAAAACGCGTTTTCCCCATGTTAATTTCCATAGGGCGGTCGATTTCACTTTTAGCTCGAACGGCTGAATGGATTTCCACCAAACTTGGCAAAATTGTAGGGACTGGTAGCCCGATGTGCCTTTGCTATGTCTCAAGATATGTGCTCCAGTGGATTTTGAGTAATTTAGGTCCAAAAAAATATATATATCTATAGCAGCGCACAGGTGCGCGCACCGGAGTGCGCTCCAGGCGCGACACGCGAGGTGCGCATGGAAAGCTGATTGGCTCTCGGGTGTCTGTAAACATTCCAAACAGTCCAGAGCGGTCGCCATCTTGTGTCTCGGTAAAATCGAGACATAAGAGGTGGCTAAAACAAAGTGGGAACTGACCATAAGGCGTCAGGGATAGACCCCTTTGACCCCCTAGGTTTGATGTGGGGGCTATAAAAGGGCCCCGCGGGGCATTTAAAATATTTTTTTTTTTTTCTTTTTGCGCGGGGGAAGCGCTCGGTGCGCGCACCAGGTAGCGCACCGGGGAGCGTAAAATGAGGGAAAAAGATGACAGAGTTTTAAAAAAATGAAGTTTTCATTTAGAAATTGGAGGTAGTTCTTAAAAGAACTTTTTTTTTTCTTCTTTTTGTTGTTTTATATTTTTTTTGTGTTTTTGGAACTTTTTAAACTTTTTTTGGCTTTTCAAAACAGTTTTATATTTTTTTTGTATTTTTTAGGGGGAGAAACAAAAAAAGGGAATTGAAACTGGCTCAACTGGAGCAAAAAAACAAAAAACCCAAAAAATTATTTCTTTTTGGGGCACTTGTGATTATCACCTGCAAGGACGATGAGCTTAACACTTTGTTCCCCATAGGAGATAAGCTTGCCACAAGCCTTACAAGTAATTTTAAAATCAGCAAATCTTGGCTGAATGGAAGGCATCACCTCAGATGTTTCTGGTTGCGAGGAAGAGGGTTGTTTTCTTTGGGAGGGGGTCCTTGATGACTGGGGGAGGTTACTGGCCAGTTCCCGGAACTCTGCGCGAGAGTAGTTGTTTGGATGCTTTCTTGTCATGTGCCGAATCATGGTATAGTTACCAAAAGAATATTTCTTATTTGGGTTGCCCCGTGAAAGTTCATCATTGCAGATGAGGCAAGTGACTTTGGGCGCATTCACCTTTTTTTGCCCCTCTGGGATTGAAAAAAACTGCCAAATGAAGTGTGGTTTGGGTTTATAAGGTGTGTTTTCTTCAGGCAGCCATCTTCTTCTCCCCTCCTCCTCTTCCTCTTCCTCCTCCTCCTGTTCTTGACCACCAATATAATTTGGAGCTGGTCCTCTTGGTGGTGGTGGTGGTGGTGGTGGCTGAGATGCACCTGCTGCTGCTGCTACTGAAGCCATTTTAAAGTACAAAAAGGTACAGAGAGTTCCAAACAGATCTTCCTCAGTCAAAGGACAAAGTCAGAATAAGGAAAAAAGGTGGGGGCTTTCATCATTTGGAAAACAAAACTGTCCTGAACCAATGAGAAGTGTTATTTTCAGGTCACAAGACCAGGGGCTTCATCATTATGAAACTAAAACTGTTATGAACCAATGAAAAGTGTTATTTTCTGCTCACATGACCCGACGCGCTTACGCTACGCGCACGGGGGCGCGCAGCGTAAGCGCGTCGGAAGTTTACGTTTTGCGATCGTATTCGTTCGAGTACTTCCGGGTGCGCTTACGCCGTGCGTATCACGCGGTCGCGGCTACGCGATACGTCACGATCATGTTTTCGTTTGCGATATTGGCGCTCACGAGACGCTCCCCGGAGCGCGCCCGGGGGCGCTTTTCAGAAATACGCTTTTCGGGGCGCACTCCGGGGCGCGCTCTGGGAGCGCTCCCCCCAAAAATTAAAAAAAAAAAATGGGTTAATTGTAGAGACAGGTAGCCCTATTTTGAAGTGGTTTGTAAAAAAATTAACTTTATAAAAATATGTATTGTGCTACATTGGGCTTAATATATGTTAGAGCCAAAATGTAGCCCAAATGTAGCCCAAAGTAGCCCAATGAAGCCCAAAGATGGCCACCAGAGATCAAAAATTGTAAATGTAGCCCAAAATTCAACTAGATGTAGCACAACTGTAGCCCAATGACAGAATGTACCAGAGTGTTAAAAAGAACAACTAGAGTGCTAACAGTCTTATTTATAAAGTGAAACTTATAGTAAGGAATTAGCATTTAAAAAACCTATGAAATTCACTGAAAAAAACCATAGGTTTCACACCAGTTATAGTTAGGAATTAGCATTTAAAAAACCTATTAAATTCACTGAAAAAAACATAGGTTTCACACCAGTTATAGTTAGCTGGAAATTTTACTGATATAAAACCATTGAAATTCCCACGTTATAGTTAGTCGGACTCACTATAACTTGCGTGTGCAATGCACTGCTGATGACATCACATATTACATCACTCATGACATGGTCAGTGACATCACTCATGACATCACTGATGACACCATCCTTGTGACACAGTGACAGACCTCCTTTCAGTGTAATGTAACCCATGAAACACATATTCAAAAATAGAAACTAATATTTTCAAAAAAGTGGATATACCCATACCAGTTACAACAACCAATTCAGTAATACCACCATCTAATACACATCCACTCATGTGTATGTATATGGGTTATTAGATATTTTTATTAGTATCAGTATGAGTGTCTATATGGTTTGGTGGGGGTATTACTTAGCACATAGATGCATGAGTGACTGACTCTTTGTTTGTATGTGTTTTGAAGACAACATATGTACAGGACTGTATGGGTGGATGAGTGTCTATATGTGTTTGTTAGTGAGTGAATGACTGTCTCACTAGTGTCTTTATCAGTAACTACATATGTTTTAATCTAGTATATATGAATATTGATGTATATAAGTGAGTATATGTGAGAGTAAGAGATTGTAAGAGTTCCTGTTTAAATAAGTATGTGTTTCTATAAGTGATTGTTTAAGAGAATAAATATGTGTAATTTTAAATAGAAGTAAGGTGGAAGTGTGTGTATAACTCTATATTCAAATAAATGGATGTCCAATAGTTTATTTGCACGTGTGAATATGTGTGTGAGTAACTTTTGGATGAATGTCGGTGTGTAACAGGATGTATAGGTGTATCACTTCATATGATGAGTGAGTATATGTATGAGTGACTATATAGAACTGTTGGTGAATGAGTGGATGTGTATATAGATAGTGGAATTACTGAATTGCTTGTTGTAACTGATATAGGTATCTCCATTTTTTAAAAAATTTCAGTTTCTATTTTTGAATATGAGTCTCAAGGGTTACATTATAGTGAAAGGAGGTCTGTCACTATGTCACAAGGATGGTGTCATGAGTGATGTCACTGACCATGTCATGAGTGATGTAATATGTGATGTCATCAGCAGTGCATTGCACACGCAAGTTATAGTGAGTCCGACTAACTATAACGTGGGAATTTCAATGGTTTTATATCAGTAAAATTTCCAGCTAACTATAACTGGTGTGAAACCTATGTTTTTTTCAGTGAATTTAATAGGTTTTTTAAATGCTAATTCCTAACTATAACTGGTGTGAAACCTATGGTTTTTTTCAGTGAATATATATATATATATAATATTGTTCACTAATACAACGTGTACAACAAAACTATGTGTAACATAATGTAAATATTCATGTTGTCTTGTGTAAATGTATATATATATGTGTACAGTTTATTTATTGGTGTATATCTTGACATTTCCAGCCTTGAAAAAGTCTTTTGATAAGGCAAAACATGTGTCGGCAAGTCGTGTGCTGGGAGTTTTTCATGGAGAAACTGATTTTGGAATAAAGCCTATCTAACAGCAAGATGACTAACTGTCCTGGATTTTCTATTTTGGAATAATATTGTTGAAAATGTCTCTAAAGTTGAGATAATTGGGTTATTCATACCCATGTACGTGACATACATGTTAATAACTGAAAAATAATAAGTGGTGTGCTGCTAAAGCCCTATTTCTTTTCTTGTATTGATGCACATCTAGGTGTGCTCACAACACCATTTGGAAGTAGGTGTTCAGGGCGAATCTAGCACCCGTACCCAATATTCCGAGTAGGATATTTATATTTCACGCTTCTACTACATTGTTATTATAGACTGGTTAACAAATGTGCAGACATTTCCCTGTCAGGGAGCACTACTAGATATCTGTTTTTTTATAAATTAAATATATACATAACATTTCGCAAAATAATAAATGGCTTTATTCCGAAAACACATAAACAGCATGACAAATATGCACTATTGATGCAGCCAAAACTATAAAGGGTATAAAAGCTGCACATTCCAGACTCGAGGATCAAGAAGGTAGAGCCTGAAGGAATGCAGTTTGCCTGCTTGAAATGCCTCAGAATATGAAATCTAGGCCAACAGATCCATTTGTGAAAACAAATTCAGGATCTTCTACTCAAACCCACCTTCTCTGATGTGTTCCTCTTGGGGAGAGCTCATAGCTCTCTTGGTCTAAAATAGAAACATGGCAATAACACAGGCCCATCATTGCAAAGATGGTCAACGACAGGGAGTGAGACTTTATTTTAAGGGCTGCCAGGTATGCTAGCAATTTATTTTATTAAAATCGCAAAGAGAGCATCTGTTTTGTCTTTATAATTGCAGTGCAGCACGCACTGACACATTTTGAACCTGTGAAGGTGCTGCTGAGTCCTAAAGGTGTGAATTATAGTAAGCTTCACTGTGTAAAACTTAATATAATAGTTAGGGATAGGTTGTGCTTTTCCACTGAGGGGACTGCAACCATCAACGTTGCAGTAAAAATGAACTAAGAACTCTTCAGTCCCTTTCGCAGCTACATAATGTTCTTCTTTTTTGATTTGATACTACACTCATTTTGGCTTCCCAATGGGAGACAGCTTAAAGGTCAGTGAAGGTCACTACTATTAGTCTGTACTGTCTAACTCGCACTGGCCTTTCCCAGGGCTGAACTGTCCTCTCATGCGGCTGGAGTTCATGCAATTGAAAATGACCCCTGCCGGCTGCATCAGGACACTATGACATGAGCTGACCGATGGTGAACACGGTAGTGCTGGTCAATCTGTGTTTGTATTTTTATAATGGTGTCCAGACACATCACAGGAGCAAACTCTGCATGTGAACTTTCATACTCTTCTCACTGTGTGAGCGGGAGCAGGTTTTGTGATATGTCCATCTTTCCTACTGGCTCTGTGATATGGGCCATGCTGGTATAGGATGCCGCACATCCCAATGGCAGGGGAAAATATGCCTTCATGGATATTGTTTCTCTTGAAAGATGTTGCAGGATTCCTGGATTCTTCAGCTTATGCTGGCAGTGCTTTACCCTGGAGCCATGTCTGAAAAGTATTTGGTGTAAGGATTTGGAACTTTGGTGCCACACAGCCATAACCATGGTGATGCAGCTCTTTCCCTTGCAGGCCCCAAATACTGGGCCCTGAAAACTTCTTTTATCGGGACTATTAGGATTTTTGGGACAGGGATTTCCCTGTGCAGTGCCACAAAGGCGTGTGCTAATTTTGATGTCAGACCATGAGCCTAAGAGCTGACAACTACAAAGGGCCAGAGTGTCCTATCCCAATTTTGTATTATACCTGGTGATCCAGCGACTTACCAGAAACAGATAATCCAACACTATATACTCACCTGGGCCCATACACACATTTCACAACAACCTGGCAATAACCGCTGGTGTCATGTTTTTATTAATTTCTTACCATACCAAGATTCATTATTTCTGGTTCCTAACTAATCTTTCACTGTTAAAAAAGTTCTTTCCTCTGGTCAATGGACCATTAGTTGAACTAGTTGATGGTGAAATGACATAAATCAACTTACTTACACATATTAAATGACCACAGTTTTGGGAAGTGTTTTAAATCTTTATCTAAGAAATTATTTCATATAAACCACTTACAAAGTACAGAACAGTCTCTGTCTATTCTTAGGGAGGAAGATTCAAAGAATCAATTATCAAGTGCATTCATTCATACTACATAGTGACAATGCATGGAAAGGAGAGGATAGAGAGAAAAAGACATAGGCACATAAAAAGACTATATAATTATAATTACCAAGTATGGTGTGAAAATCAACCTCCTGGCCAAGGGCCTAGAAGGGTCCCCAAGGAAAGATATGGCGACCAAAGGTTTCAGGACAGGAATTAGGACAGGACAGATGACCTCTATCACCGAAGCTTGCGTAGCAACCCTCTATGACACTCTCTTCCTCCTCGAGATTCTTCCGCGATCTTCTTCTAAATTTATTAGCTTAAGATATATAGTCCTGAAATTCGATTCTTCTTCAGCATCTCTTGTCACTCCGACAGCATCTCAGTCTCTGTAGCATTCAGCATCAACGTCTCATCGGACAGCATCCCGGTGTCTTACTCTCTAACTAGCTAAGAACTACCTCAATTATACCTTACAATATTCATGTACCTCCCAAAAATTTTTCAATATCATGAAACTCCTAACTCTGATTGGACAGGCAAGGGGCGGTGATCATCACACCATGCTTACATATCACTCTTTTCAGTTAGCTCTTTGTGAATAAACTTATCCCCTTAATTCTTTATTAAAACTTTATTTTCCCACCCGCAATCACATTATTTTTGCAACATTTATAATGGCTTCCACAGTTTCTGCCAGCCTGGTGAACTCTTCACCACTTGGTACTCAGGCTAGGACACTCAGTGGTCTTGGCTTGTATTCAAGTTTGTAGTCATCGTTTCAGATTCACTCTCAATAGGCATGCGCAGATTAACATTTCAGTCATGTGATTCTGCTTACTTCTGTCATGCTCGAGAGGCCCAAAGGCGCACTAATACTAAAGTCAGAAAGACAGATGTTATTTTCAGGAATAAATTGTTTCACTGCGCACCACCTATATCTATTCTAACCCCATTTACTTATTAATACTTTCCCCGTGTTAGCATTAGTAAATAACTTGTTTTAGTTTCCAGCAAATCAGCTGCCAAGCATGTGAGTTTTAAAGCAGCCATCTTGTCAGCACTGCATAAGCGCAAGAAATTCCCTCCAAGCGAAAGTATGTCATACTGGATAGATGCAGTAGACACATGCGTACTAAAGATTTTCAGTTAGTGGTCATTTTAGAATCTCACTCGAGTTACTTGTTAGTAAAACACATAGGCAAGCTTCTTCTTTTTAAGCGTAGTCAGTTGTGCATAATAATTTACACATTGCAAGGTTAGTATGGGGTTTAAAAGTTACCTGAGAGGATTGCGTCCAAGCAAGTCTCTTTCTTGTACGAGTCCTTGCTCCATCAATCCCCTCTCTGATGGCATTTTGAAGCCATCACAAAATTACCCATCCCTCAATCAGATGTCAACTTTAGCATTTTTCATTATCTTTTCCTTCTTCATTTTTGCTTTTATTCTTTATTTCTCTCATCCTGTCATATAGCTTTTCCTTTATTTCCTCTAATTGTATCTCTTCATACTTTCTCTTGGTTCCCTTTCCATTTATTTCATATCTCCTTCTTCTAAATTTATTAGTGCAACACTTACACCATATTATTATCGCCAAACTAGTATTGCTATACCTATTAAGGGATAGCCAGGTTCTGAGCTGGGATGAGGCAGTGAGATAAATAACGGTGATGGATCAAGCCCTGATCTTTGGACTGGGTAAGAGTGGTCTGCTCAATTCAGACACTCTGTTCATCACCACCCCCTTTTGTAAATCGATACCTATTAAGGGACATAATATTTTTCTAAGGAAACTTTTCCCTATATTAGTAAACCAAGTCCCTACTCAGGAAATGGTTTTTGTTAGTCTATCCCATACACTGTCAACCTTCATGCATTTTTGTAGTATTCTTTACATATCCTTTAATTTCTGTACTTTTATCAAGTATGTAAGTGCAACAATGTTGCACTTTCAACATTTTACAGGCTACGCCCTCTTTAGCTAATATGTCAAGTGCAAGTCGATTCTGCAAAACCATAGATCTAATTGCTACCTTTTCTGTATTAATCATCAAGAAACCTCCAGCAGTATCAGTTGAAAGACGATCAACTACTGTTGACAACTGACAGAATCTATGTGAATTCAGAACAACTCCCACTAAAGGTATCAATGCACTAAATATATCACCTATTATTTCTGAAAAACTAGCTCTCTTTCTTCGTGTTAGTTCATTAGTGTTTTCTTGTTTCCAGTGATTCTCTTTACATGATAGATTTTCAGTAATACTATTCCGAAATAGCAACTCCTGTACCACCGTGCAGGCAGCTTATAATAAGCTTTATTCGTACACACGTAGTAAACTCCAGGAAATACTAAATCAGTTCCCCCTTTTAGTCCCCAAACTCCCAAAATTAGGAAGTTATGTTCACATTCACTGGAACCAATAAATACGGAATTCTAAACTGTCTTCAATCTATGGAGACATGTTTTCCCTGTCTTCACAAAATCTAGGGACATCACAGCATGAGCCTTGCCAGCAGTATAAGTTTCCTCTTTCTCAGCCCATAGTGGAATATGGTGTTTCTGTTCAGCGGCTTTTCTTTGGAAATCCTGTCTCCTTTCTTCAACTAAATTTAAAAACACTTTCTCTTCTTCACGTAATGAGCATGTTAGATTGTTTTTATGTGCCTTTTCTATATCTAATGACTTCATAGTTAGGAAAAATTCACCCATAAACTGTGAATCTAAACTACTGCATGCTGGATTCATATTCATATGAATAGGACTTTCTATACATACTATATCTATATTAGCATAATAATATTGCAGTTTTCCTGTTCAATAAAATAAACTTGACATTAACTCCCTCAGCTACTGAAGTAGGTAATTTCATACAAAATAACAATCACTAATCTCCATTGTGTCTACATACTGAAACAATGACTTTGTAAATACATTTAATGAAGTGTCATTATCTGTTACGGTGTTATATAAATCTGTCTCATCTGATGCTTCTAATTCTACTCTATCTCCTTTCTGGTTAGCAATCTTTTCATTAGTGTCTGTGTCATTCGTCTTATCCGTTATCATAAAATAAGGAACCGCTATTTTAGGAATAGCCATACTAAAATCACCAATAATATACTACATATGCAAACTCTGCAGCATTTCTATATACAACTTCGTTTTGGTCTTTCTGCAACTCTGTTCTCAGCCATTTAGAATCTAGAAGATTCCTCTTCTTTCTTTAGTTACAAATTAGAATCTTTGAGTACTTCAAGGAGGCCTTACTTCCTTTTTATCAATCTATTCAGCATTTATTTCTTCATCAGATTCTTCATTTAAATCTAGATTGAATTCTCCAAGAATCCAGTAGCGACTCCTCCATAAGGGCGTGGGGGCGTTGCACCACTGCTTTTTCGCACTGCGAGAAAACAGAACTGCCTGGTTGTGGGAGGACGGGTGGGTGGTCCTGCTTGAGGGCCGAGTGTCCTAGCCCACTGTTGTGCGTACTGACTGCTTGGTCAGCCCCAGGGCTGAACAAAGCAGTCATGCGCACTCCCCCCTGTTCTTTATGTAGGCTGCATAATTCAGCCTACATAGAGAAAATGGCCCGGCTGGGGCACTGCCCTCGCCAATCACAACACTGCCATTGCAGTGTTGTGATTGGCTTAGGGCCGGGGAAGGAGGCTACCTGCTGGCTGCTTCCTGTTTCTGACCTGCAGGAAAGCAGCGGGAACACGCCTTGGGACCCAGACCCGAATGCACCATCGCCACTCTGGTCAGGAGCGGAGGCAGTAAGGTAGGTTTTTAATTTTTAAAAATGATTGTTACTTATTCCCCCACAACACTCACACCCCACCTCCCCCTCTCCGGTGAGCATGCCTGTCGCGGCTGCGGACTGCTGGTATGTGGTAGTCATGTAAGGGCCAACAACCTGCGGTTACATGGGAAAAAAGGCACTCTTGGTATCCACTGTGCAGTAACATACTGCGTCCTCTTCCCCATCACAATGTGAAGGCAGTGGTTTTAAGCAGGAATGACTGCCATGTGATATAGCGGGTACTATCTTTCTTTTCAGGGATTGACTGTACGGCCGCATGCGTCAGAGCGCTCGTTGTACCAAGACGTCCAGAACAGAGAGAATAATTAATATCTTTATTCCGGCTTGAGTGCATTATTGCGTGGACAAGCATTATTGCTTGATGGAGCGCAGGGCTGCCGTGAAGACTCTCGTGCCTTCGCACTTAGGGTGATTAATCCGAACATGCGTGCTAAAGGTATGGATCTGAGGCTGTCCGCCCCCACATTGCTCTTCGGGCTTCACTTTGTGTCACAGCCTGAACGTATTCTGCAATGCTATTATTTCCTTATTGTATGGTCTGCCCCTCGTAGTGCGGTTCAATGTTAAGGCATTTCAAAGAGATCCAGGTCACATGCCAGTGATTCATGTACTGCGCATCACTTCCCCGTATTTCTTTTTATTTCTTGGGCTCTTCTACTTAAGTAAATCTCTGTTCCTGCCCGCATTCACCCGTCCATGTCCAGTAGCCATGCCCTACTTATTGAACCCCTGATAACCCCCAGAGCCGACCTTTGTTTGGTTTGTCTAATACCTGTCTTGTAATGTTATCACATAGCAGATTTTTTGCTATTTAGTGGGCGCTTCCTTGCCAGACATAAGACATTCCTAACAACATAATTTTATGGACACAGTCTATTTGTACCTGATTCTGAGTGAATACAGCTGTATATGACCTGTGGGACGTGCGAGATGGTAGGGTTGGACACACCAGCAAAACAATTCACATTAAAAAGTGCTAAATTTATGCCTGAGGCTGCAGGTAGCATTATCGGCACTCATTTGGGGATGGGACATGTATTATTTTCCTCCGACTTTGAAGGGTACAAGAAAAAACAGAAGAAAAGGGGGAGCTAATGGAAGAATAGAAAAAAAGAGTTTGCGGGGAAAAAGCTGTGATGTAAGAAAAAAAACCATCACGAGTAAGGTCATCAGATAGGCAGTGTAGGACGGTGAGAGAAAGAATCAAGAGCAAGCAATCTTGGCCTTCGACAACGGGTACCTCAAAACTTTTTGTTCCATCAAAAAAAAAAACATCAAATACCGACCAAATATATTTTTATTTATTGGACCATGCATGTAGCACCCGACACAGTTTTCGCATCAGCAATTGTTTTTTAAAAGTAAACAAAAATGGACCTCGGTTCTGCGTTAATCAGGTGAGCTTTGAAATAATCAATGTATGGAGTCAGATACTTGTTAGCTGGTCATGGTCATGTTTAGGACAGCCTTCAAGCCATTATTTTTAGATATATTTTTGGGCTCGCAACAGCAGCACAGCGGGGAGCCCTTAGTCTTTTCTGAGTGAATACAGCATCAGAGTGCCAAGGTGAGTCTGCGCGTCGGCAAGAGTAATGTTGATGTGGCCTGCATTGTAGAGATACTTGCTTAGTAATTTGGTTGTAGGTGTAGGAATTTGTACCGCTCTTGTTGATGTTGCTGTGTTTTGCATTATATATGTGACTGGATGCAGCCTATGTGTTGACATAATGCACTGTAAGTAGTTGATATAGCTGAGTGTGCTTTATTGTACCGTTTTGCGTTACTATGTTTCATGTGGCACGTTATCTAGGGGCAGATGTATCAAGCTTTTTTTATGTCGCAAACGCTGCGAATTGCAATTTCGCAGCGTTTGCGACAAAATAAAGTGTAACTGGCATGTATGAAAAAATGGCATCGCATTTTAAGAAATCGTAATTTTTGCGATTTCTTAGTGTGCGAGAAGTGTTTTTCTGAGAATTTTTAGCGATTCCTTATTTTGCATGTTATTAATTTTGCTAACTTCACAAACAAGAAATTGCAGCTTAAGAAATCGCAACTGGATGTATGTAAAATCGCAAAATAAGAAATCGCAATTAACACCAAATACAAGCCGGTGGTAAAAAAAATATATATATAAAAAGGCACCCAGAATACATTATTTTACATTCCAAAATGGCTGGCCTATACCTGATTGCCAGGAGGCTGCGCATTCAAACTCTTGCCCAGAGGAGACAGAGACAGGAGAGAATCTTCAGAATACGCATTACGCTGTTCCAGCAGACTCCGGAGGAGATATATGACAAATACAGACTTCATCCACATACCATTTTGGACCTCAATAATGCATTGGACCTTTTTTGGAACATCCTACAGCCATCAATTCCAACACATGTGCAGGTATTGTGCTCACCGCACCTTTTGGCTTCAGGGTCTTTTCAAAGTGTCATTGCAGAGGTCGGTGGAGTGTCACAAAGTGCCCTATCACGCTTCTTTCAAGTGTACCTGGATACAATGCTGAGGAGACTCCAACATCATATATATTTCTCAAATACACAACAAGCCTTACAGGAAACAAAGTTGGATTACTATCAAATCGCACGCTTTCCACATGTGATTGGATGCATTGAGGGAACTCATATTGCTATCACTCCACCTGCAGTCACTAAATATGTATTTCAAAATAGAAAAAGCTACCACTCTCTCAACATCCAGATCATATGCAATGCCAAATACATTATCAGTGTCATTGTGGCAAAGTATCCAGGGAGCACACATGTCTCCTTTATCTTCAGACATAGCGCAATTCATAGACGTCTGAGTGCTGGTCAGTTTGGAGACGGATACCTGCTAGGTGAGTAACACTCATGCAAACCTCCATCCATCCATCCATCCTTTGAAAATGGAACATACAGTTGCAATTTTTTTTTCACATGCAGGTGATAGTGCCTATGCAGTGCGTGATTTCATCCTAACACCATACTTGAATCCTGCAAATGCAAGTGAAAGACGGTACAACAGGGCACACCGGTCTACACGTGGGGTCATTAAACGTACATTTGGAATTTTAAAAAGCTGTTTCAGATGCATACACCAAGGTGGAGGAGCTTTGCAATATAGTCCTGAATCTGTTGTAAAATTGTTACAACATGTGCAATGCTGCACAACATGGCCATGCGCAAAGGCACAGACATTGAAGTAAGTGAGTTTGACTCATCTGATGATGATGATATACCTCCACCTAGAATGGCTGTAGCAGGAGCTGGAGCAATGGCTGGCCGACAAAGAAGGACAGAGATTACACAAAATTATTTTTAGGTAAGAAAAGCCAAACTACAGACTCATGTTTGCAATGGTTGTTTTAATCCACAACAGACAAACCATAGTGCATTGTGCAAAATTGTTAACTTTTTAATGAAGGAAATGAAAATGTCTATAGGCGGAACATAAAGACAGCTTCCACAATGCAGTAATGCTGAATAAATTGCTATTCAAAATGTTACTTCTTTCGCAGGCGGCTTGAAGCAGCTTGTTCCTGTGATTGCATGCCTTCTTGTTCAGGTCCTGCACTAGCACGCCTTCCACTTCTGCGCTGGGTCAATTGAGTTGTTGGAGTGGGGTTCCTACTGCTCCTACTGGAGGTGTCCTCACTATCAGCTGAGCCAAGGAGAGCGCTTGCGCCTGAGTTGGATGTTTGCATAATTTCTAACACAAAGGTCATTTTGTCCAAGCTTTTAGCCATGTCACGTGTGCAATCGCTCATTTCACGCTGCATGTTAATGCTACGCCTGGTGAAATTGCTAGTGACAGAACAAAGCCTGTTAATTGCCTTTGTGTACCCATGCATCCTCACATGTGCTGTCTGTGCAGCCCTGTTGCGAGCACTTTCTGTGCGTTCAAGGGTGAGGCAGAGTTTTTCTATTGATGCAGCCATGCCTTCTTGTTTGTTATTTAATTTCAAAAGCTGCCTATTGATTGACCTGAGGGCCTTGTATTGCATGTGCTGTACATGAAGCATATCCTGTTCAAGGCCAGTAAAAACAGTGCCTCCTTCAATTTGCCCACTGCTGCTCCTACATGTCTCAAACCAGAATGACTTGTGGTTGGTGTTGTGAGTCTTGATGGAACACTGTGTCAGTCTCACTGGCTACTGTTCCTCCATCTACATTATCATCATCTTCCATTGCTGGTAGAGGAGCAACATGTCTGCGCTTTCTGTGCATATTTGTATTGAGGGCAGTGGCATCAGTGCCTCCTTCTTCTGCATCAGTTGTAACATGTGGAGGTGAATTATCAAAATCACTTTCTTCCCTGGATTCCCTTGATTGTTCTGTGGATGTAGAGTGTGATAAATGAGTTTGTGTTTCTGACAAATAAAATGTTTTCATTGATGACAATTATTTGGGCTACACTGTTTTTATACCTTCATAATTAATTGCAAACAACTCATGCGTTTCTATGATGATATGTGTGGCAATCATTATAGCACTACAACTCCCATGATGCATTGCTTGCTATAGGTTTAACAGTCTCACTAGACTACCACCTTTCTCAAACTGAGTATAAGCACAGGACACACACATGCATTACACACATTCTATGGGCTTCTTTGCATGCATCTTACCTTGTGTAGTTGGTGTAGGGTCAGAGCTATCAATGTTCGCCACTCCACTCACACTCTCTGGAAGCAGGGTTGATTCAATTAATTCCTCATGGGGTGTAGGTTGGTCTGCAGATGATGTACCACCACCAGTTTTATTTGCCTCTTTAATCCTTTCTGCAAGCCTCTCTTTGGATCTTAGTCGCATGTCATACCATCTCTTCTTTATTTCATCTATGGAGCGAGTGGTAACTCCAACTGAATTTACTTTTTCCTGGATCTCCAACCAGATTTTTCTTTTTCTTGAATCAGGAACTTTAAGTGCTTTCTTGCCAAAAAGCACCTCATCGTTACAAACCATTTCTTCAATGAGGATTTCTTGTTCCTTTTCAGAGAATTTTTGCTTCCTTTTCCTCTTTTCTGCAGACAGTTCCTCCTGTGTATTTTGGGACTCCATTGCTCTCCAAACAGGTCTGCTCTGCCTCACAACAGTCTTCCAACTGCCACTGGGTGTGGCTCAGGCAAGCAGGTGCAAGCAATCACTGAAACTTCCTGGTTGTGATGTCATCAACCTGTTCCTGCATTGCAGATTCACGTTTTAGCGATTTCTTATTTTGCGAAATTCGCTAATTAAGAAATCGCTGAAAATTCGCAAATTATTCTGCGATTTTTTAGAAATCGCTAATTTATCGCAAAAATGTACATACATCCAATTTTGTGATTCCGAAATTGCGAATCGCAAAAACTCGCAATTAAGGACTCGCAAAACATATTGTTGATACATCTGCCCCTAGTTCTTACTCTGATTTCACCGGCAGCATTTTAGTTATTGATATGTCTGTATTTTCTGGATTTTACATGCATGTTCTTCATGGTGAAGCCAAGTATGTCATTTTTGATGTGGTTGCCTGTGCAGCTTTGTAGCTGCTGTTGTGGCAGTGTGCCACTCTGTTGTTACTGTGTTTACAGCCAGCCCATCGTAGATGTGGCTGTGTGCGACTCTTTGTGTTGGTTTGATGTGGCTGAAAATGCCACAATGTAAGTGCTTTTGCGGAGTTTGCTGCAAACTGTAAATTTGCATACTGCCTTTTTCGCATTCATGCACCCCCGACATGAACAAGTGCGCCAATACCATGCACATTGGCGCCAACAATTACAATGTCGGACACACAATGATATTAACAACTATATGTGTTATGTGTATGTTATGAGATTCGCAAGCTAGTCCAACAAAACTACAGTACACACGTCAGTGTGCAGAACTAAATGTGTGGACATACCTGCAGGTGTGGCACTGGAATGTCTGCTTGTGCAAGGCATCGTTTTTGGCGTGGCTGTGTAGGACACTGCCATGCCACTGACACTGTTGCCGCACGATCTGTGTCCGTGTGCAGTATTACTGCATGTACTGGCGAACAGCAGTCTGTATTTCTTTTTGTGCCTGAGACTGCTACAGCGCTACTTCTGGTGTGGGTGTATGCCACACCACCGTTGATGCTGCCAGAGAAATAATTATTTAAAGCTTAACTTGGTATGGTCATACGGTTTGTTTGTTTTCAATGATTCTGGTTTATGCAGATTGTCATATTTTAAGGTGTGGGGTGTGCAGCCTTGGAGTGGGCCCAGATTTGTGATGTCACTTGTATTGAAATGTTCTGAGAGAAGCTGGAATGATATGACGTCTCCCCCTTCAGCGTAAGAGGAGGACGTGGAACATTGTAAGAGTTCATCCTTTATCTTGTGAGAGATGGCATTGGAATATTGTGAGGGTTCACCGTTAAGCCTGTGAAAGGTGGGGTTGGAAAATGTGTGAGTTCACCTTTTAGCCTGTGAGAGATGCAGTTTGAAAATTGTGAGGGTTCACCCTTACTGAGTAATCCACTCGCACACTAAGAAACACCCTGGCACATCCAGTAGAATGCTGGTGTATTGAGCATGGCATGGGCACACTCTAGCCATATCTCATAGCGTCTGGATATTGTGCACAGGCAGCGCTCTAAAACACAGCAGCTTCCAGGCACACTGGACTCAGCCCTAACATGTGGATCATGTGCAGTCATGCTAATAGCCTCCTGGCATAGCAAGCAACTTTTTTGCGCAGCGAGCAGCCATGCGATATACCCAGACATGCTCAATCACACTCAGCAGCATTCCACTATGTTGTGCAAGGTCTGGGCATACTGATCACTCTAGTCCTATCTGAGAGGTTGGTTCCCCCAGACCATTCATCGCCCATCTCCCCTTAAATGATAAATAATTAAATCGTATTGCTTTATCCTCCTTCCTGCTTCCTCAAATGTGCTTAAAAATGCACCATTTGTCCACTCTTTTTTCAAAATGTTCTCAGGGGAGAACCCCCAGAACCCTCCATTGGTTGTTCAAACTCACTCGCTACGCTCGCTCGCCGCATGCAGTGCAGAAATAATTCTATGCCTCACCACTTCCAAATGTCACCAGCCTCCACTGCAAGAATCACATAAGTCCATTCAGATCCTTTGAATTTGCTATTCAAAACCTTTAATCTTGGACTTCTTCGAAAATTTCTAGTAACTGACTGCTCAGTCTAAGTTTGGCTAGTAACCTCATTTACTTGTTCTGGATTTCCATTTGTTTTTCTCAGGCTATATTTCAATCTTTTGACTCCCCCTGGCCAATTATCACCTTTACTGACCCGTTTAAATTGCCCTGCACTTTCACCTTCTTCGTCTCTTTCTGGTTTTCTTTGTTTTTTGAGTTTCTCTCTACCTTTCCTTGTTCAGGTCTTGTCTGCATGGCTTTTTCTGCCTGAACTCGTTCTCCTTCTTCTAACTGTTCCTGTTTGGATACTTTCTCCTTCCCAAACTTGTTCTTCTTTTCCTAACTGGTCCTGTTCAGGTCTTATTACTATTTGATCTTCTGCCGCCTGACATGTTCTTCTATGCCTAATTGTCCCTGCTCAGGTTCTTCGGCTGATTGGTGTACCTGAGTATGTTCTTCCGTCCCTATCTGGTCCTGCTCAGGGTCACTATTTTCTTGGTTCACTTCTATGCCTAGTTGGTCCTCTCTAATCTCCTGCTCTTCTAATCTGGTTCTACTCCTTGTTTTGATAAACACTTCTGGCATGTCAACCACTGGTATCCAGTCCTCCTGACTTGCGCTCGGTTGTTCTCCGTCAGTCTCCCTTGAATCCTGTGCAATAGATTCTTTGACTGCACAACCTTCAGCTGCTCCAACTGTTTGAGTCAGTTGTGGTCCTTCTTCATCAGAGGCTGGCACCCTTTTGGTATGACTGTCATGAATCCCGTTTGATAAACCTGCACACTGCACAGCTGTGGTGGTGACTAATATGACTTGCTGAGGTTCATCCTACCTTGGTGCTAGGCACGACGCTCAGGTGTGATTCTTTACTACCACCCAATCTCCTAGATTCAAATCATGTGCTTGATCCAGCTGTCTGGTCCCTGCATCTTCTCCAACCTGGTGAGAGACAGAACACACTTGGTCAGCCAATCTTTTGCCATAACCCAATACCAGATCCTCAAATATATTGAGCAATTTATGTCCTGGTATATATGCTTGTCTCATTGCTCTTCCCATAATAATCTCATGGGGACTCAGTCCTGTGGTTCTGTCAGGAATACTTCTAAGCCCCATTAGTATAAGAGGCAATGCATCTGGCCAACTCATCGAGGTGGATGCACACATCTTTTCCAGTCTCGATTTGATTGTGCCATTCAATTGTTCTACCACACCAGAAGCCACACCAGAAGCCTCTGGGCGGTATGCACAGTACAGTTTCTGTTCAATGTTGAATGCTTCAGAGATTATTCAAATTATTTCATTGTTAAAATTAGGTCCTCTATCTAATTCCAAAGTTACTGGAAAACTGAAATGTGGAATTAGTTCCCTCAACAATAATTTGGCAACAGTTATACTGTCATTGCTCCTGGTAGGGTATGCTAACACCCACTTTAAGAACAAACACAGTATCACAAAGACTTTTCATTCCCCTACATGGTGGTAATGAATTCTAGTTGTAACCTTATGAAAGGTATTTCTGTTTTTCCAATTCTTCCCCAACTGACCACTGTTTTTCTGCCTGGATTCACTTGCTGACAAATTAAACATCTCTGGCAAAGGCTCTCTGAGATTACCCTAAACCTTGGATTGTACCAATTTTGTCTGAATAGTCGTATCATTGCATCCCTGCCTACATGAGTGTCTCCATTGTACATTCTCGCTATTTGTGAGAGAAAACAATCATGACTGGTCTGCCATCATAATATACCTATATTTTATCTTCAGTCCTCTTTTCATAACCCTGCTTTATCCAGTTCTCCCTTTCACTCTCGTCCACTTTGTCCTGCAACTTTCTCACCTTTTCCCAGGTTTCCATAACTGAAAATGACATAAGTTGACAGCGGATTCCACTTGTTTCCATGTTTCTGTTTATTGACATGCTGTTTTTAGCACAATATTGAGGAACCTGATCAGTATATTTATTACCAGCTGTCACATAGTCATTTTCTGACTGGTGAGCAGCACACTTCACCACTGCCAGTTCTTTTGGCAATTCTATTGCTTCCAATAGTTCTTTTACAAATTTCCCATTCCGTATAGGGGATCCTGATGAAGAAATAAATCCCCTCTGCATCCAAAGTTGGCCAAAGTCGTGCACAGCCCTGTAACCATACTGGCTATCAGTAAATATGATCACTTTCCTATTTTTCCCAATTTTGCATGCTTTTATTAAAGGTATCAATTCGGCTACTTGTGCAGACTTGATTCTAGGTAAACAGGATGCTTCAACAACTCCAGTTAATTTGCATACAGCATAAGCTGCACTCAATCTGCCTTTGTCAAGCCTTAAACAGGAACCATCAACAAATAGTTCATGGTCAAGTTCCTTCAAAGGCTTTTCCTGTATGTCAAGGCAGGGCTTAGTGCACATCTCGGTCACATCCAAGCAATCATTTTCTACCTCATCTCTTGTTTCTTCACATCTCGAGTCTGGCAATAATGTACCTGGGTTTACCATGGTACACCGAATTATATTCACATTTTCTGCTCCCAGTATTATTCGTTCATGCTTAGTCATCCGAGTAGGGGTAAGATGCTGTGTTCTAGTTCTTGTTGATAGAATCTCAACTGAATGCGGAACATACACCTTCACTGGGTGTCCCATCACAATTGACTCACTTTTTTCTATGCTCATACAAGTAGCAGTTACTGCTTTTAAGCAGCCAGGTAATGCTGAACCCACAGGATCCGGAGTAGCAGAAAAATATGCTACTGAACGTCGGCTTAATCCATGTCTTTGTGTTAAGACTGAGAGTGCACAACCCTCTCTCTCACAGCAAAATAGTGCAAATTCTTTCGTATAGTCAGGCATACCTAAGGCTGGGGCCTCACATAACCAATTTCTTAATTTTACAAATGTTCCTACACTTTCATCGTCCCAAACTATTGGATCCTTTACTCTTTTGCGTGTCAACTGAATTAATGGATTCGCCAGTAAGGAAAAACCCACAATCCACTGTCTGCAGTATTCCACAACTCAAGAAATATTCTAATCTCTCTCTGTGTTTGGGGTAATTGCAGCTGCTTGAATATTCTGATTCTCTCAGTGTTCACCTTTCTCACATCTCTTTCTATTTGGTGACCTGAATATTTTACTCCAGTTTGGCAAAATTGCAATTTTTCTGGAGATTCTTTGTGTCCCCCATAAGCCAAATTATTTAGTAATGCAATTGAATCAGTAACACAGTCATCTCTACATTTTGATGCTACAAATAAATCATCAATATACTGCATGAGGGCAGTATTTTGGGGCTTAACTAGCTTCTCTAGACACTTTTTCGAAATGGGATTGAAATTTGAAAGACTTTCTGTATACCCGTTGAAGGGACTAGATTTCATACATAAATATGATCTTAAAATTTTAAAGAAAAGAGATACTGGCTGTCAGGGTGTAAAGGAATTGAGAAAAAGACCTGGCATAAATCAATTACAGTAAACCATCCAGCTTTCCAGGGTATCTGACATAACATTACTGCTGGATTTGGTACTACAGAACAACATGGTACTACAATCGTATACATTTTTCTTAGATCCTGTACTATCCGGTATTTTCCACTAGGCTTTTTAAGGCCTATTACAGGTGAATTGCAAGGACAGCTCATTATGTCTTTTAAAATGCCTTGTTTAACCATTCGGTCAATTTCAGTATTCACTTCTGCTTTAACTTCTAGACTCATTGTGTATTGTCGGGTGTTAGGGTACACTGCACCTTCTTTTACGGTTATTTTCACTGGGTCTACATCTGCCATTAGACCTATTTATTTTCCAGTAAAGTCCCACACTTCTGGATTCACAGTTGTTTTTAATTCTTCTGCTAAGTCATTCTTTGTCATTAGAGAATACATCTCATCAATTTCTGTACCTTGTTTAGCTAATAATATTTTGTATATCATATCTTCATCTGGAGTCTGAATAGCAACACCATCTGGTGTGCAATACATTGTGCAATTAATTTTGCATAGAAGGTCTCTGCCTAATAAATTCACTGGACTAGAGTCACAAACTACGAATTTATGCATATCTTTAAATGTTCCAATTCGCACCTCCATAGGTCTGGTGAGTGGGGTTCTAATCTGCTGGTTTGAGACTCCTACTACTTGGATTGCTTCTCCCGAGAGGGGTAGGTTTGAGATGTCTGCTGTTCTCACAGAAGAACGGGTAGCACCAGTATCCAACAGAAAAGTGATATCACTGCCTTCCACTTTCCCATAAATAAATGGACCTGACTAATCTACCGGCAAGGATGCCCCAAGTACGCATTCCTCTTCCTCCCCCCTCAGGCACCGTCATGGCATGAAACTATTTCCTTTGTTATTGTTCTGCAAAAAATATTGTGAAACCACAGAATGTTTCTCATCACTTCCTTGAAATCCGGCGTCAGCACTGTACTGTGTCTAATTCACAAAATTTGGCATAGGGGCAGGTGGCAACTGACACTGCTGATAACTACCTGCTGCGGTTGATTCACAAACACTTCATTCTGCGTCTGTGGATTTAAATTTTGAGTTGGGTCATTATTATTCTGAATATTCTTACACTTGTTTTTCCAATGTCCAAGCTTTCCGCATCCATGACAAGGAACCTTTTTCTTTGCATCCTCTCTATTCATTCGCCCTTTTTGTTTACCACCACTTACCAAACTATCACTCTGATTCTGTTCCTTTCCCTGACCTTCCATTTGACCATTTAATTTGATTTGCTGCTGTTCTGCCAATTTCACTTGTGCCCTCATCATTTTCTCTTTTAACTTTTTATGTCTGACCTCAATGTCATCGCCACAATATTTGGCGTATTTCAAAATATCATCAATAGTTTTGCTTTGCCAACAAAGCATATGTTGCTGAATCATTTGACTAATCTCATGTTTCAAATCATAAACAAATCGATACACAAATGACCCATATCCTTGTCTCCAATATTTTCAAACCCACTGTATTGCTTAAACACCTGTAACAATCGGTCATAATAAGCATGAACAGATTCATTTGTCTCTTGTGCAGCCACGGCCCGTGGATGGTGTTTTGGTGGGGCAGAGAGGCGGGCAGGGGAGGGGCAGGTTGGGGGGTGCTAAAAACTGGAGTATGGATAACTGAAGATAAGTAAACAATTTAATTAATAAAACGAATTTCGTAGCGCGCCCTGCATCGCGAAATGCGATGCCGGAGCGCTACGAAATTCGTTTTATTTATTACATTGTTTACTTACCTTCTATTATCTATACTCCGGTTTTAAGCACCCTGCCCCTCCCCCGCCTCACCTCTCTGCCCCACCGAAACTCCCTCCACGGGCAGTGGCTGCTCTTGTGTCATCAGATAGTTCTCCTGTTTTCGAATCTCTTGGACATTCATCACTAGGCCAATCGACTGTGATTTTACATTCTGTCCATAAATCTGCAGGTACTACTATATCAAATAAACCATCTAAACTTTTCAACAGAACCTTTGAAACCTTTACAAATCTTTCAACTTGTTTGTACCATTCAACTGGCTTTTCTCTTAATTTTGGAAAATCATTTGTAAATGACAAAATATCTTGCTGACTCTATGGAAAATGAACATATCCTCCACCAGGTACCTCTCTCATGGGACACAATCTTTCTACTTTCCCTATCTCTTTCACTAGATATGCAGTAGACTCTTCCTTTGCCCGGGCTTCCTCCTTTTTCTTCAACCACCTTGCTCTCCATTTGTCAATCTTTCCCCATTTCTGTAAAATTTTCAGCAACTCTTTCACTTGTAACTTTCTTCCAGACACATTGATATTGTCAGGATACGCTCTGCAGAATCCGGTGGCCACAAGTAAGGGTCCACCTCCTGACGTTACCAACACCCTGAGTAAGATGCACAGAGTATTCGAACCATCAGGCGAGGGAAAGGAAAGGGAGGGAACAGCAGGGAAGGAAACCTGAAATAACAAAAGACAATAATATAAACAGTGCATGGAATTCAATGGCTACTCTCGTGTGATCTCACTAAAACTCCTGTATACCTGAAGTAGAACTGAACACTGGCATCAATAAGATACGCTTCCACAAACGATTACTGAGCATATACGTAACCTGGAATAATAAAGAGTACACATGAGCATACATCACATAGTCGTTCTCCAACAACCAAGTTTGTTTATAATCACACATATACCATATGGCTTCCTGCAGGCCTTATTCAATAATAGGTTTTCTGTATAACTTTGTCCCAGAAAGATTAACCTTTCCCCATTGTTATCCTGTCTGCATTGCGAAATCCACACACCACAATGCCCAATGTCTTCAATGATTAAAGAAAAGAAATGCAACAAAAAAGAAATATTCTAAAATGTGGTTCTTGTCACCAACATGTTATCTCCTTTCTCTTTTCCCCACGTACCATAAAGAATACAGCAACGCGTGGTTGCGAACATCACCGCGTTCCGCTTCTTATACCTATTGCAGTGCTTAATAAAGAAATGAACACAGCAACGCGTGGTAGCGACCACACAGCTATCCGATTCACTTCAAGAAACTGTAGCCAAATGTTATCATAAGGAAAACAGCAGTGCGTGGTTGAAAACACCACTGCGCTCCGCTTTTAATCAAATCCATTGCCTTCAAAAGAAGTGAACACGGCAGCGCGAGGTTGCGACCACCACCACGCTCCGTTTCACCTCAAAGAGCTATAGCCAAATGTCACCATAGAGAAAACGGCAGCGCATGGTTGAATACGCCACCGCGCTCCGCTCCTAAGCAAATCCTATGCCTTCAAAAGAAGTGAAAACGGCAGCGCGTGGTTGCGACCATCACCGCGCTCCGCTTCACCTCAAAGAGCTATAGCCAAATGTCACCATAAGTAAAACGACAGCGCATGGTTAATTACACCACCGCGCTCCGCTTTTGATCCTGGAAACTGACGAACCCACAAAGAGTCCAGGATACGGCAGCGTGTGAAAGCCACAAACATGCTCTGAAGCAAGGATATGAATCCTACCTTCCTCAAAGGTGTAAGACTCCTGCTGCACTCCGCTACTCCCATGGACGGGAACAGAATACTCCAGGAAGGCGAGCAAATCCAAACGCAAAGCTGTGCTTCAGACACTAAAGTGGGAACCAGGAAATGAACGAATTACGCACACCCATCATTGAGCTTGTTCACCTAAGTACTTCTTCCCAGCTAGGATCATGGGAGTTGTAGTTCCCTTCTATGTGAGGCAGATGTCGTCAGTCCTGCTCCTTACTACTGACCCCTCCTTTTACAGATCCACGTCAGACACACACCCACTGTTTCCACCTATCCCAGCGCGGCTCACTGTGACTTCAGTGCAACTCTGGCGAATGACCCTCCTTTTACAAAGTAAAACGAGAAACTTCCTTCTCTATTTTCTCTCAAATAAAATCCATTTGTAACAACATTAAAACAGTCACTATTCTGTCTGTTCCACTAAATCAAAGGATAGATTAATTCTTTCAACTGCAAGTAAAACCTTCCGCTCACTCTTCTCGGAGTAAGACCTTCCGTTTACTTTTCATACACTGAGAGTAAAACTCTCCATTTACCCTTCAGTCAAGCCCGGATGAACCTACTACTCCTTTGGTGTTACCCTACTAGGTGATATAAGACCAAAGTTTCACCAGCAAACTCTCTGCTATCAATCACTCTCACTTTTATTACGCAATAGTCCCTAATTTAACACTGTCAGCCCTGCATAGCTTCTCAGTGCTATTCCAACAGACGAGTAACCTCACTGCAGTGTGGTTTCTGTCACCACCCGCTATTCAATTTCCCGGGAATTCTGGACAGCATAAAACAAAACGCAAAACTCTTTTGTTAACATAAATCAATAATCTACATCAATAATCAATACTATTCACCAAACTAATCAATAATAACCATAGCTCTGCTACCTGAAAACGAATCCAGTGGCTTACCAGCAACAGATAATCCAACACTATATACTCACCTGGGCCCATACACACATTTCACAACAACCTGGCAATAACCACTGATGTCATGTTTTTATTAATTTCTTATCATATCAAGATAAGTTATTTCTGGTTCCTAACTAATCTTTGACTGATCAAAAAGTTCTTTCCTCTGGTCGATGGAACATTAGTTGAACTTGTTGATGGTGACATGACATAAATCAACTTACTTACAAATATTAAATGATCACAGAGTCAGGAAGTGTTTTGAAACTTTATCTGAGAAATTATTTCATGTGAACCACTTACAAAGTACAGAACAGTCTCCGTCTATTCTTCGGAAGTAAGATTCAATAAATCAATTATCAAGTGCATTCATTTATACTACTCAATGACAATGCATGGAAAGGAGAGGATAGAGAGAAAAGGACATAGGCACATAAAAAGACTATATAATTATAATCACCAAGTATGGAGTAAAAACCAACCCCCTGGCCAAGGGGCTGGGAAGGGTCCCCAAGAAAAGATCTGGTGACCAAAGGCTTCAGGGCAGGAATCAGGGCAGGATAGATGACCTATCTATCACCGACTCTTGCGTAGCACCCCTCTCTGACACTCTCTTCCTCCTCAAGATTCTTCTGCGATCTTCTTCTAAATTAATTACCTTAAGATATATAGTCCTGCAATTCTATTCTTCTTCGGCATCTCTCGTCACTCCGACAGCAACTCGGTCTCTGCAGCATTCAGCATCAACGTCTCATCGGAGAGCATCCCGGTCTCATGCTCTCTAACTAGCTAAGAACTACATCAATTATACCCAACAATATTCACGTACCTCCCACATTTTTTTCAATATCATTAAACTCCTAACTCTGATTGGACAGACAAGGGGAGGTGATCATCACACCATGCTTACATATCACTCTTTTCAGTTAGTCCTTTGGTAATAAACCCATCCCCTTACTTCTTTATTCAAACTTTATTTTCCCACCCGCATTCACATTATTTTTGCAACATTTATAATAGCTTCCACAGTTTCTGCCATCCTGGTGAATTCTTCACCACTTGGTTCCCAGGCCAGGACCCTCAGTGGCATTGGCTTGTATTCAAGTTTTTAGTCATCGCTCCAGATTCACTCTCAATAGGCATGACCAGATGAACATTTCATTCACGTGATTCTGCTTACTTCTGTCATACTCGAGAGGCCCAAAGGCGCACTAATAATAAAGTCCGAAAGACAGATGTTATTTTCAGGAATAAATGGTTTCACTGGATACCACCTATCTCTATTCTAACCCAATTTACTTATTAATACTTTCCCCTTGTTAGCATTAGTGAATAACTTGTTTTAGTTTCCAGCAAAGCAGCTGCCAAGCATGTGAGTTTCAAAGCAGCCATCTTGTCAGCAACTGCGCAAGCGCGAGAAATTCCCTCCAAGCAAAAGTAAGTCATAGTACGTAGATGCAGTAGACGCATGAGTACTAAAGGTTTTCAGTTAGCGGCCATTTTAGAATCTCACTCGAGTTACTTGTTAGTAAAACACTTAGGCAAGCTTAATCTTCTTAAGTGTAGTAGGTTGTGCATATTAATTTACACAATGCAAGGTTAGTATGGGGTTAAAATGTTACAAGAGAGGATTGCGTCCAACCAAGTCTCTTTTGTACGATTCCTTGCTTCATTACTGGCACTTGTTAACAGCTGTAGCCAGGCTGCTGGCGATGAAGTTTAATTCATCCTAAGTTTGGCTGATCTTTGCTTTTTAACCGTAACCTTATTGCATGCCATGTAGCCCATGGAGAGGTGGAGTGACAGATAAATCCATAATAAAGAAGTTCATCCAGGTACTCCAGGCTCAGAGAGGACATATATTCTACTGCAGGGCAGGATGGCCTCAGGCATGAGATCAGTCCTGCAGTTGAAACTACTATGAGGAGGTAAAGTCATTGCTTGAGCTTTGTCGAGCACATCCAAGTGCTCTTGCTGAGGCTCAGGGAGTTGGTCCGTTATGGGAAAGAAAGATGCTGCATGAGTCAGTGGAGTTATCCAATTGGAAGCCTCTTGATAACAGTACTGCAAGCAATTCTGCCAATCCAAGGTCACCAGTCTAGACGAGCAATCGATCTTGGGATTGTGCTTCTGTAACCACAGTACACCTAGGATGGCACAAAAGTGAGAGTATAAATTAAATCAAAACTAAGGTTCTATGTCCATTATCATAAATAAGGGTCACAGGTTGAGAATGGTATGTGATCTGCCCTGAAGACAATTCAAACCCATCAACTGCTCTAACAGGTACCGGGTGTCCTTTCTTGAGTAGCCATATCCCAAAGGATTTGCTAAGGAGATATCTAAGAAGTTTCCAGTAGCACAGGAATCCAGCAAGATCGGGAGAATTTTACTATGTTGATTGTTAATATTCATGGTAACAGTAATGGTAAAGTGTTGTGGAACTCTAGATACCACATCACCCAAAAGGTTCACCCCCGTGTTAGCTTGGCACAGCAGTCAGGCTTATCTCAGAGGCAGTGTGTAAAGCATTTGCACATAACCAACACTAATACACTGAAAACACTCCAAAAGTACAAAACAGCAGTTAAGAAGAATATACAATACTAGCAGCCCGTCTCGACGTTGTCTGGGAGCATTTAGGCTTCAGGGCCCCCGTCCGCCCCGACGTTGTCCGTGGGTCCCCCGGAGCCTTCCTCCATATATTGCAGTATTATACCTCTATGTTTACTTTGTACGCTTTTGTAACCTGCACACGTCAGTTTTTCCTCCTGTAATGCAGTATTATACCTCTATGTTTACTTTGTACGCTTTTGTAACATGCACACGTAACTTTTTCCTCCTGTAATGCACCGTTTGGCTCACTTTTGTAATTCTCAGTTTGCTTCCTCTTGCTCACGATGTACGCTTTTGTAACCTGGACACGTAACTTTTTCCTCCTGTAATGCACCATTTGGCTCACTTTTGTAATGCTCCGTTTGCTTCCTCTTGCTCACGATTGTCATTTTTGATTCATTTTTCCGCCGCTCACTGCTCCTAAATAAATAAATGAATAACCTACCTCATCCGCCGCTCACTGCTCCTCCCCGCCTGTCCGCCGCTCCTCACCGCCTGTCCGCCGCTCCTTACCGCCTGTCTGCCGCTCCTCACCACCTTTCCGCCGCTCCTCACCGCGCCATGTCCGCCAGTCCTCCTCGCACTCCTGGACGCCGTTCCTCCCCGCGCTCCTCACGTCAGCACGCATGTCGCGTCCGGCGCTTCTTCCAAGGGACTACTTTTTTTTCGGTAAATTTTTTAAATAACGTATATTTATTAAGTTTATATAGCCTATGTCCATCTGCACACCCTCACGATTACAACAATGTATTGGGTGTGTGGATTGGCGCTGTGGTTCACGAGTATACCCGCCTCAAAGGTTCAAAGTTCTTCCTTTATAATAGTAGTATAGATTTATATATAGTTAAAACAAGACCACAATAATAAAAATCCAACATACAGTACCTAAAAATATGCACTTTGCAAGAATAACATTTAAAATACAGTTCCTTTAAGTTGGTAGCTCTGTCTGGTGCTACTGTGGTGCTGAGAACAACAAAATCCAACAGTTCCATCTGACCGCGTTGGCATACTTGTGTCCAGTACATTTTAGTTGTGACGATCACGTTGGTGCAGGCCGGTCTTGGCAACCGTCATGGTTGCGATGCGAAATGTAGCAGTGTGAAGTTGCGGTGCAGAAAGCAGCTTGTTGAAGGTCATACAACGGTGCCAGTGAGACCAGGGCTGTGTTGAGGAGTGAAGGCGTTGCGTGTTGCGGTGATGGCAGATCACAGTGCAGGTGACAGCGCTAGTTGCAGGGAGCTGGCTTAGGTGAGTCCGGACTGCAGTGTGGTGCAAGGCGTTGCGTCGTAAGACTTATGAACGGTGCCCTCTTGCCACAATGTTGCCACGGATGTTGAGGGCAGCAGGCATTGGTGAGACCAGGACAGCGAAGAGAAGCAAGCAAGTGCAGAGTGCTGTGCCCACAGGTCACCGTGCAAGCAGCAGCTCGATGGCAGGGGCGTCGGTCATCGTTATGAGTGAAACCAGGGTTCAGGTACGAGATGCAGCAGTGCTTATGGGGTGCCTTCAGGATACAGAGCCTACAACAGAGTTGTTGAAGGAGTCGGTTGCTTTCCCCCCTCTGTGGCTACTTAAACCACGGTTCCAGAGGCAGTACTCAGAGGTCTGTGAAGTCTTTGCAGTCCCTTAGACTTCAAAACAGGAGGCAAGCTCTACTTCAAGCCCTTGGAGATACTCAGCAACAAGTTGAGAAAGTTCAGTCCAGCCCTTTAACTGTCAAGGCAGAATCAGCAATTGCAGGCCAACCCAACAAAGCAACAACACAGAAAAGGGGCAGTACTCCTCCTGGCAGGTCTTTCAGCTCTTCTTTTTGGAAGGTTCCTTGATTTCAGTGAGGTCTAATGTTCTGGGGTTTGTGCCCCGGTAGTTATTCTCAGTTTCTCTTTGTTCCCTGGGGCAGAGAGTGCCTGTGCTCAGCCCAAACCAGTTCTGTCCTCTCTGGCCCAGCTTCCTGGCAGGAAGTGGAGATAGTATTGTCCAAGGCAGACGAGGCCCATTCAGGTGCAAGGACATCATCTCCCACTACTCTAAATGCAGCCCAGGTATATTCACCTCAACCCTCACTCATCCAGTAAAGGCAGGACACACCTCAAACCACCCCCCAGTGACTGTTTGATGAGAATGCACATCCCCAGCCCGTCACTCCAAAGTCAGACAGTCAACCCACAAACCCAGCAGAGGCACAGAGAGCTAAGCAAGAAGATACTTTCTAAAAGTAGTATTTTCAAACACAGTACATAAATCTTTTATTTACTAAAAGATGCATTTTTATATTTTGAGTTCAGGCATACTAAACCCAATTTCTCTACGCTGTCCTAATCGGAAGATATGCTTATAAGATGTTATAAGCAAACTCCCAATCTATCCTATGAAACAGATAGCCTTTCCAATGTGAAAAAATGAAATACACTATAATTCACTACCAGGACATGTCACACACACCAGTAAATGCCCTACCTTTAATATGTTCGGCACCCCGTCCATAGGGGTACCTTGGGCCTACATTAGGGGTGACTTAAATGTAAGAAAAGAGAACATTAGGGCCAGGCAAGTGGGGGAACTTGCCAGGTCGACATGGCAGTTATAAACTGTGCGCAGACATAGCCGTGGCAGGTCTGAGAACCATTCACAGGGCTGCTTGTGTTAGTGGCACAACCAGTGCTGCAGGCCCACTAGCAGTGTTTGGTTTAGAAACCCTGGCACCCTCAGTGTACTTTACTAGGGACTTACTACTAAATCAAATATGACAATCATGAAAAAACACCAATCCATAATATAATTTACAATAGGAGCACTTGCACTTTAACACTGAACAGCAGTGAAAAAGTACACGGAGGCACTAACCCAGCAAAAACAGAGTAAAAACCAGAAGGTCAGAAAGCAAAAATACAGGCGAAACACAGGAAAAGATGGCAGGTTTAACAAGATGTCTTAAATTTAGGAGTTTGAATGTAAAAGGAGTTTTTGCTCCCTTTAAGTAGTCTGAGATGTTCATAATGTTCTGCAACATTAAAGAAGCGAGATGCTGAGAGAGTTTATTAACATTTGAAAAGCATACCTTGTGCCACATGACTGGAGAAAACTTGCAGCGCTCTCTGCAATCTGGCTGAGCGCTTCCAGACAATTCTATGGAATTTTTACTGAATGTAGTCTTTTTGGGGGTCTGTAAAACAAAGTTTATTTTGTTGTAGTGCTTTGTGAGGGCTCATTTTTCTTTACCAAAGAACCACTGTGTGGCCTATTGTGTATCCGTGGGGAAAGGCAAAGTTATGAGCCCTGGCAGCGCTCTCTGCAATCTGGCTGAGCGCTTCCGTAGTCTTTTTGGGGGTCTGTAGAACAAATTTCATTTTTGCTGTAGTGCTTCGTGAGGGCTTGTTTTTCTTTACTGTAGAACCACTGTGTGGCCTATTGTGTATCCGTGGGTGAGGCAAAGTTTTGAGCCCCTCTGCAGAAAGTGATGAGAGGCCCGATTCCCCTATACCTAACAAATATTAATTGGCCCTGGCTCAAAGTGAGCCCACAGAAGGGTTGCGGCCCCCTATAGGATTGGTGGCCCCCTGCACGCAGGTGCTTCTCCTGATTGTGTATGTCTTTGTGGCGTGAGAGCCAGTTTTCAGCTAATTATGCATGAAGGCATAAGCTCCTTCCCCTGTTTGTTTTAAGAGCAGAGTCCTAAAACTCTCCAAAATGTGCTCATATGCATTGGAAACTTTTACTGTCTTATCTGTGTACTGCTTTCTGGAAGCGGGTGTTGACTTTGGCAGTAAGATGGCGTTAGTGAGCAGTCTCAGTGCCTTGGAGGCGTGATCATGTGGCATACTTTAATTACTCATCTATTTACATGTCTTAGAGAAGCCAATGTATTTTTCAGGTATAAATTAAAACAAGCATTTACAATGCAATAGGTCTCGGGTTAATTAAGTTTGAGCTATTGGCATTGCTAAATATTTTAACACCAACTGCAACAAAAGTCTATAAATTGTAGGCCAAAACGATTTGGATTTATTTTTGTAGCAATGGTGGCATGCTGCGCTTTAGATGAATATGTTTAAAAGTAAAGTGTGCCATATTGCGATTGCTAGAATAGTTAATTGTGGATGCATTACAAATTGATGTGTGCACTTTTGGCTGGTGGTGTGTGTGCCTGTAGAAATTTTGCACTGATGCTGTGTGGTTGTGTTTGGTTGTGTGTGTGGTTGTGTGTGTGTGGTTGTGTGTGTGTGTGGTTGTGTGTGTGTGGTTGTGTGTGTGGTTGTGTGTGTGTAGTTGTGTGTGTGGTTGTGTGTGTGTGGTTGTGTGTGGGTGTGGTTGTGTGTGGTTGTGGGTGTGGTTGTGTGGTTATGGGTGTGTGGTTTTGTGTGTGGTTGTGGGAGTGTGGTTGTGTGTGTGCTTGTGTTTGTGCTTGTGTTTGTGTGTGTGGTTGTGTGTATGTGTGTGGTTGTGTGTGTGGTTGTGTTTGTGTGTGTGTGCGCGTGGTTGTGTGTGTGATTTGTGTGTGGTTGTGTGGTTGTGTGTGTGGTTGTTTGGTTGTCTGTGAGGTTGTGCGTGTGGTTTTGCGTGTGGTTGTGCATGTAGTTGTGCGTGTGGTTGTGCATGTGGTTGTGCGTATGTGTGTGTTTTTGTGTGTGTTGTTAGGTGTGGTTGTGTGTATTTATGTGTGCGTGGTAAACAGTTGTTTATTAAGACAATGTGCATTGAAAAAGACTACACCTCACCCAAGCCATTCTTATAGCTTCAGGGGCTGGGAACAGTCTGAATTGTCACACTTGGCAGCGCTGGCAGAGGCCATGGGTGGTGCAAGCTGCAGTGGCCTCATGACTAGGTCTCTGGCACTTGTTTATGTACAAATTAAGCACTGAGCTAAATATTACCCATCCTTTAATATGATGAACAGGAGCACTGCCTCCAGCCTGAAATTAATACACCAGAACGAAAAGCGAGCCCCCTGTTGCACACTATAGAAATATTAAATCCCGTGCAGCGATAGCTGGCAGGTTTGAAAAGTAAACACTGGTATCTATTCTCTGAAGACCCCCATGTGGAAGATGGCTCTTGGTTCTAAGTAGTGGAAACCTACCAGAGTGCGTGGCGGGTAGATGGGAGGTGTTTGTGTGTGCGTGGCGGGTGGCGGGTAGATGGGATGAGTGTGTGTGTGCGTGGCCAGTAGATGGGACGAGTGTGTGTGTGCGTGGTGCGTAAATGGGATGAGTGTGTGTGTGCGTGGCAGGTAGATGGGAGGAGTATGTGTGTGTGCGTGGCGGGTAGATGGGATGAGTGTGTGTGTGTGTGTGTGTGCATGGCGGGTAGATGGGATGAGTGTGTGTGCATGGCGGGTAGATGGGAGGAGTGTGTGTGTGTGTGTGTGGCGGGTAGATGGGATGAGTGTGTGTGCATGGCGGGTAGATAGGAGGAGTGTGTGTGTGCGTGGCGGGTAGATAAGTGCTATGTTGTAGTTCAGGGAGAAGAGAGTGGTGAGATCTTACGTAAGTGTACGCAGCATGGGACAGCGCAAAGAGCTTCAAACGCAGCATCTCAGCCACTGGTATGGATCATACCTGGACAGGCGAAGCTGGGCTCGCTTTGAGGAAGCTTCATGCACAGAAGTGGCGAGCCAGTGCTGCGGCTGACATTTTACGAACTGGTTTAAAGAACTGTGCAGCTATGCGGAAGGAGAAGGAGATAGAAAGAGCTAGGCAAGACCAATGGGAGAGAAAAGGGGATAACAAAAAGCGACTTTCATGGCAGGTAGATGGGAGGAGTGTGTGTGTGCGTGGTGCATAGATGGGATGAGTGTGTGTGTGCGTGGCAGGTAGATGGGAGGAGTATGTGTGTGTGCGTGGCGGGTAGATGGGATGAGTGTGTGTGTGTGTGTGTGTGCATGGCGGGTAGATGGGATGAGTGTGTGTGCATGGCGGGTAGATGGGAGGAGTGTGTGTGTGTGTGTGTGGCGGGTAGATGGGATGAGTGTGTGTGCATGGCGGGTAGATAGGAGGAGTGTGTGTGTGCGTGGCGGGTAGATAAGTGCTATGTTGTAGTTCAGGGAGAAGAGAGTGGTGAGATCTTACGTAAGTGTACGCAGCATGGGACAGCGCAAAGAGCTTCAAACGCAGCATCTCAGCCACTGGTATGGATCATACCTGGACAGGCGAAGCTGGGCTCGCTTTGAGGAAGCTTCATGCACAGAAGTGGCGAGCCAGTGCTGCGGCTGACATTTTACGAACTGGTTTAAAGAACTGTGCAGCTATGCGGAAGGAGAAGGAGATAGAAAGAGCTAGGCAAGACCAATGGGAGAGAAAAGGGGATAACAAAAAGCGACTTTCATGGCAGGTAGATGGGAGGAGTGTGTGTGTGCGTGGTGCATAGATGGGATGAGTGTGTGTGTGCGTGGCAGGTAGATGGGAGGAGTATGTGTGTGTGCGTGGCGGGTAGATGGGATGAGTGTGTGTGCGTGTGTGTGTGTGTGTGTGCATGGCGGGTAGACGGGATGAGTGTGTGTGCATGGCGGGTAGATGGGAGGAGTGTATGTGTGTGTGTGTGTGGCGAGTAGATGGGATGAGTGTGTGGAGAAGTGTGGCTCACTGGTTAGAGGAGGCAGACGCCGAAGCAGAGGTCGGCCTGGGACCAGGGTTCAATTCTCGACGCGGCAGGGTTTGGAGCCCAAATGTCCACGGACCTGATAATTCTCGCTTCGGTGCCTACTTGAATCAGGGGTTCACGCTCTGCAACTCTGGGCAATAGCTTGCTCAATCTCCACTACGGCCCCCGCGGCAGGATGCCTGGCTTTCACCTTGGGGGTGCCCAGCTGGGCTATCCCACAGGGAAAAACCAGGACGGGTTCCCAAAGCAAGCGCCGAGATACCCTTTGTGGTGATACGTGCGCTATATAAGAAACTACATTATGAGTGTGTGTGCATGGCGGGTAGATAGGAGGAGTGTGTGCGTGCGTGGCGGGTAGATAAGTGCTATGTTGTAGTTCAGGGAGAAGAGAGTGGTGAGATCTTACGTGAGTGTACGCAGCATGGGACAGCGCAAAGAGCTTCAAACGCAGCATCTCAGCCACTGGTATGGATCATACCTGGACAGGCGAAGCTGTGCTCGCTTTGAGGAAGCTTCATGCACAGAAGTGGCGAGCCAGTGCTGCGGCTGACATTTTACGAACTAGTTGAAAGAACTGTGCAGCTATGCGGAAGGAGAAGGAGATAGAAAGAGCTAGGCAAGACCAATGGGAGAGAAAAGGGGATAACAAAAAGCAACTTTCATGGCGGGTAGATGGGAGGAGTGTGTGTGTGCGTGGTGCGTAGATGGGATGAGTGTGTGTGTGCGTGGCGGGTAGATGGGAGGAGTGTGTGTGTGTGCATGGCGGGTAGATGGGATGAGTGTGTGTGTGTACATGGCGGGTAGATGGGGTGAGTGTGTGTGCATGGCGGGTAGATGGTATGAGTGTGTGTGTGCATGGGGGGTAAATGGGAGGAGTGTGTGTGCGTGGTGGGTAGATGGGATGAGTGTGTGTGCATGGTGGGTAGATAGGAAGAGTGTGTGTGTGCGTGGCGGGTAGATGAGTGCTATGTTGTAGTTCAGGGAGAAGAGAGTGGTGAGCTCTTACGTGAGTGTACGCAGCACGGACGGCGCAAAGGGCTTCAAGCGCAGCATCTCAGCCACTGGTAAGGATCAGACCTGGACAGGTGCAGCTGTGGTCACTTTGAGGAAGCTTCAGGCACAGATGTGGCGAGCCAGTGCTGCGGCTGACATTTTACAAACTGGTTTAAAGAACTGTGCAGCTATGCAGAAGGAGAAGGAGATAGAAAGAGCTAGGCAAGACCAATGGGAGGGAAATGGGGATAACAAAAAGCAACTTTCATGGCGGGTAGATGGGAGGAGTGTGGGTGTGTGTGTGCGCATGGCGGGTTGTGCGTGGGGGTAGATGGGAGGAGTGTGTGTGTGTGTATGGGGGTAGATGGGATGACTGTGTGTGTGTGTGTGCGTGTGTGTGCATGGCGGGTAGATGGGAGGAGTGTGTGTGTGTGTGTGCGTGGCGGGTAGATGGGATGAGTGTGTGTGCATGGCGGGTAGATGGGAGGAGTATGTGTGTGCGTGGCGGGTAGATGAGTGCTATGTTGTAGTTCAGGGAGAAGAGAGTGGTGAGATCTTACGTGAGTGTAGGTAGCATGGACGGCGCAAAGGGCTTCAAGCGCAGCATCTCAGCCACTGATATGGATCATACCTGGACAGGCGCAGCTGTGCTCTCTTTGAGGAAGCTTCATGCACAGAAGTGGCGAGCCAGTACTGCGGCTGACATTTTACGAACTGGTTTAAAGAACTGCGCAGCTATGCGGAAGGAGAAGGAGATAGAAAGAGCTAGGCAAGACCAATGGGAGATAAAAGGGGATAACAAAAAGCAACTTTCATCAGAAGAGAAATATTAAAAAAGCACATAAATCGAAACTAATGATGGACTCATACACTCTACAGGTTGCAAGGAAAAAACTTTGGCAAAAGAGAAACAAGCGATCGCGAAAGCGATCCTATTGTAAAAATAAAAAACACCTGCAAGAGGTGCGCGCTCGCCACGGCGAAGCATATGTCTTCAATAATCGTGCCCGCATTTGGCCGCGATAATTGAAGAATTTGGTGGGCGTAACAGACACCAATAGGCCATGGGCGGAGCTACGTGACCGCTCATGGCCTATTGCTTGTTCTGTTGAAAAACTACACACACGCAAAGCCCAATGAAAATGGACCAAAGAAAATGAACACGCATGAGTGCTGTCATTTTCTAGGTCCATTTTCAAAACCCAGAGAAAAGGACTCTGGCTGTGCGAACACTGCTGCACAGTGTACCTAGGCAGAGACCTAAAAAGGCAGCGCGCCAGCCATAACAATAGGAACGAATCTCTAATATGACATTTACTTTAAAAAAGCAATACAACCTTAAAAGCAAATCCTAAAACGACAAATAAGCGCTTCGACTCCTCGTCATGTGTAGTAAGCACTATATAAATGCAATTACAATACTTTACAATATGTTTAGTCTGATGGTATGGATTCTTAATAGCACAGCAGTGCAGCCGTCTGCGCATGCGTTGTCTCTTGCCCTCACTCCAGTGCCTATCAACAGAGGTGTTTTGTGGTGGTAGTAGTGTGTATATTATACAAGAATGCACACTGGTTACAGCGTGAACGCCGCAACAAACCACCCTGCTTCGGTGCGACAAACCGTAGTTTCATTGTATTTGTTTTGCCGCTTCAATAAGCGGAAGTGCTATTCCCCTTGAGTGAGGAATTACTGGTTGAAGCAATAATTACAAACAATTGTGTCATGAGGAAGTTGGAAATGCGTACTTGGTTTCATTTCGTATTTCCTAAGGTCGCTGCCGCACCAATCCTTATGAAAGCACCCATAGCCGAATCAAACAAAAGGGTAAATAAGAGGATCTACGAATTTCTTGTGAGCTGCAAGGTGCAACGCACGTGCTAACAACCAGTTGTTCATTTCCTCATCGAACACTTAGGCTTGTGGCAAACACATTGCTGTTACGTGATATTCAGTTGGATTTTTTTTATTTGACAAAGAATGGTTCATTGTGCAGATATGCACATTGTGCTAGAGCAGAATGCTGTCACAGAAAGTCAAGTAAAGCAATGGATGAAATGAGCTGAACCTGCGTCCCATGCTATGGTGGACAGAAACAAAATGAGAATTACACTTCAGCGGACTAATAGATAAAGAGAGCAGACTGGAAGACCGTGTACGTATGTATAGTATATATATTTTTGGTAAAAACAGGAGGCTTTAGCTGATCTATTTAAGAGGGGTATATTTAGAACTCTACGAAAGTGTAGAGTAATTATCCACAGCAAATGATGAGCAAAGTAAGTTTATTTGTACAAGAGAAGCACTCCCTGCATACAGCTTAAGTCTCCAGGAGTTCAGCGGTAACTGACTCCACAATACAGTTGTGATACAGAAGACGTTAATAACAAACTGTACATGGTCTCGAGTGATGCACAATCAAACCACAATAACACTCGAGACATGTGCTTGAATAATAACACTGGCACGAGTCGGCACGAGTGCATGTAGAAGGATGCGCGAGGAAATACTCGCGCCGAGCATATACTCGCGCTGACTCGTGCACGGAATACACAACACACCTTCCCTCCTTATAAAAGGGAGAAAAGAAAAAAAAAATTGCATTACTCTTAAAAAAAAACATAAAATTACATTTTTCCTGTCATATAAGCAACAAAATCAGACAACCACTTAGGTTTCTTAGAAACTCTTTTGGATAAAGGCACATCACACAGAACAGCAACGTCCTGACTAGAGGTACTATTACTAGAACAGGAAGGTACAGTATACGTAGTATTCTGATTGGTATAACCAGTGCTTGAACAACAAGGCAAAGCATCTGTGTTATCACGAACTACACCCTCACTGGAATCTTCATCCAAAAAAGAAAGATCAGGATGTTCAGGAACAGGTTCTTTGCAATAAACATCCTTGTCAGCTTTAAGAATAGCAATTCTACTCAGGTTCCAAACTTTATTGTTAGATAATCTCACAGAGTTTTTTAATACCTCTAAAACTTCAAAAGGGCCCATAAATGAACTTTCACCTTTTTTGACCTTCCATGGTTTTTTAACTTTTACCAACATACCCACTTCCACTTTCGGATCCTTCTTTGAACCACATTTCTCATCAAAGTACTTTTTGTTAGAGCAATGAGTGCGAATGAGATTTTCCTTAACTATACTCAGATCTACGCTTGCAGAAGTAGACTTGACTAACCACGAAGGATTCACCTTAGTTCTAGGGATTCTTCCCCTCATCACCTCAAAAGGAGAATATCCAGTCATGGAATTCTTGGTTATCCTGTACATCCATACTTTTTTAAAAATCTCAATTTCCCATTTTTTGTCATCATTACCAGTAAACAGTATAGCACTCTTCAAAACCCTATTGAATCTTTCTATTACTCCATTCCCACTAGGATTGTATAAGGAAGTAGTGGAATGGACAATACCAAGCCTTGAAAAATAATCATGGGCTTTCTTTGAATTGAACTGCACACCATTGTCTGAAATAATTCTTACTGGAAGACCTTCTTCAATAAAAACTTTATCTAAAAAACAAAGAACCGAATCTGTATCTATTTTCTGGACAATTTTGACAATTGGCCATTTAGAAAAAATGTCAATGGCTGCAATGACATACTTAGATTCGCAACCAATAGGACCCATGATGTCTATGGCAATGGTTTCCCAAGGGTTGTCGGGAATGGTATGCGCACCCATATTGGGTTTTAAAGTAACCAGAGACTTATCTGAATTAGCACATACTACACAATTCCTAACTAACCGTTCAATAAACATATCCATCCCTGGCCACCAAAATAAATGTTTAACTTGTTGCTTAGTCCTAACCATGCCACTATGACCTTCATGACCCTGTAATACTATAACTTTCCTCACACCCACAGGTGGAACAATACGCTCACCTCTTTTGATGATGTTCTCACAACATGAAAGTTCTGACCTCACTTCCCAGAAACTTTTCAATTCAGAATTCAAACACTTCTTGTCGGGCCAAGTACCAGTAATGTAACTAGCAACATTCTTCAAATTTTCATCAACTTCAAATTTCTCTTTCCACAGAGTTTGATCAATAGAAATAGGACCCTCATCATGAATCATGGCAATCTGAAAATTGTCCCATTCATTATGTAAATCTTCCTGAATAGGTAGTGGCATCCTAGATAAAAAATCAGCAGAAACATTCTCTTTGCCAGGTAAATATTGTATATTATAAATAAAGTCTTGTAAACGCATGGACATGCGTGCAATGCGGGCTGAAGCTCTCAACATGCCTTCCGTGGTGAGAAGACGTACCAACGGTTTGTGATCACTCCTCAGAGTACATTCCTTGCCCCATACAAATACTCTGAAATGTTCTAAAGCCCAAATGCACGCTAATGTTTCTCTTTCTATTGTGGAGTACTTTTCCTCAGCAGGGGTAAGAGCTCTGGAAGCATGCGCAATAATTACTTCTTTACCCTCCTTGGTTTTTTGAGTAAACAGAGCACCCAGTCCTTTCGCGCTAGCATCAGTAGTAATAATGTTTTGCAGAGAAGGATCAAAACAAGAAAGTGCACTTGCAGAACAAATAGCACTTTTCACATCACAAAACTCCTTCTCACATTCACTTGTCCACTCAAAGACAACTCTATTTTTAATCAACTGTCTAATATTATATGTTCTGCATGAGAAATCAGGCACATACCTTGCGTAGAACTCAACTAAGCCTAAGAAGGATCTTACATCATCCTTAGATTGAGGATGAGGAGCAGACTTAATTGCTTCTAAAAGTGAAGGCTTTGGTTTGACACCATCTGCACACAGCTCATGACCTAAGTAATTTACAGAATGAACACCAAATTTACATTTCTCATGCTTAATGGTAAGGCCATGTGTATTAAGTGCATTCAAAACTTCCTCTAAAGCAGCAATGTGTTTGTCCTTGTCATCATTGAATACCAAAATGTCATCTTGAAAACAGATAGCATTTTTACAATCTTTTAAAATGTCTTGCATAACTCTCTGAAAAATTGCTGCTGCAGACGCCAAACCAAAAGGCATCCTGTTGAATCTGAAACACCCAAAAGGTGTAATAAATGCAGTTAGATCTTTGCTTTTCTCATTTAGCTCTATCTGATGGTAAGCAGCAGATAAGTCGATAGTTGAAAAAATATTTGACCCTCCAACAACAGACAACATTTCAGAAATACGAGGAAGAGGGAATTGGTCTACAACAATATTGTTGTTAAGATGGCGAAGGTCAATGCTTAGTCTCACCTTGCCATTGGCCCGTCTGGCAACCACTATGGGCGAAACCCATTCAGATGATTCAATTCTATCTATTATGCCACCTTCCACCAAACCATCTAATTCATTTTTAACTTCCTCTCTGACAGCAAAAGGAATATTTCTTGCTTTGTGTATTTTAGGGCAAGCATTATCCTTTAAGCGAATCTCATGTTTAAAGTTAGTTAACTTCCCAATTCCTTTAGAAAAAACATTAGGGAATTTTTTTAACATTAATGAGGAAATGCCATTCTGCTCATCAATTAACATCACTGGATTAGGGCTATTCGGATCCAGAACTATGTCAAGTTTGCCAAAGTCAAACCAGCTAAGCACTGACGGACCCTTTTTTGAAACATATAATTTTGCTATGCATTTTCTGTTCTTAAACCTGAAAACTAAGGTTCTGAACCCTAAAATATCTATCCTTCCCCCTGAATATCCCTCGGGATTGATATCACTGTCTTTTAAGTGACTGCCTAGCCTAGGTACGAATAGTTTTTTCCAGACAGATTCACACACTATAGAGTATGGTGATCCTGAATCAGCGTACATATTGATTTTTACCCCTCCAATAACCATATCACATAATGGTTTCTTCTTAATGGTGTTGTCATTCACATTCAAAATTACAGAATCTTTTATGTTCAAAACAAAAGAACAGTTATTAGAGTCATTAGTGAAATCCTCATCATCACTGTTTTCACTAAGTTCAATACACTTTACTTTTTGATTAACTTTACCTTTTCTGCAAGCAGATGTAAAGTGACCCTTTAAGCCACAATTGGAACATTTCTGTTTTAAACCTGGGCAAGATTTGTTATTTGCCAAATGTGACTTACTGTTACACCTAAAACACTTAAGGTTACTTCTTGAATCTTCAAGATTTTCTTTATGAGAAAATACTTGTTTCTTTTTAGAAGAGTCCTTATTTTTACCATCATATTTATGATTAATTTTAGCAACCACATCTTTACTAACTGAAGTCTCTTTGCCTTTAACTTGCAATGCGCTCCTACAAGAAAGTTCAGCTTTTCTTACAATAGCTACTACAAAGTCTAAGTTTTCATCACCATTTATCCATAGTCTTTCCTGTATAGTTTCATTACTGGAATGCATAACTACCTGATCTCTGATGAGATCCTCTTGTAAATTACCAAATTTACAATCAAGTGCTAAAGTTTTAAGACAAGAAACAAAATTATCCACAGATTCTTCACTTAACTGTTTTCTCTGGAAAAACTTAAATCTAGAAATTCCTATGCATACTTTAGGAGAACAGTATTTATCAAAATCATATACTGCTTTATCAAAAACATTCATGTCACCACTAGCTTGTGAAGTGGGAAGTTGATTGAAGGCTTTTAATCCTTCAGGTCCCAAACAGTGTAAAAAAATACCTTTTTTTCTGGTGCTTTCATTTTACCATTGGCATCTAATGTCTCAATATAGTTTAAGAAATAAGCTTTCCATTCGATCCAAGGCATACAAGGAGAACTACTAGCTGACCAATAACTTTGAGGAGGAGCAAGAGTATAACCCTGAGCACACATAATGAAAAGGATTAGCAAGTTAATTTACACTGAAAGAAAATAACTAGAATAAAGTACTTGGAGGTAATGGCCAGAGAAAAAAAATAAAGTACTTGATAATCGAAGAAAAATAAGATCTTCAAACAAGTTTTGAATAATCCAAGCGTTTTCTGTGTTCAAAGAAGATAATATCCGTCTTTTCCTGTATTTTGTACCATAATCTGCCTTTCCGATTTCCACTCGGTTTTTTAATTCTCCCCGTTTATTTAAACTGTAAAATGAAACACATCCGGGGAAAAGAAACGAAGTCACCTCATCGGTTTCACCTCAAAACGGAGTAACCAATCAAGAGCAGTGTCTCAGCGTCTCAAAGGTGCAGAAAATCGCTTCGTCTTTAACCAGAGCGTAAGAAATCACTATCGCACTGCAGCGTGAAGAAAAGGAAATCAATGAATTCTTCCTTTCAGATGGCAGTGCAGCGCTTAATTCTTCCTTCGGATGGCAGTACGTGACTTGTAAACAGGTAGGTGAATAAGTAAAGAGAATTATTTACTTTCACTAGTTCCAACGGAAAGTAGAAAAAAATGTAAAATCTGCATAAAATGAAACAGGAAATGCTTCTCCGAAGGGTTCAGTGCTCAGTCCCTCGTCGCCAAATTGTAGAGTAATTATCCACAGCAAATGATGAGCAAAGTAAGTTTATTTGTACAAGAGAAGCACTCCCTGCATACAGCTTAAGTCTCCAGGAGTTCAGCGGTAACTGACTCCACAATACAGTTGTGATACAGAAGACGTTAATAACAAACTGTACATGGTCTCGAGTGATGCACAATCAAACCACAATAACACTCGAGACATGTGCTTGAATAATAACACTGGCACGAGTCGGCACGAGTGCATGTAGAAGGATGCGCGAGGAAATACTCGCGCGAGCATATACTCGCGCTGACTCGTGCACGGAATACACAACAGAAAGGCATAGCTTTCCATGCGTACTACTTCTCCAGTACCCAAAATGTTTGTCCATTATGCACACAATGCTTACCATTTTCACATGTAACTTTTCTTATTTTACACCCTTTTTATGCACGGAAACCTTTTCACCTACAATCCTATTAATATGGCGGTGTTCCTTTTTTCTCATTCGTGGACGTTGGAAAGCATTGTTACTGCTGTCTTTTGAAGCAGTACTTTTCCATTTCCCAATGCTGGGTATGTAAAGTTTGTCACGCTTCTCAATTTCCTTCAATTCCTCTGCAGGAAATTCCCTCAATACAGTCTCAATCACGCATGTTGGAAATGACCATCTTTCCCGTTGCATTCCCCCAGATTTTTGCCTTCTTTTCCTGAACCCTTTTTGTTTCTGCTACTAGTGGGACGCAACACACATTTTACCACCCACAAAAGTCGCACTGTAAAACATGTCCCCAGGCCTTCCATTGTAGGGTGTGCAGTTTAAAAGTGGCCATTTCGACTTGGCTAAACAAATCTTCTGCCAGGCCTAAAACTTCCATTTGTATACTAATGTCATCCCTAATGTAGGCCCTAAGAGCCTATACGGCAGGGACCATGCTATTTAAAAACTAGGACATGTATAATTTATGTTTTACATGTTCTGGCAGTGAAAACCTACAAAGCCGTTTTTCACTGTTGAAAAGCTGGCTCTCCCCTAGGGTATCACTGGGTTACACAATTACCTGTTATAAATGCTAAATTCAGTTGGGGAGTAGCTAGAAATTTGGTTCAAGGACTCATTTTAATGGTTAATCTTAAATCCAACTTTATTGTCAAGTTGGATACATTGCTATTTTGGAAATAAAAAAATTTGAGAGTTGTCTTTTTCCTGCCTAAAACCAAAAGGCATTTATGCCAGTGTTAGCTTTCACCTGACCCCCTGATGGATCACCTGTGTTGAGATGTGTATTGCTCCCAGAGAGTGGACGAAGGGACCTGGGAGTGGAAAGCGGGTCCTCCCTGGACAGGATGGCTTCCTGAGTTTCAAAGGATGCCTATCTTGTTACTGACAGATGAAGCTCACACCAAGACCTGCCTGTTCATTATGTTGACGCTGATTTTCTGAATATTCCACAGAACCGTCTCATTGTCGGAGGCAAGATGGCGCCCTCGAGCTCAGACGTGTGAGCTGTTCGCTCCTGTGCTCCCCCATTCTCGCATAGAGTGATGTCCTTGGAGGCAATATCTCGCATTTGCATTCGCTGTTTTGGTGTGGTGCGATGTGATATAAGAAACTACTTTGTGGATTGAAACATGAACATTGCTAACACATTAGAGCTTGGATCTTTGTTCTCTTTAGTATATGCGTGGAATACGTCTGAGACTTTAACTTCTGTTGCAGCTATTTTCGGTCCACCTGCCTCTTGAATTGAATGTGTGATAAAAGCGGTGCATCAGCGCAGGAGTGAACGCTGTTTAAAACTACGGAAAATAATACCTGTTCAGGGCTTAAAGGATTGGATGCTCTCCCCGGAATGCTGAGTCTTGCAGCCGCTGGGATATCGCAGGGGCTGCGACGCCTTCAAAGACTTCAAAGAGGCTACTGGAGCATTCGGCGTGGTTTTCTCGTGACTGCAGAGTTCTATGGAGGCCGATTGGGCTCACACTGCACTACTCCAGAGATGCCTCCCAAGGTTGCTAAAGGGAGAGGTCGCCCCCTGGCTGACTCTAACGCGGTGGAGCGGAGGCTGGAGCTGAGAATTAAAGAAACTCTACACACACAACTCAAGGTACCAAAGGCAATAAGGGGGATATTGCTGATGAGAAAATTCGTAAGGATAAGGACATTAGCGGTAAACGCACTATTCCCCAGTTGTTTTTGGGTGGTAAAGAAAAGAATAAAACTGTTAACTCCCCTCAAGTCGAGGGAGCTATGAAGATATCACAACAAGAATCCAAGACAGGATAATTGCTCAAAATAGGGTGGATGCTGATATAAACCCTCTACTGTTAACACCCACGGTTGAAGGCATTGCATGGGACTTCAAGTATAATGACAATGGAGGTAATATCCCTAATATTGAGGGAAAATCGGCGTGTTTAATAACCACTGCTGCAACAGCTGCAAACGTAGATTCGGATATGGATTTGCAGAATAAAAAGTCGCCTGTGAAGGAAATAGACTCTGGTGACAATTTCTATTTATTATCAGAGCACTCTAACTCTTATAGTGATGATCCTGAGATAGGATCCAAGATCTGTGATGAACAACAGGGAGCTGGTGGTAGCGATTTCAGTAGTACACAGCCGGATGACATAGAATGGGATAGTCCTAGCACGGTGCGGAAAAAGTATGAGAGCAAACAGGGTCCTGCATTTGTGGATAGTAGCAATAGTGACAACGGTCTACAATGTGACTACTCTCTTAGAAATGAAAGTGGCTCTGGTACTAACACAAAGGTGGTTAAAGGTAAAACTTTAGATCCATCTGAAGAGATCTTGCTTGCTCTAATCTATCAGACTATGATGACTCATAGGGAGGAAACGAGGATAGAAAGTCAGAAAGTACAGAGCTCTTGTCGCAAGCTACAGAACTCGGTTCAACGTATAGTGAAGACTTGTACAGAATTCACAACAAGGCTCAATGAAGTCGAGGCAAGGATTTCCTCCCTAGAGGACGAACTAGTTGCACAGAAGACGCTAACTGAGACCCTGTGTTCTACAAAAGACGACACTCAGTGGAAACTGGCAGATTTAGAAAATCGCTCTCGCTGCAATAATCTTAGAATTCTTCAGATTCCTGAGGGCGTGGAGGGCCAAGATCCTCACAAGTTCATCATTGAACTATTTTCCGTGGATTTCCGGAACTTAAGCACTGGTACTGTCAAAGAGAGGTGCAGAGGGCACACACTGATTTTTCTTCTCTATTTGTTCAAATCAAACTACAGCTAAACCTCAAGCAATTCTAATCTCTCTTAATAATTTCCTTGCTCAGGAGGCATTGTATGAGCTTATATCATTATTTCAGGCTAAAGGGCCTCAAGCTTTTTTGCTTAGCCCTGCAAAGTTAAAGGTTTTGTTTGAAGACCATACTAGATTTTTTACCTCTTAAGTTCAGGCCAAGGAGTATTTACACTCTATGTAATATAGAATGATCTATTAATGTGTACGATGATCTGGTCTTAAATATTGAGGGGAGACTAGTACTGTGGGTACATTCTTCTCGGAGTATAAGTATTTTTCAGTGGACATATTTATTCCTAAAAAAATGCATATCCAGGCTTTAGTAAGTTATGTGCTATTTATTAGCTGGGTTTTCTCTTGATAAATTTTGGATTTATCAGCACATATGGTGTTATATGAGTGTGGGACGGGGACACCCGGGTGGCAGGAGCTTGTCATCACTGGGACCATGAGTCCTGTTGGCTTCTTGATGGGATGAGGAGGGGGGTTGTGGGGGAGTGCGGGGGGAAGGGAGGCTCAGGGAGGGGGGGTTGGGGAGTCTCGGTGGGTTCAGGGTTAGGGGTGGGGTGGGTGGGAGAGATGTCTGGGGGAGGGAAAAAAAGAAAATTAATCCACAGTATTGTTAAGTTTGTGAAATTAGGGGCGTGGCCGCTTGAGCTTCAATCTCTGTCTGCTGGACTCGCTTTGCTCTATTTTGCAATATGAAGAACCAAAGTTAAAGAGTCGTGAAGCACACCGCTGATTTCATGAGACGAGGAGGAATCCAGCGATCCCTTCCTGAAGCCACGGTGACGTGCTGATCCGGTGTTCCCAGCTGCTGCGTGTGGGGGCTTCGAGCTCAGGGAGCTGTGGCCTTGCTGACATTATCGAGGAAGCGTGATGTGGCAGGGATAAGAGGTGTGGTTACAAAAAACAGGAGCGTAACCCATCAACCACGTTGGGATTGGGGTGAGAAGTACTATAAACAACAGATATCCCAACTGGTATCATTCATAGGCAAATATTAGGGATGTGCAAGCAACATTATCCACAAGGAAAAACAAGGAGCCTCTATTTAGTTATAGTATGTGCTCTTGGCATTATTTATAGAAACAATTGAAGAAAATTGGGAAGGAAAACAAGGTGGATAAAACAGTTATAACAGCACTGTAGTACATAAATGAAAATAATTGGGTCAACCCAAGTGGCACAAGGTGCTCGTGGTTTGTGAGTGAAAACCAAGGTAGCAGCTCTGGTGACAGTGTCAGCATCGTGAACGGCGCAACGTGGCTGGTGTAAAGAAATATACAGTGAATAGTTATCACAGTGTGGTTCTGATCAATTCAGTAGGTACAGTTGTATCACAATTCTTTTTCATTGTTCATGAACCACTTTGTGAGGAAGCGCCTATGATTGCGCTGGTGTGTCGGCAGCGTTTCGATCCATAGGAATCAGGATCATCTTCAGGACAAGGATGGGTTGAAGACAGTGCTGCGCAGGATAAGAGGTAAGCGGGGGCCGCCGTTCGGTGCTCCGATGCCGTTGTCAATCTCCATATAGCTGCTGGGCTGCTCTCCCCCACACTCCCTGAGGCCCGCTCTGAGCCGGGCAGCGGGCGTTGCGTGTGTAGCGAGCGGCCTGATCTGGCCGTTACTGCTCTGCAGGGGGAAATAGTTGGGAGCAGGGCCTACCGGTCCCCCAATTGCCATAGGGGGTGCGGTGTGTGTATGGGGGCAGCCTGCTCGGTTCCGCCAGTGGAATTGACGCGGCTGTCATCCCGGCTGGGTGGCGCCTTCTCCCTCCTTTCCCCTCAGGCCCTATGAGTCCATCACTGCCAGGACCCCGGAGGGAATGAGGAAAATGGCCTGGGGTCTCTTTGAAGTGCTGAAAACCTGTGCAGGAGAGCTTGACGCCAGGAGCGCTGCCTCTGCTTCCACCCACAACTGTCCAGCTTATGTGAAGCCTTCGCTCCATCCCTGGTCCCTGCCTGCACGCCTGCCCCACAAGCACCCCCTAGTGGAGCTCCTTCAATATACTACAGCATGGGCCGCAAAGATCCCAAGCAAAGGACCCTACCCTTTGGGAAAGTAGCGGACAACGCTACCGACGACCCTACCGACATGGCGGACGGAGCCCATGGGGCCGAAGATACAGAAGGCCTTTCGGCACTATCGGCTGTGATGATCCAGGAAATGAGAGCCGGATTCAAGATCTTGGACGGCAGATTCGGTACATTGGATAAAAGATTCGCGGACAACATGGGTGCTAAGGTTCAGACTCACGACCGTTGGATGTGGCGGAGGCTCGAATATCAGACGTTGAGGACAGCACGGCACAGTCACAGAAATGACTCGACAGAGTGGAACGAATCCTGAAAGAGGTCGCGATTAAAAATGAAGACCTTGAAGCATGCAGTCGGCGCAATAACATGCATATTTTAGGTGTTCCGGAAACAGCTACTTCTGGTCGTATGGATGTCTTCGTTGAACAATTACTATCTGATCTGTTTGGCAGGGAGGCCTTTATTCCGGGATTTATAGTAGAACATGAACATAGGTCGCTGGGCCCCCGCCCTAACCCTGGACTTCCACCGAGACCCATCGTTGCAAGGATTATGAACTTTAGGGATCGAGACTCCATTTTGCTTTTAGCCTGAGAATGGGGCGAAGTCCAAGTGGCAGGGGTTTAAACTATCTTTCTTACCAGACTTCACTATTCTGGTTCAGGACGCCCGCCGCAAGTTCAACGGGGTGAAGGCTACCCTGAGGAATCTTGTACTACGGTACGGTATATTGTATCCAGCCAGGCTTATGGTAGACGTGGGAGGCAGATCCCGCATTTTTGACACTCCGAATGAGATGCAGGAGTTTTGTCACACTTACAAGAAGGATAACAACGAGGTGGTGGTTGCGGGGCGAGTTTCATCTCCTCCACGGAGCGGCTCAGAGGCCAGAATGGAGATTTTCTTTAATACAGGGACTGGATAATCTGATATTAATGTATTGTCTTTCTGACAACGATGCTTTACTGATAATGTTTCTTTTTCTTCACTGAAGTTGTAATACGGTTGTCCGGCCGGCGAGGCGTTGCCATGCCTCAAGGTGTACACAATATTTTGTTTTTTGTTTCTGCAGAAACAGGGGTGTTGGTTTGCGGATTTCATATTTAGACGTGCATTTTACTGGCACCCGCCAGATGTCTCAATGGGCATGGTTTAGCCTCACTAGGGAAAGGGTGAGGCTGGGTTGTGGTGGGGAACCTTGCCGTAAGTTCAATGTTTTCAAAGAATTTATACACAGGTCATTGTCACAAGGCATTTGCACAGATTATTTGCAAACATGTTTAATTCAACAACAACAACAAAGCTTTATTTCGATATTTGATATCATAAAAGCACATTTACAAATTAAAAACACAATTCATAATAAATACATTAAAAAAGAATTTCATCTAAAATACATTTTACAATGGGTAGATAAAAAATGTATTAAACTTTGACAGCTTTGCGAATGTTTAAAAGCAGTTCATTATACAAATTCTTTATAAAGCCTTTCATCTGATCAACCATGACCAGCTTATGAATTTAGCCACACCACAGGCTAGAGTTGTACTAGGATCAGCCTTAAGTATTCTAAGTGCAACAGAGTGGTCCCTAGTTTCAAGCTGCAGGCACAAAGGTTTAAGCCATTTCAATCTGGGTTTTGTATAGGCTGGGCAGACGAAGAAAAAGTGAGGGATATTTTCAGCAACACCTGCGCAGTTTGGACAATCCGCATTCGTTTGGTGCGGGGGCTTCCATTTACTGGTACGATCACGAAGAGGAAGGGTACCCATCCTGAACTGGATAAAAAGAGTCCTATCTCTCGGCTTTGTGATAAAGTCCAGATAGGGCTCCAGGCAAGGTGTATGCTTGTGTTGACGAAATACCTCAGTCAGCCTGCCTTGGTTTGGGTCCCTCTGCTCTTGATCGTCAACCCATGCCCAGAAGGCTCTCTTGTTTTCTAACTTTGATAACACTGCCCCAGACTTCCAAGCAGTTAAAAGGCCAGTGGCCAAGAGGAGCTTCCTAATATTAGTTAACCATCCAATCTTATGGGAACCTTGTAGGTTCATGACCTCTCTTAGGCCCTCTGCCTACTTGGAAAGCTCTGGAGTACGCCATAACCGGGCCCAATATAAGAGAGGACGCAGAGTGACTAGTTCCTTAATTGAACGACGACCCAGATCACTCAAAAGTGGCTTCGTTGGGGGGCCCCTCGGGAGTGAGAGAAGTTCCCTAAAGAACATTGGGGCATATTACCAACAACTAGCGATAATTTTTGTCTCTAACTTGTTTAGAGACAAAAATTATCGCCGCACATCGGCGATTTTTATCGCAGATAAACCTTGCTATTAGCAAGGTTTATCGCAAATGCGATAGAAAACGGCCGCAATGCGTGAATATCGCTGAAAAGTCAGCGATATTCATGCATTATCGAGCAAATGCTCTTAGCCATGTTATCCACCTCCCATTGGATAACATGGCTAAGAACTGCTCAGGGCAGGTGTTAGCTTTTGGAGATATTCGCGCTTAGCGCGAATATCTCCAAAAGTTGGTAATAGGAGATAGCGATGTTAGGGACTGTTTCCAGTCTCTAACATCTTGGCACGCCCACTTTGCATGTCATTAGTGATAAATATCACTGACATGCAAAACGGGGCCCAAGATGGTCGCTATCTCCTTTTAGCTGTCACTAACTGGTGTTAGCGACAGCTTGGTAATAAGGAGATAATTTTATCTCCGCTTTCTTGGCTTTTAAAGCCAAAAAAGCGGAGATAAACCCCCTTGATAATATGCCCCTTGTTTTCTGAGGTGACTAGCATGTCTACACATCCAAAGCCCCAGAGTTCTGCTCCATATAGGGCACAGCCTACGGCTTTGGCAGCATAGATTTCCAGCGCAGGAGCAATGGGCCTAGTGGTGGACGCACGATGTTCCCTCCCTAATACTCCTACTCCTACTACCCTTTTGTGGTTTAGGGCCATTTTATCAATATGTAACTGCCAGTTGCATTTATCAGAAATTCTGATCCCCAGATAATCAAACTCTTTCACACGCTCCAGTGGCACCCCATCAAGAGCCAAAGTAGATCTAGACGATCTGCTTGGGTTGAAATAGAGAAGCTTAGTTTTGGAGGTGTTGATGACAAGACCCCTCATCTTACAAAACAAACAGAAGCGATCCAACAGCTTCTGTAACCCTGCAGGGGTTTTTGATACTAACAGCGTATCGTCCGCAAAGAGTAATGCAGGAACTTTATCACCTGCCAGGACCGGGGCGTCAGCCTTAATTTCAAGCAGGAAGGAGACTACGCCGTTCACAAAAAGCGCAAATAATGTGGATGCCAGTAAGCATCCCTGGCGGACGCCTCTACTCACAGGATCAGTTTTTTGCTCCTGTGATCCCCACCTAATGCGGGCGTAGTTTCCATCGTGCATACGGGCCAGGAGGTTCAAAATGGGCAAAGGAATCCCCATCTCCTGCAGGACCAGCCATATCTGTCTCGGGGGATCAGGTCAAAGGCAGTCTTTAAGTCAATGAACGCCAAATAAAGACCGCATTTGCCAATGGTAACAACCTTCCAATGCAAGAGTGCCAACCTAAATGCCTGGTCTATCGTGCTTGTACAAGCCCTAAAGCCCACCTGGAACTGAGAGATGATATTATTTTCTTCTGCCAATGAAAGGATCCTCTCCAGGAGAAATCTACCAACCAACTTCTGTCCAACGTCTATAAGACTTATTGGCCATGTTTAATGTCCCAGCCCTATTATGCCGCAGTTAGGTAACTTGACTGGGCCTTCTGGTCTGTCCCTTATGTCATGTAATGTCCGTGGCCTAAACAATACCCGCAAAAGACTCCAGGTGATCAATTACTTATTACAACATAACATGGATATAGCCTGCCTACAGGAGACAAACTTGTCCAAATCAGACACTGCCCTAGTGGCCGCAAGCTGGGGGGCCCATAGGCACTTCTCTAATTATAGTAGATAGGCTAGAGGGGTTGCCATCCTTATCCACAAAAGGATTCCTTTTCACCCGGGTAGAATGATAGAAGACAGTGAGGGCCATTTCTTGATTGTCACTCGTACGCTAATGGGTCACTTTGTTGCAGTGATATGCATCTATGGTCCGAACGTAGATTCCCCAGAATTTTTTTATTCCTTACAGCTACATTTATTGGCATTAAATCCCTGTTTGATTATTATGGGAGGCGACTTCAATTTGTTATTATATCCCACGAGGGACAGCACTTCCACTTCACCTGACACTAAAACCCGCTCTCGCCTTGCATTATAAGACATCTGTCGGCAATTTTCCGTGGTAGACATGGAGTGCACACACAATACCACTGTCACTTCCTATACTCACTATTTCGATTACCACAACACCTGGACCAGAATCGACTATTGGTTGGTTTCCCAGGGAATAGCTGGCTGGGTCCGGGCAATCAATACATTACCACAGACTTACTCTGATCACTCTCCCTTGGTGTTGAGGTTTGCTATCCCTCGCCCTGAGGGATTTGAAAGACAGTGGCGATTTCCGAGTGGGGCACTTCAGGATCAGGTATTCCTTGAGGAGGTGCGTGTAGCCATAGAGGACTATTTTGACATAAACACTGGATCGGTAGATACATGGGCGGTCCTATGGGCGGGTTTTTTTTAAAATTCTTTTTATTTTATTTTATTAACAAACATACAGTAGGCGGTGGTCATCACAATCAGGCAAGTAACATTCACATGTGCATCTTGGGGAATCACATTACATACATAGTGCATTTAGTGCAGAAGATGTTCAGAATAGTGCATCACAATACCTTTACAATGCGAGCGGTTCGTCAATTGGAGCATTTCGGGGGGGTTCGCAAATGTTGCCTCTGTAGTCATTCCAGTTGGACCACACTTCTATCCACTTCCGCGGACATCCACATGCCACATACACCATTTTTTCCCGGAGCATGCACTAGTCAACATCAGTCTACCAGGATCCCAATCTAGGAGGTCCGGCTGCCCCCCAATGCCTGGCAATGTTACGTTTAGCGATGGTAAAACCCAGTGTCGCCCATAGCTTCCCCCTGGGTGGCAGATCTGTGGGTTCCCAGATGTTTAGGAGACACCTCTTTGCTTCCACTCGCAGTTCCACCCCCCATACCTCTTGCATACAGCGGGTCACTCGGGTCCAGTAATTTCTAATCAGTGGGCATTCCCACAGTATATTGAAATATGTCCCAACCTCCCCCCATCCCCTTCTACAAAGCCCGTCCGCACTCTGGCCCATTCGCTGCAGTCTAATTCCTGAGAGATATACTCTGTGCAGAATTTTCAGCTGAATGAGCCGCAGCCTGGCGGAAATGGCCACCTCCTTAGGGGAGGCAAGTGCATTCCCCCATTCCTCCTCATCTATTTCCAGCCCATCAACTTTCCATTTCCCTTTGAGGGGCAGCAGCAGGTCTGGGGAGTTGTTAATGATTTTTTTTATATGTGAGTGAGATGGCATGTTCGGGGAGGTGGCCGAATAGGAGTCTATCCTCCAAGGGGGAGTAGGCAGGGGCTGCGTTCCCGTGGGGATGTTCGCCAGGAGGGAGTGCCTAACCTGTAAGTATCTGAAGTGCTCTGTGCGGGCCAGTTCGTAAGTGCGTTGGAGTGATGTGAAGGACACCAAGCCCTCCGGGCCCCACTGGTCCTTAATGTGGGAGATGCCGATGAGGTCCCAGTTTCGTAAACCCCTTGGTGCGGCCCAGCGTTCCTAATTTCTCTGAGACCCACAGGGGGGTAGCCATCGTGAGGGTGTCAGCCCATCCCAACTTTTGCTGCACAATGTGCCACAGCTTTACCGAGTGGTGCGTGGGTCCAGTGAGTGGACCAGGCCTAGAGTAGAGCGCCACCTCGAAGTTCCCCCCCCGGCAAAAGCCAGCGATCCATGCCATACCCTGGGTTGTTACCATCACAGTATGTGCCTTGATTGATGGCTGTGAGGTGGGCAGCCCAGTAGTATTTACGGATGTCTGGAAGCGCTATGCCTCCGTCAAACCACCCCAGGGTCAATTTTTGGAGGGATATGCGAGGTGCTCCAGGCCACAACAGCTCCCTCTGTGTGGCCTCAATGGCCGTAAAATATGAGTGCGGGACCAAGTCCGGATAGTTCTGTAAAGCGTATAAGAATCTTGGCAGCGCCATCATTTTGAAGAGTTCAGCTCTTCCATGGAGGGACAGTGGGAGCCTCCGCAAGGAGGCTGCGTCCCTCTTAAATCGCTGCAGGGGCAGCAGGAGATTCCACTCATATTGGTGGTCTTATCCTTGGAGATAAAAATCCCCAGGTAACGGAACCCCTCAGTGGCTACTGTGATCGGGCAGTTTCGTGGGGCGACCGGAGGGCTTCCCTGCAGGGCATATAGTATGGATTTGCCCCAGTAGATGCTGTATCCAGAATTCCTCCCGAAGCTGGTGAAGATGTCCATGGCCACTATAAGGGACTTACGAGGTCTCGTTAGGTATAGGAGGATGTCATCCGCGTAGTGCGAAATCCTGTCCTTTCATCTGTCAGCGCAGCGTATCCCTTTCAGGGAGAGGTCCTGTCTAATCCAGGCAGCTAGTGGTTCTAACAAAAGCGTAAAAAGTAGGGGTGAGAGGGGGCACCCCTGTCGTGTCCCTCTCTCAAGCGCAAACACTTCAGAGGTTTTATTATTGACAGAGACCTGAGCCAGGGGTTCGGAATAAAGGAGACACACCCATCCTATGAAGCTAGGTCCGAAGCCCAGTTTTCGGAGGACCGCCATCATGTAAGGCCATTCGAGCGTGTCGAATGCCATAAAGGCGTCTAGAGACACTACCACCGCATCTTCCTGGAGGGTATGGCAATGCCCCAGCACTCTGTGTAGCCGAAGGAAATTGAGCGCTGTGTTGCAGTGGGGCATGAAGCCAGACTGGTCCGGGTGGACCAGAGCGGGAAGGACAGGTTGGAGCCTATTCGTGAGTACCTTGGCCACGATTTTTGGCTCTGCATTTAGCAAAGATATGGGCCTGTAAGTGGCCCAGGAATCCCTTGGTTTCCCTTCTTTGGTGGCAATGCGCTGGTCGTGTGGCAGAATGCCCTTTTCCCTGCTCTCCTCAAACATTGTATGGACTCAGGCCGTCAGGCGTTAGCTTGTACAGCTCTATCGGCAAGCCGTTGGGCCCGAGGGCCTTTCCCGACTTGAGGTCCCTGATCGCCCGGCTCAATTCTTCTACAGCAAGTGGCGCTTCCAGGACGTCCCGCTCCATATCGGAGAGGACGGGCAGACGGATGTCAGCAAGCAAGGAGGTTGAGTCTTCTTCCGGCCTGTCAGAACCCCTGCTGTAAACTTTCCAGTAGTGCGATGCGAATTCCCTGACTATCTCACGGGGCTCCACGACGACTTTTCCAGACTCAGTCTTGAGTTCTACCACTATCCTCTGAGCCTTTTGTTTTTTATCTAGCCAGGCGATTAGTTTGCCAGCTTTGTCCCCCTGGTCATATATTCTACCCTCCTCATCTCTGGCCATGGTCCTAGCTGCATCAGTGGCCAAGGCCCTGTACTCCGCCGCTTTGAGTTCCATCAAGTGTTTTGTTCTCGGAAGGGATGGCTCCGGAGTTCCACGCCTCCGTGTAGCCATCGTGACTCGTGGCCCCGCCCCTCTTTGGCAATGGCGAGCAAGGCGAGCAGCAAGGCATGCAGGAAAGCTGCAGGAAAGTGAGCGGCAAGCTGGAGCCTCCGCTCAAACATTAAGAGTAAAGAGAAGAGACGCATACCCGATGGAGCTCCCGCGGAGTTCGGAGCTTTGATACTGCAGCTATGCCGCCTCAGTGCTCTCGAGTTCTGGTGCAGCGTCTCCGAGCGCTGTGGCAGGTAGCGTCCCGGATGACTGGAGTCTCGCCCTCGGCTACTTCCACTGATTCGTCCAGGTGCGGCGATTAATCAGCACTGTGGATAGTTTGGACGACGGGTGCAGCAGTTCCTTGGGGTTCCTGGGAGTTCCTAGGAGGGATAAGGAAGCGAAACCCCGACGTCTTGGAAGGTGAGGCGGAGAAAGGGGGCAATTCCGACTATTTTTCTTGGACTAAGGCAGATGTTGGCATAATTATTAGATCTTCCCTTGAGGCTTGAGTCCCGAGCCCGTGGCTTGCGCACCGCAGCAATGGGGAAACAATTGAAAGATGGCGAAATTTCAAATAAAACTTGCAAGACGCAAATAGCTGCCTGTCTGAAAAGTAAAACTCGGCAAGCTTTGGCTAGAAAGGCTGCGCGGCAAAAGATAAAGACAAAAATAGGGAAGGCAATTCGGTTTCCCCAGCCCTGGCTCAGGATATAACGCTAGAGAGCTCAGAAGATGAACTCCCCCTTACCTCAATCTCCCTACAAAACGAGGGTTTTGGAGTAGCAATGATGGAAAGAGATCGGGCAGAAAACGCAACGGAAAATGTTTCAATCTCATCAGAGGCCATAACAGAGGCGGAGCTATCTCCGGTACCTCTGGTTGCCCCGGTAAATATGGCTCAAGATGACCAAAGCGGGAAAAGCACGATCGGAGGAAAAGAGATGAGAGACTTTCCTCTGTTCGCAAGGAAGACTACACCCAATCTACAATCACCAGTGGTTCCGACCAACGGTGTCCTACCTGAAAAGAATTCCCTAAACTTTGCCTTGCTACCAGCAATAGTACAAATAACCCAGGGGAAACCAGATTCTTTGCAAAAACCGCCCGATAATGCAGCACAAGCCTTCATTGAAACTCCTCAAATACCAGCGCAATCTCAGGGTCCAAACTGTTCGAACGAGGCAGTAAATACTGATACACTTAATGTAGATCCTGCGGCAGGTTCGGGGCCCAGCACAATCAACGAAGAATCAAGGATGGAGATATTAGCAAACCAGAGTCTACATCCAGCTCCAGTATTACAATCTCCCTCCCAGTCATCCGCCATACCATTTCAAGAGGGGGCCCTAGGTTGTTCAATATCTGCAACTCATTTCGCTTCAGCAGATCCCACAGCCCCTCTAAGTCTAAGGGGGAAAGGCGACAGCTCTGATAAAGAGATAAGATATCAACTTGACATTCACGAGATGCTGAATTTGATCCTCGATGAGATTCGGGAAATGAAGCTGAATCAGCAAGTCGAAATAGCCTCCCTGCACTCAAGGCTTGAAAAATTTGAAGAGTCTATGTCAGGACTCCCAAATAGACTACAAGAGGCAGAGGCCAAGGAGGCAGCAAGGAAGAAGAGCCTTCTGGAGAGTAAACTCGAGGAACTTGAGAACCACTCCCGAAGATCCAATCTAAGGATCGTAGGGGTTCCTGAAGGTCTAGAAGGATCTAACACTCTTCAGTGGGTCAACTCATTTATCCACCAAAGTGTATTGCAAGAGTTCGAGGGTGGCTTAACTATTATGAGAGCTCATCACGTTCCGGCACAGCGCTTCACCAATTCAACCTTCCCCAGAACAATTCTGATGAATTTCACGGACTTTCGGATTAAAGAAAAGATTTTATCTAAAGAGTTTCAGCAGAGACAGTTTCCGGTGACTGAGACAACCAAATGTAGAATATTTTCGGACATGACCGCCACGGCAGCACGATGTAGGAAAGAATTAGTAAAAATCCTCCACCTCGGAGGGGCGTGGCCAAGGCGTCAAGATGGCCCCACCCCTTCTGTCCCCGCCGCGGAAATACTGTGCCTGTTACTGCACCAAGATGGCGGCCCCCGGGAGTGTCCCGGCCTGACGGACCCGCGGCTTTGCCGCCTGCCTCCCTCGGCGCACATCTGTAGCTGTGACACCGGCGCCCCCTTCAATTGACGGTGAGACCAGGCCTGCACTGCCCTGAAAGACCCTGTGACCCTGCCTGCTCGGCCACCGGGACCGACGCTGTCATGGTGGCCCCCCCAATCCGGCTCTGGGTAAGGGGCCGGCCACCGCCTGATCTGGAGCCCGCAGGAATACCCCGGCCTGGAGGGGCACGAGGCACCGTAGTACTGAGGCCGACGTCTGAGGGGGACTACGTCCGCTCTGTGGCTGCTGGCCCTGCTCCGCAAGAGGCCCCGTGGGGAGGAGATAACTGCCCTAGAGACTGCGTCCTGCCTGCTCTGCTGTCTGTGGGCCTCCCCCTGGTGAGTGGCGCTCTCCTGCTTTCCCCCGGACTGTGCTTCCGAGTGGGCCCCGGCAGGCGCTGCACCTGGAAACCACCCGGCCGCTGCATCCGCCTGCTGCCGGTTTGACGGTGGGTGCTACGGCTCCCGGCCGCTCTCCGCTCCCCCCTTCTCAAGCCATCTTGGAGGGGTGGCCCCCGGCCAGATCTCATTCACGGGGGGGCTCTGCCTGCATCTGCTGCTTCCTGGGGGCGCGGAGGCTCCGCGGCGTGCTGCCCCTGCCGTGACCTCTGCTTGGCCCATCTCCCGGCGGGGAGCCGGTGTGGCGCCACCCCTGATGCCTCCCCATTGCATAAGGCATGGAGTATCAGCGTTGTGGTCGAGAGGTTGCATTCCAGCGGGGAGCTGGGCGCCTAGTAGGGTGGCGGAGTACTGTGATCAGAGCGGTGTCCTCCCCCTGCTTCCCGGGATCTGAAGAACGCGGCCCACCTTGTTACCCACCTGTCTGGCAGACCTCTGGGGGAACTGGACCTACCTAGAGGAACCCACTGTGCCTGACTTCACCCATCGACGATTGCGGCTGGCTTCCGCCCTGTTGTCCTGAGACTTCGGCGCGATGGACTGTGTGTGGCGCTGACCTGCGGCTTTACCGCCTAGGATACCGGGGTGTGTGGTGCTTGTCCCCGTATCAGCTCCTTGGCCCTGAGATCGGAGGATTGCCGCACCATGGGGAAGCCTCAGGTGCCCGCGGTCTCCGTGCCCGCTGCTCAGATGACCCTGGACAAATTTGCCAGGATGGACTGAGGGACTGGCCCTGGCCCAGCTGGAGGAGACTTAGAAACCATCCTTCAGGCAATCTCGACCTCACGGACATCGGTCGAGGCCAAGATAGGGGAAGTACAAATCGACCTATCTCTCATCCGCCAGGACTTCTGCAAGGCCACGGAGCACCTTGCAGGGGCTGAATCCCGGATCTCCACAGTCGAGGACGACGTCTCCACCATTAAGACCCAAATGGCTCGCCTCCAGTCGCAGACCACTGAGCTTCACCGCCGGTTTGAGGATGCAGAGAACAGGGCGCGCCGGAACAACTTGCGCCTCCTGGGATTCCCGGAGGGTGTCGAGTGGGCAGACGCGACTACCTTCCTAGAAGAATGGATCCGCACCTGGATGCCAAAGGACAAGCTCTCCCCATGGTTTGCAATTGAGCGCAGCCCGCCGCCACATGCCTGATGCCCTACTCCTCCAGGAGACCCACCTCCTGGGCTCCCAGTGTCAATTCCTGGCGCGCTACGGGTTCGATCGTGTCTGGCATCCCGGCTTCGCCAGAGGCTCTAGGGGGTGGCCGTTCTTCTACGGCGAGGGCTCCCATTCACCGTGACCCATGTCCTCATCTATACTCAGGGTACATACATGGCGGTATCGGGCCTGGTTGAGGGTAGACCCCTGAACCTCCTCTCCGTCTATTTGCCCCCGGCCCTCCTGTCCTCCACCCTTCAACACCTCACACGAGTGGTCTCTTCCCTCCCCCTGGGCTTCACAGTTGTCGGAGGAGACTTCACCGCGGTCCCCCAGTCCTCCAAAGATGTGTCGGGCCCTCCCTCGGCACAGCGGCGCACCTCGGCGAAGTGTCTTGAGGGCTGGGCTTCGGCACTGGGACTCTGCGATGTATGGAGGGTGTGGAACCCCCGACTGACGCGCTACACCCATATGTCCGCTGCCCACCGGAACCACTCGCAGATAGACTTGATTCTGATGCCCGCTACTGACTATCCGCTGGTGTCCGGGGCGGAGATCCTCGCTCGAGGGATCTCGGATCATTCCCCTGTCACCGTTCGCATTGGGTCCCCGTCTACTGGCCCTAGGACCACCTGGCGCTTCAATGTGTGGTCCCTGCAGGACCCCGACTTGGTAGATACCCTCGGTCAAGAACTCCGGCACTACTTCTCCGCCAATGTGGGATCGGTATCCTCACAGCGGACGCTCTGGGAGGCTGGTAAGGCAGTCCTTCTAGGAGTCGCTAGGGGACTCATACATGCCAAACGAGCGGCTCAGTCTGCCCATCTGGCGCAACTGGAGATCACGACCCTCCGCCTAGAGCGGGACCAACTGGAGGCTGGCGCCACAGATTCTTCCAGACAACTGGCCCTGGTCCGAGACGAGATCCGGCGGGTCTCTTTGAAGTCTGCCCAAATGCTCTGGCAACCCTCGGCTACCCGCATATATGGATGGGGCGACAAAAACGAGGAACTGCTCTATAATTTGATCTCCTATCCCAGCGACCACCGTATTATCCCCGAGATCCGTGCGGCCGATGGGACTTCCCATGTGGCGTCCCAGGCCATTGCACAAACCTTTGCCCACTACTACGAGGCCCTCTATGCTGCGCGCCCCCAGTGCCTCCCTCGCAGGCCTGATGGCAGAATCCGAAATGTCTCTGCCTTGTCTTCCTAAGGAGATAGCGGACACCCCAGTCGGCCCACTTACCCCGAAAGAAATCCAAGGGGCTATCTCCCTGCTACACTCCGGCAAAACGCCTGGGCCTGATGGTTTCCCCCAGGAATACAATTCCGCGTTCCGGGATGATCTGGTGCCCCACCTGATGGAGCTCTTTAAACAGGTGGTGGAGGACGGGTCCTTTCCACCCGAATCGGACGTGGCAACCATCGTGGTCATCCCAAAGACACACCCACCCTCCCTGGACTGCTCCGCCTTTAGGCCCATCTTCCTGATTAACACCGAAATTAAGATATTCGCCACCGCCATCGCCCAGAGGCTCCGCCCTCTCCTACCTGACCTGGTCCACCCTGATCAGTGCGGCTTTATGCCGGCCAGAGGCACCCGACATTGCATCCACAGTGTCCACCTTGCCCTGGCCCATCGCCATAGGCTCTCCCCCTACCTGGCCCTTCTTCTTCTTGATTTTGAGAAGGCATTCGACATGGTGGACTGGGGATACCTGGGCGACGTCTTGGAGAGGCTGGGCTTTGGCCCTCCCTTCCGCCGCCTGATCCAGGTCCTCTACAATGGCCCCAGAGCCCGGGTGCTCGTTAATGCAAGCTCTCCGCCCCGTTCCCAATCCGAAGGGGCACCCGCCAGGGGTGTCCTGTTTCCCCACTCCTATTCATGTTAGCGATGGAACCACTGGCGGCGCTCATGCGACAAGACCCCTTGATTCGGGGATGGCAGTGGGATCAAAGCCAGGTGGACAAAATTGCTTTATACGCGGATGACGTGCTGCTCTACTTGGCTGACCCCGAGCGCTCCGGCCCCAGGTCCCTGAGAGCACTTGCGGCCTTTGAGCGGGTCTCTGTTCTCCGCCTTAACCCGGCAAAGTCCACCCTGGTCCCCCTCCACCCCTCCCGGGCCTGCTTTGACTGGCAGGCTGTGATCCCTCTTCAGAAACTGTCATTTAAGTACCTGGGTCTGTGAATAACCCTCCTGCCTGAGCTGGAGTGGACCCTCAACATCGCCCCCCTAGTCACCCGGATGAAAAATGATCTCCGTAGTTGGCAGTCCCTCCCCCCTAACCCGCTGGGACTAAGTGCCCTTTTTGAAATGATGATCCTCCCACGCATTCTCTATATCCTACAAAATACCTCGACCCCCCTCACAAGCGGCTGGTTCCGACAATTGGATAGTGTGTTGATTTGATTCTTATGGGGAAGGGGACGCTCCCGCTTATCACTCTCTCACTCCCGCATTCCCTCCTTCGATGGTGGTATGGGCGTTACCAACCTTCACGCCTACTACCTGGCCACCAAACTCATTGTGATCCATGACTGGTTTGCGGGTGGATGGTCTGACCCCGCCTACCGGGTGGAACTCACCGTTCTTGAGTTTACGCACCTGCAGGGCTTCCTATATGGCTCCCCGGTGCCCCAAGACTTACCCTCCGTCACCAGGCCGGTCCTTATGGCTTGGCGCGCCGCACTTCGCCTGGTGCGCAGGGACTGGAAACTGACTAGGCAGACGCCCCTTTGGTGCGGCACCTGGTTGGGCGAGGCTGCAGCCCTTGAGGTGTTCCGTCGGTGGGATCTGGTGGGGATAACCCTACTCGGTGACGTGTGGGTGGGAGACCACATACGCCCCTACTCTGACCTACAGCAGCGACACTCACTCCTACACTCCCAGTTCTACAAATACCTACAACTCCGCCACGCCCTCCACATTAGCCTCCCCACACCCACTTCCCTTCCAGAGTTTAGTCCCCTGGAGGCCCAGGTCATGATGGGGGATCTGGGGAAAGGATGGGTCTCCCGGATATACTGTGCCCTAATTAATAATTACCCTGCATCCCTGGACCGCCTTAGAGAGAGATGGGAGGAATGGGTGGGCTCCTTGGACGAGGTTGACTTGCGTAACGCCACTATGGCGCCCAGAACCCTAACCACATCCTCAAAACTGCGCCTAGTCCAGCTCTACTTCCTGCACATGGCCTACTTGACGCCGGTCCGTCTCTTTCTTGCGGGCGCACAACCCTCCCCGGCCTGTGCCCGATGCGCTGGTACTCCGGCTGACTTCTTCCATATGGTGTGGCTTGTCCCGGCCTTGGAGTCATTCTGGAGGGGGGTGGAGGGGGAACTGATGGGTGTGCTGGGCTTTGTGGTTCTACATAACCCAAAGCATTTGCTTCTTGGAGTGTTTGATGGTGTGGACGGCTCTCGGGCCGATAAGCGCCTCTTGGAAACGGCGCTGGCGGTGGCGAAACAAGACATCGCAGCCAAATGGTCTCAGAGGGCGGCACCAACTTTGTTGAAATGGAGGAGAGGGGTGGATTGGTGTGGGACTCAGGAAGAATCCGTTTTTGAGGCACAGGGCTGCCCAGAACTTTTTAACAAGATATGGGGCAAATGGTTTGGTGTACTACCGCCGTGAAGACTTTGCTATTGCAAGGTGCTCGATGGGAACCAACGACTCATCCTATCCATGCTACTCTGCTTTGTGATGTCATGGGGGGATTCAGGGTTGTTTCAAGGGATTATGTGACTTGTTGCAAATGAATTTCTTTGCGTTGAAAACTTTAATAAAAATTGATTATCAAAAAAAAAATCCTCCACCTCTTTAAGTCTCATGGTGCACAAGCCTCGATTGCTCAGCAATCAAAACTAAAAGTCCTGGTGAAGGGAAAGTTTTATATGTTCTCAGACCTTGAGGAGGCACAATCCCTCCTCAAGGAAATCTCTTCAGGGGCTAATGTCTGAGCAGTGTGCAGGATTGGTTTGTTTAGCAGTAATGGGAACCAACGACAAAAGGGTGAGGCGAAAAGGTAAAAGAGAGGTGGAGAAAGGTTATGGAATAGGCCACTCTCTTCTCTGCTGTGGGCAGGATACATGATTTTGTTCTTTTTCTTTCTCTCAATATTATTAGAATATTATTAATTCCACTTTAGTGTCGGGAGGGGTCGGTGGTTCACAGGGTCACGCAGGGTGTGACAAGAGGACACCCAGGATAGCAGCAAGGGGTGAAATGTGGTTTGCGTGGGGGGGATGGAAGTCTCCACATTTCAGGGGGGGTGGGTTTTCACCAGGGGTGGGAGAGGGGGGGTTGGGGTGAAAGCAGTAAAAAAGAGCAGGAGCCTTAGGCGTGGTCAGTACTCAATCGTGAATTTAGGACTTACAGTTAGAAAAAATCAATATGGAAATGAATAATTGTAGTATCTTGTCAGTTAATGCCAATGGTGTTTTAAATAAACAGAAATATGGCGCCCTCATAAAATGGTTAGTATCCCTAAATCTGCATGTGTTATTTCTTCAGGAGACCCATTTAAAATCTGATGCCCCTAAACTATTTATTCCAAAAAAAAATCTCACACATTTTTTGCGTCAGCTGGGGTAGCTCAGAGAGGTGTTGCCATCTATTTCTCGAGAAGACTATCCTGGGAATTTTTAAAAATTCAAAGGGACCCTAAGGGGAGATGGATATGGGTTGCTGCCAGAATATAGGGGGAGGTCATGAATTTTGTGAACTACTATGTCCCGGTATCCGATGATGTCTCCAGTATCATAGACATTAATGAACTTTTGAGGGGGGTTCCTGGGCAGCACATTTTGGGAGGAGATTTTAATTATATACAAGACTTAAAAAAGGATACTTCCAATAAAAATAAGAAACAACTAAAACCCAATACTAAAAAAGTTTTGGGTGCCTTAATTTCAGATTACCAACTTATAGACCCCTGGCGTTCTACAAACCCAGATCAGGAATTTTTTACCTGTTATTCGCATCACTTCCAGATGGCATCCAGAATCGATTTTTTTTATATCAAGATCTATTCAGACCTTAAGCTCAACTATCGGTTGCAATCCCTTTTCCAATCACGGGAAGGTAGAGCTAGAAATTAGGCTCAGGTTAGGAAGCAGGGACCAATCCAAGTGGCAGCTGAATTGTACTCTGCTTCAGAAACAGGATTGGGTGGCTGGTTTTGGAGAATTGATCTCGGAGTATTTCAAAATTAATAACGACACAGCAGAACCATTTTCAGTGTGGGGGGGATTCAAGGCAGCAGCCCGCGGCCAGATTATATCCTATACATCCGCCCAGGCAAAAGAGAGGAAACAAAAAATATCTATGCTCCAAAAAGCAGTAGATAAAGAATATGCCCTACAGTTCCGCCTTTACCCGAATCATCTGGAGCAGGCAAAAGCGGAGTTAAGAGACTTCTTTATCCTGGAAGAGATTAACAGCTCCAGAACTTTCCAGCAAAAGGTTTACGAGGATAGCCAGTTGGTAGGGAAGCTCTTGCCTAACTCCGTGAGAAAGAGACAGGAGTCTGCAACGGTAGTTAAAATAAGGGACCATTTGAACGGTCAGGAGGTAGTGGACAGCGACTTGATTCAAAGTGCGTTTTTGGAGCATTTTGGTTGCATTTACACTACAGAATATTTAGTGGGGGAAGAAAAAATACAGGAATATTTTTCGAACATAGAGATCTCAAAGATTACGGCCAATCGGGCTACCCAACTAGGTCTAGAAATAAGTATAGGAGAAATAGCAGATTCCATTAAGGCAACAGCTGGGGCGAAGGCTTGTGGTCAAGAAGGGTTTCCAATTGAATTTTATACAAACTTTCAAACGAATTACACGAACCCCTTAAAAAAATATTTAACTACATCAAACAAGGTGGATTGGTACCCACTTCCTTTAAAGAAGCAACAATAATATCCTTCGTTAAAAAAGATAAAAATCCAGAAGACATTAATTCATATAGGCCCATTAGTCTTTTAACACCTTAGCTGCGTGTAAACATTTCTCCCCAGTGCTGCGCTGTCCATTAGAACTAGTGCTGAATGGACGTTCAATGGTCGTGCGCAGCACTGGGGAGGTAGCGCTGCTGACGACCATTGGCCGTCAGCAGCACTTAAGGGGTTAAACTCAGATTATAAGATTTAATGAAAATCTGGGCCCACCGCTTTGTACATGCCGCACAAGAGGTTATACACAGCGATCAGTCAGGTTTTATAGTGGGCCGATCAATTGCCTCCAATACCGAATTTTTAATACAGGCCCTGGATTATTTTAATATTAATTTAACCCCAACGTGTATTTTAATGGTTGACACCGAAAAAACGCTTGACTTGGTAAATTGGACAATCCTGCTTTATTCCCTTGGCCAATTCGGGTTTCCAGAGCAAGTTACTAAAATGTTACGTAATATCAACCAGGGAGCATTGGCCCAGGTAATAATAAACTCGAATAAGGCCGGTTCAATCAAGGTTAATCGAGGAACTAGGCAGGGCTGCCCTCTGTCTCCTTTGCTTTTTACTTTCTTTATTGAGCCCCTAGTGATCAAAATCAGAAATAACCCAGCTATTTTACCCCCTATCATTCTCTACTTGCAGCCAAATAAAGAGAATATTGAAAGTATACTGAGGGAATTTAAAGCATATGAACAAATAGGGGGCTAGAAAATCAATGCTAAGAAAACGGAGGTTCTCGCTTTAAACACCAATCTGAGCCTTTTTCCAACCTGTTTACGCGCTCAGATTGCTAGTCAGGACCCTGTCAGATACTTAGGCATATATGTGACTTGTGAGTACCATCAGCTTTACTTTTTAAACTATGTGAGAATGAAAAATAAAATTAAGAGACTCCTCGCCCAATGGCTTTTACTCCCTCTCACATTGATAGGAGGGTATCATTGATCAAAATGTCGATCCTACCCCTGCTCATTTACCTGTTTTGTAATGTCCCAATCAAATTAAATTCATCTTTTTTTAAAGAGATGGACACTATGATTAGAGGCTTCGTTTGGGGGGGGGGGGGGCATCTAGGGTCAAGCTGCCTGTGATTCAACTACCAGTTGAACAGGGGGGATTGGCTTTACCACATCTTAAAACATATTATGAGGCTGCCTTTCTAGATATAGTGGCAGGACTGATAGGATCAAAAAATAATCGAGATAGCTACTTCCTAGTAAAGATGTTGCAAGAGGTGGATTCTCAAATTCAGGTATTTTTAAAGATCGCAAGGTTCCCAAAAAGGACGAGATATAAGACACTGAGAGAATATTTATTCAGGCTACAGACCTTTTTAAAAAATTCCTGTTCCTCAGGCTCCCAGTATTTAAGCTTACGAGAATGTACCTGTCTGGGCCTCCAAATTAGAATAAGCCATATAATAAACTAGGAAAATTATGGATTTCGCGAGTTGAGGCATTTTGTCGTTCACAATAGAATCATTAGATGGCAAGAAGTGATGGCAAGAGCAAATATTCCCAGGCAACCAACTTTTTTTGAATATCTACAAATCATCCATTTTCTAAGAAAAGATATAAGTGGCCTATTTGACTCCACAAATGAGATGGTAATACTCCTTTATGTAGCTTAAATCAGCGGTATAGGGAATTGGTACAAGATGCTCCACCGTTCCGGGCAACTAGCTATGATAGATCGCCATCTAGATAAAATAAGCGGTTCAACACAATGCAACTTAACGCGCAAAGACTGAGAGTCCTTATGTTTGTTGGGCTAAAAATCTATGCGCGCAGCAAATTTTAAAAAGATGGCCTTCCTATCCCGCTAGCTAGCGTATTTGACTCCGGAGGTACTAGGGAAAAGGTTCCCTGAGGTCGAGAACAAGTGCTTCAGATGCCAAGCTGATGGCCAGGGCGGATGGCTCCACATCTTTTTCACTTGTCCTCAGATATCGAGTTGGCTATAGGGAAAACACTTCTGCCTAGGGCCGAATTGGCCCTATTTGGTATATGTAATGACAGAAGGTTGCTTAAAGATGCTGAGGAAATGTTTGTAATTGTATCTTGCTCCGTTGCCCGCTCTCTAATACTCCAGAATTGGAAATCTAGGGAAGCTCCATCCCATCTGAAATGGCTTAATAAAATGAGGAGGTCTCGGAATTTTGAAAAAGCTTATGCTAGCAGATTGGGAGCAGTTAGGAGATTCGACAGGAATTGGAAGTATTTTGAGAATCTTGAGGAAATAAGGGGGGAGGTTAATTTAGAATCTAAGATTGAATGTTGATACTATGTTTAAACCGTTGCTAAGCAGTCTTGAAGCGTTGTTAGGTTTAGTTAATAGTCACGAACGCACTTTTTAAGGTTGAATATTTTCTGCGGATTTTCACTATTAATTATTATTAAGCACTAGCACTTTTTTCCTGTTTGATTGTATTGTACTGTATTGCACTTGCACTTTATGCTCGAATATTGCGGATTTTGCACGTTGCTCTTAATCAATTATTATCAATGACATTGACTGCTACCGGTTTAACAGTATCAAAAATCCTCCTTTTTATCCAGGTCTTAATAGAAGAAGCTTTTAAATATTTTGTAATTGTTTCCATAATCTAAATTGACTGTGTATTGTATAGTCCTTACCTATGCTCTGCTCAATATTTATTTTTTAAAATAAGTAAAAAAAAGTGTATTGTTCTCGGTTCACCCCCCATTTGGGCCGCCGTTTCCAGCGCGAGGAGGTCTTCTTCCATGGTAGCCATTTGTTCCTCCTGCTCCCTGCGGCGTCCGGCAATAGCAGACAGAGCCTCCCCTCTTAGCACGGTTTTAAAGGCCTCTCACAGCACCATTGATGAGGCCACCGTGCCGTCGTTATCCTCAAAGTATTGGTCAATCGAGAGAGTGAGCTTTTTCCTTATTTCATCCCTGCACAGGTACCAGGCGTTTATTGGTGCAATGCAGCACCCCTGTCTGTCCCCGAATGTGAGGTGGGCAACCACCGGTGAGTGGTCCGATATGCTCCTTGCGAGATGTGTAATTTTATGGATCGTTGTGTCGGGCTGCATGTGTTTTAGTATGTAGTCTATTACGGAGAACGATCTGTGTGGGGCGGAAAAGAAAGTGTACTGAGCATCCCTTGGGTGGCGGAGGCGCCATAGGTCAGTGAGACCAAATGCCTCGATAAAATCTGATAACCACCTGTGCCCCGTTGGTATATCCTTGGGTGGGTTTCTGTCAAGGGTTCCTGAGACTACCGCTTTAAAATCGCCTCCCACTAGAAGACGTCCCTCTGGGAGGGAAAAGAGTAACTTACCCAGGTCCTGATATGATTGGGTTTGAAGACCAGGTGGAATGTAGGCCGTAACCAGATTAATTCTGCGACCATCCTATCTGCCCGAAATAGCCACAAAACGCCCTAAGGGGTCAGAATCTGCGATGAAGCAGGAGATTGCGATGAAGCAGGATGCCCACCCCTCGGGATCCAGAGGTGAAGCCGGCGTGCGCCCCCAAAGAATAGCCCCATCTGTTCAGCGCGTAGCATGTGTTGCCTAATAAATGCATAAATGCGTCTCCTGCAGGAGTACCACTTCAGGGAGGTGCCTCTTGACAAATTGCAGTACAATGGTTCTTTTACGCTTGTCCCCCAGCCCGTTGACATTCCAGCTCATTATCTTCAAACTTTTATCCCACTTCATAATAGTGCATGCATCCTCCCGAAACACCCTCCCCTAGATTCCCAACCTCATGCACATGCGTATACACACATTTCTGACGTGACGCCCTATGTGGACTAGTGGAGTGTGCTTCCTGTGTTTCCGCTTCCACCAAACTCCCCCACCTTCCGCCCCCCCACTCCAGGCATTCTGTAAACATGTAGCAAAACATTTCTGGTGTGACCCTTCCAAGCATCCTCCCCTGCCACCCTCACCTCCTCCCCCCAACTCCCTCTCACCACAACTCCCTCCCCACCCCCAGCAGCAATACACCCCCGCAACCCCTTAACAGTCCAACGGGACTCACCCCCCACCTGAACATTTCACCCCCCACCCTGCTACCTGCTACCTGCTCCGTAGGTTTCAAACTACCCACTGCCCCAATTAGCAGATCGCCTTTTGCCCAAATCCCAACCCAGGAGAGAGGAAAAACCGCCCCCTCCCGTGAAAAACTCCTGTCGGGGAAGTGCGCACCGGCCCAAACCCAACCGCCGCCCGACCCCGTCCCCCACTCCTTGTAAGTACCCTGAATAGTGAGGCACTCAATATAATCTTAAGTGACCAAGGGGCCATGAAGCAGGGATGCGCTAGTTCAAGAATAGATTCAAATGTCAGCAGTGCCCAAACACAGTGTCATACATTACAGTTCAGCTGGGTTCCCATCCTGTGGTCGCCACCTTCAACTGCCCGTTGTGTCTCGGCTGGACCCCCACCTGGGGCTGGCCGATCTCGATCTCCACGATCGTTGGCTCTGGGCATCCTCCTCCAGTCTGTCCGCCACCGACCCAGGCGAGGCGACGCGGTTCTCCCTCCATGAGGCACGGTCTTGCTGCGGCCACTCGGGCTGGGTGTACTCTCCAACCAGCTCTGGACCTCCGCCGGCGATGTGAAGAACAGGGACTTGCCCACCACGATGACTTTAAGTTTTGCCGGGAAGGACATCATGTACCTGAGTCCCCGCTCGCAGAGTGCCGCTTTTACTCCGTCAAAGGATCTTCGTTCCTGCTGGACCTGCAGAGTGAAGTCGGGGAAGAAACGGATCACGGCTCCTTCGTGCTGTAGGTCGCCTCTTTGCCTCGACGCTTGGAGGATGGCGTCGCGGTCCCTATAGTTGAGGATTTTAGCGATGATGGTTCTTGGCTGCGCCCCCGGCTTGGGCCTGGGGACCGGCGCACGGTGTGCACGCTCCACTGTGAAGATCTTGGACAGTCTCTTGGGCTTGAGGTGGGCGAGGATAAGATCTTCCATAAACAGGTCTACGCTGGGCCCCTCCATCCCTTCCGGAACTTTCACCACTCGGATGTTACTCCTCCGGGCCCGTCCTCCCTGATCCTCGAGCTTGAGGGCCAACTGGCGGTGCTGGTGCACCAGGTCATTCACCCGGCGTTCAAGCGCTTTGGAAGAGGCGTGCAGCATTTTTATCTCAGATTTGTTCGCTTTGGATCTATCCGACGTTTTGCCCAGGTCCGCTCGGATGAGGTTCATTTCTATGGAGATCTTATCGATTTTCGTTTCAAGATTCGCACCCAACCCCTGTATCGCCGCCATTATGGAGGTCAGGGACGGCTCCTTTTGGCTCGCCTGGTCGTCTGTCGAGCTGCCTGCCTGTCCCTGCCCCACCGGGACTGCATACTTGTCCAGTTTGTTGATTTGGGTGCTGCCCCCCCCTTTAGGCCTCATGTTGATGCGACTTCTGACCACGTGGCGGCCCGTCCCCACTGTCGGGTCACTTCAGGGGTTTGAGCACTGAGGTGAGGTACCACTTGTACCTCCCGTAAGCCCGAGGGCTCTCGAGCCACTGGCCCACAGAATGTTCGAGCGTCGCCAACTGGGGGTCTCCGAGCTGTCTGCCACCAGGCCAGCCACCAGCAGGTAGGTTCACCACACCCAGCCCCACTCCACAGGCCCCTGCAAGGTCCGAGGTACTTAGACGACGTCTCCCAGCCCAACCCTGGGCACCGTGGCACGCACTGGGTCTTCAGGGCCCACTGATCCACTGCCAATGAGCCAGGTGCACACAGCCAGCACCCCCAACGCCATTAAGGCTCCGCCGACAGCTCCACCCCCGGGGCCTCTGTTATCTCCCTGGGTGTGGGTTCCTGCCACCACACCTGAGGGGCCCTCCAAAGGTCCTTGCACCACGTCGCCGCCAAGCTGTGTCTGTTTAGGGGCCTCCGGTGGTAGGTTTCTGTGACGCTGCAGCCAGGTTCCCCACGGGGCACCCCCGCCGTTAATCCCAAGGTCGGGCCTACTCCGCTCTCCACAGGGGCCCCCACAGCCTCTCCAGCTGGGACCCGTACACTTCCAGGCTTCCCCTCAGGTCTGGCCCACAGCAGGTCTCGGCTCGCACGCCTCCCAGCTGTAGCCCCGCTGGTCTTCTCGGCCGCAGCACTGTTTTCTCCCTCCTGTCCTCTGCGCAGTCCGGTGCAGCCCGCCAGAGCCACCCGGCCAGTCTTCTCACCAGGCGCGGCGGCCAAGGCACGACCCAGAGCGGCCGACGCAATGCGCTTCCGCAGCTAGGCCCTAAGCCGGAGCCTCCAGTAGGCAAGCTGCCCGGCCGCCGATCTCCTGCGCCGCACCGCTACCCAGGCTGCGGCTGTGTCCAGGGGTGAGTCTCCGGCCCCCGGCAAAGTCAGGGCCCGAAAGGAATACCTCCCAGGAGCGCTTCTCTTCAGGCGTCCAGGGCGCTGTGCAGCAGCGCCCTGGGTCGGATTTAGGGCGGATATTGAAGGGGACAGGGTCAGTCCTGGCCGAGCTCGCTTTCTAGGCGGCCATCTTCGTTGGCGCCCGGAAACGCCCCCCCTATGGGCGGGTTTTAAAGCATATATACGGGGGTTTGCATTGCTAAAAATGCGGGAGTCCTAAAAGACTTGCATACTACCCTGGCTCGCATTGAGAAGGATATATCAGCATTGGACACAGAGCTGCTTGAGAACGCCTCCGTGGAGGTGGAAACTCGGCGTTTGGCTCTGTTAGTAGAATTCTGAGATGCCGCGGACTGAGAACTACGACACTTGGGTAAACATCACACGGCCAGGAGATACAGAGAGGGCAAACATCCTGGCAGAATTCTGGCACACATACTCCGTCCCCCTTACAGCAGAGCGTACATAACCGAAATTAAAACCCCAGTTGATCAGTCGGTCTATTCTACCCCAGAGATTAGTGATACATTATTGAACCATTTTAAAACCCTATACAGTTCCAGAATAGACAGCGATCTTGGAGCCCAGGAAGATTATTTATCGGAAATCACACTAGTTTATCTTGAGAAGTATATGCAGGACTTCCTGGCTATTCTAATATCCCAAGAAAATATTGTAGAGGCCATAGATGCGCTATATGGTTCCTCTGCTCCGGGTCTAGATGGGTTCTCTGGAGATTTTTACAAGGCATACAAAGACATTCTGGTGCCACGATTGATAGAGGTTTACGCAGAATCGCTGGAAAAGAAAATTCTTCCCCCACTTTTCTTCTTCCTAAACCTGGCAAAGACCCTTCTCTGTGTGGCTCGTACAGGCCCCTTTCCTTATTGGATTTGGATTATAAAATATTGGCCAAGGTGATTGCTATCAGGCTTTCTTTGTTTGTTTTTTTTATTTATTTTTATTATATTTACTATTTTCCTTGTTGCACACACTTAATACTTTATGCTTCATAGCTAAATAAGCTCTATTACAAGATATACAAACATTTCATAACACATTTCCACAGACATTATTTATATTTCTTACTTTACCACCAATAAACATTAAGCCTTTCTTGGGTCTACCTGCGGCCCAAATCCTTCCTTCCACCTACTTATGGGTTGCCATATTCTTAAGCCTAATGTCCTTCCCCTTTTCCCTTTTCGTGCATAGATATTCTTCTCCATATTATATGCATTCAGCAGATTAGCCAGCCAGGTTTGTAGTGCCGGTGGATTTTTGTCAAGCCATGCCCTTGCTAAGGTCAGTCTGTATACTGACATTGCCAAAAACAGAAATTCCTGCTGTGTATCGGCTCCTTCCATACCCAGACCTAAAATTATCCGAGCTGGGCTAAATTTGATTTGAATCCCCAATGATCTGTCTAGAAAACCCTCGATGTCTCTGACTAGCGTATGTAGTTGAGGGCAGGTAGCAAATATGTGAATACTATCAGCTTCGCTAGCGTTGCATCGGGGACAGTTTGTACCCATGGTCCCGCCCCATTTAGCTATCTTAGCGGGGGTATGATAAAGTGAATACAGAGTTTTATAATGTTGTGACTGCATGGAGGATGAACACAATATAGTACGGCCTAGGTCCAATGATTTCTTAAACCACCCTACTTCCACATTAAGTTTTTCCGCCCATTTATTGCCCACTTCTCCTAAGTCATCAGTTTTCCCTTTAACCAAACAGGCATAAAAAGACCTAATGGTGCGATCCCCCAAAAGTCAGATTTTTTCCAGTATCTCATTCCTACTCGCTCCAACTGACCCCCCTGTTTTATTATTCAAAAAACTCCTGACCTGGAGATACTTGAAAAAGCCTCAGTTATCGATACCATGCTTAGTTCTTAGATCTGCAAACTGTACCATTCCTTCTGCATCAAATAAGTCCCCAATCTGGACGATACCGTTATTTACCCATTCTAACATTACTTCATCTGCGAAGATTGCTTGAGGAAATGACCTGTTTTTATAGAGTGTAATATATCTATTGTATTTCCCCAATTTACTTCTTTTCAAGAAGGCAATCCAGATCTTGACTGCAGCGGAAAGTGTCTTGAACCTGGTACTTTTAAAGTAGCCAAAATCGATACACTTTAAAAAGCAGTTTCCTGCATTTGTCCCTATCACCGTAGCATATACTTTCATAGACAGGTTATTAACTCTTTGATCCAGATCTGTTCCTCCTATTAACCCTTGCATATATTGTAGGGCAGCTGCCATATAGTATAACCTGAAGTCCGGTGCTCCCCACCCCCCCCTTTCTCTTGGGAGCGTGATGTATCTATATATGCCCTACGCGTCTTCCCATGTGCCCAGATGAATCTGTTGCATATTGCCTCTAGTGTGTTAAACCATTTATTTTCAAAGAATAAAGGGATCGATCTTAAAAAATAAAGTAATTTGGGGAGAATCAACATCTTAATAACGTTGGTGCAGCCCATCAATGATAAGTGTAAGTTGTTCATCCTTATTAGATCCGTTTTTATTCGTGTCATCAGTGGATCCATATTTATCTCTACAACCATATCAAGATTTGCTGATATTGCCACCCCCAAGTACACGGCTGAACCAATACTCTTGCGTCGTTACACACTGAATATCTATTTTCAACAATCTGTGTCTTAGATTTGTTCAGTTTGTATCCCGAGATTTGACTGAAACATTCCGCCTCTGCTTCAATCTTCCTAATGGCGATGGAGGGGTTAGGTGTTAAAATGGCAACGTCATCCGCATACGCAAGAGTTTTTATTACACAGTCGTTTATATTCATCGGGGCAATCTGTGGATTCTGTTCCAGCCTGCGTAGATAGGGATCCAAGTATAGTGCAAACAGGAGGGGGGATGACGGGCAACCCTGCCTAGTCCCTCTACAAATCTTGACTGCTACCGAATATCCCCTATTGACCCTAATATTAGCCATTGGGTTGATATACAGGGTCTGTATGGCCTTGATGAAGCCCTCCCCAATTCCGTTCCACCTCATGGCTGACCATAGGTATCCCCAGGAGACCCTATCAAATGCCTTTTCTGCATCTAGAAACAGCGCTGCCATGGGGTCTCCTAGGGTACCTGCTGCATCAAACATGGTAATGACCTGCCTGATGTGCTGTGTTGTTCCTTTTCCTGGGATAAACCCATGCTGGGAGGGACTAACCAAACCCTCAACCACCCCTGCTAACCTTTTAGCTAGTATCTTTGAGTAGACCTTGACGTCGGTGTTCATCAGCGTAATTGGGCGGTACGAGCTTGGTCCGGTTGTAGGTTTACCTTTCTTTGGTATTACGATGATGTTGGCTGCTCTCCAAGACTCAGGGATGAATTCACCCTTTTGTGCCATTACCATGATCTTAAACATGTCCCCTATGACCACTGTTTGGAATATTTTAAAGAATTCCACTGGGATCTGGTTCGGCCCTGCTGCCTTCCCCAAGGGAAGACTGCCAAGAGCAGTGCCCAGTTCCTCTAACCGGAATCCAGCATCTAACTCCTCCTTTTCAATTGCGGAGAGCACCGAAGAAGGCGCCTCGCTCAGATATTTTTCTATCTCTTCCGTGCTAGCTGATATATCTGAAGCATAGAGATCTGTATAGAATTGTTTAAAGACCTCCCTTACCTGTCCTGTCTCTGTTACCATATTTCCTTGAGTATTGGTAATTTCTTTAATATCTGCTGCTACGCTCTGCCTAGTCCGCACAGCTAGAATATGTCCCACCCTTTCACTGAGCTCATATGCGTTTACCCTGTTAGCCATATATTTCTCCGCCGTCTTTTGGGCAACTCCTTCCAGGGCATCTGCTCTAAGCGATATTAGCTTAAGGATGTTTTGTTCTATCGGGACCTGTTGTTGAATAGCTACTACTAATTCGTCTTCGGCTCTCAATACATTTTGTCGTATTTCTTCAGTCTTCCGTTTCTCTTTTTTTTGTGCGGACAATACAAAGCTTAACGTTTCCCCTCTTATACCAGCCTTAAAGGCGTCCCATACTATCCCTGGGGGTGCTGTCCCTCTATTTATATCCCAGAAGTCCTTGATCCATTTTGTCATATACACCCGATATCCATTATCTTGTAGCAGCGCCCTTTCAAAAGTCCATTGCACCACTTTTTTCATGGGACTGCCCTAGTCTTATCGTCAGAACCAATGGGCTATGATCAGATATTATTCGGGGTTGTTTTTCAATTTTTGATTCAGTGATTAGATTATTTGAAATCAGGAAGTAATCGAGTCTGACCAACACCTAGTGAGGAGCGGAGAAGAAAGTGCTACCATCTAAGTTCGGATGCCATTTTACCCACGGATCTTCCAGTGAGTTATGGGTTACCATATCTGATAGTGCCCTAAACATTTTCCTTTTCCTGCCTAGATATTGTGAGCCTAGCTGCAAGAATGAGCTGATTGGGTCATGCAAATTAAAATCGCCGCAACATACAATTGGCTCAGGCCATTGTGCCAATTCGTCATCCAGGTACTGAAATACGTCTGGGTCATCCTCTGTGGACCCATATATTGTAGCTAAGGTGAACGTCTCCCCTTTAAAGGATATCTCGGTCAGCACCCACCTCCCCCATTGATCTTCTCTTTTCCTCTTTATAATTGTGTCACTGCTCCTGCCCAGCACCGCCACACCTCTAGTTTTGGTCCCTTGATTTGTTTTTGCCATAACTTAGAACCCTAATTGGCCCAACAGGTGTGCGTTGGTACCCTCTATGTGATAGTGATAGGGAATTTCTATAGCGCACTATCACTCCGAGGAGCATCTTGGCGCTTTTATGGCTTGTGTATTCCAGGTGGTGGGAGATGTAATGACCCACAGAGGCGTTTTTAAACCAGGGTTTTGCAGGTTGTGCCTGTTAAGTTGTAGATCCAGGTTTTGATGGCTTTCCTGAATTTACTCTCACAGGAGATTTCACGAATTTGGTGCGGGAGTTTATTCCATGCTTTCGAATCTCTTACCGATAGGGATTTCCCTCCTCTCATAGCCAGTCGGAACTTAGGAATGGTCATCAGGTTGGCCGTTGCAGATCTCAGTTGATGGCCAGGGTAACAGCGATTGAAGTTTTTGGAAAGGTATGTTGGGCCTCGCTTATGGAATGCTCTGAAGGTTATTATCAGTAATTTAAACAGGATCCGCTTTTGTATGGGGAGCCAGTGAAGAGTATCAAGTGCTGCAAATGCCGAGGTCTTTCTTGGCATTTTAAGCACTAATCTTGCTGCGGCATGTTGTACCATTTGCAACTTATATAGGGCTGTTTTGTTAACCCCAACATGAAGACTGTTACAATAGTCCAGCCTGGATACAATTAATGCCACCACTACCGTTTTCCTGGCTGATAGGGGGAGAAAATCAAAAAAATTTCGAAGACCCTTTATTACATTAAAACAAGAGCCTGCCACTTCACTTGTCTGTTGCTTAAAGGACAATGCCTCGTCGAATTTAATTCCTAAATTTCGGGCACTCTTTATGGTGCTCGGCGGGGCTTCCGCATTAGATGGCCAGCAGGTCTGGGGCGAAAACAGATTGTTTTTCCGAAAAGGTAAGATTTCGGTCTTTGCGGTGTTACATCTCAAATGGTTGGTGTTCATCCACTCAAAAGTGGCTTTTAAACAGTCTCTAAGGGAACGTTCAGCAATCGCCGCGTCCTCATCTAGAATTAGGACTAGTTGAGTGTCATCGGCGTATGCTATTGAGCTTATAGCAAAGGAGGAGATGAGCTTCATTAATGGGACCATGTAGAGATTAAATAGGATGGGGCTTAGACTGGAGCCCTGAGGTACCCCAGACTGGACTTCCCTTTCCTCCGAACAGTATTGCCCTAACATGGTGATCTGCTTTCTTGGTCTCAGAAAGTTAGTAACCCATTTCAACACGGTGCCCACTATGCCTGCACTTCTTAGGCGATGGATCAGAATGTCGTGGGACACCGTGTCGAAGGCTGCAGATAGATCTAATAGGATCAGGACTGCTCTTTTGACCTGATCCAAAGCAGCTCTGATTGTTTCCGTGGAAAAGAGGAGGGCAGATTCTGTTGAATGATGGGAACGGAAACCAGCTTGGTTTGGATGGAGAAGATTATTTTCCTCTAGATATGCTGTGAGCTGTTTGTTGATGCATGTCTCTGTGAGTTTGCATAGTGCTGGGAGAAGTGATGTAGGCCGGAGATTTGACAATACTGTTGGATCTTGAATGGCTTTTTTTTTAAGGGGTCTAACTACTGCTACCTTCCAGCATGTGGGAATATCTCCTGTTTGTAGTGAGGAATTTAATATGGAATTAATCATTGGATTAACCTCATCTTTTATAGCCTTAAGTAGTAGTGGAGGACAGGGATCAAGTGGAGACCCTGATTAAGTCTTGAGATGGCTTGGGAGGACTCAGCTGGGCTGATCATGGCAAAGCTTTCCCATGTAATGATTCCCGGTGTTTCCTTTGGAGCTATAAGGCATGCTGTATCTAATTCTTCCTGATTGACCTGTGGGAACTCTTTTGTGAAATTTGTGATTTTCTGTTCAAAATATTCAGCAATTTTATCACAGAGAGCTTGGGATGGTGGGATTTCCTGAGATAATATTTTGGGTTTTCTGAAACCGTTGACAATTTGGAATATCTCTTTTTGATTATTATTAGTCGACTCAATCAGATTTGTATAATAATTTGTTTTAGCAAGCTTGATAGAGATATGGTAGTTCCTCCTAGCCTTTTTATAGCCTTCCGATCATCATTCTTATAATGGCGTCGCCATTTACGTTCTAAAAGTCTCACTTCTCCTAGTGTAACTTTTAGAGAGTTGGTATACCAAGGAGCGGATTTTTTCCTTTGTATCATTTTAGATTTTGTTCCTCTTGTTTTCATTCTTTCCCCAATAGTTCTCATCCAGCCCTTGTAGTGTTCATTGTCAGTGATCACGTTCCCAGCTAGAGCTGGTTTTTATGCCTCCACCCTGCTCATCAAGTCCGGGTGTTCTATGATTTTGCCCCAGCAGGGAGTTGAATTAGTATTACCTGAAATTGGATTAATTTCTTTTTTCTTATCGATTTTCAGGTTAAAACTAATAAACTTGTGATCTGACCATGTTTGAGTTAATGGTGGTTCTACTGTAATTGTATTTATATTAGAGCAAATGCAGTCTAATATGTGTCCAGCATTGTAAGTTGGCTCCACTGTTTGGATTGTCAAACCCAAGATGCGTAGGGTTTCTTTAAAGCATAAAACATTTGGGTCATTTGGATTATCCAAATGTAGATTTATATCTCCTAACAGAGTGAAGTTTGCAGATCGTAGGATTAGGTTAGCGAGTGCTTCCCCTAAACTTTCTAAGAACCGAGTTGCTTGTCCGGGGGGTCGATATACTAATAGGCCAGAAAACGTAATAGAATCATGGGCTTGAAGATTAAAACCCAAACATTCTGCTTCTTTTATGTCAGGTATTTCCATGGTGGAACATTTCAGGGAATCACGATGGATAATTGCTAGTCCTCCTCCCCGTTGGCGGGGTCTGTCCAATCTCTTTATTAAGAAGCCCGGGGGTAGAGCTTGGACAATATCCGGGTTGGACCATTCTTTGAGCCACGTCTCAGTTACCAGTAGGCAGTCAAGTTCTTTTTCTGCTATAAGGTCATGTATGTGCTGAGCATTCTTACACATAGAGCGGGCATTAATAAGGCCTCCCTTGAGAGTCTTATCAGTGTTTTTAGTTTGTTGTTTCATGAAGGGTACAATGTTTTGTTTACATTGTAAGATATTAGTAGGGGGGTTGTACCCAGATAAGGTTACGGGGACCTGGGTTATCAATTGAAGTATTGGAAGGGGTCCCAGTAAAGAGAAAACAATAACCAGAAATATATAAACAATCAAACAGACATAGCTTCAAACCACATTGTTTTATTCACAATGTGGTGATATCTTGCATATATTATGCTAATTCACATTCATTAGTCTGTGACTATTTACAGTGCCCCAAAGGTGGGAGAAGGGGGAGGAGGTGTGGTTGTGTTAGGAGTTGAGTGAAGGAGAAGGGTTCATAGGTGACAGTAAAATCAACGAATAAGACTTATTTCACAAAGTTACATATTAATGTACACAAAACCGGACCAACAGGTTCATATAAATTATTTTACAAAAATCATACTCCAGATGTACAGTAAATGAGAACAATGGGGTGCGGAGTTGACAGCAAAGAACAATATGTTGTCGACGTTTCGACCCTCGTGTTCGCAGATATAAGTATTAATCTTGCTGTGGGGTCTTCCTCAGGACGGGGGAGAAGGGGACACGTGACCACATCAGTGGTGTGCACCGGACCCGAATGGATGAGGGTTCAGGGTAAGTATCTAGAGTGAATCGAGATCTCACTCGAAAGCGCCGTGTATTCTGATTTTACAGGGTCCGATATGTCGTCAAGGGTACGGTTGCTCCAACAGCCGTGATCGGATAACGTCCGGCGTGGGGTAGCATTCAATAGCGCTATGGCAGTGTGTTGATTGAAGGGCGATCGTGGAATGAATCCGGTGCCGATCTCTGCTCGCAGACGCAATGGCCGTTTACATTGTAGGCAGCTTATAGGGCCTACCCACTTGTCTACCGCCAGGGTTTGGGGACAGTGCATAGTGTGAGTATTCAGAGATAAGAGAAAGTGCTTAGTTGGAGACGTATAGGTAGTTACCGGCGCAGAGTTCCCAGCCCTGAACACGACCTCAGCGCGGACGGGCGCAGACGGGCAGGACTTTGGCTTGACTTCGGCGCGACTCCGGCGCCGCTGTCCGCGTCCGCTGCGTGGAGGAGTGCCCATCTCCATTTGTAGTCTACGGCGCTAGAGCGCTGGGACTTCCTTCTTCCCTCAATATGGCCGCCACGAACCACTATTAGATCAGGGGTCAGTGTACAATGTATCCCAATGTGTGGGGAATGCAGGATTTTACTTAAAAACACGGCGCAAATCAAGTTTTAACGATTGTTTCCAAATTAAAATTACAAGGTGATGCAGGTAGCCTAACACCCGGCTTTCCGCCTCAGGTGTACACAAGTCACAAGTCTCGCGAGTTCTCGCGTTACCTCCTTTTGTAGTCTACGGCGCTAGAGCGATGGGACTTCCTTCTTCCCTCAATATGGCCGCCACGAACCACTATTAGATCAGGGGTCAGTGTACAATGTATCCCAATGTGTGGGGAATGCAGGATTTTACTTAAAAACACGGTGCAAATCAAGTTTTAACGATTGTTTCCAAATTAAAATTACAAGGTGATGCAGGTAGCCTAACACCCGGCTTTCCGCCTCAGGTGTACACAAGTCACAAGTCTTGCGAGTTCTCGCATTACCTCCTTTTGTAGTCTACGGCGCTAGAGCGCTGGGACTTCCTTCTTCCCTCAATGTGGGTCTCTTGCAGACAAACCAAATCAACGTGCAATGTTCTGAGTAGAGCTGCTACCTTGAACCTCTTTTTTTGGTCATTAAGCCCACATACATTTATCGAGGCTATTCTACATGCCATATAGTATTTGTACTTTCGACCCTATGCTGATAGTTGTCTGTTTTATCTTTACTCTGCTGTATATCTTGTGTTGTTTTCTCTACCCAAAATTGTAATGCCAATAACAAAACACCATTTCCTTGTGCAACATTTCTGCCCTTTCCACCTCCTTCCCCTCCCACCCCTACTATCCCCCCTTTCTCACACCCCGTGCCCTACCCTCTCTGTGCTCCCCCCACCCACCTCCCCCCTCCCCATTGAGACGCCCTGGGTACAAAGTTCCCAGGTGTGGTTGTCAGTTAGGGCAATACGTGTCAGACGTGCCCCGTGGCCCGGAATCAAAGAAATGTATTCCCTACATTTCTTTAGTACGTAAATAGAAACCTCTGCCTTACAATATAAATAAAGCTTCTACCTTACAATAAAAGTTCTTCTCAATATCTACTTATTTTGCTGACATGTGAGAGTTATGTCCTGCATTTTAAGTTGTTGTTGTTTGTTTATTCATTCGAAAGGCTTTCAAGACTTTTGCTATTTGCCAGCTTTTTGGTTAGTATTCCCCCCGATTTCGTTCAGATAAGATTCTGCTTGCACTTCACTGGTAAAGGTTTTAGTTGTGCCTTTATAAGTTATTTTTAATCTTGCTGGATTTGAAGAAATATCTTTGCACCCTTTTGTTCAAATGGAATAATCAGCTGCCTCATCCTCCACCGGCGTTCTACAGTCGCGTGAGTAAAATCTGGGCGCACGAAAAAGGAAAAGTCGTTGAATTCCTTCTTCCTTGAGGGCCTCGCAATGTCATAAATGGTTTCTCTTAGCCTAAAATTTCCTATGTTGACCAGCATAGCTCTAGGGTACTGTGCTGGCTTCTGGCTACGTTTTGGGAGTGCCAGGGGGAAGCGATGTGCCCGTTGAAGTTCAGTGTTCATATCCCAGCTTTCAAACTCCGGAAAGGCTGTCTTTACCAGGTTGATCATATAACCCCTGGGGTCATCTCCCTCAACTCCTTTAGGAATACCTAGGAAACTAAGGTTATTCCTCCTGCTCCTGTTCTCTAAGTCTTCGACTTTTTGCATCAAATCCCTGATAACTCCTTCATGTTCTGCCCCTTGCTTCTGGAGTTTACTGAAGTCAGTCTCTAAGTTTTCGGTGCGAGACTCTACAGATGCCATTCTGTTCGAAATTTCTGAACATGTTTGGTCTACTTTTTCAACGACTCCTCGCAGTTCCTGGATAGCAGCATGATTCCTGTTACTATCGTTCTTAACGTCTCTATGAAAGTGCTTGATTGAATTTAGAACTTAGCTTAAAGAGGGCTCCCTCATATTTTGCATACCACAACCCTCTTCATTTGGCAATATACTGCTTTTCTGTGGCTCTTGCCAATGTTGGCTGTGTGATTGTTGTTCTCTTGATTCCCTTGGACGGCTACTCCTGTGTATGCCATGTTTGCCATGCTCCATGTTGCCTCCGGGATCCGTAGTTTCTTCGCCGGTTGATTGACGGTGCCTTCTATGTCTTGTTCTTCTTTTCCCCCATTCCTCTTTTTTTTTCTCCTCCTTTAGAGATAGTATCTTGGGTAAATGCCTGTGGCGCACCAAAGACTGTGATGTTCGAAGCCTACAAGATTGTTGTTGATAACTTGTATGTTGCACTCCTCTCTCCAACCTCAGCACCCTCTCTTCCTCTTCTTTCTCTTCCTCCTCATTTGAGCTGCTTGTTGCACTAGAGATAGACACTCCAGTCTCGTAAATATCTGAGCCAGAATCTCCGCTTGATATTTCAGATTCTAGAGGCAGCTCATCTTTTGGGGAGGATGTCTGTGCTTCCCATGGGAGACGTTTGGTCCTTGGGTTTTGATTTAGTGATGGGGGCGAGGATTCTCCCCTTATAGGGATACTTAAGTTTACGCAAGACTTTTCAGTTACTTTTTCTTTCATTAGTTCAGTGTCAACTCCCGCATTTTTTGGAGCATTGTTTGTATTGGAAATAAAACCCATACTGTGCCTTCGTGCTTCCTGGTGGTCTTTCTGGTGTTCATACTGATTCCTTTTGTCTTCTGGAATCGCCAGGTCGTAATATTGTTTTTTAGTTATTTTCTCTTGATTTTCTTTAGGGATTGGACTAAATATATTTTATATCCTCGGCTGGGAATCTGGCTGCTGCCCAGTGCCCTTAGCAGATGCTTTCAAGTTCTTTATCGCCTGCAATCTCCTTGCTTTCTTTTCCAACAGGTTCTCACTGTCTTTATCCAGCTCATCATCATCATCCCCCTTGTTTTTTTCCTGGTGTTTACTTTTCCCTTTCTCCTTTACCTTCTCGGATTCTTTTTCCACCTTTTGTTCCAAAATGTTGTCTGCTTTTTTCCCTTTAGTTTTGTTGGATTCCTTGCCCGACGGCCTTTCAGTACGACTCCTGTCGCTTTTTTCCCCACTCAGATTGCACTCTTTGGCTTTAATTGCTCTTGTTTCTGGCTTTCGATTAGGTCCCTTTGTCACCTTAGGGCGTTTAATTGTAGCTTGTTCCTCTATAGCACCCCCCGTAATTTCTTGTCCGTTTTAGTATCCAGATGTCCTTGAAATTTCTCTTGGACCTTAACTAGGTCTTTATCCTGATCTTTATCCTGTTCCATATCTGCTGCGGAATTGTGTAGGTGGTCAACTGTTTTTCTAGTCGCACCCGGCATAGCGGGCATTCCGGGTGGCCCCTCTACTCCCGTTCCTGTTGCCATTTTATTTGGGTCGTTCTCTGAGGGTCGAAGATGAGCCAGCTGCAGATGTAGATGTACACCTACTCTGACGTATATTTTCAGACCCCACCGTTTCGCCTTCTTAGTTGCAGGGAAGAAAGTTTTGACGCTTGATTTTAATTTAGTAGTGCAGGCAGTGCAGGCATTGCTGTCAAAGCAGGCTGTACTAAGTTCGAGATTTTTAATAGTTCTGAGGGGTTTGAGAGCTTTGAGGATATTGTGGGCTGCTCTGCTCTTTGTGATTGTTGAATCGATAGCCAGGCTGCTTCGCCCCCAGACCCCACTCTCCTCCCCTCTACTGCCAACTCTCTCTAGGTGGACGCTGTTGAGATTCTGAGGGATCATCTCCGTTGCTGCAGCCCTTTGCTCAGCAATTATTGGTGCATATGCAGCCCCCTCCAGCGTGGCTCCCCCTCCTTTTTTTTTTTTTTAACAAGCTTTCTTTGTTGATCGAATTTATTATTTCCCCTGCTAAGTCTGGGTTTGTACCTCATCGCTCCACTTCGCTTAACCCCTGGACCCCTTTTTGCAGTTATTCATAGGATAGATCCCATGGTCCCGGCAGTGGCAGTGCTATTAGATGCCAAAAAGGCGTGTCATTCTTTGGAATGGCCCTTTATTATATCAGTGATGCACCACATGGGGATGCCTGAGTGTTTTGTTTCCACCACAGCTCTCTCATATACTAGCCCCACAGCCAAGTTGCGCATCAATGGCACGCTATTGCAACCCTTTAGTTTGACACGTGGTACGAGACAGGGATGCCCATTTGTCCCCATTATTGTTTATTTTAGCTATGGATCCTTTAATAAGACACTTCCAGGAGCATCACCTGCACCGGGGGCTGCAGTTTAACACGGGACCATTACTAGTATCCCTTTACGCAGATGATACTATTTTATATGTGCAACATCCACAGACTAATCTTGAATCCAATTATTCGGGAAATCTTGTGATTTGGATGCTTTTCGGGACTTGGCATTAATTGGCATAAGTCTGTAAGTTTTCCGTTGACACGCAGCACTACCCCATGGGAGTGTGGGTATCCACTTGAGTGGTGCCATGACACAGTCAAATATCTCAGCATCCACATACATCTGGACACGTCCAATATAATTAGTCTAAATTATGGATGTGCCGTAAGCTCCTTGGAGACTCAGGTCGAAAGATGGCTATTCCACTGTCCATGGCGGGTAGGATTGCTATTCTTAAAATGATAGTGCTTTCTAAATTTTATGTCTTTTTAAGAATATTCCCATTCCCCTCACTCAGTCCTTTTTGTTGCAGGTACGACAACATCTTCTAAGGTTGGTCTGGGGGGGTAGGCGACCTCAGGTTAACTGGCAGATTTTGACTCTCCCGTATGAAAGGGGAGGTTTCGGCGTTCCAGATTTGTACTTATATTATTTAACTGCACATTGCAGTTATGCATACGCTTGGTATCACCCGGACGCTCAGGTTCGTTTCCTGACACTGGAGGCAGACTTAGTGCTCCCTCAGAAATTATCCACAGTGCTTCCCAAGGGTGTCCCTAGGGATCCACTTGACATCCAGACTGTGTGGTAAATAAGTATTTACCGTCGTAATTTCTATGCGGTAAAGTTCAATAAAATAACTCAATCGGAAATAAGAGGCAGAGTCCGTGGTATCTGAGTTTATAAGGGTTTTATTCCATAAAATGGAATGGTTCGAACCAGGGTATCATGTTCCTTTCACCATCAAGGATCAGGAAGGGATAGAGCAATACTTTATTGACAGAATACAATATTTATAGTAAATGCATATAATGGTGATGGATACAGAAGGCGTAACAGCTGAGAGAAACGAGATAAGAACACATGTGCGTAACAGAAAGGCGTGCACGAGGGCGTACACAGGGGTGTGTGCTAGAAACGTCACATGAAAGTGTCACAAGTGGGTGGATACATAGAGGAATCTTGCAGTGTCAGCAGAAATCTGGAGCAAGGATGCGCGCGCAGCAGCATGACGTGTGACTGACGTGGTGCTGGAGGGTGCAGGGGACTTGACATTTAACACTAGAGGAAAGAGACAGAAGTCTGGCATGTCAGATCGACTCGTTCCTAAATCATATCTGATATCTTGTGTTTGAGGAACTATATTATCTAGAAGTAAAGGTCTCTTGGGCAGAGGCTACTCTATACTGACTATTAATGCGTGCATATGTGACTTCGTGTCTGCGTGTAATGCCAGGGGCCATGGGCCTACCATGGTAACGGGAGCAATGAATTACTTGCATGGAGACAGAAAGACCGGGCCCTTTGCTCTGCAGCCGGGGAATTGTTTATCTATTCTGTTAGACTGGAATGTGTTTTCGAGGAGCTGAGCTCGGCTATACTGATAACTCGAAGGCAAAATACTGTCTTTGGCAGGCAAGCAGGCCGAGCCGGGCACCGCTCGCCACGCAGGGAGTAGGACAGAGGTCAGGGATGTATCCCACGTTGCAGCTTTCAGGAGACAGAAAGCAAGAAAGGGCTCGATGGCAGAAATCAGGGCCTAGCTCTGCAGGGCTAGGAAAACGTGAAAGTGCACCATGAAAAGACGTTGGCAAGGCATACTTAGGAACTGAATTATCGATCCATTCATGGTGGATCTGAAAGAGGACATGTTAACGTTAAACGCAAATGTATTTGCGTTTTCATAGCTGGTCGAGGAGGGAAGTTACATGCACTTTAAGCTCGTACATGGAGACGGTCGGGTACACGTTAGGGGACATTTCTTGACTATAAAAATTCAAATTACCTCATTCCCTCCTTGTCCCCTACGGACCCTTCATGATATATCAATCTTCATTAATCCATCTATCTGTTCATATAACATCATCTGCTCATCCTTTCTCAGGCGGGATGTAGAGCGTGAACTTGAACGTGGAATGCAGGCTGTGGCACACAGGCCACATATCGCAGGCCCACATTGAATGCAGAGACAACAACTGAATACTATGGCCAATATAATCCCTAGGAAAGAAAGTAGCTTCCATCCCCAGGCAGTTATCGTACTCCAGAACCAACCGGACCAAGTCCAGGTGCCTGGATCCTGATGAATCTGATCAGCTATCTTATGAAGACGGGATATGGCTCTATATACTGATGGTGCATTTTCTGGAATGAAAACACAGCAACTCGATCCGATGACTCTACAAGCCCCGCCCCTATCGGCCAGGATGACGTCAAGGACGAGACGATTTTGAAGAACAACAAGTCTTATAGCAGACTGTTCCTGCGTTAAGTTACCTAGGGCGGAAGTAGTTTCGTTCACTACTGCTTCAAGGGTTCGGGTCAATTTTCGTATCAATTTACTATTAGAGACAGGTCCTAAAAAGAAAAAGAATCCTCTATTGAAATCTGTATATTGTTCCCATGCTGTTTCAGTCTGATCGACAATTGGGAGTTCTCTCTTGTGTCTAGATTGTATAAGCTGAGCATTTCTATGGTAATCAGGAGGAGCTAGAAAAACAGGGGGCAGTAGGAATGCAATGTAACAAGTACCATCCCAATCTAGAGGTAAACGTATGTATGCGGTATGACCACAAACGAAATAGGAATGACGGGAAGCTTTGAATGTGGACTTGCCCTTATCACTGAATTCGATCACAGTAGTACATTCACTATGACCTAAGTGTATTGAACCATTCTTTCTGACACATAATTCGCCTTTAACGGGTAACACTGACATAGAGGGCAAATCTGGTTCGGTTTCAGACTGGACATTCAGAATCATGAGGTTAAGTGTATAATTACCTAATCCATATACTTCGTTTTCTAGATCGGTCCCTGTCCTTTGTGGGAGACCCTCCTTGTCTGGGAAACATGCTTGATGCATGACTGTGTTCAGATTTCCCCATACCCAATTGCCTTGGTAAACTATGGAATCAGTGTCTACAGAATTAATTAAGCTGAACCAGGCACCACAGGAACCATTATGTGTAAACGGGTACGGGAAGAGGGGCAGAGCTCCCTTGTATTTCTGATAGGGAGGGAGTCGGCCACATATCCAACAATTTGTAGCATTGCTGGTCCGATGGGAATGGTGTAACATACTGATGAATGTATTGTTGCGCAGCGCAAGTCTGTAAGACACTTCATGTGGAGGTAGTTCACTAAACGTGTGCTCTGCAGTGTTATTAGGAGTAGAGTGTGCAATAGGGAAGAATATGTGCAATAATACACTAATGCCAATAACCATAAGACTCAGAAAAAACATAATCAATAACGTAATGATAAAATAACTCCGGAGAGATTTACAATGTTTCTGTTTCTTGATCTGTTTCTGTCTATCTCTCTCTCTATTGGGGTCTGGCTTGTACATGTCAGGAACCTGTCTAACCGCTTCACCTAGGGGAGGACTTAAACAATTAAACTGTCTGACTTGCTAGACCTTAATTTCATACGGAATTCTTGAGAAGGAGTTTTTTCTACCAGGGGAAGTTTAGTATCAGTTTCTGAGACGGGGCCGGGCTGGGAGTCTGTCTCTGGCGGAAGTCCATGATATTTTTTTATATGACTCGAGTGGAGCCAGCCCTTGCGGCCCTCCACCTTCACGGCTGTCCTTGTGGTTAGTAAAACAAGCTTCGGCTCCTGCCAGCGGGGCTCCAGCGGACTCCTCCTGTCGATGTTTCTCACAAAGACGAGGTCCCCCGGAACAATCTTGTGTGGCTTCACCTCGGTGTTGTCGGGAAAGGCTGCGGCCACCTGTGAACGACATGATTGTAGTGCAGACATCAAGGAAGCAAGGTAATCTGTCAGCATATTACAGTCAACATCGGTTATTTTACGAGGCAGAGGCGTCCCCCACATATTCGGCGGCCTACCAAAGACCACCTCGTACGGGGATAGCCCTGTTCTAGAGTGTGCAACCATTCTCATGTAAAACAATGCAACTGGCAAGGCGACTATCCAGTCTACCCCTTTCTCAACACAAATCTTAGCAAGACGTGTTTTTAGTGTCTGATTGTGGCGTTCCACGAGGCCTGCCGCCTCGGGATGTCGGACGCAGTGGAACCTCCACTGATATCCTAGCAGGAGTGATACCTGCTTCATAAGTTCGGACGAGAATGGCTGACCGTTATCTGAGTACACAACACGAGGCAAACCGTATCGTGGGAAAAATTCACGAACCAACTGTTTGGCAGTGGTCGGAGCAGTGTAATCTGGGACTGGATATGCTTCTGTCCAACGGGAAAGTGCACATACAACTACGAGGACATATTTGAATCCTCGACATCGTTCCATCTGGATATAATCCATCTGGAGGACTTCAAAAGGGTGATCGGGAGGATGAAATCCACCTTGCTCTACAGGAATGCTTTTACCTGGGGCGAACTGACAACAGATCATGCAAGTACGCACTTTCTGTTTTGCTGCTGCTCGTAAATGTTTGTTATACCAGAGATTCTGTAAACTGTCTAACATGGCTTTTTCTCCTAAATGTGCTGGACTGTGTGCAGTGTTAATCATAACTTGAACCATAGAGTTGGGGAGAAACCATGTGGCTTTTCCCTTCGTCATCCATCCCTGGTCTGTCTGGATCCCTCCTAGTTCAGTCCATTTCTTTATTTCATCTGGAGTAGCATGTGTCTGTATGTCAATTACATCTAGTGCAGGATCCTTAACTGCCATGCAATGTGTCGGTGTCGGAACTATTGTCTTTGTCATATCAGCTGCATGTGTGTGAGTCAGAGCTGCGTGTTTCGCAGTTCGATCGGCCAGGTCGTTACCCTGGGAAATAATATCTGTAACTTTAGTATGTGCTTTGCACTTCATGATAGCTATGGCTGATGGCAAATGTATTGCTTCTAACAATGCTTGAATGAGGGGACCATGTTGGATCTTGGCTCAGTGAGAGGTCAAGAAACCTCTTTCTTGCCAGAGTACACCGAAGTCGTGTACGACTCCAAAGGCATAACGTGAATCTGTGTATATGTTAACGTTCCTGTTCTTGGCTACTATACAGGCTCGAGTCAGAGCAATAAGCTCTGCAGCATGAGCGGACAGTGTATCAATACGGTGTGTTTCTTTGACTTCAGTTTCAGTGGTCACTGCATATGCGGCCACTAATTCTCCTGTGCTTGTTCTCATACATGAACCATCCACGTAAAGTGTCAGGTCTGGGTTAGTCAGTGCAACATCTGTCAAGTCTCGTCGGGGCTTTGTTACTGCATTAATGATCTCTATACAGTCATGTGTAGCTGAATCTGTTATGTTCGAGGGCAACAATGTGGCAGGATTAAGTATATTGCAGCGTCTGATTTCTATGTGTGGCTGGAACAATGTCAATTCATAACCTGTCAGTCGTGCTATAGTCAAGTGTTGAGTCTGTGTTCTGTTTAAAAGAACTTCCACAGAGTGTGGAACTTGTACTGTCAGGGGGTGTCCTAACACTATGGAATCGCTTTGTCGGATTGCTAGAGCTGTTGCTGCAACAGATTTTAAGCACGCAGGCAGGGCCTGGGCTACTGGGTCTAATGTACTCAAAAAATAAGCACACGGCTTATGTGAACCTGCTTGGTCTTGTGTGAGGACAGATAATGCTGTGCCATCACGTTCTGTAACGAAAAGTGTAAAAGGTTTGCTGTAACATGGTGTCGCTAAAACTGGTGCTTGACATAATGCTTTCTTTATTTCATCAAAAGCCTGTGTGTGTTCTTGAGTCCAAGGGAGGACAGTTGAAGTCGCTGCCTCCTGTGTTGTCAACTGTATAAGTGGCTTGGCTAGAAATGCGTACTGGGGAATCCATTGTCTGCAGTAAGAGGTGAGGCCAATGAAGGCCCGCACTTCCTTTTGTGTCTTGGGTTGCGGTAAGTGTGCAATTAACTGAATACGGTCAGGTGTTAGCTGTCTCCCCCTCTTGGACAGCAAGTGCCCAAGGTACACCACTTGCTGAACACAGAATTGTAACTTTGAAGGGGACACCTTGTGTCCCTTGTCAGCCAGAAAATGCAGAACCGTCAGTGATGCTTGTTCACATTCAGGTTTGCTACGGGCGGTGATCAACAGATCATCGACATACTGAAGTAGGGCAGTGTTAACTGGCATGTGAATACTGTCAAGTTGTCTTTTCAAAGCTTGGCTGTAGATGCTGGGGCTTTCTGTGAATCCTTGAGGTGCGCGTGCAAATTTGAAGCTGCGGCCATTTAAACAGAATCCGAACAGATATTGGCTTTCCGGATCAATGGGGACACTAAAGAAGGCGTTCTTGAGGTCGATTACAGTAAAGAACGCTGCCTCTGAATCAATAGCAGTCAAAAGGGACGAAATGTCGGGGACCACGGGATATTGTGGTACAATACATTTATTCAGTTCTCGTAAATCGATAACTAATCGATAAACTGGAGGTGCATTCGGGTCAGTACGTTTAAGAATCGGAATGATAGGGGAATTACATAGATTGGAGTCGGTTTCTACAACCACTCCCTGTGCAATGAGCTCTTCAATTATTCCCAGTAAAGCCACTACAGCATCGGGTGGTAACTTGTATTGTCGGATTCGGGGTAATGCAACTCCTGGCTTGAGTGTAACTCGGTATGGTGTAATGTGCATACAACCTACATCAGTTGGGCCTTGCGCCCACAAATGTTCTGGTACATTTTTCAATCTGACATCAAAATCTCGTAATACATAGTGACCCTTAAAGTCACGCAAAAACAATCTGAATCCTTCCGGAGAACAACATATCACTGCTCCTAGAGCCTTTAGCGTCTTGATACCTAACAAGTTTTCTGGACATGATTTCGTGAGTAATAAGTCTGTAGTACGTGACAATGGACCAACTGCTAGGGGAACAGGTTTCGATACTTCATTAACAATAGGCTGTCCTGAAAATCCAAGGGAAACATTCTGTGAGCCTGAGAGGGGTGCCCCTGGAACCTCGTCATGACTTATCGTTGTTCGACTTGCCCCTGTGTCAATCAAAAACTTTCTGTCTTTTCCTAATACTTGACTATGCACATAAGGACCCTCTTGATCTACAGGAACTTCAATGAGAGGCAAGCCAACCTCCCTCTCTAGGCTATTTCATGAGTATCGCTGATAATCGGGGTAATCAGACTGTGCGTACTGGTACATCTGCTGTGAAACTTGCTGTGTCGCGGCAATGGGCTGTGGATGTGGTACTGCTACTGTCTGTACTGTCTGTTGTGGAGCAGGCATAGGCTGTCCGTTCTGTGGAATATGTTGCTGGACCTGATCCTGTCTGGGTTGACGTGGTCTCTCTTTAGTTTTACCTGTTGCTATATTGTGTTTCAGAACTGTACATTCATTCACATAGTGGCCTGGCTGTTTACAATAGTTGCATGTCCCTTTAACAGGAGCCGACGTATTACTAGACTGTGTCATACCCCTTTTCTGACCATCAGCTGGAACTGACTGAGCAACTAACATTTTCATTTTCGTATCTTTCATACGTCTCTGTTCGTGGTCTTGTTCTTCCATAATTCTATTCTGGTGGTACTGTAACATTTGTAACATTTGGGAAGGCGTATTTGCTTGCCATGTACTTTCTACTTTCAAAACACGGTTCTTAACTTGAGGCAGGGAATTCGACTAATTTTGACACAAAGAGGTGTGGATATGACTCGCTACTTGTTTTCAGGCCACTGTTAATAATAAAACATTTCTCGAATCTGGAATAAAAATCACTAGTATCTTCATCGTGTTTCTGCTTACAGGCTGAGATTGCATCCCAGTCTTCCCTTTTAGTTGTTAACAGTCTAGGCAAAACCTGTACTAATAAACCTGGTAGTGCTTTAGCTTTATCTCCAAGGCCTAACCCTGCGGTACGGCCATTTTCCTCGACTTCTAATGCAGCCCAATCAATTTTTGTATCTCCCACCTCCCATTCTTTCTCTTTTAATTTCTCGTAAATGCCAGCAGGCAATAGTACCTTTAACATTTTCATAATATCTGTATACGTGTAATCGCCCATGAGTAACATATCTTTAATTTCTCTGTGAAAACCTGCAGGGTCTTTATCATGACTGGGCACTATTTTCTTCATCTCCAGTAATTCCATTTTAGTGATAGGTGTGTATACAAATACACGTTCTAGTGTGTTATCGTCTTTTCTGACCGGATGTACTTCCCGTAAGGAATTCTGTCTGTCAAAGTAAAACATTTTTCTTTCTGAGGGTGGTGGAGCTGACATAAACTGGGGTTTCAGAAAAGCGCTATATTTGTGTCTATGTTCTAGAATATCTTTAATCAAATCAGTACCTAGACCTCTCCATCTATTAGAGAGCAGTTCTACTAATATATCCGGTAAGGGACCTGGATCAGAGTGTTGGCTTTTAAATAGCGTAATGAGATGTTGAATCATGTATATACCAGCTAATTTTTGTTCATCAGGGGAAAGGTTCAAAAACGTCTGTGCTACTGCATCATCCTTATATGTACTGGAATTGTTAGCCCATTGTACTGCAGACCGGGCTAGTTCTTGTTCATCCATGGAATTGAGTACATGGTACCCCATTCGATCTTGAAGTATTTTATCGGTAGCCTGAAACATATGTTCAGGAGAACTCGGATTTGATATGGCAGAGAGAAAAATTCTTTTGCTTTCTGGACGTATTGTTTTCTTAAGGTATTTTCCCTTACCTACATATGCTATCGTCCCTTTATCTGACTGTTGCGAAGTTTCTGCTAGATCCTCTGTTTCCTCCTCCTCTTGCGAGGAAGTTGGATCGTCTAATTCAAGATCTTCGTCAGGTGCTCGCTCGGCATGTATATCTATTATTTCTTTGCGGATCTTTTTAACCATATGATGTACTTGTTTCTCCCTATCATGTTTACCCTCTGACATATTCTGGCTCCATCTAATCAGTCTATCCATCTCACTTTGCGGAAAACCTGCCTGATCTTGTTCTCTTATTACACAATTTACCAAAAACCGCATTATTAAACCTTTAGTCTCAACTTTCTGATGTGACATGGCTTCAGCAACAGACTCCGGCCCTTCTCCTGTTCTAATAAAATAATACAATTTGTCTAGATGTTCTGGCATTCCTGGTAGTAGCATCAAATAGTCTGTAACGCGCCTCAAACGGATGGACGCTAATAACATGGGGCCGGACGTACCAGGCACTGAGTCATATCTGCAATCTGTAAGTTCTCTTCTAAGTAGTTCGGCCGGAACGCCTTTCGGTGTCCGCGCCTTTGCTAAATCTCTCATTGTAACTCGGTGTATCTGTGGGGGTGTTTGATAACCTCCTGTAGCACCTCCTGAACCGGAGGCTTGAGCATAACCTGGCAGTACTTGCTGTAGCTGGGTTGGGTCCTGGACCACGCCAGTCCCAAAAGGATTTAATGGATGCAGTTGTTGGGTGCCAGGGGGGACAACGGGAACGGGTGCGGGTAATGGAGCTAGAAGGATCTGCTGTTGCGGACCTGGGGGCGGATGATCATGGGGTAGGAGGCCGTCAGCAGGTGCAGGTGGTGCGGGTACATGGGAAGGTACGGTAGTATATGTGGGAGCTACATCGTCTAAATAGGACGAAATAAAAATGTCTACTGCGGTCTTGTGACGTAATTTAGTCAGAACCAATGGAGGGGGCAGATCCTTTGGTATTTCCGGAGTGGCCTTAGGTAAACCCTCGGCCAAAAGAGGATACATACCATTCACAAGAGTGTTTCGTTGTCGGTCTACTTGCTCTGCTTTAACTCGTATTCCTTCTTCAACTAGTACGTTTTCTCGGGCTTTATCTGAATCTTCTCTGTGTTTTTCTGCTTTTCTGAATTCTTTCTCTGTACGTCTATGCGATTCTTTACGCCACAATTCTATGGCGTCTTTCTGAGATTGTCTGGCCTTCTTTTTCCATAGCGCTTCTTCTACTCTCATGATGCAGTCTGCATCCCATGTCCCTGTAACGGGCCATCTATATTTCTCGTCTAGGTTCTTAGTATAATCGGCCCATAAATCTAGATATAAGATGGCATCTAAGCCATGCTTATGGTACATAAAATTTCCTGGAGTGTCCCTAGGTGGGACAGGAATCGCTTCCTCTAGTATCCCTTTCCTAGTTCCTATCTGTCTTAATTTGGAAAACAATGGCATCTTGATATTTGGTACTTGACACTTACTTGAACCTTAACACAATTTTACACAGAAACACAGTAATGTAGATCAAACAGTCACTCATACCACGACATTAATCACATAGAAACATTTTGAACACATATTGACTATGCTTGAATTCTATAACGAAAACAGAATCGAACCGTTGAAGACACGAATTCACTTGACACGAATTACTTGATATACTGCTAAACAGTACAGATACACTGCTAAAACAGTGCAGACCGGGTCTGTGTACCCAAACCCGTCTTGACCGGATGCATAGTAATGCACCCGTCTAGATGCGTCCCCAGCAACGGTACTCACCGGGAAGCACGGAACGGAAGGCCTCGGAAACTCGTCTGGACTGGACCAGACTGGACTCGACTCGACTCGACTCGTGACGTCACAGGCACGTCGGAACTGGTGGGCCTCTAGACACCTCGGACCTTGCTCTCTCGGCTGGGCTCTGGTCGGGATCCTCCGCACTCCTCAACGGCTCGCTTGGGTGTCGATCGCAGTCTCAGTCACCTCCGTTGGCCTGAGGGAGATACAGGAAATCCTGCGGATACGCGTAATTGTCCGTCTCGGCTGTGGCAGGGGGCTAGGCCTGCAACGCACCGCCGGCGCGTAAGGTGGGGGAGGGGTACCTATTCGGGCGCCAAATTAATGTGGTAAATAAGTATTTACCGTCGGAATTTCTATGCGGTAAAGTTCAATAAAATAACTCAATCGGAAATAAGAGGCAGAGTCTGTGGTATCTGAGTTTATAAGGGTTTTATTCCATAAAATGGAATGGTTCGAACCAGGGTATCATGTTCCTTTCACCATCAAGGATCAGGAAGGGATAGAGCAATACTTTATTGACAGAATACAATATTTATAGTAAATGCATATAATGGTGATGGATACAGAAGGCGTAACAGCTGAGAGAAACGAGATAAGAACACATGTGCGTAACAGAAAGGCGTGCACGAGGGCGTACACAGGGGTGTGTGCTAGAAACGTCACATGAAAGTGTCACAAGTGGGTGGATACATAGAGGAATCTTGCAGTGTCAGCAGAAATCTGGAGCAAGGATGCGCGCGCAGCAGCATGACGTGTGACTGACGTGGTGCTGGAGGGTGCAGGGGACTTGACATTTAACACTAGAGGAAAGAGACAGAAGTCTGGCATGTCAGATCGATTCGTTCCTAAATCATATCTGATATCTTGTGTTTGGGGAACTATATTATCTAGAAGTAAAGGTCTCTTGGGCAGAGGCTACTCTATACTGACTATTAATGCGTGCATATGTGACTTCGTGTCTGCGTGTAATGCAAGGGGCCATGGGCCTACCATGGTAACGGGAGCAATGAATTACTTGCATGGAGACAGAAAGACCGGGCCCTTTGCTCTGCAGCCGGGGAATTGTTTATCTATTCTGTTAGACTGGAATGTGTTTTCGAGGAGCTGAGCTCGGCTATACTGATAACTCGAAGGCAAAATACTGTCTTTGGCAGGCAAGCAGGCCGAGCCGGGCACCGCTCGCAACGCAGGGAGTAGGACAGAGGTCAGGGATGTATCCCACGTTGCAGCTTTCAGGAGACAGAAAGCAAGAAAGGGCTCGATGGCAGAAATCAGGGCCTAGCTCTGCAGGGCTAGGAAAACGTGAAAGTGCACCATGAAAAGACGTTGGCAAGGCATACTTAGGAACTGAATTATCGATCCATTCATGGTGGATCTGAAAGAGGACATGTTAACGTTAAACGCAAATGTATTTGCGTTTTCATAGCTGGTCGAGGAGGGAAGTTACATGCACTTTAAGCTCGTACATGGAGACGGTGGGGTACACGTTAGGGGACATTTCTTGACTATAAAAATTCAAATTACCTCAACTGTATCCACCACTAGCTGGGCCTGGGAGAAGCTACCAAGACTTTTGGGGCTGGACCTGCTATACTCACCGGCTTTGCCGCTCCCAAACCCTTCATGGCTCCCCATCACAGGAGAAACACTAGTACATCGCACGTTGGCTACATTTGATATCCAAAAGACCAGCGATCTATTCCCAAATGATCATGTCTTCTGTATGTAAGATGACGCCCGGTTTCAAGACAGCTCTTTCATGGGTGCCTTTATAATGCAACGCATGCACTCCACATTACGAGCCGCACTCCCTACATATCCAGTGGCGCCAGACCCTGCAGCACCATTAACACTGTTAATTGAGAGTGAGACGGGCACTCATCTCATTTCTAAAATGTATAGTTCATGTACCAGTGTACGTTCACTCACTGATGTTAAAGTACGCACTGCTTGGGAACTTGATTTAGGCCGCCCCATATTGAATGATCAATGGGAACAATGTTGCATGGTTACGAAAGAAGTATCCATCAACAGCAGGAACAAACTCCAGCCTTGTCGCACAAGATAGACCCTTCTAGGCCACACCATTGTTTGAAATGTTCTGCCCCTCATGCAGACTTTGCCCATCTTACATGAACTTGTTCAAAACTACAGCCTTTTTGGGAACAGGTTCATGCTACATTAGGTGAAATGACTTCCCTGTCGCTGACCCCACTCCGGAAGTCGCATTCATGGGATACACGGTCGACTTTCCCAAGAAGGTCAGGAGGTTTGCGGCACTTGGATTCCTGCTGGCTAAGCGGGAGATAGCACTAGATGGGGCAAGAGAACTGCTTCCACATTACAGGCCTGGCTGCGTAGCCTGGCAGATTGTAATGTAAATTGTGAAATTTACGCTTCCCTATTGCCGAGCTTTTCTCGCCCCAAAGACATATGGGGCCCATATAGGGCGTATATTGCTGAGAGCACTGCTACACAGATTGAGAGCGGCATTGTACCAGAGGGGGTGGGTTGATGGGCTACAATATTGGCATTGATTCTTGTTATTTAGTGTGCACTAAACTCACCTTTCGGTTATATGCACATCTCATTGGTTGGAACACAGACTACCAATTGTGAAACTGCTACATTGGATGAAGAATTGACTTGTTAGTACATTTGAGATCAGGCGATCCAGGGGCTTGGAGTATGTTAAATTCCTTTACTATTTGGACTAGTCTTCCACTCGTGTTGTCTAATATTGTGATTTGCATATTGCTATGTGATGAAACGCCTGACAATGTACCACACTGAGATTGTTTACTTCTTATTGTATATTAAAATTGAAAAAAAAGGTTAAAAAAAAGTTTGTGAAATTGAGAAATATTAATTTCTATACAAAGTAACTAAGCAAGGGATGGTATCCACGTCTATCTTATGGCTAAATTAGGGCTTCGAATATGTTTGTTTAATGTTTGTGGGCTCAACAACTTTAATAAAAGGCAAAAAGTTGCTGCAGAGCTCAGGGTGATTCAACCAGATCTTGTGTGTATACAGGAAATGCACATACCCTGGGGAAAACATAAGGTTTTTATTAGATCTGGAGTATGTACTTCTAGCCACTTCACAACAGACAACTATGAATCATGGGGTGGCTGTGTTGGCTTAACCAACTGTACAAACTTCGGGACGTATAACTGTAGATAGTCATGGGCGGTGGGCAATCTTGGAATGCATCTCGGGGACTCCAAATTTACTTTATGTACATTATATGGGTCTAATTTGGATGAAGCCCCCGTTCTCGAGCACCTAAATATCGAACTTGCATCATGGCCCACTCCTCTTGTGTTATGTGGGGACTTTAATATTAATTTGGCACAGGGCGAACTACCAGCAGGCATTCAGAGTTACAAGGGCTGGAAACCTAAGGCATTTAATGCTTTACATCATCTAATATTGGATCATGGGTTAGTTGATGTCTGGGGTATGCTTAAAACACTCTACCCTGGCTATAGGTTTTATTCTCATCCGCATGATAAATTAGTTTGTCTTGATTCTTTTTTTATTTCTCCTTTACTGCTAACAGAAGCAGGTCTTCCCGCAAATTATCTCTGACCATGCTCCAGTTGTCTTGGACATCAGAGTTTTGGGTAGCAACTCAATACCAAGGGTATTCACGTTTGATAGAAAACTTCTTTTGGATAATAGTTTTGTTGAGCATATGATTAAATGGATCAGGGATTGTTTTCTAAATAACCGTTATTCTAAAAGTTGCGGGAATGTTTGGGATACCTTCGAAGCTTGTTTTAGAGGAGAAGTGTTGAGTTTTGGATTATACAGACAGAAACAGGCCAAACGTATAATCCAGGAGCTGTATGATAAATTGAAACTAGCAGAGAGAAACCTAATTTGTGGAATCAATCTTACTGAGGTGCAAACTAAAATGGCTAGATGTAAAGCTAATATTAATATGACATGGAGTAAAGAGATTGCCGTAAAATACAAGCTTTTTAAGAAAGATCGTTATGAGTATGGGGAGGTTACAGTCGCTGTCTAGCTCAAAGGCTACGTTTCAAAGAAGCATCACAAAGAATTGAAGGTATGAAGAACGCTTCTGGTAGATTGGTACATGATCCCCATGAGTTCTTAGACATTTTTCATAGTTTTTATCAAAAACTCTACACTGAACAAGATGGAGAACTTTGGACTTTTGGATGTGAAATTTCAGCGGCTAGCTCAGGAGGAGGTTGGAGTATTAGACAGCCCTATAACAATGGATGAGCTAGAGCAAGCATATAATTCTATGACTCGCGGTAAAGCAGCAGGGCCAGACAAGCTTCCTTCTGAACTTCATCTGATTTTTTTTCAAGACCTTTACATTTATTTTCTGGCAGTATGCCAGGCCGCTCAAACTGGTGTGGCACCAAATCATGGGATGACGCTACTATTATTGTATTTAAAAAGAAGGGCAAGCCATCTGATCTCCTGGGGTCTTATCGTCCAATTTCACTTACAAACTGTGACATGAAGATCTATGCGAAAATTCTTGCGAATAGACTGGCCAAGGTTATATCCCCCTTAGTTTCCCTTAGACAGCATGGGATTATCCCTGGCAGGGAGATGGTGAACCACATAGCGAGAGTTATCACCATACTTGGTATCACTCAAGTGGAAGCCAGAGACGTCGGAATAGTGTTGGTCAATGCCAAGAAGGCGTTCGACCGCGTCTTGTGGAATTTCCTGTGGAGAGTTCTATATATGATGGGCTTTCCTCAGGGAAACATCCATGCTTTGCAGGTTTTATATCATTCTCCTGTGGCTCGGATCTGTTCTATGGGCCTAACATCTAAGGTAGTTCAGATCCCCAGAGGTACATGTCAGGGCTGTCCATGCTGTCCGCTCTTGTTTGAGCTTTACATCAGTCCTTTTTTAGACATGCTTGAGCGGGGAGCCAGGAAAAGACCCTTTATGGTGGGGCAAGATCAGTTCCGAGTCTGTGCACATGTGGATGATATTGCCAACATAACATCTAACCCAGTGATGGCGTTACCTGTAATTGAACATCTTGCACACAATTTTGGCCGTATGGCCGGCTATAAGCTCAATACGTCCAAAACCCAGATTCTTTGTACTAATCAAAACATCAATAATGAACCTAAAGTTGTTAAGGAAGTTATTTATCTGGCTATCAAGATACAGGTGTGTCTAAAAGAGCTGGTTGATGTCAACTGGGGGGCCATCACTGGAAACATTAAACAAGCTCTTGAGAGGTGGCGATGTCTCCATTTGTCTTTGGTTGGGAGAGCCAATGTTCTTAAAATGAATGTCTTGCCGAAAGTGCTATACTTTTTTAGATCAGTACCTTTGGAAATATCCCATTTGCAACTACAACATTTACAATGTCCTTAACCTAGATTCTACCCTGATATAGAGGGGGTGGTCAGTTCCTGGATTTGCAGTATATTATTATGCCTGTATTTTAGCCAATATTCGACTTTTGTTAACTGGGGAAGAAGTGGACAATCCTGCTGAAGCTCCATCAATATATCAGATGGTGCTTGGGACTCAGGCAAAAATTGTCTCTTCCTGAGAATTTATGGTAGCTACTACAAGAGAACTTGTTTTAAGATATTGGGGGCTGTCTATAAGGTTTGGAAGACAGTCCGAAAAAATCTGCAGATTGACGGATTTTCATTTTTTACACCCGTCTGCTGTAGGGATTCTCCCATCAATATTTCACAACTGTGTGGCAGGGAAACTGAGACTGTCTCGAATCACACAATTGAGACATTTTATGGATGCGGGGTGCATCATATTTCCTTCGTGGACTTGGCGGTTAAGTACCAGCTCCCCAAATGCCGTTTTTTAAAATATCTTCAGATACGTGATTTTTTAAACAAGCATGTCACGACCTTAAAACCACATAAGATAGTTGAAGCTATTAGATCTCAGGGAAGAATTGGGGTTCTCTATAATATACTACAAGCTGCCAAAACCGATGATCTTGAGAAACATAATCATAAGTGGGGGAGCTTCCTTGGAATACAAGCTGTGTTCTTAGAGGACACTATTGACTTAGCAGGTAACATCTTTATGGCAGTAAACCTAAAAACACAGCACTATAAAATAATGTTCAATTTATATTATACCCCCGCAAAAAATGGGGAGTCAGTATGATGGGAAATGTTTTCGTTGTGGTGCAGATGATGCCAATATCTTACATGTTTTTTATTCATGCACTAATTTAGCTCTATATATACAACATATTGAGAGGTTCTTATCAGAGGTTACGGGTGTGGTTATAAACATCTTGGCTTCTGTCATGTTATTGGGTACAGGGGAGGATTTGCGTCAAGGGACATTGATGTACATATATAGGTATCTTATTTTTGTAGCTATGGGGGTAGCAAGGCTATGTATAGCATCTACATAGCTTCACCCAGAGGCACCTTCCTTTGTAGTGTGGCGTGCTAGGTTTTATTATATATTTAACCTAGAATTCAGTTTGTACTCGCTTAAAGGCTCAAGGAAGCGTGCGCTGGGTATGCAAATATGGGGTCCTATGCTTGATCATTTGACTTTTTGATTTTATTTTTATGGTATGGAATGAATTAATATGTATCCATCCTTGGCTCCTGAATTATGATTTATTTGTATGTAATGTTTTGATACTGTGGATTTTCAATTAAAAAAAAAGAAGAAAATAAAGAACCGTCTCAGTGTCACTTTGTGGTCGGAAGTTGTGTTGATTGCAATTGAGACACGGCAGTAGCCAGGGCATACTCAGAATTTGTCAATAGTTTTCATGAACGGTTCCATCAAGAAGTGCTTTTTCAACAGAAGGAAGGTGGCACAAGCCTACTTCAATAAATCTAGGATAGATTGATCTGAAATGAGCAATTTATTAAATAATGAATGAAAGATGCAATTTATGCAAGTCCCTCCTAAATAAACTAAGCTGACATTGGCCTGGTGGGCAAGAGGTGTCATTGGTAAATTAAAAAGGAGCCAATGTCTTTGGCAAGGGGATCTCATTGAATGGAAATCTATGCCTAAGACCTGAGGTGTCCCAAACCTCACCATTCATGGTACAGTTATCCTTTAGAGGCAGATTACTGCCTCTAATGGATGGAAAGTAAGAATAAAAGTGCTTGTGAATCACCTTACATTACATTTTCAGCAGCTCAACATGGCATTATTATGTAAGGTATTTCTAAGAGCTTTCAATGATCTAAACAGTTCTTTAGAGGTGTTTTCACTTCCGTTGTTCTGGTAGACACATGTTCTTTTTCAGATATAAAGCTGGGATTCCTTAATATTAGTTGGGATCTGTGATTAGAATCCTTCAGCCATATCTCTGCTTTCCTCATCTGAGATCATCCTTTCCTAAATTCTGCTGAGGCCCAGGAGTTGGGATTGTTACCTCTCTTCTTGGGCGGCCTTTCAAAGGCATATAATACAGTGGCGTACTGTTATATCAAATGACTAATCACTCAATATGGTTTTCACTTTTTATTTATCTACTTATTATCCAATCCAATAATTTTTATTTCAGGAATGTGCCATGAAAGAGACACACATTAAAGATACAAATGCAAGGGCCACAGAAAGTTAAAATTAGCATCAACCAGTTAATAAGGATACAACATACCACCACATCATACAAATACAACTAGAATTCCTGCATGGGCCCCACAAGTACATAATATCATAGATCCAAGATAAAAATCCATATTGGTATAAATAATCAATTCTGGAGTTGTACAATACCATAAAAGTACCAATATAATTTGAAGCAGCATTTACCCTGTTTCTTGTCAACCATGCATGAAACAAATGTGGGGTTGTGTTGGCTTGCAGGATTCTAATAGCTTCCTCATTCCTTAAAGTGCCTAATTCGCTGCAAATGGGTATCACTCATTTTTCACGTGGTCCTTTGTAGGCTGGACAAAAGAATAACAGATTGGTTGGATCCTCCCTCTTCTAGCCACACAATTGGCACTCCTGCTCTATAGTGTTTGGTATCCCTGACATTTCAACTTAAAACTGTTGAGGGGGGATTTCCATGTCTGAATTGCACATAAAGTTTTTTAGCTAAATTCGTCTCTGTGTTGTCAAAGAAATTTTCCAAAAGGAAGTATCCTTAAACATTACAAATGAGATAGATAAAGTGCCTTGTGCATGCATTAAAAGAATATTGCGTTTTTAATTTTTAAATTGAGTTTTCAACTCATTTGCATTGTTTGTTGGGCAGCAGCCCACTGGATCATGCAAAAGTTTGGACATGCCACTCTCCTTAAAAGAGTATTTAACAAATTTGATCAAGGGGTGTTTAAATGCATTCCGATGGTGTGGCACAAGAATAATTAACCATGCATTCATGAAACTTCTCTAAAAGGTAATATATATATATATATATATATATATATATATATATATATATATATATATATATATATATATATATATATATATATGATTTACATTGTAAATGAAAGACGAAATATAAGTTATATGTACACGTTGGCATTTTCCAAATTTACCCTATACTTACATGTATTAATTTTACCTGTATTGAAATAACTGGTAGTGCTTCAATGATATAGTTGAACTTACATGCTTAACTTTTTCTTCAATGTATGATCTACTAATGATATGACTTTGCCGTATATTAGCTTAAATTCATGTAGGCCTCATGCTTAAAGGGAAATCTCTGGCTGGTGTAACCAAAGCATATGGGAACACTCCACACTATTGCCACTAGTATTGAATTAATAATTGTTTCCCCTGACTTTTCTTGTACTGTGCAGGGCATTTGTTACAATCATTGCTACAATTCAAAACAGCTGCCTTGGAAAGTGCTTTTGATCTTACTAGGACTTTTCCTCAATGTACCATTATTCAATGTGTCACATGTTGAATAACTTAGGAACTGGGTAATCATTCCACCTATTTTTCCAGATTTTGTGTCTTCTATACTGTCGCATCACACTGATCCTATACAAACTGACCAATGGACTGAGTGGTCTGACAAAGTGATGCCAGCAGGTATGACTCCGGAACTGACTGGTCATAATTGCCTATCCTAACGGAACTTTGAGTCGTTGTCCTCCTGGGGCTTCGTCTGCTGCTTTTTTGTGTACCTTTATCAAGTAGAGTAAGAGCGGAGAAGTTCCATTCGTGCTACTGTGACCTTTGCTGTTTCAATAGTGGACTAAGACAGATTTCTTTCTTATCAGAGTGGACTGGCTACTTGGAACTTTGCTGAATTTTCATGATAAGTCTTTACAAGGCTTACCTGGCTACCTATCCGCACACATGCATCCGCTTTATGTGTTTGGGGGTCAACCTAGGCTGAGTGAGACTGCCCCTCTCTGAATTCCTACTTTTTCTGAGATCTGAGCTTTGGTATTTATTTAATTAACATACTCTGATTTCAAATCTGAATGCTAATTTAATAAATGTAAATCATGTCCCATTCAAAACTGATAAACCAAATTGACTAACGTAAACTGACTCTGCTATTCTGACTGATAGACTTTTGTGAATGTGCATTCATTTTGCGCGATACCCTATGACAAAATACAACTGTAAAGGAGAAGTTTTTAATCATCAAATCCTATGCTAATATTATTTATTGCTATAACGGAACTTTTGTCCTGTATAATCCTTGCCCGCCTACATTTCTTTAGGAGATTTGGCATTGCAGTGATCATATATTATAGCTGTAGCATTTTCCTATGATTTATGTATATGAGTTTAAGTTCCAGTTTGTAAACAGTTATCCTATTCCTGGTCCTCATTGGGTAACTGGCATTTTTTTACCCAAATATCCAACCCTTCTGAGCAGAGAGCAAGGTCTATCGGAGGACAAATTATTAAGAAAAGTATAAGGGCCCAGTAAACACTGAGGGCCAGATGTAGGTAATTCCCATTTACAGACTCTTAAATACCGAATTTTACCGAATCGGTACTTAAGAGTCTGTAAATGGGAAGGGAGCAGATCTAGGTAATTCCGAATTTAGGAATAGCGAATCTGTAAGATTCGGTATTTACCGATTCGGTAAATACCGAATCGGTATTGCCCATTGATTCCTATGGGCCTTGAAGCCCTGCACCATTTGGCAGGTACGGCATGGTGCCTGCCACGTAGTGCAGGGATATGCAAGTGCCTTTTACTGGGCATTGTGGCGGATGCTGCTGACTGCATCCCCGTCGCAATGTTAGGGATAGGGCATGTGACTGCCTCGGTGGCGGTCGCATAGTAATGATTTAGGGGGGTAGGCCGCTTTGTAGGTGGCTGGTCCCACTACCACAACAATGGCCGTCGGACAAAAGTCTGACCTCCATTGTAATGAACCCCTAAGGGCCTTTATGAGAATTGTGTAATAACAAAAAGAGAGGGAGGGATAGTCACTCTTATTCCCCCTATTTAATATCAATAACAACGAAAGGTTGAGAAAAAGTGAGAAGACAGAAAGGTATCAGCCCCTCCCTTTGAACATACAGAAATACACAGGGCAGTGAGCATAGACATAGTGTCGGTCTCATTTACTCTGAACCTTTCTTAAAACACAATACCTATAGATCGCACACCTAGGTACATTGTGCGCCTGTACTTAGTAACAGGCTCAATAAAGTTTTCTGGATCCACTTCCACTTTTGCTAGTTAGCGTTCCAGCCTACGTGCCTCAGACGTAGCACGCCTCACGTGACACGCCCCGATCACATGATCAGTATCAGTTCCTGTATTTGAATCCCGTGAGCGGACGCCGAGGAATCATTTGGGTCCGAGGATCGGAACTGATAGGTGGCTTGCAGGAGAGCACTCTTTAGAAGTAAGTCGGCTGGGGCATTTCCTTGGGTGGAAACCGAGGTCTGGTTTCCTCCTACTCTGACATCATTTCTTTTGTCCCGTACAGACCGTAACAGTGGCTCAAGCCCCCACCTGGACCCATGGCGTGAATTCAGTCTATACTTCATGTAAGCCCTAGCTTTTCCATGTTTTTTAGTTTCTTTTAAACTTCACTGCCATTTATATGTTAAACGCAAGTTCGTCCATCACTCGCGCTTTCACGGGTTAGCCACTGTCATGAAAACTCGTTTACATCATTGATAATGCATAAACCGTGCTTGATGAGTAGCGCGTCACTGGTAACTGGGTGCCACCCTTAAAAACGACCCCTCCTCATGCGAATGTGAAACACGGAGTGGCAGTACTATTTTCACCATGATTAACACGAGTACCCAAAATTGAGGTTTTCGCTAGTATACCTCTAAATATGTTATGGTATTTGACAGCATGAGGTTTTGAACAGACAAGACCCACTGAATACTTGATTGATGGTATTCCTGCGCTCACCGAGTTGTTGTGTCTGTTTTATATGTGTTCTCTCTTACAGAATTTATTAGCTTTTTGGAACTCCAAAAGGCCCCTACGGTAAAACCGTGAGTTTACCCACTACATCCGCCACAGGTTAGGGTGCGCCTTAGCGTTCTTATACCGCCTTGGAGGTTCGGTCCTGCCGAATGCTTCGCAAATTGCACATCTGGAGCAGAAACATGTTGACCACCATTTACACTTAGTTTAAATTGGATGTGCCTGGTCAATCTAGCCAGTTAACAAACATCCGCATCACTTGTTTTTAATGATACCTGGGTTTCCACTATTAAAATTCTTCTGGGGAAAACCAAGGCATCTTTTAACTTTCACTACTTCACTGTTGCACTTTACACCACACCACGAATACCCGCTCCGCTGTAATTCAGGCGTCGTAGTACACCAGGGAGGCATTCGGCCTCTAATGTACCTGAAAAATATTGTTAGAGAAACTATAGTTGCACAGAATATTTTTTACAGGTTATTTAATATGTATTTTTTGTAGTTTGTTTTATTTTAGTTGTTAATTTTTGTGGTAGTATGTTTTTTAAATCATTTTACTTATTTGTATACAATTACAAATATATATATGTTCAGTTTTATTAATGAGTATAATTAATGAGTATGAATTTATGTTATAGGAGCTGAATGTTAGGTTTGTAGAGGATGGGGTGGGGAGATTATTACAATTTAAAAATATGAATTTGATTTTATGTACATTTTGTATAAATATGCACATTTTTCTCTTAAATTTTTCTAAAGATATTTTCATTTATAATTATAAATAAATATTGGTTTAAATGTATGCAATTTGTTTAATTATTTTCAAAATAAACATACATTTGTGTGTATGTAATGTACATTTTAAAGTTTAAGGAGCGTGGCTTCAACGACCCAGGTGGCGGTTACACCTTGGTGCTCCTATTCAGGCCCCTTTAATCCAACACAATCTGCTGTGCACCGCACTGCAGGACTGCCTGGAACCACCCCCCCAACCCCTCCCCCCCCCACCCCACCCCCGAGTCCAGTGCACGGCTGAAGCGTAGAGGTTGAGCCCAAAAACCAGCTTGGCTCCCATCCTGTTCATGCCCTAACGAGTAACAACGGACTGGGTCTACCTCTGAGGCATGGCATGGACCTGCCTAGACGACGAGGCCAGAAGTGAGTTCCCCGGGGGCAGCAGAGAAGAGTCGCTGAGAGGCCCAGTGAGGCGCCTGGGTGTGCAAGACTGCAGTAGTGAGGTCTGCTGGGCCCCTAGTGACAGGAGATGGTGAACCTGGCTTGGCAACACTAATAGGAAGGCTGCTGGCAGATGGCCACAGCGATTCCAGGGCACCTCGGTTGGCCCCTAGCCCTATAGTCGATCAGACAGAGGCCGTCTGCCCTGGGCTGAGGGGTGGACACTGCAACAGCACCGGATGAGCGTGAAATGACAGTCCACCATTAGGAGACTGTGGAGAGCTGCCTGATCCTTAGGCCAACCGCTGGAAATTCGGCCCACTGTCTGGTCGGAGGTCCCAGATGACTGACTGTGAGGCAGAAGATAGGCGGTGGGAGCTGGGAGTGCCAATGCCAACCCCGGAAAGCCCTTGAAATGCGAGCCTGGTGGGGGACAGCTGCTGATGTATTGAGGTGGCAGCTCATGTGAGGGCAGTCGGATGCTCTCTGGGTCTGGGTGCAGTGCCACCCCCCCCCCCGCCACTGTGTTGGGAACCGAAGTGAGGTAAAGGTGCTCAAAACATAAAACAGCAAATCAAGTCGTCTATTGTGCCGAGATGCCGACACCCCTTTAGGAGGCAGACCATCTTCTGTACAGAATTGTACCATGAAAGCAAGGACCGTTTGTGGTTGCTAATTATTTCACCACGTTGGTTGCCTTAATCAAGTTTCAGCTATGGCGATTGAGATTCATTTCGCCTCGTGACCTCTCCATTTAGGGATGAGACATAGACCATTTAACTTTTGGAGCACACCATCGATTGGTGGCCAACCTAATTACTGGGGCAATTTGCCTAACGAAATCTAGGTCCTGCCCCCCTCCCCAAGCTCCGTCCTGAAGAAGACCCGTAGCTGAGGTTTTGATCCTCCCTCTTCAGCGTTGAAACGTTGATGATCTCCCCCCATACATTCTTTGATGCCTGCACCCCCCCCCCCCCTTTTTTCCCCGTCCTCGTCCTGAAAGACTATGAACAAATCGGATGATTGATATCCGTGGGGCAGGATGAACACTAAGGGAATAGTACCTTAGCATCTCAAACCATTGGATTTTCTTTTTTATTTATTCTTTTTCTTTCACTTGAGCACGCATCGTTGCACTTTCTACTACATCTGGCAGACCTTTCTCAATCTCATATTTTTCATAAATATGTATATGTGTATATGAAATAAATTGCGAATTTAATTGCCAGAAATTGGTTCTGTTGTGGGTATTATCCATAAGACTGCAAGCGCATTTGTTTTTTTGTTTTTTTTCTGTTGCTTTTTCTCCTTATTTTTCAGGATCCAATCCGAAGAATTAACTCAGATTCATAGTGAGTGTTACATTCAAATGTGTTGATTAAACTGTGTCTAGGACCATTTTGTTCTTTATACTATCTGATACACAGGTCCTTTGACTCTGTCTGGGTCATACCCCATTTTCTTAATGGCTTCAATTGCCATGAGCGGATGACCTCACCAAGAACTTGAGGGAGGCTGTTCACGGTTTGTGTAGTGGCTTTTGCACTGGACCCGTTTGTGCTTTAGGAGCTTCCTGCTGGTCCTGCAGAGCAGCCATGGTATTTAGAGCTTTGAAAGGGCCACCAGAGCTGCCAGTCACCAATACACCATGGCTAGGACCTTGTTTCGGAGTCTAATCACAAAGACCGAAAGTACACCTAGACTAAGATGTAACAATGGCCTAGAAATTAGACTGGGAGCGAACTGCTACATATATGCCAACATTTTAGAGCAAGAAAGTGGGAGATTTTGAAAATAAATCTGGGCGAGTGGATTTTCCCCATTGATTACTATCGAAGCAGAGGCAATTTCAAGTGGGAGACAGCTAAAGTAAAGCCATTTTTTGGCTTCAAATATTGTGAGTCTAGCGCCTGAATCGGGTTTGTTGCCATATATGCTGTTAACAAGCCGAGATCCGGTGCCCCTAGAGACTGAACTATAGGACATAGATACAAGATAAGCACTGGTTTGGACAGCCATTATTTTAATCTATTGGGTAATGGTTGAGTTCCAGGTCTATGTTCCCTAAGCCACTACAGTAATCTTGGGCTGCTGGTCACACTTACCGAAGACACAAGCACTGAAAGGGTGTATTTGTTGTTCACTTTTCGGTGCCACAGTAGATTCAGTCATGGGACTCTAGTATAAATGGCCCCACTCAAGGCCGGCGCTAGGCATGGGCAGCTTCCCAGGGCCCCACGCCTGCTCACAGCCAGGGGTCCTGGCATTTTGAAAACTCCAGAGTTTCGAGGTGCATGGGCCCCCACTAAGAGTTTATATTTTTTCTGTTTTCATCAATTTCTCCAGCTGGTCCGTCTCTCTGGGCCTAATCGCTGCATCTGCATGATGATAACATCGAGTAGACAGGTAATTAAAGAGCCCTTACGTGTGAAGAGCGTCCTGCCACTCAGACTGAAAAGCAGGATAACCTGCAGGGCGCAGAACAAAAGATAGAATGACAGTGCATCACAATGAAAACCGCTCAGCTCACCCAGGATGAGGGAAAGGGAGCAGAGGGGTGAATAAAGGTGTAAGACAAAGAGAATAAAGTGAGAGGAAGGGGAGATCACATAGGTGTGAGTACAGCAGCCAGACAAGAGGTGCACGCAGAGGAGCTGATTCAGAATGTACAAATGGTTGAACATGGCTTTAAGTATGCTGGGTCCCTCAAGTCTTAGACCCTGTGGTAAATTAAAAGAGACATTGAAACAGGCTTCAATATTGATGTCCTTTCTTTACTTGCAAAAACAATGATCCTGTGTGCACAATAAATGTATAACACGGTAGTCGGGTTGGACTGGCCTATAGGGAAATCAGGCAATGAATGATGGTCTAATCCATCAGGTTAGTATGTCACCGTTTTTTGGGCTGTTTGTTGGCCTGCTTTATGGTCAGGGGAGCAAATGTTTACTGTTTATTTTCATGATATTAAAACAAACATTTCCTGCAGCAAAATCAAATCCATGTAGTCTCCCATACCTTACAAAAAATGTATACGGCATGTCTTTACAAGTTTAAAAACTGCCCTAATTTGCAAACATGGGTAACTTTTCTAGCTAACTAATTCCCTAATGGGGGGGCCCTTTTAATTCTGGTGCTGGGCCTATTTCCTGACCCAGTCTCACACTGCGTGTTAGGGTAATCCATCACAGAGATTTTGTTCCTCTTTATATATCATTTGCCTTACGTAATCTTGCATTCCCCAAGTGTTAGCTATTTCTAGGATGTGTGTTTCTGTATTTCATTTCACAGCATATTACTCTTGTATGGGGCACACATCTTAGTGAGTTGCTTCCAGGTGTTTATAACAGGCTAGAGTTGAATGCTTTGGAGTTGAGAATCAAGCAGTATAGCTTTCACTCTGCACCTGTCTGTTGGTCAAAAAGGTGTCCAGAATACATGATTATTCAATACATGGCCTCTCTGCAGAGAACACAGAGCAACGGCCCCGTATTCCAGTTGCAGATGGGATTCTGTGCAAATGTGTGTTAAGGAGGTACACATTGGTCAAAACAGTGACAGGTGGAACGTAAAATAATGTATTGGTAGTCTTTTACCTTAAACAGCTAACAGTCATTGACAAAACCAATATTCCTGGCTGTTTCTAGATGAAAGTCAGTTGTTGCCTTATATTTCCAGATTCGATTGCAGAAAGCAGAGGGAAAGATGAGAAAAAGAGTAGAGCATTGAGGGGGATTTAAAAGGGTCAGCACCAACAAGAAAAGAAGTAATGAGGCTGGGGGAGAGATGAGAGTTGAAGGCGAGTGTATGGATAAGATGTGTGGATATAAGAGAGACAGAACCAGCAGGGGAACATAAGCAGAGTGGGGAGAGAAGAATTGGTGAAAGGTGGATGGAAGAAAGCAGGACCACAGAGGTTGGGTGGGATGAGACAGGAGGGGAGAGGTGGAAGTTATAGGGGTCAGAACCAGCAAGAGAAATTTGAATCCTAGAAAAAAGAAGTCCACTCCCAAATCTCTTTCATAAAAAGTAATCTACTCATTAACAATGTGCCAGCTTCTGACAACTCTAGGAGTTTGAAGTAGCATTTGTGCTGGCTCAGATGATTTGTGGCTGACTCTTGATCGTAGAGTTAGAGCAGCCTTAACACTACTAAATCTTAGCCCCACATTTGACACGGTTTTCCAGCCAATGCTTATAAATCAACTAGTACAAACTGGAATTTAAGTATCCCCCTGGAGTGGCTTACCTCTATCCGATTTGAGAAATCTGAATCAATCCACTCACCACCTATTTCTATTATGTTCTAAACCTTTGACTTGTGGAATTTATTGGGTCTCCTCTGTTCAATCTATATAATTCCCAGTTAGCCTTACACATACAGTGCTTTGGTTTCTTGCTGATATCTTGCACATATTGATACCCAAACATCACTTCCGTCAGTGACAATCTGGTCTTTGCCCAAGAAGATGTTTGGGCTTGTATGCTAATAGTTGATTTCTGAATGAAGACAAATTCATTAAAACCTTAGTGACAAATCAAGGGTTCTCATTTTTAAAGGAGCTCATACCAAATGGTGTTCTCTTTGGTGGTTGGTGGAAGTAGGTCAATCGCCCACATTGGTGGAGCCAGCAAAACAAATCTTGGATTCATTTTCCAGCATCTTCTCTTTTTTTTGGAACAGATTAACCATGTTTCATCCACTTGCTTTTACTACATCCATAAGCAACACAAAATCATCTCTTTTCTCCCCTCTCACTACCCTGGAGCAGTTCTGCAGTCAGTTATCTTCTCAGTAGATTATGCAAATGCCCACTCTCGGGCTTCCTACCTTTTAGCATTCAGTACCCTTCAAATCATTCAGAAACATGCTGGGAACACCTTGTTGTTGGCATTTAGGCTAACCAGTGCTAAAGTGTTTGCGCTCCTGTGCTTCTCTTATCAGTTTCCCATCACAAAAAGTACTGTTTCCATCCTATGTTGTGGAACTATTTTCTTTTTCCATGCACAGTGCTTATTTGCTTTCTGCTGAGTGCATGGCTCTGCTGATGTGTAGTCATCTATCTGTTTCTATATGTTAGCTTGCTTCTACCTGTTGGTTGCTTATTATTATTAGCTTTGTGCTCACATAAACAGCCTGACTTTAATATGGAGACAGGACATTAGAAAATTAGAAAATGTGGGCCAATCATAGCCCGCACCGGTCAAGTGAAGGCAAAAACTGGAAATCACATGTGTATTTACTTCAAGGTATGAGACCAGTCACAGATATTAAAGTTGTTACTTTTATAAGTTGTGTGTGGTTTACCTTGATGCTGATAAATATTAATGGAAAGTAGATCCTAATACTAGGCTTGTATTTTAAAATAGATTTCTGAAGAGCATTTAAGCACAGTTTATTACAACTCTGAGATGGTCACCAGGTTAAGATGACCGTCGCCTTGTAGTATTCCAATAGTAATCATGTTAGTCCTATTTCTATGTCTCTGCTTTACAATGCCCGCTCTATGGGAGCTGCTTCGGTTAGAGTGGCTTGCACCGTAGGCTAGGGGAAGAGCTCCTGCGCAGGTAGAGGCCGCTGCGGACACGGGAGAGGGAAGACGGCTTAGTTGAACTTCAAGCATGCTTTTGTTGAATAAGGGACATGCTGCTCAGGATGCATTGGGTAATATACTTGGGAGAGTCTGGGGTAGGAGACAGCCCCTGAACCCCTAATAAACCCAGAATGTGGGGCTGTGTTGGCTACTCTTGCTTTGATTTGCCTAGGGGTTCTCTTCCAAAATGCCACTGACACGTACTAACATATAGCATGTGCTGCTTTTTTAGGTCTTCTCTCACGAGGGTTTGTACTTTCACCATCTCCATTAAATTTGTTTTCTTTTGTGGCCAGCACAGGTAATGAATGACTGGATAAAAATATTTGTAAAGCGCTACAGGTACCCTTCTAAGTTCCTGGCGCTTTGGATGTTTGCTTGCATTCACCTGTTTTACAGCCCGAAGTGCTGCAGCTCAAGATTCTGGCAACACTGGCACAGTGCTATCAACTGGTCTGAAATCTTGGTCCAGTGATCTGTTATTACTTGGGCTTATCCCACCAGGCTAAGAAGTATCACACAACAGGCAGAAATTAATGGGTTACAAGCTGGTGTGAAAACAAAAGCAATGGCTGTGGTTGTGTTTTGCAGCCTTTTTTATGTGGTCTGCCGATTCTACAGGTTCATTTGTTCATTTTTGTCTCTTGTTTGTGCCAGGTCTTCAACTAAAGCATTCATGGGCCTCTCTGAACTCAAGCAATAAACATAAGTAGTTGTCAGGGCAGACTGAGAAAACTGAAAGCAACTTTGTATATAGTGTCCTAAAAAAGCCTCTGGAATCTCTTTGATTTCAATGACTTTACTTAGCTTAGAGAGATGCATCTCTCCTCCCCAAACTATGAGCGAATATAGCAGTACTTGGTCATTGCTCCTGCCATAATACTTCTGATGCCATATCACTTCTCCTGCCTAGTCACTTCCCCTGCTCAGTCACTGCTCTTGCCCACTCACCACTCCTGCTCTTGCTCATGCCTGGTCACTGCTCCTCCCACATCACTTCTTCTGCCCTTTCACTTCTCCTGCCCTGTCATTACTCCTGTCCAGTCAATGCTCCTGCCCAGTCACTGTTCCTGCCCAGTCCCTGCTCGTGCCCCTTCACTGCTCGTGCCCATTCACTGCTCGTGCCCCTTCACTGCTCGTGCCCCTTCACTGCTTCTGCCCAGCCACTGCTCCTACCATGTCACTTCTCTTGCATGGTCCCCCTTCCTGCTCATACCTGCTCACCGCTCCAGTCACATCAACGATTCTTGCCCTCCCCAGCTCATGGTGCCTGCACCCTCATCGTGCCATTATTTGTTTATTAATAACAGAAACATAGCAGCTAAATATGTTTCGAGGCACTGTTTGTAACACATTATTAATCACATAGGCAAAACTAATGCAATACCAATGCTTGTAAACTATTGTAAGACCTACCTCCCCTTAGGATAGCTTAGGGTTACCATATTGCATTTATTAAATATTAACTTTTGTGTAGGAGCAGATAAGAATTACATGTTTGGTGTCCAAAGAATTGTAATTTAAACCCCTCTTTAATTGTAAAGTCGGATTTTAAGTCAAGAATGTTGGCTTGTTCTTGCCCTAACCATTTGGTGCCTGCAGCCTGTTTCCTGGGTCATAGGACTAGGTGTAGTTGGCCTTTGTGTATTCCTCCCAGACAGTATCACAATAGATGGTCTGGGTGTTGGCAAGATCGATCTTCCTGGCTTGATGGAGGGTGGAGCCGTCACCTACCACACTTGTACCTGAAAGGCACTAACTTAGTTCACACACAAATGACTTCACACTAGCCTGTTGTGCCCCCAGTCAGACTGGGATCAGGGAAGAGAGACATGAAATTCTAGGCACCTGTGTATGGGGAAACTCCAGTAACGTATCCCACTTCAAAGGGGCATCAGGTATAAAAATGGTAAGTTCAGGCCTACTCTTCAGTACATTCCTGAACCTGTGGATACTACAGAAGCCCTGCTGTTCTGCTGCATGAGGCCTGCCCTGCTTGCTGAGAAGGAAGACTGGATCCGCTTTCTTCCTCCCAGGCTGAGTGACTCCAAGAGTCAGCTGACTGACCTCATGTTCAGAGTTACATGGACATAACAAGCTCGAGACATCCATCTATCTGCCCAGCTGACCTGTTGCCTGGACCTGCAACTGTAAATGGAACTACCTGAGCCGTCGGCCTCTACAAATGAGTCCCTAATCCTAAAGAGGTGCCCTTCAGTTCTTGGACCATTTGCTTTAGTCAGAGTACACTTCTCTAACTCAAAAAGGAGAAATCCTAATAAAGCTTTGGACTCTTCGGGACCGCGAGCAGGCCAGTTTGAGCCAAGATCTTGAAACCACACTGACGGCCAACCCATATCTACAGTGAACTTTCATCTTCGCATTACAGCAATTGGCAGTGACGACCGGCAATGCGAGATCTGCACTTTATGCTAGAGCATTGACAGCGGTGACTGCCAACGCACATCTCCATCAACTTCTTCTCGCTACAAAGATGACTGTCCGCAGCTTGTGGTCTGCTCTACGCACTACAGTGACGACCATCTGCGATGCACTCCCTGCTCCTCGTGCCCTCCTCCACCACAAACGGAACTCTTCACGCTGGACTTTAGAAGGTAACTTTTTCGGCAGGACCAGCCCAAGATCCATCATGGTCAGTTTGAACTTGTGACTTTCAACCGGTCGTGCACGACCAGATAACAGCAAGTGCCCCTTTGTGCTTTTAAGCACTATGCCTACCTGAATTCTCTGAAATTGCATATACTCGGTTCTACTGATTGGATTTTTGTTGAGCAAGATCTGCTTGCTCAACAAAGTGGGAGGAGCTAACAGTTGCTAATAATTCTGGTGAACACATCCTGACATTTACAGACTAGGAACAGCTGCAAGGACAGCTGCAAGCTCAACTGAGCATGTGCGAAGGTGGAAGATGCTAAACATAGTTCGTTTCTAGGCAGATTACAAGAGCAGTCAACACTGAGGGAGGACAGAGCACATGGCGAAAACATGGCAGCACATGGCAAACAAGATGGCTGCCAGAAATACAAAATGGCTTTTTAGCTCATGCTAACAAATCCCTCCAATCTTTAACACTCCAAGTGGCAGAAGAACCCCTACCCCTTCTCCTGCTCCATTGACGACCCCACCAAGCAGACCAAGTTCAAGGGCATGAAGAGCTACATCTCCTACAAGCTGGTGCCAACTTACACTGTGCGCCAGGTGCACCGTCGCACAAGCACTTCGACTGGCTCTACACCCGCCTGGCCTAGTCCATGCCTCCCTCTCCCCCTGTTGATCTGGAGCACCGCAGTCCCTTCCTGGGCTCAAGCTCCACCCTGTGCCGCCTCTGCAGGAGAGTACCCCTTGTGTTCGCAGGGCTCAGGCCGATCTGAACGGCTCCCGGAGCGGCCTTCTCCTACCTCTGTTACCAGCCTGCTGGGACAGCGGTGTGACTGTCCCCTTCAGAGTGGCTGCCATGGGCTCCTTCCCATCGGTAAGGCTTGGCTGCTGTCTGACTCCACCACACCATCACAGTCGGACCCTTTCACTCACCTCACCCCTGGGCTCAGACTCCTCACCCCTGGGCTCAGACTCCTCAACCCTTAGCTTCTCACCCTCCACAGATTGGGGGATGAGGTATGGGGGTCTGGGTCTGACCCACCTCACCTCTGGGATCCCACCGTCCATAGATATGGGGAGGAGGCATGGAAGTCTTACCCCTTCCGCCACCTCACCTCTGGGCTCTGCACCGCCGATAGATTGGGGCAACTGGCATGACAGGTTGAACCCTGAACCATCTGACATCTGGGAGCTGCACCGTCCATGGATAAGGTATGGCACTCTGACCCCTTCCCCACCTCACCACTAGGCTCTGCACCGCCCACAGATTCGGGAATCAGGCATGGCAGTCTGACGCCTTCCCCACCTCACCACTAGGCTCTGCACCGCCCAGATTCGGGAATCAGGCATGGCAGTCTGACCCCTTCCCCATCACACCTCCGGGCTCTACACTGTCTGACAAAGGAGAAGGGTACATAGTGCAAAGTTATAATGGGCTATAACACATGCCAGATGAACTGAAAGAAAGAAACACACACCAGGGCCCCAGGAAGAGCTTTGTTTTTTGTCGTGTTTTCCAAGTAAAAAAGAGCACTTGTAATTAGGAGTTCATTTATGTAAACAAAACTTCGTGAGACCATAAATCACATTGTTATGTTTAACACCCTCTCCCTCTGCCAAACAGCACCACTGCAGGGCCTTTCCGAAAGAGGGTGGAGGTGGTAAATGAAATGTAAAAAAAGAAATTTCTTCCAAGATCATAAACATCAAACAAACGAAAGTGCACAAAGACACAAGCATGCGGCGTGTTTATATATCACCAACTCATTAAAAAAAAACAGTTAATAGCAATACAGCTCAGCTGTAACATATGTAATGCAGGCACTTTATAATAACAAATACTTTGAGTGTGCTGTGTGTGTGTCTGTGGCTCTGTGTGTGTCTGTGGCTCTGTGTGTGTGTCTGTGGCTCTGTGTGTGTGTCTGTGGCTCTGTGTGTGTGTGTGTCTGTGGCTCTGTGTGTGTGGCTCTGTGTGTGTGGCTCTGGGTGTGTGTGGCTCTGGGTGTGTGCGGCTCTGTGCGTGTGCGGCTCTGTGTGTGTGCGGCTCTGTGTGCGTGCGGCTCTGTGTGTGGCTCTGTGTGTGTGTGTGGCTCTGTGTGTGTTTGTGGCTCTGTGTGTGTTTGTGGCTCTGTGTGTGCGTGTGGCTCTATGTATGCGTGTGGCTCTGTGTGTGTTTCGCTCTGAGTGTGTGCTCTGTGCGTGTGCGGCTCTGTGTGTGGCTCTGTGTGTGTGTGTGGCTCTGTGTGTGTGTGTGGCTGTGTGTGTGTGTGTGGCTCTGTGTGTGTGTGTGGCTGTGTGTGTGTGTGTGGCTCTGTGTGTGTTTGTGGCTCTGTGTGTGTTTGTGGCTCTGTGTGTGCGTGTGGCTCTGTGTATGCGTGTGGCTCTGTGTGTGTTTCGCTCTGAGTGTGTGTGTGGCTCTGTGTGTGTGTGTGTGAGTGCAAATGCAATAGGTCTCGCATTTGCGAGAGATTAAGCTATTGGCATTGTAAATGACAATGCCATTTATTTATCTGTTTTCAAAACCAACACATAAATACAAAATTTGTCATTTACAATGCCTATAGCTCAAACTTTTGCAAAGGCGAGACCGTTGCATTGTAAATGATTGTTAGATATTGTATCTGTCAGACTCCCAAAGTAAGATAGGAGGGCATCATAACTGGAGCTGTGCAATGCTTTTATGTGACTTTTGGCAGAAATAATACCAACTGCAATTCCAAATGTACACTGAGAACACGTCCATTTACAAGTTGAGGCAGAGCCTAGCACCAGAATCAAATTATGTACTGCTTATGGAACATATGCTCCAGGATGACTGCATACGACAGCACCAAATCTGACACCATGATCACCTGATGCAGTTTCCTTATAAGGCAGGGTTCTCCAAAAGTCTGTCCTGGAAGGCCTGATCAATCCAGATTTTTAAGAGAACTACATTGATCAAAATGGGCATATTCTAAATATCTAGCATGGATCCGTCCCGCCAGGACCGACTTTGGGGAACCGTGTTCCGAGGCCTAAACAACTGGTCACAATACTCCATCTTGCCCAGATAGTGAAGGAAAACTAAGGATCAGATCTAACTCAGATCTTACATTCTCTAAACTAGATCTTACATTCTCTTTACATATTACCACCAACACAAGTAATGCAAATTTCCCCACTTATAATGCGAATAGCAATCTCACTGAGACAAACACATTGGATTTAGTTTACTGTGGCCCTACTACTATACTGAATGCACTATGTAGAACATTACGCATGTAGAAACTTAGGTTGATTCAAAACAAAGGCTAACTCTAAATAAATGTAATCATATTTATCCATGGGCATTTCACCAAAAGGGGGGTGGATCTACCCCCGTTGGGAGGAAGGCCTAGAATAGTTTTAATAAATGGTTTGTCACTGTAAGCAAAGATACACACTTCAGTTATCCAGTCCAAGCTTCTGCTTTAAGCCAAATCTATTGAAAACAAGCTCTGACAAAGCCAATAAGTCTTGTCATGTTGACCTATCGTTTTGCCAAAGGGGTTTGCCAATGCTGTGCGGAATAAGCAAAAATGAAGAAAAGAAATGCGATGACACAGCAGCCCCTCCTGGCAGCCACACTGAGAATGTATGCTACAGAAGGATGCAGGCGCCATTTTCTTGCTTTCCTTTTTTTTGATTGACCAATCTCATATGATAGACGCCACTTGGATTGCTAAATAAAAATTCTCATTTTATTATCTCGACAATGTTGGTTGGAATCCAAGGCGACCTGGCTACAAATGGCAGCTGCAGGGCTAGCTAATCAACTAAAAATAAAAACATTTTAAGTAAAAGCCCACGAGGGGTGGGAAAGCAAATAAAAGAGCACATCGGGTGGAAGCGGGGAGGGGTGGGGCGGAGGGGGTTAATATGGATGCATGCAAAACCACTTTTTGCAATAAAGTGCAGTACAGTACAGGTACAAACAGCAGCTGCCAAAAAAAAAGTTACAACGTTTTATCTAAAGGACTGCAATGAATAAAGGCGCAACGGAGAAGCAGGTGAGAGTCATGTGAAGGGGAATGATATTGGTGGAAAAGCAGCGGATAATGAGAGCAAGAAAACACGTGCACTTTTAAGGTCTGATTTATCAAGAAAGTAGTTTCCTAGATGTGAGCAATGCAATGATACAAGTCAGCATATCAAAAGAATAGAGAAAAGGCTATGCTCACAGAATAGACAAAAACATGAAGAGGAAGACAAGCCACTGAAGGGGTCTTAGCCCACTGTTTATGGTATTGACCACACAAGGTATTTCGCAAACAGAGCTGTATGTAGGTGAGACATAAAACAATCCACGCTGTCAGCAATTTACACTTTCTGGCAGCAATTGTACTAGTAAATGATTCTGGAAATATAAGCAGGAGTCCAAGGCAGCTACCTTGTTTAAGCTGTTGCGCCTCTAACAAGATGCCCAGTATTTGGCCTCTCCAAGTTCCACAGTAGTCATACTGTGTTGGGTTGTTACATACTACAAGATCATCAGAAAAGTCCCCCAGTCTACTGTAAGACACAGATGCAGGAAGTCCCCCGTCTCTTGAACACAGGCACCAGTGCAGCTTGCACAGCTCCATGCCACAAAGAGCACCATCCATTCTAACTGGACACAGCGGCGTCGCATATTGCTCTCCACTAAAACCAGGCAAACTCATTCATCCCCAGAATAACTCATATCACAGGGGTTTAGTAGATCTGCAAACTATAGGAACAGCTTTTGCCACCAACCAGTAGCAAATTATTGCATGTAGTCCTCTGCTATTGTGTGAAGAGGCTTGCGATTTCGACCGAAAAAGCCTATTTGGGAACTTATGAGCTTATAAAAACAGTGCCATTAATGCTGAGCAAGGGTCACAAACTAAATCCGGCCTGAGTGGAAGCTGGCAAGGAGAACCACACTAAACAGTAATGCGTGTGGTGCAATTGGTTTAACTAAATACATATATGCAGCAATAATAAATACATAAAAAGAAGGAGGTATCAACAAGGAGAATTGGGATGGAGGGGTGGTGAAATAAGCAACACGAGCAAAACTTTAAACAAACACATGCAGTCACACGGACTGCTTCAACAGTCTGTGATATTTCGAGAAAGTCACTAAGAACAAATCCTGTGTCAGGAGGAGAAATTGAACCTCAATCAGGTCGGGAGCAGTGGACGGGCAGTGATTACATTTGATTAATCTTTGCTTGGTCCCTGCTCAACCAAGGCAAACAGAACTGACGTTTCAGCTTTAGAAGGCAGCAAGGAAGATTGAAACTGAAGGCCACAAATGCAAGCAATGGATGGGCAGGCTGTAATTCTTTTACTGAACACAATAGTGTAGCAAGCGAACTCATGGGCACACAGACTCGACCCTAAAAACAGGTACCATGAACGGTCCGGAAGCAAAAAGAGGCCGGGCCACAAAATCTGCAAACTGTCTTTATCATAATCCACACCAGATTATGGTGGGTCGTTTTAAAATCACTGTAAATTTCATCTGGACTGACAGCTGATGAATACTTCAAGGCAAGACTGTCCGGTTTCAGATACTTTAAATGAAGCAATTGGACCTTCAAGAAAATTAAAATAGTTCATCAACAACCTAACCTATGGCTAGAACAAGGGAACAATTCTGGAAACTATGCACTGAAGCAACTTTGTAACCAGACTCTCTACAGACAAGAAAATCTAGACTCTGCCAGATAAGTAAATACAAGTGTATGTTATATCAGACAAAAAGTGTACAACATTCCTTATTCCACAGATTTAATATCTATTGGATTTCCAGGTTTAACCAGTCACAGGTACACAACATATCAGCAAGTTTGAAAGCAATTTAGGAGCATTAAGGAACATCCAGGAGCATTAAGGAATCCAATATACCAGGAAACAGTTTCTACATCTTTTAAAGCATGTTCTGTTAAGTGTTCATGTTACCTCTGATTTTGAACCTTGAAGCCTGGTACAATGGCGACTCTATAGAGTAGTCCTAGCATGAAAGAGGATGCCCAGTGTAGACAAAACAAAAATAGTTATCTTTACCCAATCCTTCAACTCTAACAATCAACAAAAAAAGAACTTCCATAGTGTTCCTTTGTTTTCTTCATGGGTTTTAAGAACTATCGTGACATCATTCACAGAATGGTTTCTTCTATGAACTGGTTTAGGAGGGAAATAATTACTCATCTGGCCAGGATAAGAAATGAGAGTCCTTGGATTGCACTCCCTGGATGGTGTTGTGTACCACCACTCTGCTGTGAAAGGTGAGGAAAGAACATATTTGTCAATCATTTAATTCATTTACCCATATCAAGATGATCAATAAAAGGTATTAAAGGTAGACTTTGAATTAACTTTTCATATGGCACTTTTTTACACAATTGAATGTGGCAAGCCAAGTAGACCCAATATTAACACCTTGAATGAAACAAGCCTGTATTCATTGTATTCCTTATTCCCGAGACCTTTGAAATAAACAAATGCTATCAATAAAAAAGGTCTGTCACATTGGTGTGACATTAAATACATTTAAAGACACATCCCCAATACATAAAACGAACACAAGACACATAATCAACAAATCACATGAAATATGAATCTTAATAGGGGCATTACAGGGTACATAGAGGCTACTGCTCCCCAATCACAGTGGTTGAGATTGTTTGCCACTGGTCTCATGTGGGACGTCCTACTATGCCTCTGCCAACTGGTTAAAGTACACCCTTTTCGCCCTAGTTTCTCGGGCTAGCAAGGACAAGCAGTCCAAGGCATTTTAGGGAGGGAGTTTGGGGAGAGAGTCAGAACTCAAATAATCACAAAGTAGGTGGTTTAATAGAATGTCCAACCCTATACTTGTCTTTTTAGAAAAAGGAAAGTATTCTGATCAAAGTAGAACTTCACGCAGTACACACGGAGAAAGCAATTTTATACAGAGGTACTACATGGTCTAGGGGTTCTCTGCAAAATGAAAACATAGAAATAATCACAATTTTAAGATTTCGTTTTCCCTATGAAGCGCAGAGATGTTATTTGTGTTATGTGATGGTTCCTCACGGCAGGTAGTGATGATACTAGCTCCAAGCAGGAGCATCCACAACATGAGCACAATAAGTGTGAAGTTCTACACCTAGCTCTCATCAGCCTTCAAGGATTGGCCACTATAAGGTAAACAAAAGACCCAGGCTTTCCCCAGAAATTCTGCTTTCACAGGCATCTGTCTCTGCTGACTAACCCCATTACTCCACTATTAAACAAATGGCCGTGCTTAAGAAGGGCTAACTCTTGCTTAAAAAAGTCAGATGGAATTTTAACGGCAATCATGTCTTCATCCCTTTACACTTTTGTGACTAAAGTTATACTCTCCATAGGAATATAGGCACTATAATTCAAGTGACTAGGAGCTGTTCCACAACCTCAGATTTGTGTCAGGTCAAAAACGGGTTTCCAAAATGGATCCCACTAGTAATAGCACACATACGCACTCACAAATAACATAGACTCCTACTACATTACACCATATATATACCCACACACACGACAATCACATAGGGATATCAGCACAGGGTCTGGTCATGACGTGGTAGTGGAATTTTACTTGGGCATGTCTGAAGGCATCAAGCTCAACAGGTTAAAGCCCTATTCAGTTAGCGACCACTACAAACACACTACACAGCCACCACTACTCACTGTACATAGCCCGGGATACACACTGTAATGTTGTATCCAAGAATATGTTGTTGGCATCCTTCCATGACCTCAAATGTCAATTTAAGACTTAGGTATGCAGCTCACATGCAGGATTTCATGTGAACTACACCACAATAAAATCAGGATACCAGATTCACTTGCAAATGGGTCACTCATGGTAGGAGTACACATCATTCACCATGCAGGGGGGCTTTCCTAGTCTAAAACAACATTAAAAATATTTTCATAAAAAACACCCGACAATTAGTATTGCCCATATATGTAGCAACTTGGATCATATTTCAAGTAAGCCTATATTTATTAAGCCAAATGTTTTGCTTTTAGTCTGCAAAAAAATATTTATAAATATGACTACAGGATGGGAGTCCTATAGTCCTGGGTAGTCTGTATGCACCTAATTCCGATCATGAAGCATTCTATGCCCGAGTTAATGTTGCACTGGCCGGCTGGTCTGAGGTCGAATGGGTGCTCGGAGGCGACTTGAATGCAGTGGCAGACGTAATTATGGACAGATCCCACCCTCCTCTAGCCGGCGCACAGACTCTATGCCACTCGAAAACATGACTTAATTATACACTGCCCCCCACGGGTTACTCACTCGGAAAATGTCGTGTTTTTAGATTCAATAGAACTCTCCCAGGTATCTGAAGAAAACAAGAAAATGTTAGCTAATCCTATAATGCTAATGAAGATAAAGGCTGCAATCAAGGACCTCCTCAGGAATAAAACTCCGGGGTTGGACAGATTACCTGTGGAATTTTACGTAATTTATATACAACTGGCCCCACAACTTCATAAATTATACACGGAGGCTATCGAGACGGGCATGCTCCCCTCCTCCCCAATACAAGCATTAATAACTTCGCTCCCTAGACCTGGGAGGGATCACTCTCTGCTAACTTCATACCGCCCTCTCTCGCTGTTGAACACAGAGTTTAAGGTTTTGAACAAAATCATGGCTAACCGCATACAACCCTTAATACCAAGATTGGAGCACATTGACCAATGTGGCTTTGTCCCTCGGCGTAGTACATCTTTGAATATATGTAAGTTATACAATACTATGTTTTCCTGTACTGAGGAGACCTCGAAGCAGGATGTATAGCTTTGGACCTTACTCAAGAGTTTGACACACTGAGTTGGGATTATATGCTGTCTGCGCTATCGAAATTCGGGATCCTGCATGATTATCTGCGCTGGATCCAATTATTATATCTGGATCCAATTATTATATCATCTCCCCACAGCAAGGGTGCGCACATGAGCTCACATTTCGGAACTATACCGAATACAACATGGCACTAGTCAGGGCTGCCCCCTCTCGCCCATTTTGTTTGCCCTCGCCCTCGAACCACTTGCCCACAAACTCCTCAAGGGAATGGGGGATAGACATCAATAATACTCATCATGCCCTGTCTCTTTAAGTGGACGATATAATTTTATATTCCAGGAACCTGCGGAATAATTTAAATCCTGTAGCAAGCTTGTTCACACAATTCGAACGCATACCCGGCTTAGCAATCAATTATGAGAAGTATCAAGCCTTACCCTTTGGTTCATCAGACTATACCAATTGGACACCGCACAATAACTATGTTTAGGGATACAGGTCTACAGAACTAAAACAAATTTGATCGAAGGCAATTTACATAAAGCAATCTGGTGCCTATGGGCACGAATTGCTTTTCGGACCTCACTCCCTCTATCCGTAGCGGGACGGTTGGCAAAATCCAAAATGGTCATGCTCCTGAGACTTTTGTATTATTTTGTTAATCTTCCCGCGGTTGTCCCCTGAACGGTATTTACAACGCTAAACACACTCCTGATCTCCTTAATTTGGGGCTCGGGCCAAAGGCTCCTGAGCCTAGCAAAGTTACTGCTCCCCTCTGACGCTGGGGGAATGCGAGCCCCTGATTTCTACACCTATTGCTTAGCTTCTCAGATACAATGGCTTTCCTACTGGATAGCTGGACGTAATTTACAGCAAATCGCATATTCTGAGCGTTCGCTAGCTCAGGGTACATTACATAGGCTGCTCTCCCCGAGCGGCACACTGCATCACACAGCTGGAACTCTTCTTAGAAGTGCAATTACCTACTGGAAACTGGCATTGAAGTACACGAATACTCTGCCTGAATACTCATCGAATATTCCCTTGCTAGGCATTCCAATTACTTCAGGTACACTTACCACTTGTCGTCTGGACCCATGGATGCAGGCTGTAGTGACAACAGTAGGAGACCTATTTATGTACTTACACACTCTGATTTCATAAACGAGAGGGGTGTTACAGATACACTGCTTCTAACTTATGCGAGCCTGACATGGTACGTCAAAAAATACTGGGCACCTCTTGGTGCAGAACCTGATACCCATGAGTTGGTTCACCTAATGTACCTTATGGGGACCGGTAGCCACTTAACCAGACGGTTTTACCGGGACATACATGCTCACCATCCTACCCCCCTCGCCGCCACACGTTCAAAATGGGAACTGGACATTGATAGTCCATTGTCTGACAAGGAGTGGGCAACAGTATTAGAATATCCAAAACGAATCTCCTATAAATCCCGTTTTAATTTCATCCAATACATGATCACACAAAGAGCATACTTGACACCCCATCTCCTACATTGCATATTCCTTGCTCTCCTGCCTCACTGTCCTAGAAGACTAGAGGAAGAAGCTAATTTGTTACATATGCTTTGGGACTGTCCTGCCCTGAGACCATATTGGGGAGGAGTAATAACTATCCTACAGGAAGTAGTAGGGAACATGGGATGGTATGAAGCAGAAACAAATATACAAGGTCTCTATAAAAGATGTAAAGATTTTAAATTACAAGCCAGCTTTGCGGACTTTGCCTTACTCCTTACTAAACGTGGTATCACTAAGAGGTGGAAATCCCTAAGATCCCCTATAGTACTCAGTTGGAAGGATGAAGTAGAGAGGTGAGGCTTGGCAGAGAGTGTGGCAATCCGTAGGGAAGAAAAAAAGAGGTCCAAGGAAGGTATCGATCGCTATGAGCTGGGACCAACTGTTGGAAAACTTCAAAACATTTGATACTCTGATATTGTAGGCGTTGAACTCAGGGACTCCATGGTTGCAGATTACCATATGTATATGTGTACTTCCGAGATTTTGCCTCGAATTGCGACATGTGCACCGACTTTGATACTAGACAACTGTTAACTAAACTGAAAACGATGTGGTCAGAACAGGTAGGGGGAGGGGTGTTAATAAAAAGTATGTTACTGTCAATGTATTTACACAAGTACTAAGGTAATGGCTACACAACACAACATGTAAAACTGATTAGTTATAATGACAACCGCTCAACTGACTGTCCGTATCGCGGTGACCATATCTTGTAGTACATGGATGCTTGTTGAAATGTCTTTTCTCATACGCAATTATCACACTACACATGTGTATGGTCCTGTTATGATTAAAACAACATATCTGTTGTTTCTACCTGTACTGTAACTGAAGACAATGAATAAAGTTTGTTTAAAAAAAAAATATATATATATATGACTACAGGATTTAAGAAATAGTTACTGCTACTCAAATCAAGGCACGGCAAGCAATACAACGGCTATACTCCACAGAGGGTGGAGGATTAATACACCAGGTAGTCATCAGCATGACAACGAGAGAAGTACTATTCTGGACTGATCCAAGATGTGAACTACACAGTCGATAAGCAATGACTGAAGTGGTGTAACTATTTGTTAGATATCGAGTATACAGCCAAGCCAAAAGGAAAACAGACCTTAAAACAAAGAATACTCAAGACATAAATATAGATCCCAGCAATAAAACATAATATGACTGAAAATCCACTGCAAAGGAAAACCAGCTGTACCTGAATCCTTTCTCTTTAGCCGTGTCCGATACAACGGTTTTACCTTCTTATAATTTTTAAACACTAATAATAATTACACTACAATTGAGCATGTTTCTTCATTTAGTCCGTCTTCTGAAAAATAGGGTAAGTGGCTCTCATGTCTTTGGATGTCTAAGTGGAACGAGGGACAGCAAACCAGCAACAAGCTAAACCTGTAACATGGGAGTAGCCTACAAATTCATTCAGTGATTAATGACATTTTAGGCTATTCTCCTGTGTTCTGTGATCAGAGTGCTGATCAAGAAAGGATCAGAAGTGGCTACCAGTAGAAAAGCTAACCCAGATGATACATTAGTCACATTTACACTTTCAATCAAAAATTTGCATGCTTTTTAAGTAGATGTCAACAAATCATGAAAATGCAAACAGGCAGTTTTTGATTTATTGAGTGCATGAGACTAAAACGCATAAAGGAATTATGCACCATTTAACAAACAAGCTTGGAATAGATAAAATAATGATCTGAAGATTTGATATGAGATAAATCAAGAAAACTGCATAACACTTAAAGAACATTTTTAAAACATGTTTAAGTCCTCGTAACTTCATATGAAGTGAAGCAATTCTCTACAATTTTAAGTTTTTCATCAGAAAGTAAGTTCTCTTCCCTGAGCTTTCCAATAAGAGCTTCTAGTGACTTCAATCTAGATAATGTATGGTTTTCCTGTCCTTCAAGAAATGCTATCTTAGCATTCAGCTTTGAAATTTTTTGCCACAAATCTTCCCTGTCAAAGTCTTGCCTGCAGTATGAATGCTCTATTTGTAACACTTCAGCATCAGAGTCGATATCATGGTTTGCAGAGTCATCAAATTCTTGGTTTTCAACAGCTATGAAGTGTTCAGCAGATACTAAAGAATGTGTGATCAGCGATGGATCAGCAGAGCAGTCAATGGGTAACAAAATAGTGATGATTGCTTCTTTATTTTTTAATATTGGGTCTGTAGTGTGTGTGGACACATCCATTTGCAAAGAATTAATATTACATTGTTGTACCGTCGACAAACTCTCTTCAAAATCAGATTGGTTATTTTCAGTGGAGGAAACATTGTTTAGTTCTGTTTTAATTTCCAGTTCAAAGCCATCAGACTTTTCAGTTTCAGCTTCAGTATTTAGAAAATGTTCTGGTAATTCTCGTAAATTCGCATTTTTGTCCCGGGAAGGTATTATTTTCATAAGGAGGCTTGTTTCTTGCAGACACACATCAATTGACTTCTCTACTACAAATGAGACTTTTTCTGTGTTGCCTCTGCTTGCTATCCCTCCTTTAGTGTCACCTTTGACAAGCACATCAAAGTTCTCTGCTTTTGCACAAGGGTCTGAACCGCTCCGAGATTCAGCAGCTGCACGTCTTTCTTCCCCAACCGCTGGCTTCATCTTTTTGAGCACTTGGCTTAAAGATTCTTGTTCCTAAAAGAATAACAATGAAATGATCAAGTATTGCCAAAAAAGTACAAAAAATTATTTAAGAAGAAATCGAACATTTCCTAAACCCTTACTTATTATATGGAATTATTTTTTTGTAATTACTGCATTAACCCCATAAATTCTCGTGATATTTAATGTAGTCGTCATGATCTGCAGATGGTACTTCTAATAAATATTAAAGTCGTATTTCTCTCTCAGCTACTAGTTCAAATCCAATAAGAATGGAACGCATGATATCGAAGGTGGTGGGTGGAGGTTAGGAGGGGGGGGGGGATGCCTGAGTCACTTTCTGTGCACCTGATGCACTTTAGACCTTAATGGGTCGCATTTTGGTGGCTAGCACAGCTATCATATATGCCTATATGCAACAAAGTTTATTGTTAATATATTGTACTTTTTTCCAGGATTTCGGGAATAATTATTCTGTTTACAATAGCTCAAATCACTTTAGTGCAGCTCTCAACAAATAATAGGTAAAGAGGTTTTGAAAGTAATCTCCTTTAATGCTAATGGATTGAATAATAAACGCAAAGCCCAGGCAATAGAAAGCTGGCTGAGAGGTCAGAGCCCTGATATTATACTCTTGCTGGAAACCCACTTCCAGAACATAAACAGAGCAATAGGATTTTACAACAATAGAACGGATTCAGCTGCGCACAGAAGAGGGTAGTGATATATGTGGGTAAACATGTACCAGTTTAGGTGAAAGCTATGCAGATAGATCCGGGTGAAAGGTGGGCGTTTGAAAACGGGAGATTTAATCAATCAAACTTTGCTATAGCAACAATCTATGCACTAGTTCTAGATAACCCGCTCCCTCTACCACAGCTTAAACAGGCCCTAACTAATATCCTGGTCAGGTTATCCTGGGTGGAGATTTCAACTGCGTTTAAGAGCCATTAATTGATTCCTCTACTAAGAATCAAAAACAAAATAAGCCGCAGGTGGCCATTGCCCTAGCCAATTGCAAAAGGGACTTGGATTTAGTAGATCCATGCTGCTCTCAGCATCCTAAAAAACAAGTTTTCTCACGTTTCTCTGCAAAATACAATACCGCTTCCAGAAAAAACTATTTCTTAATATTGCATTGACTGAAAATTATCACTCATGAATACATTCAAAATGCCTTTTCAGACCATGCAATGGTCAAAATGGAAGTTAAGGGGATGGGGCTTGAAAGAGTACCTAAAAGATGGTATTTTAACACAATCATCTTAGAGGGTGTAGAATGGTGTATAGAGGTAACTGATGAGATTAATAGCTGTTTTTAATAACACAGACACTTCCAGTGTGGGTATTGTGTGGGATGCTTTTAAGGCTATATTACGGGGGTTTACTACATCTAAAGAAATCCTACTACTGAGAAGAAAAAGAGTGAGATACAAGCTCGAAATCAGGCTGGAGCAAGCTACCAGAAGATACTCTCAAAAGAGGAATTTAGCTACAAAAGCGGAGCTCTCACAGGCAAAATCAGATATGCAGGAACACACTTATATGCAGGGCAATACTGCCAACACCGCTTACCTTCAGAGGGTATATGAGGAGAATGAATACACGGGGAAACTACTTGCGTAGGCAGGCAAAGGATAGACAGGTTCAAAACAGGATCCTATCATTGACAGATATTGATTCTAAGACCCAGATATCCACCTCTTTCAAGATTATTAATGCTTTTTTAAACCATTATCAGAAGATTTATCAGCAGGATCAACAAATAATGACTGATAGCCTCATGAGGTTTTCGGAGAAACTTCCTATTCCAACATTAAGCCGAGAGAAAAATCAAATGGTGATGTCTGAATTTTCTCTTGAGGAAATAGATACAGTAGTGACTTCAATGTCCAATGGTAAAGCAGCTGGGGAGGACAGCCTACCAGTAGAAATATAAAGAAAGTTGCTCCAATTTTTAACATACAATTGTTAAAGCTTGCCAATCACATATTAAAAGGTGGTGAACCCACGACATCATTCCACATGGCCTTGGTAGTCAGCATTTAAAAAAATAGACAAGACCAGGGTAAATATTAATTCCTATAGGCCTATAAGTCTCCTTTAACCCGGACCATAAAATATTTACAAAACTGCTTGCTAACCGGCTAAATAGGATCGTGGGATCAATTATCCACAGGGATCAATGTGTTTTCGTAGCAGGCAGACAGCTCTCCTCAAAAACAAAGTTCTTAATAGAAGTTCTCGACTATCTCACCCAGAACAAAATAGAGGCATATGTGTTATTTTTAGACACTGAGTAAGCTTTTCATCTGGTGTCCAGGGACAGCCTTTTTTTTCATTCTCGCTAGATTTAGGTTTCCGGAAAGGTTTATACATATAGTGAAATATCTATATAAGGAAGCCTCGGCACAAATAATTATTAACTCTAGAAATGTAAGTTGCTGTAAATAGGGATACACGGCTGTAGTAAAAGAGCCACTCTTGTGGTTGAGCACCCCATGATGACCGTCTACTACCACCATCTTAGACTGACTTAGTGTGTTATTTTTCCTAGCCTTAATGTAGGACGGCCTTGTATCAGTGCGAGACGTCACGGAGTAGAACAGTATATTTAATTATGAGTTCTTACTATTGGCTTTGACATGGCCTCATGTCAACTTGCTTCCTAACTCAACCTTGCTTTAAGCTTCTCTGTGTGCATGGCAGTGTTTGCCTAACAGACTCCATTTTCATAACTGACGCCATGTTCTGTGCGTGTACGTAGATGCAAAGTGCGGAGGGCATGTTTTTCTACTCAATTGTTTTTTGCTCCTCAACAACCAGAGTGAACTGAATATTATCTGTAGAATGTGCAACTCAGCCTCGAAGTCAAAATACAGAGGCTTGGCCAGCCACTGTCTTGGCCTTGACGCAGACTGGTACCAGCCAGCTCAGTTTTTTCTAATGAGAAAGGGGCAGGGTTTTCTAGAAGCTTTGTTCCACGTTGAATAAAGGTATTAAAGCTGGGAGCTTTCGTGGGCCAGGTGGAAGTTCACAACAGAATAGACCTATTGCTGTGGATTGGCACTAAAACTTGGGTCCCGACCAAACTCCTTCCTGGACTCTTGAAAAGGCATTCCTACAGCTAGAGTTGGCAAGGATGTTGCAGAATCAGTCGCTGAGGTGTTCCTAACCACACTCTCTCTTTCTCTCTCTCTCTCTCTTGTATATATTTTCTAATCTTTGCTACCTGTGTACATATTGCATTCTATTTCAATCGTTCATTTGAATTACTTATTTGATATGTGGGAGTCTCCCATGATTGATATATTCGGCCTGTCTTTCTAAAAAATTGCATTAATAAAAATGTAGGTGTTATTTTAACTACATTTGGGTGTGTTTTATTACCCCGCCTTAAGGAAGTGCTGAGTCTTGCCTTGCCTTTTGGGGGTGTTGGGTTAGGGTGTGTTCTTTTAGCGAAAAGCACATTCATCACAACGTCAGGGGTGTCCCTGATCACCAATTCTTTTTGCTCTGTTTATAGAACCCTTGGCAATAGCAATTAGACAAAAAGTGTTACAAACAGCTCCACTGCAAGGCATGTCTAATATAAAATGATATGCCGATGATATTGTTCTGTTCCTTAAACCCGGTGAGAACGTTCAAAATTAAATGTTTGCCATTTTTAAGGAATTTCAAGCACTGATTGGGTACAAAATAAATAATGATGAGACAGAAATGTGACTTTGCAATTGTTCAGACCGCACATTAACACCAGAACTACAGGTATTATACAACTCTAGGCCTAAGAGGTATCTAGGAATATGTGTGTCTGAAAATGTTAATGATCTATATATATTAAATTATGTTCCCCTATTGCAAAAAGTTATAAGTGCTTATTGGCAAAATGTAGCCAACACCGGTCTCGATAATTGGACAGATAGCACGGATACGAATGTCGATTTTACCATTATTTAATTTTCTGTTCTCAGAAATTCCTTATGCATTACAAATGTCATTTTTTAAAGAAGTAGATGGATTATTCTCATCTTTTATATGGACCAATAAGACACCACGATTAGCACTAGTCACTGTTAGACCTGGCACCTTTGGCGTGGGTCTCCCTTCCATTTTTGCTGATGTCGGAAACTTCCATGGATTTTATCGAAGGCTGATTCCTTCGTGATAAATATCTAAACACTGTTGACGCTGGAAACTTTTTTTTTGCATCAAGGATTAAACGGGATGTGAAGAGCTATTGTGATTATACACTCTTGGACTCTATGTGGATTAAAAGTGGACTTACTACTATCTACCCTGTTTGGACATTGTTGTAAATGAAATGATTGAGTGCTCTTGGTTTTTCTTGCAAGAAACCATCTTGCTCTGAACCCCAGCATCAGCTTAGCAACTAGGTGCCTTCCACCTTCGCGTATTGCCAGTTTTCAGAGGATCAGGTAATGACAGAAAGAGGCAGGATCTGGAAGGGGGCAGGATGTTGCCTGCATTCATCCTTGTTCTAACCACCTAGCCTCTTTCTGTTCTGAGATGCCGCTGGCACCTCACCTGCCTCCTTTAGGCTTTTTTGTGTAGGTACTACTCCTCCGCAATTCTCAGGAAGTAGAGAGCTGCTGGCTACAACAATTCATCTTCTGAGCCCTTAGGATGTCACCCACCAAGGGACCGGGCATGACAGGCTGCAGCTCCCCACTCACACCACCACCAGACTGCTCTCATGTCCTGGAAGATGTTGAAGGAAACAGTGAATGGCTGCAGAGAAGGAAGTCAGGATCATTGAAGCATGAGAGAGAGAAAGAGAGGAAATGATTAATAGTGTGTGTGCGATTGTCCTGAGGCAGAAGCCGGGACTTGTATGCTCCGAGTGTATTCCTTGCCTGTACATTTTAAAACTGCACTTTGATTTCGTTTTTCAACTAAATTCGTTTTTAATACTTGCCACATGTTAGACTGTCAGTTATCCTAGCGCTTACCCAGTCTTTGCTCCCAGCCCCACTGCAGCCGATTAAACGCTGCCTGGGCTTTGTTTTCATTGCGCCCGCCATCTTGGGTGTGAATAGGACGAGCAGTCTAGTGCTCGGCCTCTCCCACTCCAGTAACTATAAAAGACCTCTTCTCACACTAACACTGATTAATAGTGTGTGTGTGATTGTTCTGAGGCGGAAGCCGGGACTTGTATGCTCCGAGTGTATTCCTTGCCTGTACATTTTAAAACTGCACTTTGATTTCGTTTTTCACCTAAATTTGTTTTTAATACTTGGCACATGTTAGACTGTCAGTGCTCCCAGCCCCACTGCAGCCGATTAAACGCTGCCTGGGCTTTGATTTCATTGCGCCCGCCATCTTGGGTGTGAATGGGGCGAGCCGTCTAGTGCTCGGCCCCTCCCGCCCCAGTAACTATAAAATGGTCCCCTCCCACCGTGAGCGCAACGTACGGGCGCAGCGGGCGCACCGGCGGCGCGCCAAAGGTAAGCCTATCTGCGCCCGTCCGCGCCAGGTCGGGCCCAGGGCCCGGGGGCGCTGGCCGACTCATCTCTTACCCTGCCAACACCCTCAGACAGCTACAGCTCTCATATCCGCCGCCCTCTCCTGGCACAGTGAGGCGGATTAATGCCGCTGACCTTGCTCGTAGAGCATTCCACTCTTCCAGCTGCCGCAAGTATACTGCAGTGCTGGCAAGGAGTGAGACATCCGTCCGGGTGATGTATCTGAATACACGCTCCCTGGTCAAGCACCAATCCGACATCTTCATCCTGCTCTCCAATGAAAAACCGGATATATTACTACTCAGAGACATGGCTTACTGCTGATTCCCCCCTCGATATCTTGGCGGCCCTCCCCCCAGACTATTACATCCTTCATGCTGACCGTCCTTCAGGTCGCCCTGGGGGTGGGGTGGCAGCCATCATATCGAAGCAACTCAAATTTATCGCCATGGCATCTCTTGTTCTGCCAGAGGTAGATAATCTGGTCATCAGTTTGGAAACGGAGGCTGGCGCCCTCACACTGATACTCTTATATCGGCCCCCTTACTCCATGCCCTCATTCCCTACCACCATGAGTGAACAGCTGTCTAACCTACTGACACACCACGCCAGAATCGCTCTCTTTGGCGATTTTAATTATTGGTTCAATGATGACAAAGCCGGCCCCCATGCCACGGAACTGTTTGAAGCTTTTACCAGCCTCAACCTGACTCAACAAATCTCCACGCCCACCCATATTAAGGGTCATATCCTCGATCACATCTGGATTCATAACTTCGTTTTATCTCAGCCACTTATCTCCCCATGTGTCTGGTCGGATCACTACTTAATCGACACCACCATCACTGTCAGCGGCAGGGTTACGGCCCCTATGATGGCAGGTGGATTATCGCGTAAATGGAGCTCTTACGACTCCCAAGGCTTCCTCGCGGCCCTGGCCAATACTCGATCCTCCACCAACACCCATGCCAATATTGATGCTATGGAAGGCGACATTTGTAACTGGCTAAAGACGGCTAGTGACCAATTTGCCCCCTTAACCAAATTCCCACGTACCAGACACAGTAACTCACACAGATGGTTCTCCAGCGATCTTAAAGAACACAAACTGAAGGTGCGTCAGCTGGAACGCATCTGGAGACGCAACTAGCCAACTCAGACTGCTCTTCGTGGCAGCTCGCAAAGAATATAAAAGTGCGATTTCTTCGGCTAAATCGGCACATGTCTCCGACAGAATTTTGTCCGCTCATAATAAATCGAAGGAAGTCTTCAAGATCATGAATGAACTTACCACGGATGACAGAACTCTACCTGCTCAGACCCCAACTCAAGAGACTTGCGACGCCCTCAATTCCTTCTTTATCGAGAAAATCGCCAAAATTAAGGACTCCATCCCCCCCCTCACTCATGTGCGGCCCTCAGACACCTCTCTCAATAACCCTATATCTCTCACCCAGTTTCCTGCCCTCGACCCCAACACCTTAGCTGAGCTTGTGGCCTGGGTCAAATCAGTATCTCCCAACGACTGCTGCCCTCCCTCGGTCCTTCGGGATGTCTGCCTTAAACTACCGGATCATATACTACCCTTGCTGAACGCTTCTCTTAACACTGGCACGGTTCCCAGTTCCTTCAAGCCGGCCATTTTAGTGCCTCTATTGAAGAAACCTGGTGCGGACCCTGCAGACCTCACCAACTATCGTCCTATATCCCTTCTGCCTTACTTGTCCAAGCTCATCGAGGCCCACGTCACTCGGTGCCTCTCAAACTTTGTTGAGAGCTCCTGCTATCTTGAGCCTAACCAGGCCGGCTTCAGGCCGGCCCACTCCACCGAGGCCGTCATCTTGGCAGTATCGGACGCCATGAGGGGGAACGCTGACGCAGGGACTCCCCAGGCCCTCGTGCCCTTGTGCTCCTGGATCCGTCAGCCGCGTTCGACACGGTGGACCACGACATCCTTCTCCATCCGTGTCGGACAGGCCGGCATCCAGGGCCTTGCCCTCAAGTGGATCGAGTCTTTCCTCGTCGGCAGATCACAAGACGTGCGCCTGGGACCTTACACGACTGCCAAGACTCCCACGACTTGCAGAGTCCCTCAGAGCTCATCCCTCTCGCCCCTCTTGTTCAACCTATACCTCCGGCCACTGATCCATTCGCTCAAGAGGTGGGACATCACAGTGTTTAATTACGCTGACGATCTGCAGATCATCTTCCCTCTTGACTCTCCTGATGCCGCCAACAATTTCCATTCAGTCATGATCCACATTCAGCAGTAGATGAACCACAATCAACTGAAACTAAATCCCAGAAAAACTGAGCTTCTCCTCCCGGGGTTCAGTTCAGTACACTGGGGTCCTCAGTTCTGGCCTAACGAGTTAGGTCCTCCTCCCGCCCCTGTCAGCTCGGTGAAGAGTCTAGGGGTGACCATTGATGCTGAGCTCTCTCTCAAGGCTCAAGTAGGGGCTGTGATTTCCGCATGTATGTTTCAGCTTCGTAAAATTCGAAAAATAGCCCATCTACTGCCGCATGCGGCACTGGTCCAGGTTGTCATCTCCCTGGTACTATCCCGCCTCGACTTCTCAAACTCTTTATATCATGGACTCCCACAATCACTGCTTCGCCGTCTTCAAACCGTGCAGAACCAGGTGGCCAGACTTATCCACAAAACGCCAAAGTGGCAGTCTGCGAAACCCCTGCTGCGCAAATTGTATTGGCTGCCAGTTGAACGAAGGGCGGCCTTCAAGATTGGCTGCCTGACTTTCAAGTCTCTTCACTGCACCAGCCCTGTTTTCCTCAAAACACTGATCTCGCAGCACCGACCAGCGCGCAATCTCCGGTCTGCTCACCTCCACCTGCTGGCCGCCCCCAAAATTAAAACAAACAAGTTTGGTGGCCGCAGATTTGCCCACCTGGTCTCAAAACTATGGAATCCTCTTCCCCTGTCCATTAAGTCTAGCTGATCTCTACTTAATTTCAGGAACCTTCTTAAAACCCTTCTTTTCATCCAATCCGGTTAGCCTTGCCTCTTCACATCCCATGCACTCTGTTCTTTAGCGCCAGGAAACTTATGGTGTCAGTGCGCTTTATAAATTTCACTTAAGATAAAAAAATTAAAAAAAGAGAGAGAGAGAGAGCGTGTGAGATAGTAGCCCATCTTTGTATTTTGAGAGCCTTCTTGGCGACTTTCTGTCTGTTCCTGGAAAAACATGACCCATTAGTGGTGAATGTGTACCTTAGAAGTAAAAAATAATAATATACCTCAGGCATACTTGATCAACATTCTGTTTCTTCATGTCTTATAGTGGCATATCCATGATATATGACTGTCCTTTTTTGACAACGGTTTAGCTATGCCTGGGGTTGAAGCACCCATCTTTGGCATGTTAGGGGCTGCATGATGACAGTTTGACTAGCCCTAGCCTACAGGTGGCTAATCCATTTTATGGGTATTTCAGAACATATTCAACTGTGACTTACGATGGACATCTGTCATATCTCGCGATTATAACAAGTCATGAAAGTTATAATCTGGCGAAGTACGACAGAAGGACTTTCATAGTTGATTTGATTTATTAGAAAGCTTTTATTCAAAGTGCTGAACAAAAGACCATAAACACTATAAATGAATGAAAACAAAATGGCATAACACTCCTTTAACAAGGATAAAGTAGGGGCAAATTAACAGTTAGTGGAAGTTTGTTTCACAGTCAGATAAGCCAATAGTTCAAAAGAGCAGAACCATAAAGAAGCATAGGGAGGTGAGAGTATATAGCAAGCGAGTAGAATGCAGGGCATGGCTGGAACATAAGTTAAGGTGAAAAGGGTTAAATAAAAAGGAGCCAGAAAGAGATAACATTTAAAGTCAAAACATAGACAACAAAATCTGAATCTTAAAGTAAAAGGTAACCAGAGATATTTGCAAGAAAGGGAAAGTTGAAGAGTGAGGAGGTAAGAAAAATAGAAGCTGGAGGCAAACATTATGTACAGAGTGAAGAGGAATATACATATGTTTGGGGAATACCACATAAAGAAAGAGCAATAGTGAAGACAAGTCACAGGAGTGAGGAGCAGAAGATCAGTGAGGATTATTACTTCTTCTACAGATGCAAAAGTATTAAAAAAAACATTTGACAACTGTAGCTTTCTGAGAGGCAAAGTAAAAGGTTGAGTTGAAGATAAATCCAATACCGTGGTTAAAAGGAAAGAAAAAATAATAGAAGGAGGGAAGAAGACAAAAGGCGAACCAAGAGAAGAATGAGCAGGAAAGAAAATCTCCTTCTTGCTGGGATTGACTTTTAGAAATTGAGTGTCCATCTGTTCCTTCATAGCAGAGAGATAGGAGAATACAAGTTTCTGAAAAGAGGCTGAGAAGGGAGAAAAGGAAAAACATTGGAAGTCATTGCTGAAAATGCAAAATTTCTGTCAAACCTTACTTGAGGAGCTAGATTCCCTAACAGGTGTAGCTGGTACAATAAGAAAGCAGGAAGCGGAGCTAATTTGTGAGGAAAATGTGCGGCAAAATGAACAGTTTAGCCCCTTTTTTCAAACATTCTTGGCAAATAAACACTCAAATCCCACCATGAAAATTGGGTTTGCAAGATCCGTTTGCTTAATCTCTGCATTTCACCTCAAGTAATAGTTAACCACCACTTTCAAACTTTACTAGTCATACTACCCCTACTCACAGAAGAATGCATCTACAACACAAAATCGTGCTCCCACAACCTTCCAAAATATATTTTTTTAAAGCAGCACTGGGGCCCAGTGTTAATCTTTGACATGAGATTCTAATATCTAACGGGGCTTTCCAAGCCAATTGCAGTCTTTGATGCAAACCCGGTTTTCTTCTTGGCAAAAAGACTTTGCAAGCACCGCAGACCCCTCTGCATGCGTTCAGTATTTAGTTTCTCGTGTAGGTTAGACACCACATTTTTACCTGTTACCTTCTGTAGGAGTTCGAACATGGTGATGAGAACAGCCTGGGTCATAACCTCATGGCAGCTGCTCTTCTCCGGTGTGGACCTCCTCAGGAATGTTGGTCACTACGACGGTCTCTGAAGTAATTGGTGGGGAGAGCATGAACAGCAATGACCCTTTCAGCAGTCTTATAGAGCAGCTATGGTAATGTCCTGTGATGGCAGTTGCAGCCTCCTGGCTAATCTCTTGGTAATGGTGCCCACTTGCAAATGTAGTCTGTGGGTCTATTAGACCTTCTCAATCAGCGGTGATGTGCTTCTTTTTTATCCCATCAACGGCAGTCCTTGGGATTCTGCCGGGTGATGTGGGTAGTTTCTCCAGGACATTCTCAAATGCAACATACACAAAAACTGCACTGAGTGACGGGGGCACAGGTCACTGCTGGCCTGGGGGGAAGGTGAGCTTTCTCAAAGCGCTCCTCATGCTGGAAACTTGCTAGCCTTCTCACTCCTGGACACTCTGTCCCCCTTCAGGACCATGCACACTCCTCCCCTCTCTCAGCAGGCACACAAACAGGCTTCTAAGCACTTCAGGCAGACCCTCAGCTCCTCAGGGAAACAGCCATCAGATTGCATGTGTTACAACACATGCAATAACAACACAGTTGTTACAACGAGTTTGAATCCCATTTTTATACAAATTTTCCTGACACAGGATGTGGATGCACTGTCTGGTGCTTAAGAACTGGTTTGGGTGGGTCCTCTTTCAAACGTCATTTTCAAGCTGCTCTTCAAACACAGAGTTCATGTAAAGTGATGATTTTCACAGCAGGTAGCACGGGGTCTGGCTCCAAGTGGAAATATCAACAACAGGGGTACAACTAAGTGTGAAATTCCTGCACCTAGGTGTCATCAGCCTTCCTGCAGCGTTAATCAGAAACAGACAAAATGGCAGACACTACAGTGTCTGGATCCACACCATCCAGCAACAGGAAGGCAGGTAAAAACTTCCACTCTCTGAGGAAGCTAGTCTCACTATTCATTTTGTGCCATGCTAAACCAGGAGTGTATTCTAAATGGATGTGACTGGCCCCAGGACTAAGACTCACACACACTCCTACTTCCATACATGTACCCCCCCCCCGACACAGATATATACATGAACTGCCTCTTTCTCTTTCACTTAACATGCACATCAGATTCCAGTGCAAGGTTCTGGGTTTCATATAACAAGACAGTAACCATTTTCCCCATGCTAAAGCTGGAGTAAGCTGATGATTGTGGTGCATCCCCAAAGTGCTTTATACATTCTTCCTAATTTGAAGATGCTCTCTCTCCTGATACAGTTTTCAGTACTAATGCCCCGGTTACTTACCGGTAATCTTCATTACTCCGAGTATAGTCTTCCTCGCCACATGACTTATAGTGAGCTTCAGAACCACACCAGAACCCTCCAAAGCAAAAAGTTAGCCTCCCATGCCTCCCATCCCTTCCCAAGATGGCCGACCCAATACCATCTGACCTCTATAAGAGGCGGGCCGGCCCAACCAACAGCCTGAAACCACCAAGCAGAAACATGAAGCCGATAGCCAGACAGGGAGGGAGGGATGGGAACTCATGTGGCGAGGAAGACTATACTCCGAGTAATGAAGATTACCGGTAAGTAACCGAGGCATTACCTCCTCGTTAGTCTTCCTCGCCACATGACTTACATAGTGAGCACATACCAAAGCCAAGCGTCTTCATGGAAAACTCACAAGAAACCCACAGACCAGAATGGGACGTCCACGTAAGAGGACAAACCCAACAGACCAGGACGAGTGGAAGGACCACCCAGGAGAGAGGCAACCACGAGCAGGAAAACCAACCCGGGACCGAAGACACCGGGAAGGCCGAAAAACAAACCGGACCCCAGGGACACCAAGCGCCGCCGGGAAAACCGCCCCAACCGCAGGAAGGCAGAGATAGGAACGGAACCGGACCGCACTGAGCTAAAAAGGGCAACAGCAACCAGGGCCAGAACAGAAAAGAGCAGGCCCGACAACACACCAGGGCTGCCCAACAGGCAGCACAACCAGCGGAAAGAGACAACCAGCCCGCCCAACACAGCAACACCGCAAGGGCGACCACAACCCGCGAGAGAGCCGAACCAGAAAAACTGGGAAGTGGCACCAGAGCCACCCAACAGACAAGCAAGAGCCGGAAAAATGGAAAAGGGAGCCGAAAGGAAACAGAAGGGGAACAAACCCCTGTAAACAAAAGGACCCCCGGAAGGGACCGCGACTCCAAGGCAAGAAACCAGGCAGGCACCAGGGAAAACGAACCCAGAAAGTAGCTGTAAACGACACCGAAGAGACCCAGAGGATAACCAACCGGGCAAAGGCGAAAAAACTGAAAACCCACAGGCCCGCCCATGGCCAGAAGGGAGAAGAAGAGGCAGAAGCAGCCAACCGGCCAGGAACGGAAACACCCCGCATCGGGACCAAGCAAACTGGCCCAGTGGAAACACAAGAAGGGGCGAGCCGCCGAAGAGAGTACCCAGGAGACCAAACAGACAGCCAGCCCACAACCAGGCCCAGCCCAGCGAGACAAAGACGAATCGACTGACACAGGAGCGCGGCAGCAACACACCAAAAAGGCGTGAAGAACAGAAGGGCAGGGCAAAGACAAGTCCGAGCCACAACAAGAATCCCAGGGAGCCACCAGAGCCAACAGGACCCGGGGCCCTAAAACCAGGGGAAAGAAACGAGGAAACACCCACACCGGAAGTGCAGGGCCCCGCCAGGACATCCCACAGCACCGCCAGAAACAAAAACCAGCAAGGGAAAGAAAAAGCAGGGGCAGGACACAAAACCCGCGCCTCAAGAGGCAAAACAAGGACCAAGAGCAGCAGGGCCCAAGCCAACTACCGCCGAAGCAGACGGAGACGCACCTAGGGGAGCACCACCAACCGGACAATAAAACCCTGTCCAGGCCAAACAAGCCCAGAAGAACAGGAGAAAAAGGGACACCAGGAAGCGCAAAGGCGGGAGCCCGGACGAGAAGGCCGAAGAGCCAAAACCGGAGACCCAAAGGAACCAGACGGACCTAGAAGACATCCGAACTAGGCACCAAAAACGGCCCGACCCGACAAGAACAAGAGCATACAGGGCCAGAAAGGCCGGAGCCAAAATGACCCAGGCAAGGACAGCACCAATGCGCCAAAAACCAACAGGGGCGAACCCCTCACACACCCCGGAGCATGAGGCAGGGGACAACCCCGCCAGGAAGGCAACCAACAAGCCCCAGCAAGGCAGGGGAACACCCCAGAGAAGCCAAGGAATAGCAAACAGAAGCCAGATGGGAAAAGACGCCCACCAGGAAACCCGCCGACCCCGCACAGACCGGGAACCCAAGCACGCTCCCAGGAAGGCAACACCAACACCCGGGAAGGGGGAACCCAGACGTACCAGGAGACAGAGCGGGAAGGGCCGGGGGCAAAAAGAACTAAGGAAGGGCCAGACCAAAACATGACCCGAGGAAGGCCCCACCAAGGCAGCCCTACACAGAAGGTCCAGCAAGACCGCAAAAAAGCCACCCCGCAAAAAAAACAGGGAAGAACGCACACCCCACCAGAGAGGGGCGCCAAATCACCCGGACCAAGCAGAGCACCCGAAGAGCCACAGCCCCCAGGACAGGAGCTGGGGAGGCCAAGAACCGATCATCGGAGCAGGCAGGCAGAGGGCAGGAGCCAAGGAACCGTGCCACCCAGGAAGAGAGGGGAGACGGCAGAAGAACCACAACAAAACCCCAACCCCAGGAGGCGAGAAACATGGGACTGCAGAAAACCAACCGGAAAGGGGCGCAGGAGCCGCCCCTCCAGACAGCGAGCCAGCCAGGAGCAGAAACAGACAGAAAAGACACACCAGGAGCCCCACAGACGCAGCATAGAGACGGGCGGACAGGTGCCCACCGCAGCCAGTCCACACCAGACAAGCGCCAGCCCACAGCCCCTGGAACCCCCCTTCGAGGAAGACCACCAAGGAATTGACCGGGACAGCACAACAACGGCGGGAACAGGAGTCCACAGGACGAAAGGACCACAGGACCAAAAAAAAACCAAAAAGGGAAGAAGGAGACAGGGACCATACAGCAACAAAGAAACCGAGGCCCCGCAACCCAATGCAACATGCGCGAACATGCAATAAGTGCAAATCCAGGAGCAGAAAGCAACCCCAGAAAACACGAATCCGTAAACACCACACGTGAAAGCGTAAAGCGCACGCGCACCACAACGGGCATCCAGGTACAGAACAGAAGACAGAGGCGACTCCACACAATGGCACCCAACCCACCAACCCAAGACGGAAGATGGGCAGAGCGGACACACAGGGATACGAGCCTGCGACCACAGGGGCCAAAACAGGCACCCATAGCAGAAGCACCAGACCACTGAGCCACCTAACAGGAACCGAAGAACCGAATGTGGCCGCAAATGCAAAGGGCCGAAAAAAACATACAACAGAGGCCCAAGGCGCCCCACAGAGCAACAGAACCATGGCAGCGTACAGCACCCGGAAATCCCAGGCAATCTCCATCCAGGCACCAACCAGTACAAGCACCCCAACAACGGGGCAACAAGGCTGCTGGAACAACAGAAGTAAACCGCCAACCAACACAAAAGGGCACAGGACTATCGACCACAATGGACGAAAGTCCGAATGGACCGTCTCGGGAGACGAACCCAAGAACAAGAGGATGAAGCAGGCATCCGCAGCAGAAGGCACGGCCATAGGCACCAAACAGAGAAAGAACAGACAGAAGGGCGACAAGAACCCAGGACTCCAAGAGAGCGAGCCCTAAAGCAGCGCCGCAGGCCAATCGGCAACCCAGACCACACAGCACGCGAAGATCCGACCCTGGAAGGAAGACAGGCTCATGCAACATGAGGGCCAACGGCCAAAACAAACAGTAATGCCCACAGACATAAGTGAGGGCACAGTCATGAAAGCAAAAGGCTATCAAATGACACAGAGCGTGTAAGCCCACTCAACCCACGTCAAAGAAGCAGAAGACAGATGGGAAAATAACGATCTGCAGCAGACATTACCGAAACATCAGCAACTGAAGTACCCACACAACGGATCCCGAAAAGAGCATGCAAAACATACCCCAGCACTGCAACCAAGCCGAACGAACAGGGGCCCGAACCCCGGGCCCACAGAACAACAGTCCGAAGCACCACCGACCATGCTCCACACAAAGACACCCCCAGGGCTAGAAGCCCGAAAACGGACAAGCATGCCCCCACCAGATGCCACCAGAAGCGAGAGGGAGTACACAGAACTACCACCCTCAGGTCGGGAGGAAGACGCACCCCAGACAGAGCAGAGAACCAGCAGAGCAGCACAGCTAAAATAAACAGCGCAAACCAGAGACTACTCACATAAATCGAAATTCCACATCGCAGGAGGTAGCCTCGAACCCAGGGATGTACAGCCTGAATAGATACATTGCTGCACGTAAAGCGTGCGCCACAGGCTCCCGATAGAGAAACAGAGAGCCCGCAAGGCCGGCCGTGGCCACGCCCCCTCGGAGGCAGCAGAAAACGCGAGGACAAGCGGCACCCCGCCCTCTAGAAGAGAAGTAGGTAGGGGGGTCAAAAAGCAAGGATTGAATGAGCCACAGCACCGCGGAGTTAAGACAAAGCCATAACAGAGACAGTGCGAGGCGCGGGGCAAATGGGAGCAGAACAACAGAGTCCCAGACCACACCGCCCGCCCCCCCTATTGACACTTGGCTCGCTAAGGCAGAGCCTAACCAGCCCCAAAAGAGACCGGGGGAAGGAAGGGGAGAGGTACAAAAAGCCCCAGAGTCTGCTAGCGCAGGACCACCACCAAGGACCCACTTCCCTGCAACAGCAGGAACCACTTACCTGAAGACGCATCTGGAGAGAAATGACGCGCAGAACTAAAAAAACAGGCTGTTGGTTGGGCCGGCGCGCCTCTTATAGAGGTCAGGTGGTAATGGGTCGGCCATCTTGGGAAGGGATGGGAGGCATGGGAGGCTAACTTTTTGCTTTGGAGGGTTCTGGTGTGGAGCTGAAGCTCACTATGTAAGTCATGTGGCGAGGAAGACTAACGAGGAGGTAATAGTAATTTCTGAGCCTGCCACAATGTTTTACTCAGAGGTAAATTTTGCGTGCGGATACACTCTTCCAAGAGACCCATTCATAAAATTGGCTGCTCCTAACTTCAAATTAAATTGCCTGTTCTAAGTCGGAGGCTTGCCAGTTGTTTCTGTATTCAGTATCACTTGTCCCAGAAAATCTCTCTTCTTTAGTCCTGCATCATCTTATGCTCTTATTTCACTATTTTTTTCTGATATTGAATTTCATGTGGGTTGAAATGTTGTCAACCAGTTCAGCCACAAAGAGTAACAAATATTGATTCAATAGGCATTTGACTGTTGCTTGACTCTCGGCTCAGCTGTTTTGACTATCCTTGTTTGTCAAGGGCTGGTCATTTATTATTGTGAAATGCTTTGATTTAATTCAGAGGATTTGCTGTTTGCTGGTCCACCTACTGCACTGAGCACTTTCCTACCTTTTTAGGTCTGGCAATAGCCAAAACCGTATAATTTAAATAAAATTAAATGTGTAGTATATTTACTGTAAGGGGCTTTCATGCACCTCTCTTCATTCATTTGTCTGTTGTTGTGTCATACACATTTTGCTTCCACCCACAGTAGTTTACAGAATGGGGCAATGGGTTGGCCGGCATCAGCTACTGGTTAACTTCACTTTGAGTGATTGCATTTTGATCTGTCTCAATGAGCATATCCGCACACAAGGTAGTTCCCTTCCGTGCCAGTGTTTCTGTTTATACTTTATAATTACTTTAGTAATGCCTTTGTGTTCAGAGCCGGAGGTGAAATAAAGACCTTTCTATCAGATGTGAGCACACGTTACATTCCACGCTTTATGAGTTCCTGTCGCCTGCCAATGCTGTTCTAAAATCCGTTTGAAGTCATTTGTTTATCAGATTGCTGGTATTTCACAACATAACAGAATGCATTCTTCTGAAACTGTTATGTATTAGGTTATTCTTTTTTAACTATGTATGCAGTACCTTAACCGGAAGCTTCAATTTTATACGTGTGAATTGATAGGTGGACAATTCAATTTACGTTTATTCTTGACTCAATTTCACCAATGGTTCTAAGGAACTTTGCCCAGGAAGAAAACAAGACTGTATCTTGTTTAATGTGCTGCACTTTAAAAAAAATATATATTCTCGTTTCTTTCTGCCCTTCTTCCTTTCTTTCCTTCCTGCTCACCTGCCTTCCTTATTTATTTGTTTCCTTCCTTTAATTGTATTTCTTTCTGTTCTCCTTTCTTTCTATCTTTCTTTCCATCTTTCTTGCCTTCTATCCTTCTTTCCTTCATTCTTTGCATCTTTCTTGCCCTCTTTCTTTCTTTGTTTTGATTCCATCTTTCCTTCCTTTTTCTTTTCTTCTTTCCTTCCTTATCATTCTTTGCTTCTTCCATTTAATCTTTCCTGCCTTCTTGCTTTCTTTTCATTCTTTCTTTCCAGCTCTTTCCTTCCTCCCTGCTTTCTTTCCTTCTTTTTCTTGCTTCCTTTCCTGTCTTTCTTCCCTTACTTTTTTCTTTCCTCCTACCTTTTCCCCTTTTCTTTCCTTCTTTCTGTCTTTATTTCATTCTGTATTGCTTGTTTTCTTTCTTTCTTGCCTTCTTTCTCTAATCTTTTTCTCATGCATTCTTTCTTTTTTCATGCCTTCACTTTCTCTCTTTCCTTCCTTTCTTCCAATAGCAGAATGATTGTCTTTTTATATCTGTCTTAGCCAAGACCTTAAGACTTTAGTAAAAGTATGCGTACCGCTGTTAGACTTGGCCCTTTTTGCAGGGTCATCCCAGAACTTTTTGTCTTCCTCCTATATTTTTCCTGACCTGTTGTTGGTGGTTTTATGTCTTGGGGGACTTTATCACTGCTGATCAGTGCTAAAGTGCATGTGCTCTCTCATGTAAACTTGGTAAGATTGGTCAACACCTGTTTGGCACATTTAATTTACCCTTGCATCCCTTGTTCAATGGTGCCCATATACCCAGGGCCTGTAAATTAAATACTACTGGTGGGCTTGCAGCGCTGCTTGCGCCACTCACCGAAGTAGCCTTTCAAACTTGTTTCAGGCCTCTACCACTGCAGGGCCTGTGCGCACCGTTTACTGCAGCTGAGACGTGGCATATAAAGTGGTTACCATGTCTGCAACTCCCCTTTTACTACATTTCAGTCAACCCTAAGGTAGGCCTTGGCTAGCCCTATGGACAGAGTGCGGTGTAGATAAAAGGTAGGACATGTGCCTTAACTGTGTGGCATGTCCTTGTAGTGATAAACAGCCTATTTGGTTTCTCACTGCTGTGAATCTGCCCTCTCATAGGTTTGCATTGGGGAATCCCTGCTATGTGCTTCAGTGGTAATTCCTGACATGAGAGGGGTAACGCGACCATGTTTAGTATGTTTGGAAAAGAAGTTATAAATCCTGCTTATTGGCGAAAGCAGATTTATTATTACTATTTTAGAAATGCCACTTTCAGAAGTAGGCATTTCTGTGTGCTATGTGTCTTTGTGCCCTGCCTGGATGTGTACTGACCATCTAGTTTTGACTGACAGGCAAGAGGGGATGTGCATTAAATCCAGCCAGTCCCTGGAGGGGTTGGGGTGTGTTCTGCCCTGCCTGGGTGACTCAGCACTAGGCTGAATAGACCATGGCTGAATTTAGAGTAGCAGGAGGAGTTCTCCCTTGCACTTGGACAGGCCTGGCCTGTATTTGGAGTGGTGAGAAGAGTAGCCCCTGCAGCTGAATAGGGCTGTGCCTGACTTCCACAATGATGGCTCTGCTCCCCTGTGGTGTGTCTGAGGCCAAGGCTTACACTGTGAATAGGGGGTGTTGTACACTTGGAAATGTATTTTTAAGTGCCCCCAGAACAAAGACATGTGGAGTATAAGTGACAGGGCTGTAACCCCATGTGAGAAGAAAAGACACTGCGTGGGAGCAGAGGACTGCTGTGTGCTAGTAGGAACTGCCATCTGGGACTCCCTATTTGTGGGACTGAACCTTCTGCCTGCTGGGCAGCCGAAGAAACCCTGTGTCCTGGCCTGTCTGTGCCCTGGGCACTGGCCCAGGGATTTACCTGGGCTCTGCGACTGGTCCAGGGTATTTGTAAAAATATAGCATGCTGTGAGCGCTTTTACTGTAAGGCACTAGCGTGTGCTCTAAGCAAGTGCGTGGGGAATGCTGTGTGGGGGCTGGAGGGTGCTCTCTCTTTCCTTGATGCTTGCCACAACAACAAGTTGAAAGAGCGTGAGGAGCGCTTTGTATTATTTGAGCAGTCCAGAGAGTTGGCAATTCACGGCGCTGCCGCACCTCAGCGCGACCCCAGGAGGTTGCCACTGCAACAAGGGAGCCGCAATGGAAACTTGCCCCCCCTCCCCTCGGGTTGCTGAAGCAACCAGGAGTTTGATGAGTTCAGGTGCAAGCAAACAGGGCTACCTCACCAACCACAGCCACGCCCAGCATGGTATTCGGCAGTGCCTGGAAGAGGCTGGGCGCGAGGGAGGCAGCAACGGAGCTGGGCTTCTGCAGTTAGGCTTCCCAGGAGCCACGCTGTCCGGAGTTAGGGAGAGCGCTGCATTGTTAAGAGAGGGAGAGTAACGAGCCTGTCTTTGCGAAGAGAGTAGCAAGTCCTGCTAGCAGCATTGTCGCCAGCAGCTGCCCACAGCACTGCTGGTAGCAGAGAAGGAATGAAGTTTCCAGTTCAGCGGATGATAGAGACCGAGGTAGGTTTCCACTGCAATATTACCAACTCATTTGAAGCCAGAAGCTACACTGCATTCCTGCTGGGCTGCTGCGGCCATTCCTTAGGCAGAGGGTACTGAGTGAAGTCTCCCCGCCACCGGTGGGAAGGAGGTGTTTTCTTCCCGCTTCAATCCCTTGCCCTTTTGATGTCCAGGAGGACAGGATGTCCTGGCATGGCAGTGGCAGGATAACAAGCGTCCGGAGTGGGTGTGTATAATGAAGGGGGCTTGGTAACCTGTGCAAGCTAGGAGTAATTACTCTGTCATTTGTGCAGTAATGGGGGTATGCCTATGGTTGGCATGAGGTTCCAATTGTGGGCACTCTCCAAGTGTGTATTATAATGTACCGTAATGTGATGGTCATTTTCACTATGTGCATTGTGAATGATGTGTTTACATACAGTTTTATGCATAAGGCAATCCCACCAGTAGCTACTGGTCGCCCTAACTGTAATGGTTATGGCCGTGGCCCGATTGGCCAAGTGATTTATGTTATCCCTGTGAAGTCATGACAAGTGCCTGGGGGCACAATGATATATATGTGACTGTGATTTAATGTGTTTTTATGGATAATTGAAAGGATATTTTAATATAGCCTTGTGTGGAGTATCTTTTGTGGTGTCCCTAGTGTTTCACTACTGTGTGAGTCTGTTGCGCAAACGCTTTATTCAATGCCTCTGAGATAAGCCTGACTGCTCTGCCAAGCTACCAAGAGGATTGAGCAGGGGTTATCTTCAGTGTGTAACTCCCTTGCCCTGACTAGAGTAGTGGGTACTACCTAGCTTAGGTGCATACCCTAGCGAACCAGAAACCCCATTACTAACAATGGCATAATTATTTATAGGGGCTTTTACGCACACTTCATCCATTTGTCTGTAGGTAGGGCATTCACATTTTTCTCCAACCCTAAAGAGTATGCATCAAGGGGCAATGCGTTAGCCAACTTCAACCATTGGCTTTCTTCACTATGAGTTATGGGATGCAGCCCTTTCACATTGATCAAATCCATTCACAAAGTAGTTCCCTTCAGTGCCAGGAAGTACTAAGGCAATGTGCGCTTTTTTGAGACAAAAAAACATTTTTGCATTCAGGTAATGCTTATTTTTAGAATGACAATCTCCCAGTAGCTTCCCAAACAATAAGGTTTTGCAAAAACCATGACAAAACAAAACAAGTATCGCCAAAGGATGACTGACAATGGTTGGCCTATTGGTTTTGCCAATGCTTGTTTCATAATGCTCTTCTGATGAATATTATAATTGTGTCATTTGACTTGGTAATATAAAACACCTTTTTTATCTTCTTAATAATGAAAATTATCTATGAGTGATAACAATTATACCACTCTAACTCGGTTGGATGAATAATAACACCCCCCAGACCACTGCTTAAATGAATTTCATATTTCCCTGCACTAACTCACCACTAATTCTTTTTGGTTCCAGAGTAGCATACTACTCACAGAAAAGTCCTTCGACCCCTCGTCAGAAGTTGTAAGCGCTATATAAATGCAATTAAAATTACTCATTATATTAAACGGTTACCTCTTAGGAACATTGCTATAATTCCGATTTAAAGACCTGGCCTCAGCATCTATAATTAGAGTGACCACCTCACTCCAAGTCATTAAGGACACCCGCTCCAGTACTGTACTTTAAACTTTCAAAATGACTGTTTTCAGGTGCATTTATCTATTAATTCAATTGTACCATTACAAGACTACAACACCCCCTCAGAATATGTTTGGTTATCAAACAAATGTTCAGCACTGGAAACATCGTCCATAATGACCTGGCAGATGGTGGTCGTCCTATGTATAATGCCCATACTGGATATTAGGCCCTATTATGAGGCATCTCGACCTTCTTACTCTATTTGTAAGAATGACTAGCATATGAACTCTGGCAAGTGATTTGATTTAAGATTAGACAACTCCCAGAGTGCACATGGATCCCATGCCTTCGTTAGAATTCCTAAGACCGACCTTCCATGGTGCAAAATCTCTGTGATTGTGAGCATCAAGCATCATTACCTCTCAGTCTGGGAGAACCAAGGGGATATTTGGCTTCTTCTTCATCACAGAGGGATGAGCCACCAGACTCTGTGATGAAGATGAAGAGAGAAAAATGTAGAATAAGTAACAGACAGTGTATTTTTGCAGGATGCCTGTGTTAACTGCTGGGTTACACTGAGATTTCACTCATGGTTCTGTTATCATCTCAATCAATACCTTTATAAAGGGCTCTGAAGTTTTAACTTGGGTTCTTTGTTAGATAAGGATAGATCCAAAGCTATGATTACCTTTGTGACACATGAACAAATGTTTTCTCTCCAGAAGAAGGTGAGGGGAACTGGAAATTCACAATTTGGGGAGTAACTAATTGCAACAGCAATTTGAAATTATTTATACAAATCCATATCTGAATGCTTAGTGGGTCATAAGTCATATATCTAACTATTGTCATCTTTGTCTCCTTCTGAGCCTGTGGCGCCTGATACGGAATGGGGGTGGCGGGGCGGGTGAAAAGAAACAACACACACAAAAGCCAATCCAAAGTTAGGGAGGAGTCAGACCCCACAAAGTACATACAACAGATACCCTGACAGCACAAGTGATGTCTAGGCTTGACCTAAAAAAGAAACATTGCCTGACGGTCAAAACCACAACTGTCTGTTATATGCCAGATGGCCAATGTAAATAAATTCCAATCGGTGATGCATAAGTGAGCTCATAGTAACCTGAATTCTAGAAAAAAGACACCACTTTGTGTAACGACAGGAATAAAATATTGGTGTTGTTTTCCTTTTCTTGTGTACAATACATCTATATACCAGTTATGATTGCATTCAACAATATTTTCAGTTCCTTCGAATGTATCTGAGAACAGTGAGCACACTTTTGCAGCACAAGAAAATCGTATAACAAAACAAATTTTTTATTACACAACAGAAAAGTAGAGTAAGATTTGGTTGTTTCTGGAGTGTAACTCGGGAACTTTTTTTATTTCTGAAGGACTTTCGTCTAATACAGCACCATTTAAGCAGCCCCTCATGAATAATAAAATGAGCACAATATCCTCTGATAGCCACAATGAAAATCCAAAGTGTCCTCAATCTCTGCACTGAGAACTCCCGGGAGCCAATCAAATAATGCATTTTAGGGGGAAGATACGGACATCACACTAAAATGCATTAGCCAAAGTCCAAAGTCAAAGTAAGTTTATTGCATTGATAATAAAAAATCATTGCATGTGAAGCTCAAAACGTGCTAGCATTTCGTGCAACGTGCTAGATGACTTCTACTAAACAGAGGAATAAATACATAATTCATAAGGTGTAAATTGTCTTGTCAGTTTCTAGAGCTCTGCTTCCTTTTTTCTTACTGATCTCCAACAAAATTGATAAAATCATTGCATGTAAAGCTCGAAAGTGATAACAATTTGTACAACGTTTAACACAAACTTCAGGTTTAAAAGAGGAATACATACATAAGTGAATCATCTGATTTCCAGGTAGGGCGTTAGTTAACCCCCTGCTGTGTGGTTGGTACTTGGCAGGCACCTTACCTTTATTACAGTTGATAATGTCAGTCAAAGTTGACGCAATGACTGTAATAATGAAATCCCTCCCCAGGGTGCGAAAACTACACAACGCGTACATATACACAATCCAACTGTAGGGTTCGTCTAGGTGAAGTCACTCAACAACATTCCCTCCTTTAATGATAGAGTTACAAAATGGCACACACAGTTTTTAATGTTTTGTTTACAATTATTAAAGACAAATAGCAAAAATGTTTTGCATGACTGTACAAAGATTTTTTAAGGTTTCCCACATGAGCCATTTTTCTTTTATTCGTTTTTTCATCAGGTTGGATTCTGAACAACGAGAATCTGCGCGTGACCCGGTCTGCCTCCCTTGGGAGGCATCACGCTGACAATAAGTCTCGCTGGCGCGACCTAAAAAGGTGGTCACACAAACCAATGAATTCTGCTACTTTTGCTTTTCATCAAATAAAGGTTGAATGCCTCAAATAAAGATGAAATGCTGGTGAGATGGATAGAATCCCGCACTTCCTACTTCGTCCACAGTATTTTAATTTTCACTCTTACAGTGAGGTAGAGCAGGTCTCCTGCTATAATCTCCAGTTCTGATCACCTGTAGACGGTCTATGCACCATTATACAGGTCCCTTATATTTCTAGCCTGGAAGGACAAGGTACCAGTAAAGGTGCTACTTTGAATCAGGGAAGCAAGCAGGTCACTCATCCAGATGCAGCCACTGGCAAGGCTGATACTAGAATAGGGCCCAAGAGGTCTTTCAAGTCAGGATCATTACAGCTCATCTCGTCTGAAAGCAATCCCCAGACCTACAGACCACCAGGGAAATCAGAGTGCAGGGAAGGTGGATGCTGGCAATAAGGGACACCGTGAAGATTCGGGAGGATAACGGCTGAGAGATGGAAAAAAGAGAGAGGAAGGTGGGTGACAGTGGAGCAGTAGAGAAAAGGATAGCACTGGACCTAGCAGGCAACGTGGCTAAGACAAGGAAGATAAATATGCTTGTGAGACAGAGAAGAGGAGAGTTAAAGGCAGGTGAAATGTACAGTGGGAAAACCAAAGTCAGAGAGAGGACGACAGTGCATAGAGGGCTGAGGACTAAGTGAGACAAAGGTGAAGAGCGGTATTAAGAGGAAGGAAATACTACAAATAAAATAATTAAGCCACACAAGCTACTACTTTTTGTCCAAAGCAACATCAAAAATTTAGAGACATAGGAGTGGAAGTATAAAAATACCACCTGATTGTTACAAATATTACAATGGTATTTCCATTCTACACCACATTTAACTTGTAACTTTGACACTAAACACAGAAAGCGCCGGCATATACTCTATGTACTTTTATTTTCAAGGTGGAAATTATTTGTTCAGCTACTATAGATATTTTACAGCCCTTTGTGGGAGACATAAATAGTTTCCAATCCTAGAAGTTCTTACTTTCCTACTGGGACATTTTTCATACACTTTTCACACAAATACTAATAGAAGGTAGTGATCAGCATTTCAATATACCTGCCAAAAAGAAATTACTAGGTTACCTGTAGATTTTGCGGAAAAGAAAAAATGGTTGGAACAGCGTTTTGCTTCAAATATCGTATTCCCCATCTCACATCAAATAAGTCCAAGGTAAAATGGTCACTACACAAAAAGTGATGTTTAGATGGCGACCAGCTGCCTCGCTTCATATTCTGTAGCCATAGGCGAAGTCGTTTCCCATCATGGATCGGAAAGCTTAACAAAATTAAACAAAATAATATTTGTCAAGCAGGCACATTAAAGAAAATGATGCATACATGCCAAGATACAATGAACACTCTGTTCTGTGCAAGCAAACATGCTATAATCTATACAGAGCCATCACTATTTAAGGCATTAACAATACCGGCGTGTGCGTGTCCCCTTGTTTCCAAGTAATCTGGAGGGCGGTATAAATGTTTACATTCGAGAACTAGCAAGCTCATCAACGCTGATTTTGACTGCAACACATTCTCCTTCCAAAGCATCCTGGAAACAGTCCTGATGGTGCCTTAGAGAAAAGGAACTGACCTGGAAAGCAGACCTTTTTTGGCCACACTGGAGCTGTATGCAGAGTTTGGCAAAAAACTGCAGAAAAGCGAATAGGTTAGAGCCATCTGTTTTTAGTTTCGCACTGACAGCATAGCTGTCATCAGACATTATCTGATCAACCTAAAAAAAGAGCTTTGAGAAGCACTACCAGGAGCAGGGCTTTGGCTCTGTCCACATGTTGGTAGCAAGGAGTACATGTTTTGATTGGACATAAGTTGTGTATTTCCACCAAAGAAAGCGCTGGCCTTCATGCAGCTGTGATCATTTTGATTATTTATCTAGCTACCTGAGCTTTAACTTTCAGGGGCACACACTACAGTGCATTGGTATTGAAATGTCTTGCATAACTAGTTATTGTATGGTGTTTATTTTTCTGTGGAAGCAGCACAGATGTGAGACGGAAAGTAACTAACTTTAGACTTCACAGTGCATATTTACGTTTGAGAGACCAGGACTAAACTAAGCGACATGGTTTTAGGTCTAGACTGACAGTGAAACGGTTACCTGACCTTATGTGATCAACAAAAATAGCTTTCAGACTACTACCTTGAAAGGGGCTTAGGATCCACCCACATATTGTTTCCCTCGAGTACAGGATATGATTAAGACAAATATCTGGACTTCCCCTAAAAAGGATATTTGTATTACACTTTTTGGCGCAAGGCAAAGTTTATACCCAATACAGCAGAACTGAATAGGTTACGGTAGAGGCCTGATCTCTTTATTATGAAATGTTATTTTAAAGTCACTAGACCAACATATTTATTGTGAAAAGCATATGCTAAATTCGATAGGCATTTAAGTGTGGATTGTTATTACTCTATATTAAAGCCTACAAATAGGTTGTTAGTTACAATGAATCTCAACGATTACTGAAGTAGGCATTGGTTTTTGGTTTGGTCATCTTAACAAAAGCAATGCAACAAGATGTAAACCCCAGGCTAGTAGGTAAACATAGGGACTCAGACTGATGAAATGGTACTGTAAATAAGGAGCACAAATGGAGAAAGAGCAAGGACAATGCAGACAGGGGAACGTTCAAATCAGCCCTGAAATGCTACCACCAAATAATCCGGCCAACCAAATGCACCGCTCTAGCAGACCGCATCGATGGCAGAACAAACATATGCGACGAAATCTTAACCATTGTGAAGCATTGCAAACACCCCCTCACAGGACCTCTGCAACAATCCCACTCAATTCTTAAGTAGCACAACCACTGCCATTTACAGCAACTTCAACCCGCAACTGCACCCAACACACCTAGCCAAATATCTCCCGACGTTATCCGAAGAACCCATTCTGAATGCCTCCACCTCTTCTGCGACCTTCCTAGATGCTTGGAAACATGCTACTATTCTCCCATTGCTGAAGAAATAGTCTGTGGACCTTCAACGGTATCGAATACAGACCAATCTCCCTGTTACTATTGTTGGCCAAGCACTTATAGAAAATCATCAATAGATGTCTCAATGAATACATGAACCAGCAACTCTTTGATACCCCTCAGTCTGGCTTCAAAGCAAATCACAGAATGGAAACTGCCTTCATCGCCGCCATAGATGACATCTGTATAATTCTAGATGAAGGAGACGCTGAGGCCCTCATTCTCCAGGACCTCTGCGCAGCTTTTGACTTGGTATCCAATCTCATGCTCATACATGTCTCAATAGAAGCAAACTGGAAAATGGGAACACTCTCTATGCAGGGATCAAAAACAAATTCACTAGAAGGCTGTGGACCATTCAGAACTCGGCTGCCAGAATCATTCTCAACCTCCCATGCTGCACTCACATCATAGCACACCTGATGGAGCTCCACATACACAAAAGAGTGCATTTCAAACTCCTAGCCCACACTTTCAAGACAATACCGAACACTGGCTCACCATAGCTCAAAAATCACATCTGCTTTCACTAACCTTCCAGACACCTCTGCTCATCCAGACTCCTACTTGCACCCAGCCCAAGGACACCTAAAACCATATTGAGTAGTCGAGCAATTTCCTATATCGCTCCTGAACGTGTTGACAGACCTGTCACTACACATAAGTGCCTCCTACTCATTTCTTGAATTCCACATGAAGATGAAGACTTGGCATTTCGAGCAGTACCACTAGGGCCTAGGTTTAGCTAGACTCACACCTGCTCAAGGCCACCATTCACTCCCAGGTGATAATGTACTCTACAAATCTGCATAGCAAAACAAACATAATTGTGATAAATTGTGGCTATGGATGGCTTCCTTTGAGAGAATCCTTGTTAGGCCTTCTTAGCAGAGATAGTATTTTGCTCACCAACTGTCTTTTTGTATACATTCTAATTTTACGAATATGTGTCAGATGAGTGTCTTGTGGAAAAGCTTATGCTCACAATTAGGCCTACATTGGTTATGGTGGAAAGGTATATGCCTCTTTGGTGCCCTGGAAATTGTATGTCTGGTGCCATAAGCCTGGTCTGCTTATTATGAAACATTATGACATAGGCAATTGGTCTAGCTTATTAATTGTAAAAAGCATATTTTAAAGCTAATAAACCTTTATCAGTAGTTTGGTATCAGATTATGTTGCAGGCGATAGGTGGGAAACAACACTTACAACGCAACTTTTACAACGCAACATCCATTACAACGCATGCCATTGTCAGTTTATGTGCACTTGAATAGGTCGTAGCTGGATAAAGTGTAAAGCCAATGCTAAAGGGTATAGACTTTATCAGTTCATTGGAAAAGTCTTGCCAAATTTCTTAGGGTTGATCTGTTTATTATGAAACGTTATTACAAAGCCAGGAGGCCTGATGTGCTTATTGTGAAAAGCATGTATTAAAGGCAATAGGTTTTTAAGGATAGATTGTTATTACACTGTGCGAACACCTGTAGCTAGGTATTTTAATGCATGGAATTTCACAGACTTACATAGTAGGCAAGGGTTTTGGTGTTGATGATTCGCCTGAACAAACTGAGTAGAGAAAATATGCACTAAAATAATCCTGAGGCAGGAGGCGGACAAGTATTAATGTAACTAAACCACTGTGTGGTAGTGCACTTTCATTTACAAAAATCACATTTTGATTGAATGGCCTCTAAATTTACACAGAAATACAGTTTTACTGATAAAACTATATGGCACTCAAATGATGTATGGAAATTGGGTTTCAGTGACTATTTTTAATTTGTGCATCACCAAGTAAAGTGTATTGATTTGTTTTGATCCTATTAAAGTCTTCATTTTTTTTCCTACCAGCTGAACGTTTACAGGTATTTAATTTTGTTGTCTTTTACAAAAAATGACATCCTACAGACTTTTCTTTTAAACTCTCTGTACCCAGGCTAAATTGTCACATAGTTCACTGTACTTTTCATTAGGAAGGGACATACAATGACCAGGAATGGGTGAGAATGTTAGCCTACCCACAGAAGGTATCATGTAACACATGCCTCAAATATATTCAGTTCAACTACCTCCACAAGACCTACCTCACTCCTGAGAAACTTACTACAATGTATGGGGCAGAGCCCAAGTGTTGCCCACAGTGTGCACTAAAGGAGGCAGATTTTTGCCATAGGACCTGGTCCTATGCACAGGAGTTCTGGGCGACAGTAGTATGGAAATTAGATGTGACAGTTCACCACAGTATAACTTGCACTGTAGAGCTGTGCTTGATGAGGCCCCTCCCTAGGCCAAACCCCAAGAAAATGAGGAACAGATTTATTGATTTGGCACAGATACTGGTGTCACGATGGGAGGGTGCTTTTAAGTAAAGGACTAGAGAGGAAGACCTTGTGATTCAGACAGAGTAAGCAAGGGGGATGAGGAGATGGTCCAATGAACCTCTATGGACAAGGTACTGAATGCCTTTGAGAGCCCCAACAAATGGGCTGGTTCTTCTTCCAGTGCCTCAGGGTCGAAAGAGGGCGGCAGGATAGTGTATACTAAAGTGCTCTCTGCCACCATAGTTGCTTTGACTTACTAGTGGGAGTTGGGCGACATCATGTAGGGGATGCGGTACACACCTTTTGTTTGCCAGTGATCAGTATTATCCCATGTGGATAATGCCCAATGCAGCCTCCCTTTGATTCAAGGGGGGAGCTCTTTCACTCTGGCCTCCTAGAGCTTATAAAAGATAGATATAGTTCATATTAGACCACCTAGATTAAACTGTTTGGATTGTTTGGTTCTAATTTACGAGCTTTGTTTTCTTTATGTTTAAAAGGAATGTGTCCTGAACACAAAGGTTTAGCCTCCACAGTGAAAAGGAGGGGTCTGTGTATTTATAATATTGTAAATGTCTCAGCTATGTAGAGCATCATAGATAGACCCGCACATTGTATTTTGTTGGTATATTGATCTCCCATCGACATGGTGGAATTGCTTATGCATTGTATCATTGCACAGTTTGTACAGTCAATAGGCATTTAAGGGTAGATTGCTATTACTCTGAATTAAAGTCTACAGAAAGGTTCGTTTAGTAGGCAAGGATTCTGGTGTTGGTAACCCTCTACAACAAACCATAACTATAGAATATTGTCACGTTATTTTATGGTGAGATGTAATAGTACGAGAGGATATTGGATCCTTTGATTGAATGGTGTTGCTGGCCTGATTTATTATCCATTTAAATAGACATATGTGCACTGAAACCTTGTGGATGAAGAAATACTGGGTTTGCAGTTACAGGTAAGGGTACTCAAACAAATGTGTGTGCATTGCAATGAGATTTTGTACACACAATCGCACACCAGACAGCCACACTGCCCACAAGGACGCCACCCGCAAACATCAACAACTCATCAGAACAGCCAAGAGATCCTCCTTCAAAGCCCGCCTGTTCAACAACGCACACGACAGCAAAGAGCTATTCAGCATAGTGAAGGAACTTTCCAACCCCAGCGCCAACACCAACGACATCCTGCACTCGCAAGATCTGTGCAACTCTCTGGCCACCTTCTTCCATCGCAAGATCGCTGACATCCACGACAGCTTCAACACCCCATCCGCCCCGACCACGGCAGACCTCGCCCCCCCCCGAACACCATGTGCACCTACCACCTGACCTCCTGGGCCCACGTCAACAACGACGAGACACGCAAGGTCATGAACTCCATCCACTCAAGATCACCGTCAGACTCCTGCCCACACCACGTGTTCAACAAAGCAGACACAACCATCGCACCCCAACTACGGAAGATCATCAACACCTCCTTTAAGACAGCGACATTCCCAGAAAGCTGGAAGCACGCAGAAATCAATGCCCTCCTCAAGAAGCCCAAGGTTGACCCAAAGGACCTCAAGAACTTCAGGACCATCTCCCTGCTCCCTTTCCCGGCGAAGGTCATCCAGAAAATCGCCAACATGCAACTAACCCGCCACCTAGAGGACAACAACATCTTAGACCCATCCCAGTCTGGAGTCAGACGAAACCACAACACCGAGACAGCCATCATCGCCCCCACAGACGACATCAGGCCAACACCGCCAAAACCGACCTCTACGAAGGAATGAAGGCCGTCGCCGAATGGATAAGGAGCAGCCATCTGAAACTACACTCAGACAAGACGGAGGTCATCATCCTCTCCCCTACCCCTTCTGCCTGGGATGACTCCTGGTGGCCGACCACACTGGGAACGGCACCAACACCCACGCATCACGCACGTAACCTAGGATTCATCCTCAACTCCTCTCTCTCCATGTCGAAGCAGGTCAACGCCATCTCCTCCTCCTGCTACAACACCCTCCGCATGCTCCGTTGGATCTACAAGTGGATCCTGACCGAAACCAGAAGAACGGTGACCCAAGCCCTAGTCAGCAGCAGGCAGGTCTACGGCAACGCACTCTATGTGGGAATCCCGGCCAAGCACCTACAACGACTACAGCGCATCCAAAACGCGTCCGCCCGCCTGATCCTCAACACCCCACGTCGCAGCCACATCACCCCCCACCTGAGAAACCTGCACTGGCTCCCAGTCAACAAGATGATCACCTTCAAGCTCCTCACCCACGCACACAAAGCTCTCCACAACACCGGACCAGCCTACCTGCACAGCAGACTCAGCTTCTACACCCCCACCCGCCAGCTCCGCTCCGCCAGCCTCGCGCTCGCCGCCGTCCCCCGCATCCAACGAACGACCTACGGTGTCAGATCCTTTTCTTTCTTCGCCGCCAAGACCTGGAACACCGTCCCGTCCGAACTGAGGAAGACCCACGACCTGCTCACCTTCCGACGACTCCTCAAGACCTGGCTCTTCGAGCAGTAGCAGCACCCCCTCCCTTCAGCGCCTTGAGACCCTCACGGGTAAGTAGCGTGCTCTACAAATGTTTGATTGATTGATTGAACAACACAAAGATGTATGCAGGGCACGTTTATAGACAACAATAATGCAATACTATCATTTAACTGTAACATGTACCCAATGAAAATCCCTTGCCACTGGAATGATGCAAGGGCCTGCAAATACTTAAAGGAAACACAAAGACAAACATGCATTTCAACTGAAAAAGTTGAACAATAAGAAGGGTACAGGATATGACCCTGCCTATGCTAGAAGCAAGGGTCAGGTGGAAGTGACATTACTAGACACCAGCCTGCCAAAAAGCAGGAAAGACGCGCACAAGAAAGACACAAAAGCATACTTTCGTTCCTGATTTATAATTCTTAGCATAGAGATATGGCCCATTGGGTTTGGGTGATATTCAGATGGGTCTAGAGTTCTCCTCAGCCACATTTCACAGTTAATTTTATATCAACTGTAGCGTAGCTAATAATTCATATAATGCCAGGGAGTTGAGAGCCATCTATTTTGTGTATAAACATGTCACATCTGAGGTATTTATCAACGAAACCCTAGCTAACGTTTACCATGTGAAAGACTATAACTTGGGTACGCAGGGAGCCAATAGAATAAATAGTAATGAATGTATTCTAAAATGCAGTACAGACTCACTTCCCATTCAACTTTTCTTCCTCCTAGTTCTTAACTTGCTTTTATTTGCTGTATTTTGAAATCTATAAAGAAGACACTAAAACATCAAAGTCCAATATCATGGAAACTGCGGATGAGTATATTTGCTCTGAAATTACAACTTCGGAGCATTATGATTTTCATTTAACTTAAATATTTTGAATGAATATGAAGCAAGTGTTAAACCATGTTGGATTCTTTCGGACACAATATTTTCCTATTACCGAAAATGCTAACATTTTGAAACTGAACTATCACAGAAACAATCGCTGGTGCAGGAAAGAACGCTTCACAGGAGGTGTGAAGCTGATTGAGCACTCTAAAGTCAACCAAAGGCCTTCTTTTGTATAGGGAATACATTTTAAAATTCATGACAAACATATGAACGTATTTAACTTTAATGAACTTTGAACTGTAGTCATAAGACAAGGTGCGCGCCAGGTAAACACTAGGACGTTACGCCCCTATTATAATACCTGGCTGCATTTCAAATTTTACAATTGATCCACGTAATACAGCAGCAGGTTCCAGGGCGACGACTCTTATAAAGAATTGCTTCGGGCGTTGACACATACTTTTCTATGCAGGTGCTCTATTTTGACAACTTAACCGGCTGGTATAGAACAGACTCATTATACAAATATCCAGGCTCAACAGAGGTTGATGAAAATGAGTGGAAACTGGTTCTTAATTAACTTTAATAAACTCGACGAATGCACTGTGCCAAAATTCAAATGTTAGTTTTCTCATTCTTGACTGTTGAAAAATTAAAGGTAACTGCAAATACACATGTTGTAAATAAAATAAAAACTGAACAGAAAGCACTAATAGCAGTAGTTGTGAACTATTAAGTATAGGTGTGTCCGGATCGCATTATTGGAATTAATGTGAAGTCTTATAGTTAGTCTTATAGTTAGTCTTTATAATATATTACCTACTGGCAGCCGCCAGTAGGTAGTTATAGTTAGGATTGGCTACCATAGGAAATCCGCAACATTCTATTGGGAATAACTCTGGCGCCGGTTGAGGAATTTGCGTGTAATTTTCTAAATTGTAGGCCAGCTCTGCTGCGCTCCTTCCTAGGAAGTTTCGGGGGGATTCGTGAAGTGGGGGCTGAGAAAAAAGGGGGGTCCCAAAACGTGTTTTCCTCATGTTAATTTCCATAGGTCGGTCTGATAAGTCTACAGCCCGAACCGCTGAACGGAATTACGCCAAACTTTGCAAAATTGTAGGGACTGGTACACAGATGTGCCTTTGCTATATTTGCTGAAAATTGCTCCAGTGGTTTTTTTGAAAATTAACTTCAAAAACACATATATATCTATATGCGCGCTTCAAACGCTTACAGGTACGCGTACCGGGGAGCGCACCCGGCGCGCTACGGGAGTGCGCGAGCGGAAAGCTGATTGGCTGTCAGGTGTCTGTCAACATTCTAAACAATCCGGAGAGTCCGCCATCTTGTGTCTCGGTAGAATCGAGACACAAGAGGTGAAAAAGAAAGGGGGAAATAATTAAAAGGGGGCAGAGTAGACACCCCCTGACCCCCTAGGTTTTCTGAGGGGGGCCTAGAAGGATTCTTAAGGGCATGTCATGAGGGCGTGTCATGAATGATGTAATATGTGATATCATCAGCAGTGCGGGCGCGCGAGTTATAGTGAGTCCAACTAACTATAACGTGGGAATTTCAATGGTTTTGTGTGAGTAAAATTTTCAGCGAACTATAACTGGTGTTAAACCTATGTTTTTTTCTGTGAATTTCAAAGGTTTTTTAAATGCTAATTCCTAAGTATAACGATTGTGAAACCTATGGTTTTTTTCTGTGAATTTAAATTTAATACAACTGCACAATCTGCTAAAAATATTGGTCCTCAGAATCTTGCATCTTTTTTGCAGTATTTTCTGTCATCCAAACAGAGAGATTTATTCGTTTTCAAATAACGACAGGTCTCTGGCAATGAAAGTATGCCAAAAACCCTTTTCACAATCTCTTCACCCTAAAAGGTTAAGGGCAGAGAAGAAAAGGGGCCTGCAAGAATAAGATAGAAAGTCAGGGAGTGTTATTGGTACAGTAAGGAGGCCTGACATGGAATTAAGACTAGCCATCTTTTGTATTCGGCACCAAGAATTTTGATAGCGTCATGCCACTGGTTTCTGAGCACACATTTGGGCTCTGGCTTTTATTGTTTTAAAGATCTAGAAGGGAGGGAAGGTACAAAACAACCACCTCAGACCCCTTCTTAAGAAGTCAGCATTCCATTGCAACCCACTCCACATAACTCTTAAACTCTGAAGTAACCAAAAGATGAATAGCAGTATCCTACAAAACTCAGAAATAAAGAATTGCACATTGTAACAAATGTTCTTTTTCTGCATGGTCATTCAGAATTTTTACCTTTTACCTTTTTTCTGGATCCTATTTTCTAGCTTTACAACAGTATGCATGTTGCCACTGCTAAACAATGGAACCTCTAAATTATGGGCTCTACATTGGAACTCTCTATTTGGCCTATGTAACCTCTCTATAAGTCATTGTAAATTACACCTCATTTGCACCTATGTCATGAAAAGTTAAATATATGTGGGCAGCAGTCTATTTACATCACCTACACATACAACAAAAATCGGACTGTCAGGAGCATCACTATGATCCGATTAGGATGTAGTTTAAATGTGCTGCAGAGATACATGACAGGACAAATGCCTTTGCTCTGTAGAAAAAAAAATATTTTTATATAGTCATGTCAACCCTAAAAGTGTGCTATGTAAGCCCACAGGGCAGGGTGCTAATATATAAACATAGAGCACACTACATAACGGTGTTAGTGTGCCCTCACAGTGAAATATAACCCCAAAACTATTCCACTGGTGACAACTGGGTCCCGCCATTTTGAAACAGGGGTAATTTTAAAGTAAGGCAAAGAGAAAGTGCTGGAAAGGGAGGTGAAAGGACTGCAAGAAAAGTATTAGGATTGGGAGGTAGAATGGTCAAGCGGTTGGCCTCCTGTTTATTTGGTTCAAGAATGCAAAAATCAGAAGAAGTCCTGACTCCAAACTAAACCGGACAAGACGCTGCAGGCAACCAGACTAGGAGAGAGACCTGGTGCCCAAAAGCCTGCCCTGAGGATTTAGGGGCCACAGTACTGACCTGAATTGTTTTTCATACCTCCTGATTGTAAAACCTTTGACCAGAACCAACCGCTTGGGATATTTAACCTCAGCTCTATCGCATTCAGTCACAAATTGCAGCCAAGTCACAGTCTACTGCAAACTGTTGCTTGCCAAAGTGCTGGACTTATTTCTTCTGGCTGCTATATGCCTTCAATCTTTAAAAAGCCATATCTCTCATTCCCATTAACCTATTTTGATAATCATGTTTTTTTCTTATTCATTTGTTCTCCATGTTTCTCTCTTTTTTTTAAATGTCTTTATTGGGTTTTTTCCAAAATTTATAAAATGAGGTGTTTTCTCTAGTTCTTCGTGTTAGGAAATCTCTAATTTGCAGATATTTAAAAAAGTCCCTCCACTCCAGGTGATATATTGCCCTCAAGGTTTCAAACGAGTGTAGCCCTTCATTTACGAAGAGACATCCAAAGTGTGTAATTCCAGTTGTAGTCCATCTCACAATACAGGCTCCACTAAAGATTTCAGGGAGAACCGGGTTATTGCTTAGAGGAGAGTAGAGCGAGAGTCGTCCTATTTTTTTTTTTTTTTTTTTTTATTGTTGCATCATAACACCTGGGTACATAGTGGATCAACCGCCGGCGTGGCTTCAACATTCAGCCACGGTCAGCCGTGCGCGCAACATTTCTGTGTACAAACTTGTGGAATTTGATATTTCTTCCATAAAACAGTACAGATCAGTCAAATATGTTCTCAGGCTGGGATCCCATAATCGTGCTCCGTAAGGGAGAAAGGAGGATACCAGTGGGTACAGGAATTCCCGCCTTGGTGGCATAGGATCGGGGTCTGTACAGTTCTTATAACTGTATTACCAGTAACTGGGGGGACATAACTGTGGAGAGGAGCATATAGGCGTTGGCAGGAGCACGGTAGAAGAAAAGCAAGTGTCGGCTGTCGGGAGACAAGGGGTTCCCTCAGAGTGCACCCATATCAAGGCGGCGCAGTCAGAGAGTGGGGGCATTCCATGTTAGTACATGGTGGGACGGTCAGTGTGGGGACAGGGTCTTGACCAGGAACTATGTGCTCACTCAAGTGGGGAGGTGGGGGGGCGTAGGCGGGTCTTCTGTGCGCAGGGACTGCCGGAAGCTATGTAGGAGCATGGCCCATTCCATGGAAATGGGATGTTTACGTGCACCCCTGGCTTCTTCCTCCCTCAGGGCATCCTCCTCCGCCGCCGCCCACTTACAAACCGCTCCCGTCCAAGCTGCTATGGGGGGGACCTTCCGAGGATCGCCATTGCATAGCTATGCATCTGTTTGCCAGCAGTAACGCCAAGGACACGAACCGCCTGTGTACAGGTTCTTGTTTAGGTACATGAAAGATCCCTAGTGCACTGGATTCCCAGGAGACTAGTGTTGTGAGGCCTGTGAGATCTGCCAGTGTGTCGTGCACCGTTTTCCATAGGGAGTGGAGGTCGGGGCAGCTCCAAAACATGTGACGGAAATCTGCATCGGGGGATCGACATCTGGGGCATAGGAATTGTGTGGATGGGTAAAACCGTTGTAGGCGCGCCGGTGTGAGGTATGCCCTGTGTAGTATATAGTATTGGATGTTTTTGAATCGAGCATTCCTAGAGACGCGTTTCGGGGCCTCGAGCGCCTTGGTCCACTCTGAGTCGTGTAGTGCGCGACCGATGTCTTCCTCCCATGTGGCCCGTAGGGCCGTCAGGGGGGCGTGCGAGAGTTCCTGGATTGATTTATACAACCAGGTGACCAAGTGGCGTCCCACTCCCATGTGTAGGATGGTGTGTATTACTGGATGCGTGTCTGGTTCACCTGCCCTGAGATTATGGTAGGGGCGGAATCCCTCGAGTAGCTGTCGATGTCTGAGGAATTGACCTGGGGGAAGGCCATATTCTGCGACCAGCTGAGTGATTGGTTTCAGCTGTCCTTCCTCGAAGAGCGATTCCATATCCGTGATGGCGCAATGTGTCCACTCAGCCAACATTGGTGCCGAGAAATAGGAGTCCTGTCTGGGGCAGCCTGCCAGCGGTAGTAACGGGGAGTATGGGGTCCTACCAGGGGCCATCCGGTGGATCCGCATCATACATTGACGTGCTATCGTGACTTGGAGGGGGTATGTTTGTCTGGGTTTGGTGCCCGGGAGGAGGAGACGGGTGAGCTCCGGGGTCGGAACCCTACCGGTCGGGGTAACAGTCTCCTGGGTGTAACGGTCCGCTGTCCAATACGATAGCCATTGAAGCTGCGCCGCCAGGAAGTAGGACTCGAAGAAAGGAGCTCCGAGTCCACCTTGTGTTGTGGGGAGTTGAAGGGTTTTCAAGGCCACTCTGTGTCGGTTCGCGCCCCAAATAAGGGTACCTAGGAGAGAGTTGAGGTCCCGAAAGAAAGATCTGGGTGGCACCACCGGCAGGTTCGTGAAGTGGTAGAGAAGTCGGGGGAGCATCACCATTTTGGCCAGGGTTATCCGCCCTATCGGGGCCAGCGGGAGCTTGTTCCAGAAGGCTACAGTCGGGCGTAGGTTAGCAAGCACCTTCCGGTGATTGCCGTTGAAGATGTCTGCCGGAGAGTGGTACAGGCGGACACCAAGGTACCGGGGAGCTTCCGCGGACCACAAGAGTTTATGGGTTCCCAGCCCGACGTCGGGGGGAGGTAAGCGCGGGTGGAAGGGGTAGATTGTGGACTTGTCCCAGTTCACCTGGAGTCCCGAGGCGTCGGCGAACTCTGTCAGCGCCACTCCTATGGGAGTTAGATCCGCCTCTAGGTCTCGGACATATATAAGGAGGTCATCTGCGTACAGAGAGACGCAATGCGTATCGTCCGCGAGCGGGATGCCCCAATGTATTCCCTCCTGGCGCAGTCTGACCGCCAGCGGTTCGACGGCCAGGGCACATAAAAGAGGTGATAGGGGGCACCCCTGTCTCGTGCCTCGGCGAACCTCAAATGCAGGGGAGATGTGTTTCCCAATCCGTACTCGCGTTGTTAGGTCGGTGTATAGGAGGCGAGTGTATGCCATGAGTGTCGGACTAACGTTGAGACGACTCAGGATCGCAAAGAGGTACGGCCAGGTGAGAGTGTCAAACGCCTTCTCCAAATCCATAATCAGGCAAGCGGCGCGTGGGAATCTGTCTCGAACCTGATCCTGAACATGGAAGACGCGGCGGATGTTCTGTGAGGTGTTCCTACCCGGCACGAACCCACATTGGTCAGGGTGGACCAGTGGGCGTATGACCTGGGTGTACCTGTCTGCCAAGATCTTCCCGAGGGTCTTGCAGTCCGCCGACAGAAGCGTGATAGGGCAATACGATCCCAGTTGGAGTGGGTCCCTGTGGTGTTTGGGGAAGGTCACAATCACGGATTCCCGCAGTGACTGGGGAAGCACTCCCAGATGGAGGGCTGCCGCAAACATCCGAGCCAATCGGGGAGCCAGCAGGGCAGAAAACGTCGAGTAGTACTCCAGTGGGAAGCCGTCAAGCCCCGGGGCTTTATTCCGGGACAGGGCGCGTAGTGCTTGAGTGACATCCGAGGGCGTTATTTTAATGTCAAGCGCGCGCTTGTCAGTGTCCGATATCGTGGGCAGAGTCAGTGATTCGAGGAAGCGGTCCACGCATGATGGAGTGTAGCGGGTTGGAGCCTCGTATACCTGTGCGTAGTGGTGTTGGAACGCCAGGAGGATCAAGGCCTGGGATCGCACTAGTACGCCTTCCGGATTGATAATATCCGTGATTGGCTAGATCTCGGTGTCCTGCCTTGCCATCCAGGCAAGCATTGCCCCCGTTTTGTCCCGGTCTTTGTGGACTCTGGAGGCATAGGCCCGAAAATTATATTTCCGGAGATCGGCGCAGGCAGCTTGGTATACCAACTTCGTCTCGGCCGTGAGTGCGACGTGCTCTTCCGAATCATCGGTTCGTCTCGTAAGCGTAGCCAGGCGCTGCTCCGACGTGAGTAGTGTCTGTTCTAGTGTGCGGCGAACCCCTGCAATTTGTTTGATGCATTCCCCCCGTGCCACCACTTTGAATGCGTCCCATTCCACTAACGTCGATGATACCGAATCCGCGTTGTGTAGGAAGTATTCCTGTATGCCGGTTTTGTGCGTGTCTCTGAAGACCTGGTCTGATAAGCAGTCCTTAGGGAGGCGCCAAGTGGGGACCAGTGGGTGTGGGGGGCACCAGATCAGGCGTAGAATGGGAGCGTCATGATCCGAGAGGATCCGACCCAGGTATTCCGAGGATGTTACCTTCGGGAGGATAAGTGCAGAGCATAAGAACCTGTCCAGATGGACCCGGAGGTTGTGAGGAATCGAGTGGAATGAGTAGACACGGGCCAGTGGGTGTAAGTGTCGCCACGCATCAGTGAGCGCCCAGTGTGTGGTCCAGGCTCTAAAGAGTTCCGCTTGTCGGGGTTTGGGGAGCATGCGGGGGGGGGTGATCTGTCCAAAGCGGGGTTCAGCGTGCAGTTGTAATCACCTCCCAAAATCCATGGAATTGCAGTGAATTGGGCCAGGACTCCTGTGAGGTGATCCCAGAATTTATCTTGCTCAGTGTTAGGGGCGTAAATGCTGCCCAGGAGGACCCCTTGCCTGTCTAAGATTCCCTCTAATAGTGCGTATCTGCCCTCCCTGTCAACCACCCGTCTGAGTGTTCGAAAAGGGGTGCCTGGCCTAACCCACACTAAGGCGCCACGTGCGAATGCTGAGTAGGTCGTGGCGCAAAAGGTCCCTCGCCATTTGGCCTGTAGTCGGCCTAGTTCGGTAGCGTTGGTATGTGTCTCTTGTAATAGTGCAACGCATGCGGACATACGTTTGATGTAAGAGTAAACGGAGTAGCGTTTGCTAGGTGTGTGGAGGCCCCGTACATTCAGTGTGAGGACGTTAACGTCCGACTTTGGAGTCGCCATTGGTAAGATATCGTGCTCGTGAGCGGGACTCCCCTGTAGATCCCGAGGACAGCGAGGTCATGTGTTTCGTGTGTGCATCTGCGCGCCATGCTTCCATATGTGCGGGGGAGAGTCTAACGGTAGAACCAAGGGTGGGGAACAGTCCCAATACCAGGGATATATCACGGGGGGTGGCATATCCAAACTTGTGTCCCACTAGGGGATAAATATAACAGAATTCTGCAGGGGTGGCAGCATGTGTTACTGCTGGGCTTTTTCGCGGATCGGGCTTTTTGCTGGAGAGATGTCCATCGCGCGCGTGCACATACAGTCAACTGGTCATGCCTCTTTGGCACACAAACATCGCACAGCGCTTTAAGCAACCAAGAAAATAGGATACAGCAATTGTCTTTTGGGTCATCCTGAAGAGGTGCCAGGTTGGCCAGCCGGGGTAGCGGCCGTTGTATGTACAGCAAGTAGAGGGGATGAAATCGGACCAAATCCTGACATTGTGCCGTCACTGTCCCGGTCCTTCTCAGGGGTGAACAGGTGCGGTTGGCTTTCCAGGTCCGAAGCTTGGGGAGATGTGTGCAGTTCCGTCACCGCTCTTAAGGCGTCGCGTCTCTCCTGCATGATTTGCGTGAGGTCGGGCGAGCCCGAGGGGGAGGATGCCTGACTTTTGGAAGGGCTTGTCCGGGTGCGGTTCGTGCCTCGTCTTCTGGATCGCCGCGAGTCACTGTTGTGCCTCCGCTGGGGACCAGGCTTAGGGATCAGCGGACAGTGGAATTCCGCCCAATCTCGTGCCTCCTCCGCCGTGGTGAAAAATAAGGCCTTCCCGTTGTGGAGCACCTTGAGGCGGGCCGGGAACAGTAGGGAGTATTGGAGATCATTCGTGCTGAGGCGCCTTTTAACCTCTAGATAGGTCGAGCGCTGCTGCTGTACTTCTCGGGCATAATCCGGGAACACCATGACCTGCTGATCCTCTACTTGAAGGGGGGCCCACCACCCGGGCCGCTCGAAGCACCGCATCGCGGTCTCGGAAGTGCAGGAACTTAGCCAGCATGGGACGTGGAGGGAGACCTGGTTTGGGTTTCCGGGCAGGAACCCTGTGGGCCCTTTCGATAGAGAAGAATGCTGACCGCTCCGACCGATCTGGTCCATGATTCCATATAGGTTAGCGGGTCCGAGTTTTCAATCCCCTCCGGCAGCCCCAGGACGCGGATGTTGCAGCGTCTCGAGCGCCCTTCCAAGTCGACCGTGCGCTCCTCGAGGGCCGCCACTCGTCGTAGAACCTCCTTCATGTCTGCTTCCTGCGTCTTCACCGCAGGCTGAAGCGCGGCCACAGTCCGCTCCCCCTCCTTCACCCTGTCCACCAGCTTACGGTGGTCGTCACGAATCAGGCTGATGTCCATCGTCAAGACGCCAAATCGTTCCTCCATTGAGAGCCGTGACAGTTCAATAGCTGCCAGCACCTGGTCCAGTTTCACCGACAATGAGGGATCCGCATGTGGCGTGTTCGCTTGTGTCCAGGTCCTAGTGTGCGGCATGTTCTCGATGGCAGTTTCAGGGACGGCAGTCGCCTGCGAGCCCCTCGGTTTCCCCATTGGTCCGAGGGAGAGGGCGCCGCGTCGCCGTGGAATCCTGGATCTGCGGGTCGTTGGGCCAGGCGCCGACCTAGTGGGGGTCAGGTATTCAGTCCTCGCTGGAGCCGAGGTGCTTCTGGGTCCCTCGCGGGGCGCCCCAGGTCCGGCGCGCACCGAGGGTCTGGTGGCTTCGGTGGTGGTGAGGGGGGTGGTTTCGCAGGTAGTCTCAGGCGCTCATCAGCAGGGGGCACCCCCCGTTGTTGTCCAGGCACTCTGGGAGAGAGGGCTCCTCGTCGCCCTGAGCGAGGCAGATGGTTGGTTTTTCACCCCTCCCCCCTTGGGGTAGAGGACTGTCTACATGTCAGGAGTTGGGGCCGGGGGGGGGTCCAAGTGGTAGGTGCCCGTGAGTCCGGGGTGGTAATGGGTTTTCCCTGTTGCGGCGTGCCACCGCCGTAGTCTCAGAGGAATGCCGCCGTGTCAAGAGGAGGCCCGCGCCGAGCCCGGTATCTAGGGCTCCTTGGGCGCCATGTCTGGGTCAGGCAGCCAGGTCGTTGGGGCCATTTGCGAGATCAGGTTTGTTCAGGCCTTTCCGCCCCTCAGTCCGGGGAGTGGGGTGGCGGGCGTCCCCCGGGAGGCCTCTGAGGGGGTTCGTTGACCGCTGGGGTGTTGGCGTTGGGGACCCCCAGGGAGGGGGAGGGGGGAAGCAGACACTCACCGCTCGCGGGAGACGTTGTGGTCATCAGAATGTCCAGGCGCCGTGCTGGTGGTGTGTCTGCCTGTGCCCCTCAGTTCTCCTCAGTTACCTGTGATCAGGGCTGCAGTCGGGTTGATACCCGGGCGGACTGGGGCGCCGGTGGAGTGAAGCTCCGATTTGGAGGCTGCCATCTTGCGTGCCCGCAGGGGTGAGCCCGGTACGCTTCTGCGGGTCAGCCATGCCGCCTGGCCAGGAACTCCCCGGCCTCGGCTCGTTTGTACTTTCCTCCGGGCCTCCGGTCCGGGTGCAGGGGCTCAGTGGTGTCAGCCTTTGGTGGCCGGAGTCGCGGCCGCCATTTTGCAGCTCAGCTCACCGCTCCGGCTGGGAAGATTTCCTCTGCTGGCGCCGCTCTTCAGTGACGGCCGCGGTTCACCTGGAAGATGCCTCAGGTGTAATCGCACTGCTGGTGACTTTTCCGTCGGCTGAGGCTCCCGGCGATTCCTGGAAACGGGCAGGATGCGAGCCCGATCCCGGAGCCTCAGCAAAACACAGCCGCCATCGTGGCTTGCTAAGCCACGCCCCCAGCGAGAGTCGTCCTATGCCCAGTAATTTCCTCACAGCTTTCCACGCTTTAAACGGACCTTTTTGTGGTAGCTATCATAGATAAATCGCCACAGATACCCTTTGCTCTTATTACCTAATACCAACTGATGGATTGATGGTTAGTCTTCCCCTGAGACTGTCTCATTATTATCTAATAGAAAAAAGAGTTCATGATTATATGAGAGCATACAAGCCCAATAATATAACTTAAGGTTAGGGAGGGCTAAGCCTCCTTTTTCTTTTGGAAGAGTCAAGAGCTTGTAGGCTCTTCGAGGTTGTGAATAGGACCAAATAAAACTAGAAAAAGTGCGCTCCATCAGTTTGAACCAATATTCAGAGATTTCTGAGTTGATTGCTCTAAACATATAGAGCAGGTTAGGGAAGTATACCACTTTTAAAGCGTTTACACGGCCGATCAAAGATAAGTGTAAATTATTCAGACAGTGAAGATCTTTCTGCATTTTATCCAGGAGGGGGCTCAGATTTAATTCGACCAATTTATCGAGTTTGGAGGAGATACATACCCCTAGATAGGTCGCATTTATTGTTACTCGAGGATCTACCATGATGCATTTATCATTTAAAATTATTTGGGTTTTACTCTGATTAAGAGCGTAGCCGGCCATATAACCAAAGTTTTTTGCCTCAGTTTCAATTATAGGTAAGGCTAATGCCAGATCTGGTGTTACTATGGCTATGTCATCGGCATAAGCAAGAGTTTTGGTCATATAACCTTGGATCAATATAGGGTTAATACCAGCATTAGATTCCAGATTACAAATAAAGGGATCAATGTAGATGGCGAAGAGCAACGGGGAGCATGGGCATCCCTGTCGAGTTTCCCTTGATAGTGTTATTTCTTTAGAGAGATTGTCGTTTATCATCACTACAGCTTTAGGATTGGTATATAGTTTTTGTAATGCCTGGATGAATCTTGGTTTCAAGCCCAGATGACCCATTGCCAGCCACAGAAATGACCAGGAGACCCGGTCAAAGGCTTTTTCAGCGTCTAAAAGGATGAGCGCCATTGGGTCTCCCGTCACCTCTGTGCTGTCAAAAAGGGTGATCACTCTATGGATGTGATCTGTAGTTCCTCTTCCAGGTATAAACCCGAGCTGGGAATTTGAAACAAGTTTGTGGATTAATGGTGCCATTCGATTCGCTGTTAATTTAGAATATATTTTTGAATCCACATTGATTAAGGTGATCGGACGATAGGAGCCCATCTGATTCGGAGGTTTATCTTTCTTCAGGAATACTACTATTTTTGCTTTTGACCATGACCTTGGTGGTTGTCCCCCGTTAAATAGGTGTACACATAGATCTAAGAAAATCTCTTTAATTTAATCTAAAAAAGTAATATAAAACTCTAGAGGGATAGAGTCCAAGCCAGTTGCCTTTCCTCTAGGCAGAGCCTTGACTGTCTCTACAATTTCTTCCAGGACTGGTATCTCCTCTAGATCTTCTCGGTCTTCAGTAAGTCTACTGGGTATTCCCTGATTTAAGTATTCTCTCATACTGTCTATATCGGCCCCTCCTTCCTCTGAAGGTGCTGTAGAAGTACTCTTCCAGTATTCTATACTGGAAGAGATATATTGACGACATCCTCCTCATTTGGGATATCAAACTTGACCTGGAACTCTTTTTGAGGTGGCTAAATGAAAGGGACCCTTGGCTTAAATTCACACACATGGCCAACAACACATCCATTGACTTCCTTGATCTTACAATTTTTGCGGAAGACAATCAACTCAAAACCAAAACTTATACCAAACCCACTGCTAAAAATAATCTACTGTCTTATAAGAGTCATCATCCAAAACCACTGAGGGACAATTTGCCCTATAGTCAGTTTTTACGTTTGAAACGGAACTGTACCAAGACAGATGACTATAAAGCCCAAGCTAAGGATCTATGCACCAAATTAAAACAATGAGACTACACGCAAAGTACCATCCAGAAATGCATGAAACGTGCGAACCATCAACCCAGGGAATGCCTCCTACAAACTTACCCCAAAGACCCTATACCGGATCTTATGACCTGTGTAACTACGTTTTGTCCATCTACCTATGAGGTCCAAAAACTGGTCAATAAAAATTGGAAAATCCTTAATACTGGGAAATTTAATTGGCCTAAACCACGTTTTGCTAATAGAAGAACTAAAAACTTGCGAGACACATTGGTTCATACACGGCCACGACAAATACATAACCAAGAAACTATCAGAAACATTTCTATGTCCCCGGTCAGTGGTCACTACCCCTGTGGAAATTGTACAGCTTGCCAATTTACCACCCACTCTAAACAATTACAACTGTCAGAGACTCTAGTTTGGACCCAAAAGCAACATACGAACTGTAACTCTTCCTATGTAATTTATATGGTCAACTGTCCATGCAATAAATTATACATAGGAATGACGTGCCGGAAAGTTAAAATCAGAATAGGGGAACATCGGAGCAATATTCGCCTAAAAAAGACTACAACCAAACTGTGTGCCCATTATTTAGAGAAGGGACACTCTTGTGATGACATCAGATGGACTGTCATCGAGATGCTGACGGATAAAACCCCCAACGCAGAGAGAATTCTGCATGAAAAAGAACAAAGGTGGGTGGACCGTTTGAAAACTAATATCACAGGTATGAATGACAACGTCCCCTGGCACCAGTTTGCGGTCCACTGAATGTACACTGCTTAACCATCAATCTGATACAATGAGGTCATCATCACTCCGACATTGGCTGTATTTATTTATTCAAATTTCAATCTTGTCTGGTAGCCCTCGCACCTCATGAGAATAGTACTTTATATATTGCAAAACAGATTGCAACTAACATAATAATTCGCCGTTTTGCTTCCACAAACGAGCATTACGTGTGTTTACACCATCCAGTATCACATTGCCAAGGTTTCCGTGTTACACCTAATAAAGTTGGGCTTTCAAAAAAACTCCGTCAAAAACGCTCCCCCGGACACCAGTCCGGCATCCGGGGGTAGAGTCAGCACAAGCGGCGTAGGATCCCACACACGCGGGTAATGGCGGAACGTATCAGTCAGGGAAGCTTTCTCTTCCCGTGAGGTAAGGTGATTCTGACCTCTGTCTACCTCTTTCTCACAGCTCTGGGCCTCCCCGAGGATAACAAAAGACTCCACTATCGGGGGTAAGTCCACAACTAGACCTAATGTTGAGGGACCGTCTGTCAACGTTTTTTGCGCTGCATTTAAATATCACGAAGGGGTCTGTTACTCCGCGTTTCCCTACACAAAAGTTAGTCCTTTTTAAGAATCTTAATACTATTACCTTTACTCGTCCTCCCTGGAAAATAGACATTGGGATTATTTTGTACTTATTATTGTGTATTATTATCGAGATTCTGACCGAGTGACTAGAACTACCTAGGTCCTAAATGCTTGATTATTCCATACATGATGCTGACATACCACAGCTATGTTTGAATTACACCCTGCTGCTTGAAATCACAACGCAGTACCTTCTTGCTCACTTTTGCCTCCCTCTTTCCTCTACCCTACCAGGTGACACTCCATTGTTTAGAATTTTCGCGCTATTTTTGCTAAACATGCATCAATGTAGTAGTCTAGACTAATGCTTACTACTGTGCCAACCTCCACTCCTGTAATACTGTGAGAATGTATATTACCCCTGCACAACATATTTGTGTGTATTTTCTTTTTCAGGTTAATAAGACTTGAGTGGCTAATGTTGACCCTCACTACTTCCATTTGAACTCCACACAAAAAGTGTGAGTAGATTCTCTATGTTTGTTTGTCCTTCTGTCCTGACGAAAGCCCCATAGACTCCGTTGAGCCGAAGGGGGCTGAAACATGTCGACATTTTTTGAAAATTCGCACTTCTAGATCCAGTAACTCGATCTAGGATAAGTACCCACTTATTTTAATATAAGATCTCCACCATTTCATTAAAATCCTTGCTGGTGTTGACCTTATTTTTAACAGTTTTTTACCTTTCTTTGCACTGGTTTCTTCTTTTTTCATCTCTGGACACTGCAACCTAGACCAGAGGAGCCTCTGGATGAGGCAGGCACCCACACTCTCTATGGTATCCGATGATAACTGCCGAAAAACCACAATGTAGGGGCGGATGAACGATATATACCGCAACACCTGTACACATTGGGTCTTTTGAGGAAACCATAGTTTTTCTAACCAATGGTCTAGAATTGTCACAAGTGTCCATTTTTCCACTTGATTAACCTTGATACTTACCTGGGGAAATAAATGGACATGTATTCCTCCTCCCCTTTCTGATTACCCCGGTGCTGTAGAAGTGCCAGAGTGCCTCTCTGATTTTATTACTTTCTGAGATTAAGCCTTCTACTGAGTCTGATATTTCCCGTATGAAGTTCTGAGATGTTTGTTGCCTCATACGTATGGCTAATTGATGGCCAACTAGTTCGCTTACTTCATAGATTTTCTCACTATGTGCTGTGACTTTTTTAACCGCTTTGGTGATAAATGTATTCATAATAGCAGCCTTATCAATTGCTACCTGACATTGAATTTTAGTGAGCTCTTCTAGCGTTAAAGAATTATGGGTTGCCCTGATGAGTTTTTCTTCAGCACTCTGTAATTTTTCCGATAGCGATTTATGCAAATCTCTGGCCAATTTATTAACCCTTATTGAGTATTGTATGGTTTCCCCTCGGATTCCTGCTTTTAAAGAGTCCCACACTATCTCTATAGAGGTATTCCCTACATTATTCTCTGGAAAATGCGGTATCCATGTTTGCATGTGATTACAATAGTCTTCTTCAAGGAGCAGGGACTTCTCGAAGGTCCAATTTCTTGGCTTCAGGGCCATTTGTATTAGCTCTAGGGTGCATACTAGAGGATTGTGGTCAGATAGTACTCGAGGCAGTTTTTCTATTTGTATGACAGAGCTTAATGACTGTGATATAAAAAGTAGTCAAGCCTAGCATGCACCTGGTGTGGATTTGAAAAAAAGGTGTAGCCATGATCCTCAGAGTTAGAGATCTGCCACCCATCCAGAAGTCTGTGCATATGACATAGATTTTTTAGGGCCTTAAACACATTAGGTTTCCTCCCATGGTACACCCAATTATCCTTCATTGACCAGTCAGAAGGTAAATTAATATTGAAATTCCCGCAAATGAGAACTGGTAATGGCCAATGAGCACGTTCGCTAGAGACGTTATTTATCAGGGTGGGATCTTCACAATTGCTTCCATAAATTGAACAGATGGTAACTAACTGTGATTGTGCAAACTGGCATTCGGCGATTGCCCACCTCCCGAATTTATCTGCTTTACATCGGTTAAAGCTAAGACCTCCGCCTCTAGCTAAGATTGCCACCCTCCTGACACTAGCTCCCTGAGTAGTGGCACAGATTAAATTATACCCTAATGTTTTTAAAAGGTGTAGCTGTGAGCCTTCAATATGTGTCTCCTGTATACATACTATGTTGGGGCCGGTAGTTTGTAGACCCACTGCAACTGCTTGTCTCTTCTTGATGTCATTTAGGCCACAGATATTAAGTGACATAATCTTTAGTGCCCCATTTGTTTGTGCTACCTACCTTAGAAAGATATTCTCCCATAAAAAAAGTGTTAGCTATATCTTTATGATTTTCATTTTCCCTGTAATTTTTAGAATTCCGATCTGACCTTCCCCCTGAACCCCCCCCAACCAGAGGTCCCACCGACCTGCCCTACCCCCCGATGCCTCCTCTTTCCCTATCCCCACCCACCACCACCTTTGAAGGTTACCTGACCCTGTCTGGACCAGGGGTGTGACATCCGTAAAGGCGGGCCCAGTGGGCTGAGATAGGTATATAATACACACTATTAAACTATCTAAACCTAATGAACCAAAGCCTGGATAATATGAAAAACATTTTGTACATAATTTTATAAACTAAATAGGTTTTCAGTCCTGCTTATCCATTCTACTAGTTCTCGATGCTTCTGCAGAATACGATTCCTGATAAATAAAAAATGGAATAGTTCAGCTTAATTATTCCTTTTATAGGGTTTTTTTTCTGTGGTTTTGCATTATTTCCCTGAATTTTGTGACCCAATCCCTGAGATTTCTCGTAGATAGTTTTCCGCCTGCACTTCACTATTAAAGCTTTTTGTTGACCCCTTGAATATGATTTTCAGGCGTGCAGGGTTTTGCAGAAATACTTTTGCTCCAATTTTTTCAAAAGGTTCAAATAGCTGGCGCATTTTCCATCTTCGCTCGACGGTAGAGTGAGCGAAATCCGGTCTAGCAAAAAATTTGAATCCCTTATGTTCTCTTTGAGTAGTCGGTCTCGCAAGGTCATAGATTGCTTCACGGAGAAGGAAATTACCAAAGTAGACCAGCATTGCCCTGGGATATTGATGTTGTTTTTTAGAGTGTTTTGATGGCGTTAGGGGAAAACGATGAGCCTGCTGTATCTCTCTTTCCATATCCCAGACTACCAACTCCGGAAATGATGTTTTAAGAATGTTGATCATTGTTCCTCTAGCGTTGTTTCCCTCAAAGTTTTCTGGGATTCCAAGGAATCTTAAATTGTTCCTTCTAGATCTGTTTTCATGATCTTCCACTTTTGCCATGAGATCCTTTATTATTCCAGCTTGTTCCTTTTCGTTTTTTTGGAGTTTCACGATGTCTGTTTCGAGATTCTCAGTACGAGTTTCCACCATTACCATCCTCTCCGACATCTCAGAGCAAATGTTGCCCACTTGTTTCACTGCACCTTGTAGTTTTTCAATATCCATGCGATTCCTATGACTATCTTTCTTCACGTCCTCGTGTTAGTTTTTGATTGAGCTTAGTGAGGGCTCAGTTGTTTTTTGACGTGATGTTTCTCCCGGTGATTTAATCATTGGGTTCTTTCAGATAGAGTTAGGTCAGCTTTTAGCATAGTCCGTGTTGTTACCGGGATCTGTGGTCTCTTCGTTCATCAAATTTTTTCCCTTTTACGTGTCATCTTTTTTTTCCCCCCGCTCCTTTTCTTCCTGAGGTTTGTTTCGCTGGATATTCTTGAATCATTGGAGCCTGAGTTCTCCAGAAGTATAGAGCCAGTTTGCACACCGGGACTTGATTGATTTGAGTCTCTTAATTCACTTAGGTCACTTGAGATAGACATCCCTGTTTCATATAGTTCTGATTCAGAGTCTTCGTCAGAAAGTGAGTGAATAGCTGGGTGTGATTCTTTTCCATCTAAGGGCGTTTGCGTGTTGAGAGAGGGGTCTGGATGCTCAGCTTTCTGATTCATCTCTTTTTGATCAGATTGCTCTCTCTGATTAGCTATCATTGCGTCAGTCTTTGTCTCGTTTCTCCTCATATTTAGGTCGATTCTCAGAGTTCCTTCGCCTGTCCCAGTGGTATGATTCCCTTCAGTGTTGATTTTAATTGGGACCATACCTTGAGCTTCCTTGCAATTCCCATTCAACTCTCTAGAGTTCTTGCTTTGCAATTGGCTCTGTGCTCTTTCATTTGTCGAAGCGTCGCTCAGGCATTCCTTCGGGCGAGGGCTAAATATGTTAGATATTTTTGGTTGGGATGTAGTCGGTAGACCAGTATTCTTAGCAGCAGCTTTTAGATTTTTTATGGTCTGTAGCCTTTGTGCTTTTTAGCCAATAACTCCAATTTGGCCTTTTCCTCTGTTTCCTCTGTTTCTCTCCCTTTGTCCTTCTTTTTGCCAGCCTCTTTCTCTTTTTCTCTCTCTTTCTCCTTTTCTTTCTCTCTCTCCTTGCGTTTAGCTTTTTCCCTTTCTTTTTCCATTTTTTTCCTCCAAATTTTTATCTTTGGCTTTCCCTTTCTCTTGGGATTCATTTCTTGCCATGTATTTTTCTTTTGCTCTGGTCCCTCTAGTTTCAGGGCCTTTATGTCTGTTGTTTATGTGCAGAGTAGGTGTCTCCTCAGGTGTCTCCTCAATTTCGGCGTTCTCAGGATTTTGACTTCCTAGATTTGTCACATCCTTTGAATATGACGGGTCTTCTTGAATCGGTGTATCACCTTGTAGGAGAACGCCTTCTTCATCTCCCTTTTTTCCCCCTTTTCTCTGTTATAAGTCGATTTATTTAAAGCTGCTGTTTGTGTTTTCAAGCCTTTTTGACTTTTTTGAGCTTTCTGGTCTTTTTGTGCGATGAGTTCCTCTCCCCCACTATCTTCTCTGTCCTCTTTGTCCTCTTCAGGGTTCCTCTCCATATTTATAGCCTTAAATGGTGTTGCTGTCTGATTGTTTTCTGGCTTCTGTAGATCCGTCTGTAAGCCCAGGAGAGTTTGAGTTTGAGGTTGCCCTGCTTGGATATCTAGGATTTCTTTCTTTCTCAGTAAAATATCAAAGCTATTCTGACCTCTCTTATATTTGATTTCCTTAAGGCAGATATTTAATAGTCTCTGTGAGAGGGCAGTGATAGAGGAGTAGAGTCTGCCCAGTTGAAATTTTGTCATCCCAAATATCAATGGGGATAAAACGATATTATTCACTGTGTTAAATAGGGCAAATGCATCAGCTAGAGTTCCAGTCACAGTCCCAGTGCAGCATTCAAGACTGCTGCTCTGTTTTATTAAGTTAGTTCTGCCTAAAAGCAGCATTAATCTTCACAAGCCTTACAGCTCCTTTTCTTCTCTCAGCCTCACCCTCTGCCTTACAACAGGCGCCTCCTGCGTTTCCCTGACAACGGGCGTAGGACACAGAGCGTGTGTGAGATTTAAGGCCCCTGCTCTCGTGTTAGCAGATGAAGCCTTTGAAGTCTTTTGAAGTCAGGGAGAAAGAGACGAAGATGGGGAGTGGTTTCAGTGTCTCGGTGTTGATATCTCTGTGGAGGAAAATAGCAATTGAGAGATGTATTTAGCGTTGGTACGATGTCTGCAAGACGGTGAGGTGAGTCAGAGATAATCAGAGCGGAAGGATGGTCGGTCGGTCGGGCTGAAAAGATTCAACTTCGTGTGTTGCAGCCACGAATATACAGATCTTTATGCCAAACAGCAAAGGACAAAGTAGAGACGAAAACAGATGACGAAAACAGATGCCGATACTATCTTTAGCACTCAGAGGTTAAATGAGAAAAGTTAATTAATCTGCCATCGGGATGTAGACGTCACTCTTACCAGATGCCGCTGTGTTGTAAAGTAGCGATGCGGCGTATGGCGTTCTTCACTTGTTCACTTGCTCTTCACTTGTGGGCTCATTCACAAGTTCTTTGTAAATTGGTAAAAGGCCGGAACAGATCATATCTGGCAGATATGGGGATGCATAGTAGCAGGCTGATGTAAGTAGTGTTGGAGCGTAGAGAGGTATTCTCTATGCAGTATCTGCCCAGCTCCGCAGAGCACAGCCACTGTGACCGCTCATACAGACGCCATCTTCCTTCCTTGCACCCTCCTTCCTTATGTTCTCCATGTTTCTCAATTGGTTTGAAAATGTTATTGTGTTGTCTCCTTTACTTTAAAATGGATGGTACTGCTTGAATTTAGCGCATACTTCTCTGAGCATTGCCTGCTACCTGTGCCATAGGTTGAGCAGCGGTTTTATTATAACCATGTTTTGAACTAACCAGAGTGGGTTTATTGAGTTAGTAGGGGTACTAACCCCCTGCCACATTAAAAAGACCATTTCTGACATATGTAATTTTCTAACACTAAAAGTATTTAAACCAATAAGTTGTAAAGTTCAACTTTGATGGCTACAGGCAGGATGAAATCACATATAGTATCTCCCTCAAAACATAATATCCTTTTGCACATTGCAGGCTACTGGTACACAATAGTAAGGTCAGTACACTTCTTCCATGAATTCAAGTTGCATACAGGATTATGCATTAACTGGAACAAATTATTCCTTCCCAGTACAACATTGGCACATCAGGTCCATGACGTAGTTACATTTCCTGATCTTTGATATAAGGAATAGATGTGTTTAGGAATCAGATGCAGGTTTGACAAGAACTTGGCGTCACTCCTTTGTAAAAGAAAAGATGATGTTCTGCAAGACGAGTTCACCTTTCACTTTTGGAATGAGCTTCTTAACAAGGTACTTGTACGTCCTCCAGAGTAGTCCATATGAAGTGCCTTGGCAATAGATTAAGAAAGTTGATACAACACTTCAAGAACTGATGAAGGATGGCAAAATGTCGAGGATTTCTCTAGTTCCCTATTTTGATTGACTTCTTAAATTGTTATCTAGTTACCCTATTTTAGGCACAAATACTGGTCATCTAATATAGTGGTGATGTTACGAAGCCGGGCAGGAAGTATTGCTTACCTCTTGGTGTGGTTCATGCATGGGTGAGCGGTACTCTAAATCACTTCAATCTAGGTTTTTTTTCAGCAATGGAAAGAATAACAGTCATCATTGAATGTCAAAGGTGTCTGGACTCAGGCTGTGTGCACATGTAGGACATGTTGTGAAGCTGACCAAGAACTATAATTCCCAGCCAGCCACAAACTCTTGCATGTTTTAGAGAGACAAGTGCATTATGGGCTTTAACCGGGGTCATTTGAATTATTCCTTTCTGCAACCGCAGCATTTCCTCATATGGACATCCAACGATTGCCACACAATCCATCAAAAGTTACTACCACACGAGTTGCTGCTTAGAGGCCGGCCTTTTGCCACACAGTTACTGAATATTATATTTAGGTGTTAAAGTGATATTAATGAAGTGAAACCTTTCCCCATGCAGTCCTAATGTGTACAAATTAAACAATACTTAAGTAATACTACTTCCAACTCGGTCGCATTATGCCTTACATTTTGCCTTTTTTTGCCACACCATTTAGTCAACTTTGCAGTTTGGTCCTCCACTACCGCATAAGTCCAGGCACCATAGGTGTAGCTGACCTTGTGGTTTACAGCATCGTCAGGAAGGCAATTGTGATACAATGTTGATGGAGCCTGCACCTCACTTTCCGGATCTAGGATTTACTCTGCCATTGATTGCTTGCATTGGCATAACCCCAAATGTTCACAAGTGTGCCACGTTGCACGCAAATGTATACATTACTATGGATGCACAGGTAAGGGGGAACCTTCTTGGAAGGAATTCCATTAAAGAAAACCACTTCCAAGATTGCTGCCAATGTGTACACATGTATTTTAACTCATGCCTGCATATAAAGCCATTCCAAAATGACAGCTAAAGCTCATGAATGCAGGCGCATGTTCCATGATGCATGATTGCATGTTTCATGACATCTTGCCATTTTTAATGTAATATTCCAACATGGCTAACAGCAATTTTTAGAGCAGAAAAAGTAAAACATTATGTGCACAGGAACACAGAAAAAGTTAGCAAGCAGCCTAGTAGTACTAGTTAAATGGTAAAAATTGTATTCTGTGAACTTAGCCTCCGCTTTCAGCCATTTTGTCTATCAGCCCCATTTTGTGTTACTGCGGGAACTCTGGTAAAGTTAAAAGTTGCGTGTCCACTGAAAGCTGGTCATACTGATAATGCTCGCGTGTCAGAGTAAGCAGCCCTGCCCTGCCGAAGGGCGTACGTTCACAGATGTCTACTCTGTTTGCCCATCAACGCCTGTAACCTCCCTTGCCTACCTACAAAGATGACGTGGGTAGGGATTTATCAGGATTCCACAGTTCAGCATGTAAGCGTTTTGTATGGGGTTGTGTAAGCGTTATGTAAAAATGCCATCAGAGGGTTATGTAAAGTGTGATGTAACCATGACAAAGGGGTTTTTGGTGAATTCTTATGGTACCCAAAATGTATAAAAGGCAGGTTTGAAACTGTTCTAGTTCGTTCCCTCTCAGGCACTTGTAGTGTCTGTATGACGGAGCCATCTCATGTGATATAATAAACTTGTGTTTTGTTCCACTCCAGTGTCGATCCTCATTTGTGAACCCCGTAGACAAGGGGTGGCCCTACACCAGTGAGACAGATAAAATATCTCACTTCTACATACTCTGCAACTAAAGGGCCCTGGTAGAAAGAAACTAATGACATTTAAAACGAGGTGCGGAATGGGGAGGAAACCCAGAGATCACTGGGAAGCAACAGTTGATTGCTGGAGGAAAAGCATGTGGCGTGTGCTGGATAGTCAAAAGACAAACAGACTAAAAATAATGGCCCGTGGAAGTAAGAAAGCACAAAGAGAGAGCGGCAGGACAGGAAAGTCAAAATAACAAGTAAGCAAGGGAGACACTAAGGAAAGGCCTGCACTCCCATGCAGTGATGAAAGGGATAACTACAGTCCCCTCAAGTCAGAAGTGGAAAGAAAAATTTCATTCAAATTCAATCAGAACATTATACGGCCAAAGTTCTCAAGGGGTAAGAGGGTGCAAAACACATATACACTGAAGAAGGACACCGAATGACGAGTAAAGACCAGAGCTAGACAACAAAGCCATGACATAGTGAGCAAGGGGAGGACTCAAAGCCCACTCTTAGGATATGTTATGTATTGGAATCAGTAGGTATGTAACAGAATGTCTGTGGGAAAATCTAAAAATGGTACACAAATGGTAACTTTAAATTTAAAGAAAACAAAGATTTTTTTCAGCTCTCAAGACCGAATTTATGCACCTAGTGGCCAGCACGTTCATAGTTTGAGACTTTTTAAGTGCTGAAGATCTACATCATTTAAGGGCACTAGTTGCTGGACAACTCTCAAGTGGAGCACAGGGAGCTTGTTGATGAAGTGACTGAAGGCGTAATCTTCACAATTTATAAGAAACACGTGTACAATGAATTGCAAGTGTTGGATAAACTAAAAACTAAATTCTGATTACTGCTTCAGAACGTTTGAAGATGAAGAATGGGTGGAGGCTCTGTCACAGCCCTGCAAGTCTGCCAGGTGTCTATTCAAGCTAGTCTGAGACTGGTGCAGCATAAGAATCTCCCCAGGGTTTGATTTACACAATCCAGACTCTGAACAATAGGGGTTGGTATAGGACCCAGGAGGGGAAGGCGGGATACGTTATGCATACTAACTGGGGCTACAGTGAGAGCAAGATCTTTTGGGGCATGATGGACTCTGAGCTCACTGCTGTTTTGGGCTAAGAGGTCATTTTGACTGCTTGCAGGTGATAGCAGGGCGGGGTGACTTGAATTTACCCAGACATAAGAGGACCCTATAAGCCTTGGGATTGCGATTGGAATGGCACAGCAATACCAGGAAACTGTGAAGACATAAAAAGGCAGATATAGAATCACAGGGCCCATAACTGGATTGGGGAGTGTTTACTGAGAAGGTCGATTATGCACGCCTTGTATGTAGGAAGAAATCTATTAAAATAAGGAGGATGAGGTAAGACAGCCTCGACCCAGGAAGAGAACGTGTATAGAATTCTATATCCTTTGAGTCAATCACTGTCTCACCACACATTTGACCCATGAAAAGTTAGATCTGTTCACGTATTAATACCTACAGATCCTCTGCATAAGACACACTGCTCTCCACTGACAAATTTGCTGCGGCCCATTTTATGATTTCATTGTTAAATATCTCCTAATATTGACTATAAGGTCTGCTGTTAGGGTAAAGAAAATTATAAAAATTGTTTAAGTGAAAATTAGTGGCTGACTAAAGATCAGAATTATCAAACTAATGGTCAAATATTCTGAATGTCACAAACAGGGAGATGAGGATGAAAATCACAAGTTGCTCACTATAGTGGCACGTGGGCCTAAACAAGAGTGCTCAATTATTTGATGCGGAAATATAGTACCAAGCAATTACCGATAACACGGGAGACTTATTCCTACGTAATTGAGGTTACACACTTCAAAATGCAGAATAGAGTGCATTTTTACAAGCTGCAAATCTTAACTTTTGCAGTATTTCTCCACACAAATTCTACCAGGTTTTACTTAGTCAAATTAGTTAAGGGAAAACATGAGAAACGTACACACTAATATGAAATACTAATTCAGACGCAGACTCGGTTTACACCTAAATCGGGATTACTGAGGCACTGCACTCACTGCCAGGATTCCCTTTTAACAATGGTATTGCCATCACAACAGGAATGGCTATTGTGAGTAATTTGCGCATACGCATCATCCCAATTCCTCTTCTTTATATTTATATGAGGATTCAAATGCATTGTTATAGTGGACAAAGCTGATGTTACGTCTCAAAAGTCGACCCAAAAACATTTCAAACATGTTCTGTCTAAACCGAGTTAGGCATGGGGCTGTCGACACTTAATACTCATTGCAGCAGTGGAAAGATGCTCTGCGACGAATATTAATAAAGTATATGTCTCTCGAATTGGTGAAAGCTGGTTTAGGTCTTTCTAAATGGGCATAAAGAATGAGATCAAACAACGCTGGGAAGAAAACAGGAGAATCAATGGTGGTATTAGGTCTAAAGTTTGAATGAAAGACCAAAAGGTTAAAAACTTCAAGTTTGAAAACCCAAATGTTTCAAATGTACATTTTGAAGCAAAAGACAGTAGTTCTAAAAATAAATAAATAAATAAAAGAGTATGAACATATTAAAATACATTTAAATTGGATTAATATTAGGCAAAGGATTAGGGTAGATGTCTACGCAAGGAGTGCTTTATTGTTAAGGATAGTAGGTGGACAAAAGAGTTGGTTAGGGTTAGGTCTAGTTTTAAGTTTAGAGATGAGGTAGGTGATGTGGTTTTATTAGGTTTACACCAACCCAGAATGTCTCAGAATCATATGTCATGGGCTAGGATGGAGCCACAATAATCTTGCTGGAGGACAGAATACTGCTGACCAGACTATCCAAAAACTATTGTGTTGAGATTCCTATCTGAGTACTTTGGAAGGGTGTCAAGTACCAGGCTGCAGCATTTTGGGGCATTCTATAATGGAGGGTCAGGAGAACACCAGAATTGTATCTTCTAGAGCGGCATTGCAGCTTTTGTACTCGGAGGCTCAGAGAGCCAGACTCAAAGCGACCGAGTAGGCAAGGAAAGGATATCACATAAGGCTGAAGCCATCAAAAATAAAGATTGAAAGTAGCTCCTTCTAAGACAGCAAAGGTATGAAACTATATTAGAACCCTGATGGAGTAATACCAATGACGCAAGCTAAAATTAAGAGCTCATGCTCAAAAAGACATGTAGGGCCAGATGTAGGTAAATCCGATTTACCGACTTTTAAATACCGAGTCATACCGATTCGGTATTTAAAAGTCGGTAAATTGGAAGGAGGCAGATGTAGGTAAAAAATTACCGAATCTGTAAGAGTCGGTATTTACCGATTCTGTAAATACCGAATCTGTATTTCCCATTGATTCCTATGGGCCTTGAAGCCCTCAGGAATCAATGTGAAATACAGATTCGGTATTTACAGAATCGGTAAATACCGAATCCTGCAAGGGTGCAGGGGGTGTCACTTTGACACCCTCTAGCACCCCAATTCTTGACTTGTGTGCAATGTGGCACACAGACATGCTTTAAGGGCATGTCTGTGTGACACATTGCACAGGTGTGCATGCACAGATGTGCATGCACACCTGAATTCGGTATTTTACCACCCAATAGGATTGGGTGGTAAAATACCGATTTTTAAGGGCCTGTGGCACTTTTAGGAGTGCCACCTACATGTGGTTTTTCCGATTCGGTAAATATACCGATTCGGTATTTTACCGATTCTGTAAATTTACCGATTCGGTAACTTTACAGAATCGGTAAAATATAGGCCCCCTACATCTGGAAACCCTAACACCGGTCGGTAATGGCCGAATTCGGCCGTTACCGACCGGTATTAGGGCTCCTATATCTGGCCCGTTGTGGGAGCACACATGAAAAGGGTGGTCACAACCCGGGCAGAGGGGTCGGTGCTTGTGTGAAGCAATGGTATAGGTGAAGCCTCACTCTGTCTTTTAGAGGACAGTGTTGTTTTTATTTTTTATTATTAGATGAGTCTGTTTAATTTAGAGTGATGCCCTCCAAAGATCGGAAAGATCTGGACATGACACTAACAGTATTGAAAGATCTACGGAGATCTAGACATAAGTTGATGCTCTTACCCACCATCAGAGCTGATCTGACATTTGACCAGATCTTCTCTCCTAACTTGTTTTAAAGTAGCTGGATATGCTGGGCACTTCTAACAGGGGGAATATGCATCTCTTGCATGTTCTGGGGTTTCAGTGTTAGGCTTGGATAAGTGTTCTAGGTTTGAATAACTACCATTAGTTCTGCCTCAGTTAGGCCAGTCCAAACGACCAGTCAAGCTGATGCTTTCACCTCACAAACAGCCCAACATTCAACCTAGTTGTAAATGTATAACCTAGGCTTACGCTGGAAATAAAACACAAAGTATAGAGCAAAGATCAATGCAGTGTATGTCAAGATTTAATTGTACAGTACAGTACCATACTAGCAAAGCTACAGAATATGATCAAAAGAAACAAAAGTCGCTACAATTAAAGGAGAATCCCCAAAGAAGTACTATAGATTTTAAAACGTCTACTGTAGCAAAAAGAGCAATCCTTTGTTACCACAAAGGGACAATGACCTGAATATGCATCACTTTCATTGGCAAGATCCTAGGATCTTAGCCTTCAATGTCTTGCTGATTCTTTTGTGATCTGCACCCTTTTCATTGATTCTCTATGATGGGTGGTTTCCATGGGCTCTCATGTGGTTTTGACATATTTCACAATTGGGTTTAGGAATTACAGTTCTCTCAAGGTTGTGAGGGTTAATCTCATCCCTTTCTCTGTTGTAGTAGCTTGAAAGTGTGGGGTCCACTCATCGCCACTGTTCTATACGTTTTCTATTCTTATCCACGGGCCTCGATGGAGCTGCCACATAACCTGGTTCCGCCATTACATTTTGAACACAGTTTCCTTCTCAGTATTAGTTCTGGTGACACTGCCACTCTTACAGACAAGCCATCAGAAAAAAAATATTTTTAAAACAATAAATTTGCAAGGACAATTATTTGGCTCACAAGATGAAAACCAATGTCAATAGACTACTAGACGGTTGGTGCACCTGTATCTGTTAATATAGCAAAAACTCCATAAATACTTTTTAACGAAGAGTAAACAAGTAACCACATAGTGTAAGCTAATTTATAAGAGTGACTTAAAAAATAAAAACAATCATAAATGAACCAGTGTTGAGTGTGGGTTGCCTGACATTATTTGTAGGCAAAGTTAGGTTAGAACTAATCCGAACAAGGATCTTAAATCATTGACTTTCTATTCACTAACAATACTGAAGAAATATTCCAACTTTAACTTAGCATCTTGCAAACATGTCTACTAAGACCTGCACATTACCTTTGCAGACTGTGAGTTCCCTCACAAAACTTCCAGTTTCATTCTTATCCCTATGGTGCCCACACTATACTGTGTACCGATGATAAACACATAGGGACTGAGGGTCCCTCAAGTCACTGCCACCATTTACTGAAAGCAGATAAGATTGCTTAATGTTAGTCATTTTAAGATGCAGGTACTAATTTTTGGTAAGCAGCTCTGTCTATAGTCTAGTGCCTTTGGCATCTGGATTCAACTATTAAGAACACATAATTTCTTAATGATGAAATCTGATCGCTTGCTTCTTAGACTGAAGCAGAATAGTCCACGTTACTCTATCTATGCATGTTATGTTATATTCATCCATTCACTGTGCTGTAGTAACAACCATCTCCTCTACATGTGATAACAGTAGAGCACTGTAAGAAATTGGGTGTTGAATGAGGGGGGTGTGAGTCCTTAAGCAACAGCCGCAATCCTAGTCAGGGTGAACCACAAAAGTCACTAAATTAACCTGTGCATAACCCTCTGGTAGCTTGGTACAGAAGCAACCAGGCTTAACTTAGAGGCAATGTGTAAAGTATATAAGCAGGATAACGACAGCAATAAAGTGAACACACAAAGAAAATCCCACACCAACTTGGAAAAATTGAGTAAACCTGATTACATAAATTGACACCAAAATGGCTAAAATCCGATCAGTAGAAATGGAGATATGCAATTTTAAAGATTTAGATGAAAGTAGCGACTAAAGGCGCAGAGGGCCAACTGAGGGTATCTGGTTGCACTAGACCGGGAAAAAGTCACTTCAGGCCAACTGTTAGAGAGCACAGGCCAGACACAAGTCCAAGTTTGGCCCGCAGAGGACTGCACTGTATGTCCTTGGTGCGCAATCTGTACAGAGTTGCTTTGCGGGGCTTCGCATTGCTTCACCCAGATCAGTTAGACTGGTACAGCACCTTTAACCCCCACTTCCAATGGTTCTGGACTGGAGTGGCACCACTTAGAGGGTCAGAACTCAATCAGGTTGGGTTCAGATGCAATTTAAGGTGGTTGGAGGCTTTTCTGTCCCTCAGGTCTTGATCAGGAGGCCAGCTAACTTCACCTTGGAGTCACTAGTCATGGGTGCAACCAGGAAAGCAGATCTCTTGGTGCAGCAGGGCAGTCCTCTAAAGTACACAGCAGGCTCCAGACAGCACGGCAGTCCTCTAAAAGTCCTTCTGCAGGTCCACAAGTGAAGTGAAGAGTTTGTCTGAAGGTCCTATTTTTATACAAGGTACCCCCTTTGAAGAGGAAGAATCGTTTGGAGTTTTCACCCCACAGAAGTGTACAGAACTTCCTGTCTCCCTGCTTTGGTACCAGGCTAACTGGGGGCACAATGAGCTAGAGTGTAGCTCGGTGCGAGTGTACTGAGGTAGCCCCTTTGAAGTGCTGTTGGTGATAGCTCTGTCCCCCCCTGCCTAGATATCCACTCCTGCCACCACCCAATCTCTCTATTGTGTGGCTGTTTGGGAGGAATATATAAGGCCAACTGCCACGCACATCTAGTCATGTAGCCCAGAAGCTGTCTGCAGGCATCAAATGGTTAGGACAAAAAATGCCAAATTTCTAAAAGCGTGACTGAAAATCCAATTTTACCAGTAAAGAGGTTTTTAAATTAAAATTCTTTAAATACCAAACTTGACATTCCTACCTACCCCCTACTAAAATTTGTCACTTATTCCTATTAAATGTTATAAGGTAACACAATGTTATTCTATGGGAGGGGTAGGCCTTGCAGTGTTAAAAGAGGAATTTAAGAGTTGTTCACTACCAGGACATGTAACATTTAAAAGTACATGTACAACTTTTTAGATAAATGGCATACTGCCCTAAGGGCTGTTTAAGGCCTACCTTAGAGGTGGTTTATATGTATTAAAAAGAAAGGTTTAGGCCTGGTAAAAGGGTTATTTTTCAGGTCAAAATAGCAGTTTAAAGCTGCAAACAGGCTGCACATGACAGCCTGAGACAAGTTGAAAAAGGCTACTTAAGTGAGTGGCACAATAAGTGCTGCAGGTCCACTAGTAGCTTTTAAGTAACAGGCCCAACTTAAAAGTAGTACCACTTTAAGTAGGGATTTAAAAGTACATTGAATGGGAAAACTGTGTGTAAGCCAATTTTACCATGTTTAAAGGAGAGAGCACAAGCACTTTAGCACTGGCTAGCAGTAGTAAATTATGCAGAGTCCAAAGGCCAACAAAATAAAAAGTTCAGCAAAAACAGGAGAGGTGAATGCCAAACATTTGGGGGTGACCCTGCAGAGAGAGCCAGTTCAATAAAGCTTATATACGGGCTTACTAAACCACCTTATCCCTTCAACACAACATGGCATTCACTACTTGTTATGCAGAGTATTTGAAATAAGTCTTTGTTGGGACGGAAAAGACCTTTGCATGGTAAAGTTGTGTAACCGTGCCCGGAGTGCCCAGCTGTACTTTTGTCTGGATTCCTAATGCTGAATTTTTTGGCTTAGGAAAACACGGAACATATGTGTGTACCATGACTTGGGCATATCTCTCAGATTACAGTCTTGTTGGACGGGGAGGGGTGACCAAATCACTACCCTCATAGTAGTGGAAGGCTACTGCCTTCACCAAAAATTAAGCAGCATGAGCCAAGTGGTGGCAGTACACCAATGAAGTGCTCAGTAGTAGTGAACAGGACCTTTTTAACTTGTGTCACAAGAGTGAGGACGACAGGCTTACTCACCTTTTGAAAAGTTATGCTGCTGGGTGCGTAACTCATAATTGGCCTACATCAGATAAGATGTGAAGTGCTGGGTAGCTCAGTAGTAGTGACTGTGTGTAGGTTGTATGTGTGCCTGGAAAGAGTACAGCACAAGGATGGAGTAGTACTGTGCAGTGCATGTGTGGTTAGTACATGTGCTGGGTGTATGTATGCCTGACAGGAATACATTACATGAAAGATGTAGTGCTGTGCAGTGTGCGCAGGGAAATTATGTGCTGGGTGTATCGGTGCTTGTGTGAAGTACAATACATGAAGGATGAAGTGTTGTGCAGAACACACACAGTGAGTATGTGTGCTGGCAGAGTGTGTGTTTGTAAAGAGCACACCCTGGTTAAATATACAAAAGCTTCAGTGCTGAATAGTGTGTGCTGTATGCATGTGTGCATGTAAAGGTAAGATGTATGGAGGAACAGTGCTGAGCAGAGAGTGTGATAGGGATGTGTACTGATTATAGGCTTTGGGGGTAAATTCCGTTCCGCTCGCGGAATTTGCATAATTTTTATAATTTTGCGTTCCGAGGAGAACGCGGAATTGCCAAAAAATCTGCAGCTTCACGGAATTTATCGCTTGTTCACGCTTTCAAAATGCATGTTCGCAAGATATTTCTCCTAAAACATGCAAACAGCGTTCGCGAACAGGAAAAAAGCATTGCGAACTGGCGGAACAAGCAATTCTGCGTTTTCGCAGAACTTTTGCGTGCTCGCTGAGATTTTTTACCATTTAGCGGAGCATTGCGTAGCACGACTACGCAAATTCCGCCCACCCCTAACTGACTATATGTGCCTGCAATGGTACATTACATGAAGGACCCTGAGTTCCCTTTTGGGACGTCCAGGCCTCCCTGGAGAAGACATGAGAAGTAGAGGAACCCTTCCAGACAGATTTGCGTACTGCTGCATTCCTGTGAGCTGGGTGGGGTCACACAGAAGGGAAAAGGAAGAGACTCCATTTACACTTCAAAAGACTGCTCTTTGTTTCAGTGATAGATCACATGAAAGGGGCTTCAACACATCTCAAGAAGGGGGTGAGGCTGATAAGGGAATCATAAAAAGTAGGGATGGGATCTGGGGTTAACCTTTTGATGCACCTCATTGCGGCTGCCATCCAGGCGTGAACTCTGGTCACTCCCACAAATTATGTTAACAATCAGCTTCAGAGTCATGCCTGCTATGACAAACATCTTTCATGAAGAAAAAAGAAAAGAAGCACCCACTTAAAATTAAACAGAACCCCAACATAAATCTTCAATGACCCAGGCCCTTAATCACATATGGTGTCTGATTATAAGAAGGGGAGGTTGAGTCATCAAAAATCTGTGCTCTGCCAAGTAGCTACATGGGCTGTGTGAGAAGGGTAAGTTCTGCAAGACATCTGCCTGTGACCAGGACTGGGGCGAAGGACTGCTAGTCTCCATGCTGGGTGAAGGAACATTACCCATGGAAACCAATTCCACTGTTATGTGGTCAGATTAGGCCCGGGCGAGAACACCATTTTACATGCTCACATTTAAAGTTGACATCTTTTCTTGAATATTTATAAGTGACACACATTTGCGTGCATGCCTGTATGGCATAATATTCCATGAAGTAACTTTGCTTACATTTACACATCTTCGTAGGCATATTATCAGCGCCTTGAACATTCTGTATGAAAGCTAAAGTTCCCAGCTCAAAATGTTTTTGTTTGTTATTGCTCGCTAGGGAACAGCTTTGTTAGGATAGGCTCAATAATGACAGCATGACTGGGGCTTCGGCAGGACAATATGGCTGAAGTTTATTATATAAACAAAACCATTCCTTTTGATTAGTTAGAAAAGCATTTCGTTGACATTGTCGAGGTTGCCCCATGCCAGAATTCCTAGCCGAGCTGAATCCTGTTTACTTCCTGAGAAGGATGGTGCCCAGCTTTATAAGGCACCAAAGGCAGCCCGTCTGCGCCCGTCCGCGACCCCACCACGACCAGCGCCAGAGACCCTGGATCTCTGACCTCCCTCCGCTGTGACTCAGTGACCCTCCTCACACTCAACCCAGGAAGAAACAACTGCCAGCTGCCCACACCGAGCACCCTCCAGGACAGTTCTCCTGCCGCCACTGCCACCAGACCATCAGCACCGACCGCACCCCCATGACCACCACCCACACACCGAACTCCAATATTTCTGGAGCCCTGAGATGCATCCTCAACATGCGCTCCATGCACAGACACACGGTAGAGATCTGGGACCACCTGGAGTGGTGTGGCTCACTGGTTAGAGGCGGCAGACCCGGAAGCAGGAGTCGGCCCGGGACCAGGGTTCAATTCCCGACGTGGCAGGGTCGTGGACCAGGGTCAGTGGACTCGATAATTCTCGCCTCAGTGCCTACTCTAACCAGGGGTCCCACTCGGCAACTCTGGGCATTAGCTTGCCAAATCTCCACAACGGCCCCATCAACGCCGGGGATGCCTGGCTCCACCTTGGGGACTCCCAGTAGGGACCATCCCACAGGGAAAGCCAGGACGGGTTCCCCAGCGGTATACTGTGCCAGGATACTCCGGTAGTAGTTGTGCGTGTTACAAAAACAGCATATAACATAACACCTTCGCATCAGATATCGCCTTTCTCACAGAAACTTAGACCAACTCCACGTTGCCCCCGACATCACAACCGCCATCCCGGACGGATACAAGATCCAGGGGAAGGTGTGCCCCAACCGTACAGGAGGAAGACTTGCCATCGCACACAGGAGCTCCCTCCGACTCACGACCTCCAGCTCGAGCGCCAGCCCGCCCACCACTGAACACCTCCACTGCCAGATCCAGACCTCCAGCACCTCGACCTGCATTCACCACCTCCATCGCCGACCTCATCGCACCCCACGTCATCGCCTCCATGAACTACATACTCATCGGAGACCTCAACTTCCACCTCGACAACCTCAGCGACCCCAACTCCGACACCCTCCTGGACAACCCCGCCAACCTCGGACTGAAATAACTCATCACCACCCCCACCCACAAGGCAGGACACACCCTCGACCCCATCTTCGCAAGAAGTAACAACTACCACTTCAGCCACACCATGCAACCCCCATGGATGTACCACCACCGCGTACACTTCCACTTCGACAAACCAACAGCGCCCAAACCTACTCCCCGCCCTTCAGAAAGAAACTGAAGCAAGATCACCAAAGAGCAACTCAACTCTGCCCTCAACCGCAATGCCCCCACAACCACGACCGACGCCTACCATCTCATCATGGACCCCAATCACCACCGAAGACAAAGCATCGACCATGAAAGGCATCCACTCAGGACTCCCCACGGACCCCTGCCCCCCACATATCTGCCACAAAACAGCCTCAGGCATCGCTCAGAACTACAACGCAGGGGGGCGTGGTCTGGACGGCGATGCTGTAGGTCGAGTCCTCGAGGAGCTCCGGCGATCCGCTGCCTTTAGAAGCTTTTATAGCGGAGCCGGGGTGCTGTGCAGTGGTCCCGGGGGTGCCGGTCGTTTACAGTGACTGGGGGCACCTTTGGGAAGCGGCAGGCTGCTTGGCGGTGCCCGTTAGACGGACAGCGGCCGCGAAGAGCAGTCTGGGGAGCTGAGCCCGCCATTTTGGACAGACAGACGGAGGAGCCAGGCCCGCTCCCTGTCAGGCGTCGGAAGCCCTCGCCTGACAGGATTGCTGCCAAGTTGAAGCTGGTGCAGGCTGTGAGACTCGACCTGGTGGCTGTGTACTGAGAACCCGGGACAGCGGCGCCTGGTGAGAGCCTGCGGGCGAGAGGCAGCGGTGTGGCCCGGCGGGGCCTGGTTAGCGGAGAGCGCTGTGGTGTGGAGGAGGCTGCCCTACTGCCAGGGGCTGCCTTGAGAGACGCCGGGGCTGCTGCACGGGCTGCCTCTGGTTGGCGGCTGCTTGGAGCTACGGACTGACGTGAGCTCCGCTGCTTGGGCGACTCTGCTGGACCCTGCAGCGTGGGGGCCGGACGAACTGTGGCCCGGGAGAACGGAGGGAGCCGCACGGCAAGGCCTTGACGGGGGAAATCGGAGGGGAGGCTTGGAGGCATCGCGGACTGGTGGGGCTTCCCTGCCGGGCCCCACGGACTGGCCTGCAGGTGACGTGCCCCGTGTGAGGGCTTGCAGGTGTGGCGAGACGCTAGGGCCGATTGGGGTGCCCCTCAGAGCTACTGCCCCGGTGCCCACACGCTCCAGAGGCGAGAGGCTTCCCCCGCCATTTTGTCTCTTTGCCCTGGGCGGCCTGGAGGCTTCACTCCCGGGGTGATCCGGCTCCTGGAGGCTTGGGCCTCCGTCCCACTGAGTACAGCGGCCTGGAGGGGCTGGCTTGCTATTGCCTGCAGGTGTTTGTGGCTGACGGGCTGCTGAGCAATGGCGGAGCAGAACACGGGGTGGGGACACCATTGGTCGCCATTTTGGGACTTCGGCCCTGGGCATTATCCCCTGCGTGGAGTGGCTGCGGTCAGAAGCAACCAGAGAGGTGGTGTTGGACGTACATCGGGACTTCAACGGGAGGAGGCATGAGTACCCAGCGATGGGGGAAGTGCGCCGACTGATAGGGGCATTGTGACTCTGGTGGCGGACGATATGGGGCGGGTGAGTGGCGCCTGAGGGTTGCTCAGGGCCTGGTGGACACTCTGGGGAGCGGACACCATTCCTGCCCTAAAACAGCACCACACCCCGCGGGGCTGGCACCAGTGACTGTGGCAGTATTTGTGAGGAGCTGGCTGCGCTGAGTGCTTGTTCCCCTGGGTGGCAGCGCTGAGCACGGGTGGTGTGGAGAGAGGGGGCTCTGAGGGGCGGGCTCCTTGGTTACTGCGCTAATCACTTGTGCTTCCACCCCCCGGATACTAATCTTGGCCTCACTTTGGTGATTATAGTTTTTGGCCCTGGGGCAACCCTGGACTCATGTGCTGGAGAAGTAGGTGTTAGCCTGAAGTGGCCTGGAATTGTGAATCACCCTTTGCCAGCGCCGTGAGGGGCACCCCTTGCATTGCCTCTGCGTTCCTGCTTAGAGGCCTGTGTGACCTAGTTTTGACACGAGATGTATGTACTGCTGAGGGGCATTCGGATGGAGTCCTCGGGCATCCTGATCTAGTTTGGGGGGCCTCTCTGTGCTCACGGGTCGAGCTGGTGGGCACTGCCTTGGAGAAAAGAGGACGGGGACAGACCGCAACTGACAGTGTCCTACTTCCTAGAGACCGAGAATCTGAGCGACGCCCTCCCTGGTCACAGCTTCGGAAGCCGCACTTTGAAGGAGCGAGTGGCATTGGCTGAGGGGCAACCCTCTCCGCTTGCATCGGAACAAGCACGCACAGATCACGCGGCCTGGTGGCCATCGGGACATTACCAATCTGGCAATGACACGCTCTAAGGGGGCAAGACGGATCCGGCTGCCGCCCCCAGAGACAAAACCGTGGTGGCAATGTGGGACAAAGCGGGAGCATCGGTTCCCCATAGGTGGCGCCGCAAGCTGAAGGAAGTTCAACACCAGTGACCCAGGCGTTTATGACATCCTTCCTGGTTGATCTCAAGTCGGAGATCGGCGCTTTGCGCACTGAGGTGCACTCCTGTGTGCGAGAGCTCCGAAGGGAGGGGACTAACTTGGGGGATCGAGTTGACAGGCTGGAAAAACAGTGGATGCCCGCACAGAAGACCAGGAGCACTTGTGGCAACGTCTTGCAACTCTGGAGGAGCAGCACATAGAGCTTCAAGTAAAAGCAGGAAGATTTAGAAAACCTGAGTCGCCGGAACAACCTTTGCATTCGGTGAGTTCCTCTTAGTGCGGCGGGAAAAGACATCATGACCTACGTGGCACGACTCCTTCATGAGGTATGGGGGGACGAGGACGCCTCTCCGCCGACTTTGGATCGAGCGCACAGGGTCTCCGGGCCCGCGGGGCAGTCAGGTCTCCTCCCGGACATTTTAACTAGAGTACATTTCTTCACTGAAAAGGAGGCTATCCTCAAGGCGGCCCGCGCCAAGCCAGATCTTTGCCATGATGGGCATGAGATTCCAATTTTTCAGGACTTAGCGCCCAACACCCTGAAGCGGCGCCGTGCCTTCAAGCCTGTGACGGAGAAGCTGCGAGACATGGGCATTTTGTATCCGTGGGGGCATCGATTTGCTCTCATCTTCCAATGGGAATCTAGACGCCGAGTGGTGAGAACCTACACGGAGGCAGCCCAACTGCTTCGTACCCCGACATCTCCGCCAACCAGCCCTTCTCTCCCTCGCCACCTGGAGCGCGTGCCGGCCAAGCCATCTTGGACCACTGTGTCTCGCCCTCGATGTTCGCCACGTGTCGACGAGCGGTCTGCCTCCCAGGCAAAGCAGGATATTATCGCACACATACGATCCCTTGAGGGGGATAAGAAAGATCTTAGCTCACACCCCTCGACTCCATGACAGCCTGAGTACAAGCATACCCTGGACTGAGAGGCAAGTCCCCAGTGAAATGCGTCCTCACTCAGGATTGATGATCGGCGCGTCGCTCTGTTCTGCACCCTGGATCCCTCCTTTTGGGGTGGGGGGACACCGGAGTTCCCCTGCGCAACGGACTTGAGGTCGGCTGCAGCCCTATCCCCACTGATCACTGAGGGAGTGACATCCCTGGGCTTATCCAAACCCTAGGTTGGAGGATGCTCGGTAACGGGAACAGATGGACTTGGCCCGGTTGGCCACTGTTGGCATACTGCCTTTTTCTCTTGTCCCCCTCTTCTCTTTGTTTCCCACTGTCTCTTTTTTCTTTCTTCCACCTCTTCTCTGTGTGCGCTGGGTGGGGGGCTATGCGGCAGTGGCGACTGGTGGGGGTGGGACGGGTGACCTCCCCTGTGGATGTATGCCGCTGAGGAGCTGGGGGACTTGGGAGAGCCCTGTCTGGATCGTACCATGACTATTAACTTGCCTAGCCCCTTAAAGGTTTTAACGCTTAATGTCAAGGGCCTAAACTCTCCCAATAAGCGGCGGCAAACGTGGCGCTACCTTCTGCAGCAGAGTCCTGACATCATATTTTTTCAGGAAACTCACCTCTTACAGGCTGATATAGGGCGCATGGCTCTAACTACATACCCTCTTCAGTTGTGGGCTGCTGCGGACACCTAAACAGCAGGTGTAGCGATATTGTGCAGGGCTGGCATCAGGCGGGGGGGGAGACCAAACCCTTTAGGAGTGGGGATGGGTGCTTTCTCAGAGTGAGTGTGGGTATTGGGCGGCACATCTTCACTCTGTGTAATGTATATGCCCCCAATCAGATGCAGGATCGTTACCTCTGGTCGCTCCTGAAAGAGCATGATTTTGGGATTGGATTTTAATTATCCTGTTCGAGAACCGAAGTGGCACCTGCCGCCGGGTATTCTCCGGGATGCGGCTGATGTAGAAAGTATTCAAACTGCCATTGACTCCTACTTTGCTAGTAACGATGTGCCAGAGACGCCTTTTCCCGTAGTGTGGGATGCCTTCAAGGCAACGATTCGGGGACATATCACCACTCTCTCGATTGCACTGACGCGCGCGGCTCGGTCTTTAGAGGATAGCCTGGCAAATGATATAAAGCTAGAGGAACAAAGGGACCAGGATGTTCCCTCGCTGGCGTCCAGGCGGCGGCTTCCCAACCTCAGAGGGCAGAATCGGCTTTTGCGCACCAACGGGACGGAGAAATATTTGCTGGACTTGAAGCAGAAATATTTCGAGGGATGGGATAAGGTGGGCAGGCTGCTGCCGGAGCGGCTGAGGGCGCGTGCGGCCAAGGCTCATTTAACCAATGTCCAGCTCCAGGATGGGACGTGAGCCATCTCAGAGAGGGACAAGCGGGAGGCGTTCCGGGCTTACTATTCGGCACTCTATAAGGAGGAGCCGTCGTCTCCGGAAGTGGTGGCGGACGTTCTGAGCAAATACACGGGGACGCCGCTACACCCGCACTATGGGAAAACCTTGGAGGGCCCCATCACGCAAGAAGAGGTAATAGCGGCCGTGAGGGATCTTCCCCGAGGGAGGACTCCGGGGCCAGATGGTCTGCCTCTGTCTTTCTATTGTATGTTCCAGTCACAGCTTTGGCCTCACCTTCTCAGGCTGTACAATTTGTTTACTGGCACGGAGGGACCGTCCCAAGATATGGGTATGGCAGAGATAGCATTGATCCTGAAACCAGGGAAGGACCCCGCGCAGTGTACATCGTACCGCTCCATTGCCTTATTAAAAACGGACTTAAAAATCTACACCAAACTCTTGGCGAAGCGTCTGGATCCCTTCATGCAAGGTCTCATAGGCCCGGATCAGGTTGGTTTCATTCGCAACCGACAGGGGGCGGACAACGTGCGCAAAATTGCGCACCTAGTGGGGAAAGCGCGCCACTGGAGATTTCTGGCCTTCCTACTGTCGCTAGATGCGTAGAAGGCGTTCGATCGAGGGGATTGGACTTTTCTGCGGGTGGTTCTAGGTAAGCTTGGTTTAGGCCAGAACATGATCACTCGGATCAAGGCTCCATATCTTGCCCCACAGGCCAGGATTCGGGTCAACGGGCAACTCACGGCACAGTTCACCATTCATAGGGGTACCAGGCAAGGGTGTCCCCTTTCACCCATATTATTTGCCCTTGTGGTGAAGCCAATGTCAGAAATGATTCCTCAGGCGACTGATATACATGGTATCCCCATGGGAGGACGTGAAAATAAGGTGGCACTGTTTGCGGATGATCTTATCCTCACCCTGACACGCCCCAGGGAGTCCCTCCCGGCACTCCATGCAGCGCTGTGCCTCTTTGAGCGAGCATCCGGCCTCAAAATCAATCATAGCAAGTCCTGGGCCCTCAACCTCACCATCCCAAAGGAAGAGATCCCCCTTCTGGAGAAACTTGTGCCATACCAGTGGGCCTCGCAAGGCATTTGACACCTAGGTCTTCAGGTGACTTCCTCTCTTGATACATGGACACAAGTAAATTGGCAGGAATGTCGAAGATCGGTCCTAGAGGACTTGCGGAGGTGGAGGCCCCTGATGTTGTCATGGCTGGGAAGACTTAATGCCATCAAGATGTCGGTCCTCCACAAAATCTTATATCTATTTCAATGTCTCCCCACGCCCATTCCGCTAAGTTGTATACGAGGCCTCCAGCGCAACCTCAAAAACTTTATTTGGGGAGGGGAAACTACCTCGGTTTTCGCAGAAGCTCCTGATGACCTCCAGAGATAGCAGGGGGGGGATGGAGGGGGGGGGGGGGGTATGCGCTGACGTGCCCCAACCTAGTTGACTATTACTGGGCCGCGCACCTCCGGTTAGTGGTGGAATGGGGGTTAACAGAGAGTGAGAAGGGATGGCTGCATATGGATCGAGCAATGGTGGGGAGAACCATCTGGGACCTTGTATGGCATCATCGAGCGGCGCGCCCTAAGAGCGCTGATGTTGTGGTGCCCACGAGAACGGTTTCGGACATATGGGATAAAGTAGCTGTGCGTAGAGGCCTTATGGCGTTCCCTTCACTGCACACCCAGATAGAGGGGAATCCGTCCTTCCCACCGGCGCACCGCACGCGTGCCTTTGCCAAATGGACGCAGGGGGACTGCAGGGCGATTACTGATCTGTTCGAGGAGGGCAGGCTTAAATCCTTTGCCCAATGTAGGGAAGAGTTCCGGGTCCCGATGGCGGCGGGGCTGCAAAATGCCCAGCTGAAGCACTGGGTAGCTGGGGAGGAAATGTACCAGGCGGCCCCCCTTTGAGCGACTGGCCCTATACCCTGTTGAATCCAAGGGGCTTATCTCCCAGATCTAACAGATTTTGCAGCATCCACAGATGCCACCCTTCCACCCCTATCAAGGTTGATGTTAAGCAGTGTCAGATGCGGCCATTACTCCTGGGCAGTGGTGTAGACTGTGGTGGGATATCCCTAAAGTATACCGTACGGGAAAACGCCCACAAGCTTATGACTCAGTGGTACTATACGCCCCAACGACTACACAAGATGTTCTTTACATCCTCCCCATTGTGCTGGAGATGTCAACCTGCATCAGGGGATTTTATTCATATCTGGTGGACGTGCCCGTCGCTGACTCTATTCGGATAGGAGGACCTTAGCCACATCAGGGGGGTGCTGGGGTTCCCCTTGCCTGAAGCCACATGCACAATCCGATTAGGTATTAAGCCTGCTAACCTGAAGGCGATTACCAGGAGCGATTGGATTCTGGCGGGATATCCCTAAAGTATACCGTACGGGATAACGCCTACAAGCTTATGACTCAGTGGTACTATACGCCCCAACGACTACACAAGATGTTCTCTACATCCTCACCATTGTGCTGGAGATGTCAACCTGCATCAGGGATTTTATTCATATCTAGTGGACGTGCCCGTCGCTGACTCTATTCGGATAGGAGGACCTTAGCCACATCAGGGGGGTGCTGGGGTTCCCCTTGCCTGAAGCCGCATGCACAATCCGATTAGGTATTAAGCCTGCTAACCTGAAGCCGATCACCAGGAGCGATTGGATTCTGGCGCTTCAAATGTTAGGAGCGGCTAAGCAGCTCATAGCCCTGTACTGGAAAAAACCTGATGCTCCCCCAATTGCTGCCTGGTTTGTGCGTTTATGGCATGTTGTCACAATGGAGCTCTTCACAGCGCAGTTGCAGGCGCGCGACACACGCTTTAAGGCGGTTTGGCAACCTGCAATTATATACCTTTGCACTGTTAAACATGCGCGCCACATGCCCAACAAACTCAGGACGCTGCGCCTTTTTGAAGACGCTGTTATCCCTCCTGACCCGAGCAGATTGCTTTCGTAGCTGCCCCTCTGCAATGCAACTTCAGCGACACCGAAAACGGGTCGGGCTTCTTGCCCTTCTTTCCCCTGACCCTGCGTGTACTGCCCTCACTCTTGTTGTGCTGTCCCCCCTTTTTCTTTGCTTTGCTCATTTCTTTTCGCCTGTCCTTTCCTCTCTTCTCTCTGTTACTCTTTGGGTTCTTGGGCCCTGTTGGACCGATTGTTGAGTCTGGGCTCGTTGCCGGTTAGTTACGAAGGTGGACCTTAGGGGGTCTAACTTCCCCACAGGATCTGATGGCATCACATTCTGCACTATGAAGCGCGGCCGGCCCCTCGTGGGTTGTAGGCGCAACGCTGTGTACACACTAGCTTTCTGCGTAGCCTCCTAAGGAAATTAATAATAATAATAATAAAAATAAAAATAAAATTTATAAAGCGCCTGGTTACATTAAGAACAGTGTCCCCGCGCTGTGGAAAACAGAAACCCAAAAGCAATAATATCTATCCAGTCAGAGCTGAGGGGGGGGATCAAGAGTGGAAAAAAAAAAAGGTCCACAGTTTTTTGGGAAAAGGCGAGTTTTCAATTTCTGACGGAACCTCCTCTCAGATGGTTCCATGCACAGTTCAATCGGGAGCGCGTTCCACTGTTTACTAGCCAGGTATCTAAAAGAGCGGCCACCCATCCGCAATCTGCAGGAACGTGGCACCTGGAAAAGCATACTCCCTAACGACCTCAGAAGCCGCTTAGGATGGTACGCGGTCAGCAACTTTTGCAGATAAATAGGCCCCTTTCCCTGAGCAATGCGCTGAGCCATGCAGATTGTTCAATCACGCAGCCGGCCCTGGATAGGGTTGTAGGCTTAACGCGGTGTATCTAATAATCCTGTGGTGTGTGTTTTTGTCAGAAAATAAAGAAAGATTTGAAACAAGAACTACAACGCACCATCAACGCCACCCTCAAAACCGGCATCTTCCCCAACGACTGGAAACGGGCAGAAATCAGACCCAATGGATCTCAAAAAATACCGACTCATCTCCCTCCTCCCTTTCGCGGCCAAAGTCACAGAGAAGACCGTCAATGCCCAGCTAACGAAATTCATCAAAGTCCAGTCCATCCTCGACCTCTCCCAATCCGGATTCCGCAGCAACCACAGCACAGAGACCGCTCTATTCGCCGCCACAGATGACATCCGCACCTTCCTCGACCAAGAACACATCACATCCTACTAGACCTCTCAGCAGCCTTAAACACCGTCTCCCACCGCACACTCACCGCCAGACTCCACAAAGCCGGCATTCAGTTCACCGCCCTCGAATGGCTCTGCTCCTTCCTCGCTGGAAGACCCCAAAGAATCAGACTTCCACCTTTCCTCTCCGAACCCACGGAAATCACCTGCAGAGTACCCCAAGAATCATTGCTCAGCCCCATGCTCTTCAACACCTACATGGCCTCCCTCACCCCCATCGTCAGATAGCACAGACTCAGTATAGCATCCTACTCCGAAGACACCCAGCTCATCCTCTCCCTCACAAAGACCCCCATCACCAACAGACTCAACTTCAAGAAAGAAATGAAAGACATCACATCCTGGATGCATCCAACAGCTGCCTGAAGCTCAACTCGGAGAGGACAGCGGTCCTCATCCTCGGACCCCCCCCCCCTCTGCATGGGAAAGCTCTTGGCGGCCCAAAGCGCCCAAAACCTTAGCATCATACTCGACTCCTCCCTCTACATGACCTCCGCATCCTCCGAAAGACCTTCCAATGGATCCCCCCTGAATCAAGGAAGACCATCACCTATGCACTCATAACCAGCTGACTGGACTACGGAAACGCCCTCAACACCGGGATCAACAAGTCTCCAGACCGTACAGAACACCACAGCCACGCTCGTCCTTGGTATCCCTCGGCACAAACACATCACCAAACACCTGCGAGACCTCCACTGGCTCCCCGTAGAGAAGAGAGTAACTTTCAAGATACTCATCCACGCCTACAAATGTCTCCACAACACCGGACCCAATACCTCAATTACATAATCTCCTTCCACACCCCCAAGAGGAACCTCAGATCCACCGACCTCGCCCTTGCCCAACCCCCGCGCATCCGCAGAGCAAGAACGGGCGGAAGAACCTTCTCCTACATCATTGACAAGACCTGGAACAAGCTACTTATCAACATCAGGCTCACTCCCACCCACACATCTTCAGGAAAACTCTCATGACCTGGCACTTCGACAGACCGGAGTTGAAATCTCCCCCCCCCCCCCCCCCCCCCCCGCCCACCCCAGCACCTTGAGACCCTCACGGGCGAGTAGAGCGCTTATAATTCCCCCGATTGATTCTACCAAGACGGCTCACAGATAAAACATACTCACAGGTAACTGGGTAGTTAGATCAGCCACAGAGATTCTGGCAGATTTACCCACCCTAGGCACACTAGGATAGGGAGCGCTATGTAAGAGCTTAACAATAACTATACTTATATGCAAGCATGCATTCTATGTACCTGGACAATGGTTGAACTGTTCTACGATTGCTCCTGCGACCGGTTACCTTGCTAGGTTATGGGGTGCATATGTGCACTGTGAGCTAGCCAAGACTCAGGCCAACATATCCCGATGGTGTGCGTGGGCTCAGTCTCACACAGTTTTGGCATTTATGTTGTCCCACCAACACACAGTTTTTCTGATAAAGTATGAATCGTATGATACCACCTGCTCAGGAGCACCAGTGCCTGCATGCCTCCCAAGACCAGTGTGCCCTGTGAGGAAGTGGAGAGCGTTGGAGGGTGCAAGATCCAGTGGGGAGCCCTACTGTAAGGACACCTGTACGAGGTGTGAGGATTCGATGATGCACTAATCTGGCTGCAGCCCGTGTGCAGGATTGTTTCAGCAATCCCCGTATGTCAGGAGAGGGCCACCTCAGACTGAGCAGTGTGTTGAGCACCATGTGGGTCTGCTATACCCGTACTGCCGTGCAGTGGTGACCCTGTATGCCAGAGGGCGCCACTAGTAAAGTTAACACTTCAAGGAGTGTCTCACTAGTGACAGTCTGGACCGACGTGCTTCTGCTTATAGAGACAGCACCTATATAACCAAGTACTGCAGTAACTCATATGTCAGGAGGGGCTGCCGGTACCCATGCTGTCAAAGGATTTGGGCTGCCGCTCAAAGGAAAGACTGAGGCTATGATCCACGGGTTGGACTGCACTGTGTGGAACTGCCCCATCTCACCACTAAGGACTGCCGATGGCGCCAAGGACGACATTGCACCCTAGTGTCTCCAGTCGGGAGCTGAATAAAGGACTACAACCCCACCTCTCCCCTGTTGAGCAGTCACCTTACCACAGTAGGGACCAGCTCCAACTTCTGAGAGCCCTCTAGCAGTATCACTCAGGAGAGAAAGGCTTTGCTGCCAACAGACCAACTTCTCTGAATTGAGCTGGACTTGCGGTGCACGTTGGAGGCACCCGCTACATTACTGAACTTTTCCGTGCTGCAAAGTGGTTAACACCTGAATTGGGTCAGTTGGGCCACGTGGGACTGGCTGCTAATGGTACTTCCGCACCATAGACACTTTTTACTACATTTCTAAAGAGCCAAAGAGAGAAATCTTGAGTATGGCCCAACAGTTGACATTTCCTGATGCGGCCACCAGTGAATGGGAAATAACACTGAACATGTTACACAAAGGTGGGTAGGACAGGGATTCGCTTGCAACTACTAGAGCCCCGACCTCAAGGAGGATTGTGTTGTTGTTTCGTTGCATGTGCAGAGCTAGAAATAAAATACTACTTTTCTTGTAAAAGCAAGAATTTGCCTGGACGTTGATTTATTGTTCATACTGTTCTCACCCTTATTCCCCCAAAGGAGCCTTGACTGCTCAACCACAGCTACCACTGAAAGTTAAGTGTAGAAGGGGTACTTGGCCCAGTTGAGTGTGATCCACAATAGGTTGGGCCTTGGGACAACAGGAATAAAAGGCCTCAACCACCACAGTTGGGCCCAGTAACAACAGCGTGCCCCGCGGCCCTCTGAAAGGGGTTCTGGTAGACCTTATGCCTGGTTCAAAATGTATATTATCCTCAACTCCATGAGTTTCTCAATGAAACATGTCCTCATCATATCCCAGGTGAGTTTTTTGCATATGGGATAAAAACACAATTTTTGGCTCCCCAATTGCTTAAAGTTTAAAAATCAGTGGATAATTTTGAGAGCAATTTGCTTTTTTGTGGTATTTCCTCCCTTCCACATTCAAAAATACCTCTTAATATCAAAACTTTCACAAACATAGTAACAAGTGGCGGTTCTGTGAGCTCTTGTGAGCTCCACATTTTTAACATGAACAAGGTCGCCTGCTTGCAAGATCCTTCTGATGACATCCTACATCATATAAAAAAAGACTTCAACACATAACATTGGAATATTTACTAAGCGTCTGAAGAGCACTGTTGCTTGGGTTCATGGACTTGGAAACTGAATGAAAATATATGCAAATAATATCTACCTTTCATACTTTGTAATGCAAACTTTTCTATGCAACTGGACATGTCAACTGCAGCAGGGAGCAAGCAGTAGTGAATCCAATAAGTCTGTCTTGCACTTGGAGTCCTGACTAACAAAACGTTAAAAATAAAAAATAAACGCTGAGGAGAAAATATATATATATATATTCCAAATTAAAGGAAAGGAAAGAAGAGCGCCGGACCTTGAACTTCAGAAAAGGTACTTTATTAGGCAATAAACAGCTTGCTTGTTTCCTTACGCGTTTCAGCTATCCTCGTAGCCTTGATCACAGGTGAGCAAGTTGCATTTGCGGCGTCACTGCGTCATTTATGCGCCATGTCAGACTCATTATGTGTTCATAAAGTCTTGACTGCATACAACTCCCATAAAACACCTCGAATTTTGGTCTCCGTTATTCTTTTGAAGCACTGCATTCCCTTTCATCTATTCATTTTTCATTAGTAAACGGGTGGTTTTTGCAGGCTTTTATAATCCGTGTAAGAGTCCATTCAAAGTGTTCATATTAATGCTCTTTACTTTGCAATGCCGTTAAAAATGTCAGTTTCATTTTATTGCAGTACCTGGAATTCGTGAAGTCCTTGAAGGCAGGACATGTGTCCTAGCTCATTCCCTTGCCCGAAATATACACCAAATAAACTGGCTGGACACTCCGTGCCTTTTGGTTTGGAAATAGTTTGGGCGGGTCCCACTCCTTTCAAATTAAACTCCAACTCTATTTGTCCGCCAGGAGCCTCGACCTCACCAGGGCGGTCCAGCGCATGGGGGCAGACCTTCCCACCATTAATTCCAAATTAAAGCTTCCATTCCGAGGAAAGAAGAGCGCCGGACCTTGAACTTCAGAAAAGGCACTTTATTAGGCAATAAACAGCTTGCTTGTTTCCTTACGCGTTTCAGCTATCCTCATAGCCTTGATCACAGGTGAGCAAGTTGCATTTGCGGCGTCACTGCGTCATTTATGAGTCTGACATGGCGCAACGGGATATTAATTTTGGAGGCATTGGAACAGTGCATCCACTAAGGATAAATAAGAAACTACACCATCCACAATCCTCCTTGAGACACGCCCAGGTGGGCGGTACTATGAACTGAAAATACCTGAAAAATGAAACGCGAACGCTCCTGCCCCAGCATGCCGAGCCTGTGAACAAGGGGAGACAGATCCCAGAAACGCGTAAGGCAAGACAGCTAAATCACGCTCTGAATCCTGTGCCATGTCATGCTGCTACCAAACTGGAAATTAAATGCTGAGTGGGATATATATATATATATTCTCCACTACTGCCGGTAAACGAGTTTGGCTGTCTGTGGGCGGTCCCGCTTAGCCACCGGCAGGCTAACGTATTATATCCAAGAATTTTTTGGTGTGCGGATGAGACATCTCTAAAATCATTCATTGTACAATTGAACTGCAACAACATGAATCTAACACTTATTGACCATTTCAGTAAACAGACAATTGAATTCTTGGATATAATGGTAGAAGTCTCCAATGGTCAACTTAACACCAGACTTTTCCGTAAGAAAACGGCGGGTAACAGCATTTTAAATGCTAATAGCGGTCACCCACGAAATCTGGTATATAGCATTCCTTATGGAGAACTTCTCCGTGCTAAACGCAACTGTAGCACCCAAGAAGCATATGTTGAAGAGGGTTGAAGAAAAGAATAGAGAAGAACTGTTAAATCCGAGACTAGTCGAACAGGAGCAGGAAAAAGTCAGATTCATTACCACCTTTTCGGGCTAAGCCAATGATGTACGAAAAATCCTTAAAAAACATTTGCATGTTTTGCAAACCGATGTCCATCTCAAAAAATATTTGAATGACAATCCTCAAATCACTTTCCGCAAAGGAAGATCTTTGAGAGATGAACGGAGCCGTAACTATGTTACCTCTGGAGATACTGACAATATCCCCAAAGAGGGAGGCTTTAAATGCTGTCGCAAATGCAAGGCATGTAAAAATAGTTTTGATTGTAAATCACTTATGGTCCCTAATACCAATAGAGAATTTGAGATACGTAAACGCCTTACATGCACCACACCATATAGTGTCTATGTTCTAATCTGTCCCTGTAACAAATGGTACGTTGGCAGTACCAAACATGAGGCCAAGAAGAGAGTATTAGAACATCTACGCGCAATCCATAATAACAACAAACAATATCCCATTGCAAGACACTTTTTTACAGAACATATGCAAAATGAAAAGTTGGTTCCGATGGTGGTAATTGACAATGTTGATCTTGGGGTGCGAGGTGGCAATCGAGAACTGTCCCTCAGAAAATTGGAGTCTAAATATATTGTAGACTTTGATTGTTTATCCCCCAAAGGATTGAACAACAGTGAAGAATTAGCAATACATTTACATGAATGAGATTATGAATCATGTACATATTGTCTGTGGTCTTAAACTCTATAGTTTTTAATGTTATTTCTCATTATTTCAGATTTCACATAATGCGTTGTAGCGGAGGATTTTTGATGACACAACGGAACCCATGTCACCCTGATAGACACTTTGCTTGAATCCAGACATGATGCTTGTCCCAATCGCCCACTGGGGCGGGACAGTGATGCCACTTCTTGAAGTAGTTTTTACAGCTGCACTAGCCCACTTGGGCATCATTGACAATTTGACACGACAACCTTCCTACTTTACAAACTGTATGTCGCTTGTAAATACCGGTTTATGTAGAATTAATTATGCAACCTTGTGTACTACAACTTAGCAATCGTGCATTAAACCAGGGGGTGGTTCTATCACGATGGCCGATCATTTGAAAAAGGCCTTTTCATGTTTCAGCCCACTGGGGCATCATTGACATTACGACATACATTCGTCTCCAATATCGCGAATTATGCGAGTTTTTGGGAAAGGTTGTGTCAACATACGGGGAATGGAAGACACGTTACTCACAATGTTTATGTATATTTTCCCCATAGCGACTGCATATCCAATCAAAGCAGCGCTTTCTATAATGCGCCCAATTGGAATCAAGATAATATTTACCACGGGAGTGACATTGAGAAATGTTTACTGGGGTGTAATGGATACCAATATGCCAAATATAAATAGTACTACGACAATTATGCTTAGAACAATATTACAGCACTAGATGTATAAATTATGTACGAATTTTATTAAGTCATTATGACAAGGTTTTTTTGCACAGAAATTACAAAAGTAACTTATGAAATGTATTCAACTGTCATACTGAGCTAATCACTGGGTTTCAGATATTTTCAGCATGTTTTTGTCTGTTACAATATGTCTGCCGCTTCGCGCATTATTTACTATGCACAAGGGTGTTGTGGGTTTAAATATGGCGGTCAACACATAGGTGACGAGCGTGAACAAGCTTTAAGTGGCGAAACGCGTCGTGAGACTTTTTTCATCTGCCTGAATAAAATGCTGTTACAGAAGCTTTGGGTGTCCTACATTTCTTCGTAAATTGAGGAGAATTCTTGGATATAATATATATATATATATATATATATATATATATATATATATATATATATATATATATATATATAGACAATAGCTTGAAGTGACAATGTGTAACTTCTGTAAACAAAGAAACAAAAGGAGAGGCAGGGAGATTAAGGAACACTCTCTTAGTCCCCGGTTATTAGATACAAAACAAAGGAAGAGAGGTTACATGTGTCTCAAAAACTTCTGTAAACAGCCAAATCTCTACTCTACACATTATGAAGAACTAGAAACAACAGGTCTTGCAGACAGCTACACTGCCAGGCACACCTAAACAAGCATAGGAAACACCAATTGATCTAGCTCAGTGATCCTCAAAGTACGTCTGGGTGCCACATACAGTCCTCCTGACCTTTACATGCGGCCCCCTGGTCAACACCAGCACAGGGCTGCTGCTTACTCGACTATAAACGGGTAAGCATTTATTTATAGGTTAATCAAAGTAAAATAAAATAAGGTGTCCTGCACCACTTAACTTTAGGAACAACTTAATTTTTGAAGACATCTTTCAGCAAAAGTGTAAAAACATGATAATGTCTCTTTAAAATTCAAAAAGGGTATTGCATTAACATTTGAATCTTTTCACATTAGTACATCAAATTATATCAGTCCATTGGGAAGTACTTTTTAAAGTGTTTTCAAACATGATTTTAGAAGCATTCCTGCTTCACCCACCCGACAACAATGTCAATAGTTAACTAAGAGGCAAGTCATTAGTTTTGTAAACCCTCAGGGTGGTCTGGATGGCTATTTAGCATAACATTATAGTTATTAAATACAAGGTAGGATCAGGTTTTGTTCAGCACACATTCTGAAGTCATGCACTTGAGGTTCTCATATATTATGATGAAAAAGGAAAGAAAGTGAAATAAAACCACTGCCTAGGATCATACAATTTGGAAAAGTGGGGTTGCAGTGATTGATGCAGGTTTTCTGGTTTCACAGTATGCAATTCAGTCAGTAGATGTACATGCTTTGTGCCACTTACCTCCACTTTACTGCCCCCTGACTACTCGACCGCCACGCTGCTGGTATCAATGCAACCCTCGGTCACATCATAGACCAAACTTTTTGGCCCCTGGGCAAATGATTGCGAGTACCCATGGTCTAGCTTTTATGTGCCAATGCATGGGAACATAGATATTAAAAGATGCTGGTTACATACATTGCATACAAAATATGCAGTTTATTAGATTTTAAAAAGAAGAAAAAAATGGTGCTAAATGTAAAGAGTGCGTACAGGAAATAAAGATTTGAATGTGACAAAAACATGATGATGACTGTTCTTTTCAGATGTAAAATATTCCCTCGTGCAGTCCCAGTAGCGGCCGCTACTAAGTGTGTGTGGTGCGGCAGGGGGTTGGGAATGGGAGAGCTGATCGCAGGAATAAAAAAATAATAATAAAAACTGACTTAACTGATTGCCACTGGGGGCTGCCACCTCTGCTCTGTTTCCTCAGTGCTGCAACAGGAAGCTTCAAGCCTCCCAGAATCTGCTGTCCAAACCTTCGTGCCCACTTTAGAACGTGCTTTACACTCCCCCCTTGCACTTGTCAGCCCTGTCCACCCGCCCTGCACGGAGTAGGAAGGTAAACTAAAAAGATAAAATTATTGTTTTAGTTTTCCTTTGTATACTGCTCGCAGAGCAGTGGGGCGACGCTCCTCCACCTTAGCGACGGAGCCGCCACTGGTAGCATAACGCAAAATGATGCCCTCTTAAGTTTTCCATATCTTACAGATATTCATTTGCCTTTGGCTGTGCTGGATTGAGAATCAGTTAATAAATTTTAAATATCACGGTTTACCATCAAACAGGCTAATTCCCGCTCTATTGAATAATCGGCTTCTGGTGGATTAGATCTTTGGCATTGCTTTAGAGAAGAAGAAAGCAATGCATCACATAAGTTATCATAACAATCATTAGTCTGATTTTAGTAAATAAAGAGCCTGTGTATATGTTTGAAGGGTTTCTTTAAACAAATCTTTTTAGTAGGTCATCTTTATTGGAAATACGTTAATTCAGATTACTCTCAAGTGTCAATACATAACCGAAATATAAAATCAATATTAATTAATCAAGTGATATAATAAATGCATTTAAAGTGTTTTTTGTAAAGGAACGAATCCCTATTCTAATTATCTGGGAACATTTAGAGTTAGGCAGAACTCATAGAGAGTTGTTACAAATTCTTTAATTCATACAGTGGGATTTGGCTCCACCCAGACAAATATTTGTCTCTTATCTCATTCTGTTGGGAATTTGGTTTGTTTTTCCACCTTCTAGGAAATGCTTCTATTGGATTGATGACACTACTGCAGCATTGTGTAGTTTAAGAAAATGTTTCTAGTATTTTCAGTATTCAGAAGTAGTTTATCCCTCTCATTCCTTGGTGACAAATCTGTTTCCCCTCCAAATTTCTCCTTTTTCTGTGCTAAGACCTGTATGTTAAAACAGTGCACCCCCAGCCACCATTTTGTGTTCACAAGCCAGTGAAACAAGCCCCCCTGCCTCCCCGCCCCCGCCCCCAGCAACAGGGATATTCTACATCAGAGGGTGCTTCTGTGAGCTATTTAAAATGTGTTTACCAGGGCCTGTGCACTTCGTTTTTTTGGCCAGCAGAGGGAGTAAAGTGTTATTCAAACAGTATTGTTAGATTTCAAGTTAGTGAGGCCTTTACCTGCAGTAGTCCAAAGTGTGGATTGAGCCTGTCTGTCTCCTAGGAGATTCTGAACAGGAAAAGCAGCTCCCCAGCCCCCACCCCCAGGCCAGCAGACCATTGGCTATTCAGCTACCAGGCAAGTCTGAGCCCTCCTGTCACACCTGCCCAGACCCCTTAAGGCCTTGCTGGATGCACCCCAAATCATTCTCCTCCATCTTGTGAGTTGCAGCCTACCTGTGCCCCAGACTGCAGTTAGCAGAGTCCAGGAAGTAGTAAGGAGACAGACTAGTGCTGTCTCTTCCCAAAACAAAAAAGCTGTTTAAAAAACGATTTCCCTTTCTGTGATTACTGTATTTGCCTGTGGTTGTTACAGTTTAAATTTGTAGTTTTGACCTGCCTGTGATGGCCTATTTTATCACCTGTTTTGTGTTTTAAACTTGTGGTTTTTCCCTGCCCATGATAGCTCCCATTTAACGTGTTGAATTGTGGGATTTGAAGTCCAACCTCTGTAGTTTATCCCTCTCATTCCTTGGTGACAAATCTGTTTTCCCTCCAAATTTCTCCTTTTCTCTGTGCTAAGATCTGTATGTTAAAACAGTGCACCCCCAGCCACCATTTTGTATTCACAAGCCAGTGAAACCAGGCCCCCTGCCTCCCTCTCCCCAGCAATAGGGATATTCTACACCTGAGGGTGGTTCTGTGAGCTGTTTAAATTGTGTTTACTCGGGCCTTTGCACTTCGTTTTTTGGCCAGCAGAGGGAGTAAAGTGTATTTAAAACAGTATTATTAGATTTCAAGTTAGTGAGGCCTTTACCTGCAGTAGTCCAAAGTGTGGATTGAGCCTGTCTGGCCCCTAGGAGATTCTGAACAGGAAAAGCAGCTTCCAACTCCCTGGCCAGCAAACCTTGTCTGAGGTGCATGGGACATTATATGGTCTGTTAGTGGTTGGTACATGTGTACACTGTGGTAGTTGTATCTGGTGTTTCTATTGGATTAGGGTTGATATCCTTATTGGTTGGGTATTTGAGGGTTCTTATTGGTTTCTGGGTCTGTGATTCAATCATTGTAAGGTTGGGACTAGGGCTAGGGTTAGGATTTCAATTTGAAGGAGGGACTAGGGCTTCCTATGTTATTGGTTGTTGGGACTAGGATGGGACTAGGGCTAGGGTTAGACCTTTAATTGTAAGTAGCGACTAGGGCTTTTGGTGTGATTGGTTGCTCGAATAGTTTTGGGACTAAGAGTAGGGTTAGGCTTTCTATTGGAAGTAGGGACTAGGGCTACCTGTGCCATTGGTTGCTTGGACTTGGGTTGGGACTACTGGTAGGGCTAGGGCCTTTACTGGACGTAGAGATCAGGGTTTTTGAAATTATTGGGTGCTTAGACTAGGGCTAACATTGGCTGTACGGTCCTCGTCTCCTATTCATTCTAGATTTTAGGGCTAGTGCTGGGATTGGATAGTGTTAGGGCTAGGGTACCCATTGGCTGAAGGGGTCACCTGATTACTAGGGCTATAAGAGGCCAGCTTAGGGCGTCTCAGCCCCGGCGTCGAGGCTAAGGGCGGAGAGGACACGGGCAGTTGCCTGTTTGAGCCTGTTAAGGGCAGAGGACAAGGGTAGTTGCCTGTTTGATCCTGTTCGAGACTGGTCGGGACTAGTGCCAGAAATTATGCCTTTTTCTCATTTAGCAATACCTAGCCCACACCATCCACAAACAGAGCAACACACTTACACCAAATGTACACCACGCACAACACTATGCACAGAGTAATGTACCAGCATGCACCACAAAATATAAGCAATTTTTTTCACTAAAGATATGTACCTATCTTTGTGTATTACTTGTATAAAACATGTAAAATAATATTATGTTAGGATAAAAAATAATAATAAATATCATCTTTGGTCTACATGTACATACTTCCATTGTGCATCTATGTACCTTCCATGTACTTGGATCCTTGTGTCTGTTACCTTTCTCCAGAAAAAGCATATCCAATGCACTACCCTTTTTCTCATCCTGTTACTCTATCAATATTTTTAATCTACATATACTTACCTCCTTTATGTATCTATATACTTTCAATGTACTTATGGATCTATATGTTTATCACTTTCTTCTAATTTAGCATTTCCAATGCACTACCCTATTTCTCAGCCTATACTTCGCTCAATATATCTTCTAGCCCAACCTTCTGACTCATCTCAAACTTCTTTCTACTACTCCTTCCATTGCACTACCCTATCTCTCATCCTATACATCTATCAATGCATCCTCTACATCCACGCTCTAATTTATCCCAAACCCCATACCACTACTATGATAGCCAAAATAACCCTTTCTAAACTCTATCCTACTCTACCCCTCCTAGCATCATCCGACACCTCTTTTTACTATACCGATCCCATAAAACAAACCTTTCTAAACTCTTCCCTCTGACTCCTCCCCTCCAAAACTCCTCTTTACTCATCCAAAAGTCTCCTCCTACTGCTAAGACCTAAAATAAAATGTTTAAAAACCTTCACCCTGTTATCCCTCCACTATCCTTTTCAATCAAAATTAACAGACTAACATGTTCACTTCTCAAATTCCATATTCAACTATACTAATATACTACCCAAATAACTGAATAACATACCCACTACTTAAATTACTTCATATTTATACTATACTGATTTTCAACACTAATCCTTTATGGGTTACGGAGTGGCGTGCTACTCCCCAGAAAAGCGTTTCAACACCCATCAGGGGAACAAGTGCTATATGAATGCAAATCTTTCTTCCCCTTTTATCCCTCTGCTATTCTTCTCACTCCAAGTAACTGACTAATATCCACCACTGAAATTACTTCATATTTCACCATATTAATTCACCACTAATCCTTTATAGGCTTCCTGAATAGCGTGCATCAACAAGCGCTATATAAATACAAACCTTTGTCCTCCTCTATCCTTCTGCTATCAATCCAAATCCAAATAACTGACTAACCTATCCACCACTTAAAATGTATTGCATGTTTCACTATACTAATTCAACACTAATCCTCTATGGGTCCCGGAGTAGCGTGCTACTCGCCGAAAAAGCGCTTTGACGCCTCGTCAGGGATAGTAAGAGCTATATAAATGCAATTACAATACAATACAATATCTCACTGGCTTGCGATCATCAACTGGTGGGGCCACCCGTGCTGATATGTGTAACAGGCATTTAACTGTTACAAATTCCTGAATGACTGGATCCCCCTTCTATGCATTAGAGGTCCAGAAAACGAGTACCACCGAGTTGGGCTAACAGCAACACTTGCTATTTACTTATGCATGAAACAGTAACATTTTTAAGAAAGCTTTGCACAAACGAGGAGCGAATACAGAGCCACACCTCTTCTGACGCAAACAAAATCAAGAATATATTCAATGAATATTGGGTGGTTCGGGTCGACATGCAAAGCAGGAGAAGAATGTCCTGATTTTGAAAGGCGTTTTGCCTCAACAGAGATTAGTTAAAAGGGTGTCTGAACGCGTAAGCGAGTGGCAGGTGGCTGACCGTCAGGGTGCTTTCTCAATTACACAGCAGCAGCAGCAATCATTGCATAAGATTGCACGGCTGTCGGCTCATTCAAGTTAAAGCTTGCAGCGGAGAATCTAGTGTCAACAGAATGGACATGGCTTAGACGTGCGTCACTAATACACCACCTGCTCTGTATTTTATCACCGGTCTGCTTTATGCTCGCAAACTCACCTGAGGTCCCAGCTTCCTTTCACAGTGTTGCTCTCAATGCCAAAAAGTTAATCTAGAATCAGTTGTTTAAAAAAAAGTTTTTCGTCTAATTTGTGTCGTTTTCTGATATGGCTTTCTACAGCTGCACTTGGTTGTTTATGGCACGTTTGTATGTAAATAGTTACAATGCTATGGAATTATGTGATTTAATGTAATGGGAATGATACATGATGAAATGTACATTAATTTACCAGTAACGCGAGTTGTGACCGTCTAAAGTATACATACGCCTTGCAACACCTGCCTGTAGGAACGGAAGCCTAGATGCTGAATGATTCTGAACATCTATCAAGCGTAATCGTAACAGCTGCTGCCCTCCAAGATGAGAAATAAACGTCTGGATGCTGCCTTTACACTAAAATCACCGGGAGCTGAATTACATAAAGAAACAATAAGGCTACGAAGCGCACGTTCTTTGGAAGATAGTGCACTTATTTAATATTTCTGAGGTGCTGCGTACTTTACTGTTTTACAGTCAGTGCCATTTCCATTTTAAAAAGGCTGCCAACTGAAGAGAGGGCCTTGTTTGATGACAATTATTGTTTCCACCTGTTATTTCCCAGTTTCCAGGCGAGACCCGGTTCTAGCGGGGTCTGGCCTAGAAACTTTGGCCTTCCTAGTCACAGCAGAAGAGGCCACAGAAAAAGCACATTCATGTCGAGGGCAAAACGTTGTCATCTATTTTCACTTTGTTTACTTTAATTATCAGTTAGGAGTCTTCAAGGAACCTCTAGAATACATTTGAAAGTGCATCGTTTTAATAATAACTGTTTTAATTATGTACTAGTAGGGGAAGAAAATATAGGCTTTAGATGATGTTCCCAATTTTTGCCCAGCAAAACACACAAGATGATGGACGGAATGTTGCACAATGGCAAAACATTCACCCCCAGTAACAGATCTGGGTTTAATCCATCGTTCGTTTTCTCACCAAGCCACCCCAGTGCAAATATGGCCATATGCAAATCAGTCTTGACCCTGTGCCTCATGGGAACAGTCCAGACCGAACTGCCAAGCCATGTCTTCCCTGGACCGGAATCAAGCATCCTAGGACCGGTTTCCGGCTATCAGCCTTCTTCAGCCAGGATAGCTTGGCTCGAGTGGCGTAGTGAGCTCCATCTAATAGGACAGAGGTAGGGGCTAACGACCTAGCACTGTCCAATAATACTCGCCATCTTAAATGGAGTAATGTTCCACAACACCTGGAAACATTGCTAGCTATGAATAATGAGGTAGATAGGGTACTGGAAGTATGGAGTAGTAGTGAGTGTAGCCAGGCCCCGTTGCCCCACATAACTGAGACCCCCCTCTTTGATCATTTAAAGTCATTCTTTTGTAAAACTGTTAACCCTAAGAATGGCATGAATAAGAAAGTCGAAGGGTGGTTTAACGTAAATTGTCGGCACTCACGGAGGGCACTAGGAGCAGCTTTAGGTACAGGGGATCTTGAGGGAGTAAGGTTGGCACGGGCCTCCTACAGAAAAGCAGTTAAGGAAGCCAAAAAACTTTGGGACCAAGCTAGCTGGCAGGACCTCAAGGAGCATGCAAGTTTCGAAACTCTAAACTATTCTGGGATGTGTATAAGTGGGATAGGGGTGGGTGCCCGGATCCTCCGCAAAATCATGTTGCCCATCATCTGTGGGTTGAATATTTCAAACCCCAGTATGCTTCACTGGTTGACGAGCAGAACATTCTTCCGTACGTTCATTCATTTTATACCAGTGGGATATTTACACTAGCGGATGTGGATAGGGCACTAGATACCATCACACCAGGTCGTGCTCCAGGAGCCGACAGCATCCCCGCTGATGTCTTTACAAATTATAAGTCATCTTGGCGTTTGTATATTAGACATCTAGCAAATGCAATTGCTTGTGGTGCTCCAATTCCGGCGTCCTGGAAGGGGGCGGAGATAATTCCAGTTTTTAAGAAGGGTGACAAAGCTGTAGCAGCGAATTATAGGCCAATCAGCCTTATAGACTCCATCCAAAAGATTATGGGTAGACTGATTTTACAAAAACTTCAGTCATGGATGGATAATGAGCATATCCTTACCCCACTGCAGGCGGGCTTCAGACCCCTCACAAGTACTATTGACCAGGTCTTCCGTTTTATTAACATTTAATGGAATACCGTCATCCTGGGGAAGGGGGCACTATACGCGGTATTTGTGGATCTGAAGGCAGCCTTCGACTTAGTGCCACGATGCAGGCTGTGGTGTGTCTTAAGGGAGATGGGGCTGTCCCCAGAATTGCTATCCCTGATCGTCCACCTACATGAGGGTAACCATGCACAGGTTCAGTGGGGGGCCAGGGGGAAGGTTACCGAGTCATTTGCCGTAAATAGGGGAGTGCGACAGGGATGCGTGCTCGCACCGACCCTGTTCTCACTCTTCTTAAACGGTGTGGCCGATTTCCTCTCCAAGGCCCCCTCCGATGCCCCATTGCTGGCCGGTGTACACATACCCATCCTCATGTTTGCGGATGACACTTTAATTATAGCAAAAACACCTAGTGGACTGCAGAAAGCCTTGAGCAGGTTTGAGGATTTTTGTTCCAATCGGGGCCTAATAATTGATATGGCAAATACAAAGTTCATGTCTTCTAATGAACATAGATCATTTCGGGGTAAGATATACATGAATAAAGCGCCTCTCGAAAAAGTGGATGCTTTTACTTATCTGGGGTTACGTTACAGGCTGATATGAAGTGGTCAAATCAAATTGACGTGGCCACGTTAAAGCACAAGCAACAGGCTGGGATCCTGGCAGCTAAATTCAAGACCTTCCTCTCCAAACCGATTAGTCCTTTGTTGGAGATCTATAGCATGAAGGTTTTAAGCTCCGCCCTGTACGGAGCTGAACTATGGGGGTTCACGAATGTCTCTACCTTAATTGCAGCTGAAAACTCATTCTTACGAAAGGTCACAAGCGTCCCCAAAAGTACACCTATGTGCCCGCTACTGCTTGATCTGGGGAGGAAAGCAGTATCGGACCTTGTGAAACTACGCCCCCTTCCATATTAGCGGCGATTGTGGAGTACGGCTGAACTATCTCACTATGCCATGGGTCTCAAAGACGTAATGGATAGTGATTGTTTCCACAAGGTGAAATGGCTAAGAGAGATCAGGTCGCTGTTGGAGAACCTGGGACTGAGCGAATTATGGAATGACCCCCTCAATGCTACCTTCCCTTCAAAGAAGATCCTAAAGGAGATGTATTGGGAAATGATACGGGTTTCAGTATGTTCTAGTGGCTCAGCAAAGAACCTGACTGGCCGGTTTCTAGAATTTAAGTCAACGCCGGCCCTCGAGCAGTACTGGGACGCCATCGGGAAACCATTTGATAGGAAGCTGTATTTCCAGCTGAGGGTTTGCACCCTCCATGTTAGAGAATTTACTAGCAAATGGTCAGGGCCTGCTGAGACTGTATGCCCATGGTGTTAAGATAGGCGAGAGACGATCAGTCACCTGTTGTTCTTTTGCCCATTATATAAGAAACCCTGTGCTAAGTGGATCATACCCATTTGCAAGCTGTTAGGTTTTAGAATGCATGAGGAGACGTTGAGAGTCCTCTCAACGGATCCAACGCTATTAATGTCAGAAGCTACGGCCAAGTTCTTGGGTTGTGCCTGGTGTATTCGATCTAGGGTATCTTCCCAGGCCCCTCGTAATGTTGATGATTAAGGTCACCCCGTACTAGTAGTAATGAACTGGAGTTATGAAATGCGAACAGCCTATGTTGTTTTTTCTATTGAATTAGTTTTTAAGGAAAAGTAAATATTTTGTCTTAGATTTTGCTTATTCAACAGTCATTGAATGTTTAATATCTTCTTAAAATGTTTTTACGTCTTGATTATTTATGCATTTTAACCTGTACGTTTGTATGTATATTGTGCTTTTATGACTCATCTGTCGAATAAAGCTATTTGAAATGAGCAAGGTACCCACGTCTGGGCATACCCTTCCCACATAGGGTGCACAGCAAAACACACAAGATGATGGACGGAATGTTGCACAATGGCAAAACATTCACCCACAGTAACAGATCTGGGTTTAATCCATCGTTAGATTGCTCACCAAGCAACCCCAGTTCAGACATGGCCATATGTAAATCAGTCTTGACCCAGTGCCTCATGGGAACAGTCCAGACCGAACTGCCAAGCCATGTCTTCCTTGGACCAAACCAATTTTTGCCCGTCATTACATTAAAAACACAGGTCATGCTGATAAAAAGAAAATAGCTCAGTGGCAACCATGGCTTATATTCGAGGCAAGCTGCAGTGGGGCGGTTTATGTTGGGGAAGAGGGGACATGGGTTTACCAGCCAATAATGCAGCAGGTGCAGGTGCAGTGGCACCAGGGCCCAGGGCTATGAACAGCTTTCTGAATCTCAATTATGGCAGTTTCTGTGTGGGGGTTCTGAGAGTGTTATGGAGTTGTCTGTATAAAATGCACTCAGTAATACACTGTAGAATGGGGCCTGCATTAAACTATTCAGATACAGGCAGTTCATGCCTCATTGGATGAGCAGGTATAATGTGGAATTAGAAAGCCTACTAGAATCTGTGTGTCTGTCTGTTCTCTGTCAGATGCTGTGCTAAAGTAAATAACTATTTTATCTCAAGTGAGATATTGTGCTGAACTGGACTTATTCTCACCAGTGTGGAAGGGTTACAAATGGGCGCATATCCTATTCTGATATCTTGTCACACTACAGTGCCCACTCCCATGTTATCGTCGGGCCGCTGGAATTATGCAATTTTGTGGCTATGGTGTTTTCCGCAGAGTAATTAATTTGTTGCATTTGCCACATAATCTACTATCTGATGCATCATTTGCAGATTATTTAAAAAAAAAAAAGTAAAAGTTTCAAACGCAGAAGGATCACAAATTGCTAGAAAAAACAGCAACACGTGTTGCCGATTAGTTGAAGCCCCTTAACAGAGGCTGACTGGCCACTTTTATGTTGCTAATTGCTATACTTGGGTGGTAAACTTGTGTTACTGAGGGGCAACCTATACCCAGATAGTGATAAAAATTGTCACGTAATTTGGTCCTCCCCTGCCGCATAGTTTCAGTGGTCCTGCTTATAAGATCTTACCCTAGACACATGTACTAGCAATGGTACTGATCAAAATTCAGTTCAATGAAGCGCTATCAAGAGTTATGCAATGTGCCATGATATAAAGATGGTGGCATTATGGCTAATTATCCAAAATGACATCAGAACTAAATAATTCATTCCAATGGTATATTTTAAAACTGGTATCGCTAAACTTTTGCCACAAAATATGATTTTCAGATAAATGGATAGTCTCCTCATTCATCACAGCATAAACTGTGTGCCGCTATGTTAAAAAAAAAATACGGATAATTTGTATGACAAAATTTCATTTGTTCTATTTGGACACATTTCATAAATAGTGTTTACTTACTTTTTACATTTCACTGCATAGCACTAGGTTTGATAAGGTTCACTAACAGTGAGAGGTCACACAGCTGATGATTCATTCACAGAAGCCTCAGAGCAAGTGGTCCTTCGACCTTCAGGACCCAAAGTTGCATCACATACACATTCAGAAAATGCATGCTGTCTGCTTGCCTCGATTACGTTAATGTGTCATTTTATCAATATCATTTTGCACATCCATCCAGTTTTTAAAGAATGCAAAACACGCCACATACAAGCACCCACCACATGCATAAACACCATGTGTATTCTCATATACACAACACATAAGCACACTCACAGCAGGCTCAAACGAACGCTGCATACAGAAACACGTAAACCAGAATGGCCATGCCACACGTGCAAAAACACCACAGGCACACACACACATACAATATTCACTCAAACTGCACATGTACATATCATATGTAGGTTCCATATACTAGAGATATACAAGCACAAACTTTCACTATTCACAAACAGGGCCTCAAAACCTGAAAGTCCCACAAGCGCTCAGTGCTTCTCTCCCCTTAGATAACTCTGCATAAAATAGATCACAATCATCAATGAATTATGAATTAAGCAGAACTGCCTGAAATTAACCACTGAGAAGAATGAAGTTGTGATCATTGTGGAGAGGTCTGCTCTGTGTGACTACACTGGTGGCACACAGATGTAGGACCTATTCAATCCAACTCATCACTCAAGCCAAGAACCTCTGGATAGTCGCTGACTGCACCCTTTAAACAGGTGCACATGTAGCAAACAGGTACAGTGCACAAATAATGCGCTACCCTCAGGACAGCCAGAAACGTGCACCTGCTCTGGCGGCAGCACTTTCAGTGAACTATGGAACAAATGTTTATTAAAATAAAAATTTATTGCAGGCTGTGTTGCCTGCAATTTAAAAGAGGGGGGCGAGTTACCTGTTCAGGCAGGTGCAGTTAGTGACTGCACCTACCTGCAGGGCAATATCTGGGCGATCCATGGTAGCGCCCTGGCACACCCTCTAGAAGGCCAGCTTAAGGAGGCAAACAGACTCAGCATCGCATTTCTGTGGCATATTGTCAGCCTGCACAGTGAGGGTCTTTTTGCCCCTGCTTCGATGATATGTTGCGGACGCAAAGGCAAAGCCATACTCTCCTATGAAAATGAGGGAATGTGCTCTGTAGATAGCACTGGTTCTACATGTGCACCAGCCCTGTCAGTATTACAAAGAGGGCTGCGCAAGCGGAGCCCTTCTGTAATACTATAGTGCCCTAGTGCCCACAAAGCTGGCCGTCGCGCCCCTGGGGATCTCTGTGTGATGTAGAAGGTTTCCTCTTTGACTACAATTACCTGCTCTCAAGTATCAACATTACTGCTTTCTTTTGTTACAAATATGTTTAACTTTTTTTATCAATGAAAGCAAAAAAATGGCATTAAAATAAACAGTTACTAAGATCACAGTGTGCAAAAGGTGTTGGGCAAATTGCAAGGAGTGAATAGCTAGTCTTCCTAGTGCAAAGATGCAAAGGCTTGTGCGTGGTTACAGGGACGTCCTTAAACCTCAACTACTATTGCAGTCTGCTTTGCATCCAGGTGCTTTTAAAGAAGCCTAGGCTGCTGAAAATTATGAGGGTTGGGCAAAATGCATATAGACATCAGCTTTTACACTCAAATAGTTCTCCACATGCTCTGTATGACTGTTTGGAAGAAAATATCATGTAAATCTAGCGCTTGTAGGCTACTTCCAGAATTAAAAAAATCGGGCACCCATTGGCCCAACCGAACGCAACCTTGGGTAATCCAGACATGAATTCCTGGTAGCGAGCCTGTTCCAGGGCATGACCAATTTCCAATTTTATAAATAATCTGTGTTAAATTACACCTCGGGCAGCATCCCCTTTTGGTAGGAGCAGCAACAAATCTGTAGGTCATTATGTGTCTTGGAGGTGGGTAATTACAGCCTTGTGTAATGGTAGACTTGAGACCGGTGCCTACTGAAGACTGCGCTAATACTACAAATCTCAAGCAGTACCACATTTAATGCAGTAAATCCATCCACTCCTCTTTTTATGTTTTGTTGTAGCAGCGCTCTGGGTATAAACGCATGCAATATGCCTTGCAAGAAATGGTCTCTTGGCTGGACCGTCAGCAGGCAGTAACATTGATTTCGGGCAAAATTTCTATTGTTCCATTGAAAATCCTTTCACTGCTAATGAGGCGCTTCCTTTGCAATGCATGGCAAATGAACCCATCATTCACAGCAATAGAGGCCGTATTCGCATATATGCAAATTATATTCCTCATCTTGCAGTGTTAGCCAGGTTAGTACATGACAACGGTGCTCCGGATCAGAGTGCAGATATATTTGTAGCTTTCTGGTATTCTATTCTCTCTCCCCTCTACCATGCCTGTGCCTGGTCACTTTGCTGCATCGCCATCTATCCCTGCTTCGCCATTCAACCCATCCAAGGACAACTTGCAGGCAAGTAGTTAGTTATAGTTAGGATTTTTTTCAATGTTAAATCTCAAAATTCTATTTGGAATAACTTTTGCGCCTGTTGACGAATCTGCCTGAAAATTTCCTCAAAATGGCCTCGTCGAGCTCAGGTCCTACCCTGAAAGTTTGGGGGGGATGCGTCAAGCGGGCGACGAGATAAAAGGGGGCATTTATTTGCATATACAGCAATACACACACTACCACTTTACTTCTAAGAAAACTTACACATACTTACTCTCTTAAACAATCACTTATAGAAACACATACTTATTTAAACAGGAACTCTTACACTCTCTCCCTCTCACATATACTCACTTATATAAATCAATACTCACATATACTAGATTAAAACATATGTTGTTCCTGAAAAAGACAATAGTAAGACAGTTGTTTACTCACTAACATACACATATACACACTCATCCATCCATACAGTTTTGTACATATGCTGTCTTCAAAACACATACAAACAGTGAGTCAGTCACCAACCCATACAGCCACTTATACACAAAGTGAAACACTGATACATACATTTCAATATTTAAAATTTGGTTGCTAATATATGTATTCACTAAGATACACTTAATAAGGCAGTTAACCAATCAATTCTTATATTAACAAACATCCATTTACACACTTATTTAACCATTTATTCTTCCATCGTCCTTTACAAATACATATATAAAACATATATGTTTTTCAGAAAGACACACATTCACTGGATGGTGTCATCAGTGATGTCATGAGTGATGTCACTGACCATGTCATGAGTGATGTAATATGTGACGTCATCAGCAGTGCATTGCAGGCGCGCAAGTTATAGTGAGTCCAACTAACTATAATAAGGGAATTTCAATGGTTTTATGTCAGTAAAATTTCCAGCTAACTATAACTGGTGTGAAACCTATGTTTTTTTCAGTGAATATATATTCATTTAAACAGCCCCAAATACTGAAAACCAAACATCAAAGCAGCAAAAGGCAAATGCACATGAGAAAGTGTGCAGTGACCTCTGAAGGTGGGAGAAGCTTTTTCCATGTTACTCCTGCATTCATGGCCACATGCTGCTCTATAGTGTTGTCTGTGCTCAGTCTCTGACCACTCAATACTAATTACTCTACAAACAATCAAGGCATGAAGGACTCAGCTGTTAACCCCAAGCCTACACAACAAGACAAGTACAATAATCAGCCAAACTAGACACCCTTTCATCACTAGTCGAATGTTCCAATATCTGCTTAGCCACGCAGATGAGAATATCTGGTATTTGTACATTCAGAATGGCCACAAGCCCATTCAGTGCTGCATCCCTGTAACCTGTATGACCGCCACGTGACACTAGGTTGTTTTTTCATAATATATGGTTGTTTTTTGTATGTTATGTTTTGGAGACATGTACAGACTTTGTATTTTTCTACATGTTTGGTGCTCGTATCTCACATATGTACTTCAGTAATATATTTATTGTATATAAAAGTATGATGTGACTTTTATAAAATGAAAAATATATTTTTTGATAATAAATTAAGTAAACTATTTCGGTGGGACATTGCTTATTCCTGATATCTTAACGAATTGTGTAATTAATTAGAAGAGGGGTAGTTTTTGTACTTTGTTGGCTAATTTGTATTAGCCTGCTAGCAGCTGTCCAATCGGTGCTTGATATTAATGATGTGTGAAAACTGCCTTCAGATGGCTTTGGTCTGGTGACAGGATTAAATGGGAGTGGGCATTTGATCCCACTCAGTTCATGAATGATAGCTGGGGCTGGTCCAGAAACTTGCGCCTGCTCATTCATCGTTTAGTATAAGGGGAGACCTATAGAAGGGAAAGCCTTTTTCCCCCCAAGTCCCACACTTGCGGGGCAGGCATCCTACCCAGTGAAGAGAAACTACCTCCAGGACCAGTCTGGAGTGAACACAGAGAATGGGACTGCTCATTTCTCTGGCGATATGTCTGGGAGGACACTAGAGCTCTACGCAAGCGAGGAAGTATTTCTCCATCTTGGAATTTAGGAGTGAGGGGTACTGTGGGATTGTTTGCTCTAGGGCAAACAGGAATTACAGCAGATGTGGTCGGGTTGCTTCCCAGAACGTGGTCCTCGTTGGCTATGGAGTGTGAAGGAGTCACTCCCACCCACTGGCTAGTGCTATCTATAAATGTGACATCTTAAGCAACCCTCCTCAGAACACTTTCTGGACCTGTGGAAGATCAGAAGAGGACTGAACCTGCTGTCCACGACCTGAGAGGAGCCCTGAAGGAAGGGTCCTGCTCCTTCTTGTGCCCAAGACAAAGAAGTTGACTCAAAAGGTCAGTTCGTTGACCTCCTGTGTGGCTACAGGAACACAAGTTGCAAGGAGCCTTTTTCCTGAAGAGACCAGTTGGCCAGTACCAATTGGACCTGGACTTGACCTAGCTGGTGGCCTCTAATCTTGTGAATCCTGGCCCTTGAGAGTTTTTACTGAGGTTCTGGGAGTCTTAAATTTGACCCAGAGAGCTGCTTTAAAAACCTTGAAAAGTTGGTACATAAAATGTTTTGGACTTAGCCGTCAGGGGAACCTCACGGCAAATACCTCCGATTTTGATGCACCTTTCTTGGATACAGCTTCAGGCTTGCTCCACTGGACTATTTTGAGTTCCATAAAAAAGACTAAAGTCAGAAGGTAAAATCTAGACCAGGATGAACCTGCTTTGTGTATCCGACCCACGCTTCATCGTGGTCGGCCTGAAATTGTGCCTAGGTCCCAGTCTATCACATCTATAGATATCAAAGGCACTTAGTGATATTTTGAGGTATTTTTACTTAGAACTTTAAAAATTCATATCATTGGTTCCCCTGATTGGATTTTTATTGTGTTGGTGTTATTTTGATTACTAAATTTCACTCAATTGTTCTAATTCGGTGTTGGATTTTTATTGTTTAGTGTTTTTACTTCATTACTGTTTTGGAACTGCAGAAATACTACACACATTGCCTTAAGTTAAGATGCCTAGCTGCTCTGTCATAATTACCAGGGGGTTCCACTCAGGTTAATTTAGGGACTTTGGGATTCACCCTGACAAGTTAGTGTCGCCTCCCACAGCCAACAATAACCCCCTTTAATACAGTCACCACAATTAGATAGTGGCACATTTTCCTATTTTTTCATCTTTTAATTTTTGTGCAAATACACGAAGAATATGAGGAAAGCAATATGATGGTAGCGTGGTTGCATACAAGTAAGGAAGACAAGCTGCCCTAAGTGAAGAGGTGTGTGCGTGAGGAGAATTTGAAGGATAAAAAAAACTAGATCATCATAATTCCAATATATGGCCGAAGGAAGTAAGTCATTAGAAGCCTTTTAAAACGCTGGAGTTTAATTGGCTTGGAATATTTCGTGATATTGGGAGGGGAGAAGTCAGTACATCCAATAGGGTTGCAAAGCAAGGCTTTTGATTTTAGCCCATGAAACATGTTGTACTATGGGTACCAAGAAAAAATTGATAAGGGGTGGCCTGAAATGAACAATAATGTGGAGGTGCGTATTCATCGTTGTTTATGTTATGCGGGTTATGTGGTGGATAAGCTTTCCATGCAGGGAACTAAAACCATGACACCAGCTGGGTTGCCCCAGGGAAAATAACAGAAGATATTTTTACTGGAAGGATATACATTTCTATTATGCCCATTTTACCTACTGAGTAATTCGTTTTTTTAGACAAGCCTTTTATTGTGGTTTTCCAAATCACATAAAAGACAATGGTCACAGTTGATGCAGAATTTCTTGAAATGCAGTAGTGTTGTGCATATGACATGCTCTTTGTATTATCCAAAGCAGTGATACTCAAAGTATAGCCCGGGAGAGGGGGGGGGGGTGCATGTGGCCCTCCTGACATGTACATGCACCCCCCTAGAGCTACAGTAGCACTTGGCTGCTGTGTTTACTCAACTCAGCACTAACATTAAAAAAAAAAAATTCAACAGCAGTTAGAGAAAGGAAGTAACTAAGGTATACTGTACCCCTTAGCTATAGGAACACCTTAATTTTTAAAAACAGTAAACGTTAAAAATATGTATTTTATTAACCTGCAGGACCGTTTCACCTTTGTAAATCAGAGTATAGCAGTGCATTCAGAAGTATTTTTTTTAAGTGCTAGTTTTCAAACATGAATTTAGAAAAGTTCATGCTTTCCCCAACCCTGACAACAATGCCATTAGAGGTTAAATCAGAACACAGGAGAAGGTTTATACAGCACACATCCTTAAGTCTTGTATTTCAATGTTCTCTTATACATGATAATGAAGAACAAGCATTTGCAATGCAATAGGTCTCGCAGTTGTTAGACTTTGAGCCATTGGCATTGTAATTGCCAATGCCTTTTATTTACGTTTTATAAACTAACACATACGTAAAAGGCATTGCCATTCTCTTTTTCATTCTATTTTTCATTTTTAAAATAAGCCTAAACTTTCGGGTTTAAATGAACATAGTAAGCATTAGTCAATAGAGTTCCATTGCGCATAAACTGGCAAACTGCCAATTATGTAGATCTGATTTTCTGGGCTGCTGCAAGAAAAGCCACCACTGCTGTGGTGCGGCTCCTACATGTTAGTAGCACAACCTCCGCAGTGTGAATTGGATCAATCACAGTGCCGTTTTAGGCAGAGTTAGCAGCGCGATCAGCAAGGCATGGGAGGAGGGGGAACGAGGGAGCAGCCTGCCTGGGACTCTTCCCCCCACCCCACCAAACCCGAGTGCCCACGCGCTGGAAATAACGGCTAGGCCACTTTTTGGCCCCATGCGGGACCAGGGTCTTGTGAGAAATGAGCTACGAGCGTGGGAGCAGTCCTGGCCTTGCTCACAGTTGTGGCTGTGGTAGTTCGGGTAGGCATTGCGTTCTTGAAGTAAAGGGATAACCGTGTTCAGAAATGACGTGTTTTGAATTTACACTACGACGACAAAGCCTTGCAGAGTGAAATGAGTTTCATGGCATGAATGAGTATGGCTGTCTTAATTCTGCCACCACCCGACAGATGCTGCATGGGGCAGCTACCAGCTCAGGGGGCCCGACCACTAGGGAAGAACCGCCACTCCGCAGGGGGCGAGCAGCAGGTGTGTCGATGATTTGAGCGTGCTAGGCCAGACCTGCAGAGGAGGCGACAGAGATGCTGACATTCTGTCGGTGTTTCCCAGGGTTTCCTGTGTTGAGAATGGAAACAGACATCTCAATCTGCACCAGGTATGATGACCAGCATCACCGGGCGACAGGGACCCTGGTATCTACATTCTGTTGGTTGTTAGGGGGATATCCCTCGTACTGCGGCACTCGTCATTCTACTGCGGAATGAAGAGTGGCTGCCTCAGCTCGACAAATTCTTGTTGCACCATCCTGCAGGCCTGGGGTACTTTATGTTGTGGGGGGCCCGTGGGCAAGGTGTGCACATGTTGGATTTTTTCCCTGCGTGCACTGCCGTTAGATCGCCGCACGAGGTGAGCTTTTAAGGGCCGTGTGGCCCTTCTCGGACCGAGGGCACACCAATTTTGCATACCTCTGACGGGATGGAGCCGGGCCGGGTGATGCTCAGTGTTCTGCGGTATGAGGGGAGGGCTTTCTGCGGCGTTGGGCTGCCTTGCGCTCAGTTTTAAGTATGGGTGGCAGAAGATGGCGGCCGCCATGCGCGTGGCACGCGTGTGGTTTTCATCCGGGCCGCACACGGTGCCTGATGTGAATAGTAAGCATAAGTTCTGGTGCAATTTATAATTCCTAATCAAGCGTGCACACGATTAATTGAGGGAAAATCTAATGTTTACGGCATGGAGCCTCTGGGATGTCACCGGCACAAGGTGGATCACGAGCAGCGGCCGGCTGCGTGGTGCTGTGCTTTAGTAGGTCTGGCGGGTTGAGGCGACCCTCCAGCAAATGCAGCCCGGTGTTGTCAGTGTCTGAGGCAAGGAAGGACCGGCTGAACACACACAGTCCTTTATTGGAATAAGAGACTTAGCACTGTACATTATTACTGAGGCCGCGCCGCACCCGCTGATCCGCCGGTACGTGCAGTACCCGCTGCGGGGTGCCGCCGCGCCGCCTCTACGTGCCTGCTTCACTCCGGACCAACCCTTGACCAGGAGACATCCCCGAGGCCGCGCCGCACCAAAGAGAAGCTGCCCTCCTCTACAGACTCCCCCTGCATTCCACGAGGTGCGCATCGCGATCCGGCTTTGTCTGCCATGCAAAAGCTCACGCACCCAACGTTATCCTATGGGACAACGCTGCGCGCGGCCAGGTCTTGTATCCACATTCCACTCGTTGTCAGCTGAGCCGACAGCTATAGTTCTCTCTGCGAGAGCGCGCTTTTCGCAGCGAGCCCTAAATAGGAATGAAGTTTAAGTAAAACAATTGCCCAGGATCACACAGTTTGGCCAAGTTCATCCCAGGTTCTCTGGTTCAACATTGTGCAATTCAGTTCAGCAACTAGATGTACATGCTTCGCTTATACCCATATTATGCACCCCGTCCACCACCCTGCTGGCATCAGAGGGGCCCACTGTCACACTTAAGACCAAACATTCAGCCCGCAGAAAAATGTTTGCGAGGGCCCATGATCCCAACTGTTATGATAAAGTTAACTTGATGTTGTTGTTTTGAGAGAAATTATTTGTATGGCAATGGTGGTGCAAGTCTTGATGCATGAAGTGACCCAAGAGCATCTGTGGGAATACTGCACAATGCCACAAAACATTGATGGAAAAACGCTGTCTGTTTGGGGCGACATGTACACCTATTTAGCTCTGGCCTACAGACATTTTCAGCAGTTTTGCCAACCACATGTAACAAGAAAAAAGTAATAAATAAAATATACGTATGTATACACAAACACATAGGGGCTTTAGATTAGGACCCTTTATCTAGTGGCCTGGTCAACTAACATTCACATTTTATTTCCACTCACCACAGCATAGAGCATGTGACAGTGGTTTATCCCACAACAGCCATTGGCTCTCATACATGAAAGTGACAGCATGTTTACAAACTCACATATGTACAACCAGCAAAGTGCACTTCAGTGCCAGGGCTGGTGGTTCAGTATTTTATGACTTTTTCTATCAATTATCAATGTTTTATTTTAAAGTCATCCTTATTTGTTTAAGCTATGTATTCAGATTGCAGTGATTCGAATCTAAGTCTGTTTTCTTTGCACTATTAATAATAATTTTTCCCCTTTTGTGCATTAAAACTAAAAAAAATCTTCTATGTCTGTTCCTGGAAGATAGTAAGCACCTCGACAGATGTATTAAAATGATATGCAATCGTTTTTTTATTAACATGAAAGTTTTTATTGCATCATTAGGCCGTGACAATTTCCTTTTTTTTAAAATTCATGTGCATATGCTAACCTTAACAAATAATCATTGCACGAGTTCGCCAAGACCATACCTCTTAGAAATACAAATGCTTGTTACTTCAGGAATGAGAACAACAGAGAAGGGGTAATGGCGCCAGTGCACATGATGCCCATTCAAGGCCCCACCACATTCCAAGATAGACAGAGCCACTGGATTCATTCACATTTTCTAATTTGGGCAAGGCAAGTATTCTCCTTCTTATACACTTTCCACAGAATCATTCAGTATTACAGCGTGTTGGTTTGGTACTGCCATGGTCAGGTTTAGATTTAAGAAACACAGGCATAAAAAGTGGAGGTCTCAAGTTAATCCATGGCATACATGAAACCTATCCAGCCATGTTTTCATTGAATTCTGATACGTATAAATGTTGTGTTGCAAATGCTGGACAACAAATACTAGTCTTTCGTAAGCCAGGCCTATTTGGGCTTTGGAAGACTACAATCTTTCCATTTATTTATTTGCAAACACATATACCATAGTTAAAAACGGTGACCATAGAAAAAGATCCAAATAAGAATTAGAATCAAAATAAACAGCAGAGCTGTTGCTAATCACACCACGCTACGTAAGTCGAAAATAGTAAGTATTATTCAATCAAAAACCAGCGTCACTTGTCAAAGTCTGAACAGGTGTGTAACAGTATGAAAAGGGCTCAGTCCCAGCACCCCCGCGCCCCCTCCTGAAAAGCAACAGCGCACCACCAAGTGCACCGCGCACTTACGGGTAGAAGCTGAGCCTGCGCTCTTCTCGGCCTGCCCTGCCCCCTCGATTTCTGCAGCTGAAGGCGGCACAGTAGCGGGGCATGGTACGGGTAAATGCGTTGCTTGTATAGGGGGCCCTAGGGCAACAGAGTAATATGGAAACGACAGTACCCGGACAGCTGGCGTGACCCCTGACCTCCTTCGTCGACCGATCCTGTTCGCACTGACGGACATTTTGAAGTGACAGTGTTCGGTATTAAATACGAGTGTGCTGAAAATTAAACCGCTACCAGAGACGAATACAGTGGCAATATACAAGTAGTGAAGCTGTTGTTAAAGCACTTGTGCACGAATGTTGACCATGTCAGCATATTTGTATACTTCAAAGAGGTCCGTTCTTCCATACGACAGTGTGAGCATTATTTCCAAACTAGGCATAGGCGTGTCCACTTCTCTTTTTAGCGTCATTGATACATGATTGTTTAATTGCTTGCTACTGAATGAATAACGAATACACCTCTTTCTGAAGACGACCACTGCGGTGAGAGCAATTTTGCTCTAGGTGCTTCAAACATTTTGATTAGACAGGAAATAAATATTCCCTTTTCTCTTTTGCTGCCTTGCTTCGCCTCTCTGAAACGAGGAAGTGACGTCAAGGTCTGGTGGAAAAGAAACAGTCATCCACGTGCGCTTATCCCGCGAGTCAGCTGGCTGGTGTGGACCAATGGGTGCGCGCTTCGTGTAGTTGAGGCCAGGCTGTGACGCGGGTGGGTGGCGCTGAAGAAAGGTAGTGTCAAGGCAGGCTTGGACGGCAGTCAGAGGAGAGCGGACAAAGGTCTGAAAGCACTCAAGGAGCAGGTGAGTGATGTTCAGGTTGTGGGTCTTTTTTCACTCTGCCTTCACTTGACGAGGTGGGGTTGTTACCAGATTTGGGACTTGAAATAGAGCACCTCAGCACCCCCACATTGAAGAGATGCTGTCCAAACGGGCAAAGTTATTGTATTTCGAGGAGTTTTTCTGATTGGTCGGCAGTGTCCAGATTGGCATAATCCACCAGTCCATCCCCAAAAAGTGATTTGGGAACATTTTGCATTGCACTTGATGAATCATCCAAAATGGTCAATGCATGCCACTGGTCGCTTGCTGTGAAAGTGGTAGTGAAACATGCATTTGACGGCGATATTTCTTTAGACTTAAAAAAATAGGTGTTTAATTACGCTCTACGTTGTATGGAATTCGAACCGAAAAAAGGTAACGTTTTGAAATCTTGTCCCGTGGGTTTCTAGAAAATAACTGCATCGGGAGGTCATGGACCCTATATTGTAGCACTAGACTAGAGCCTATTGAGGCGAATTAGTTATACAGAAATGGTTGTCCTGCATACATTGTTATAAATGGGACTGCTGGGGGAGGGGGATTGGGACCCACCCAGTATATTCTGGGGGTCGTGACAGCATGAAGGAGGGGCGTGGTCGGGGTGTCGTGGCGTTAAATAAACGCAGTCTAGTGGTACTGACACAATTTCTGTGCACAATAGCACTATGTGACAGGACGGTTGTCCCAAACTATAATGATTTAAACTGCATCCAAGTAAGGAAAGGGAGCACATGCATCCACTGCAGTGTTGCGATTGAAATGGCCCTGCAGGCATGACCCAAGGACACACTCCGGAGTACCACACTTTCTGTCCTCTGCGTTTGGATCAACAAGGTGTGATGGAGGTGTCTTATTGTCATTTCCATCTGGGTCCAGTACAAGGACCTCACTTAAAGGGCCATCAGCACAGACATTCAACTCTCGGGGGAGCTAGCTAAAGATTACCGCCTTGCTACCAATCCCACTGAAACAAAGACACTAAGGTTGTTGGGACTTCTAGGATAAATTATGATTCGGGGGCAAGATTTCGACTTTCGTAGCCTTTAAAGAGATATGCATGCACACTAAGAATATCGAGTGCAACTGTCTGTGAATGAATGCACCAATAACCATTTCTATTGCATATACTGATGTGTGTTAATATGAAGAGGAGCCCATTTAAGTAACCTTAGAATAATTGGAGGGGGGGTGTTAGGTTCCAAAATGATGCTTTGCAAGTTGCATTCCTCTCCTAGATGTTTATTTATTTACAATTCGCTAAGCTATAGTACAAGGGTTGTAATTTGTGATCTATAAGTAACACAAAGATATGTGTAACAATAACAGAAACGAATTGAGCTGTGTTCACAAAAAACAGTTCAAGGACCTGCTTGTTACAGGCACATTAACCCTCCATGCTATTTTATGATGAGTCCATGTTTGAGTAGTTAACACACAACTCTCTCCAGCAAATGCCTAAACCACCAGAGTTATCTTATTGCATTTATACTCGGGAACTTTCGGAGTTTCAAAAACCTAAACGTGGAAGTTGTCCGTCAGGCTCCACCCCTCATGACTTTAGGGATATTATACAGCTACTTGTACTTCCTGTTCACAGGGAATGTTTTTTCACTTTTTAATGTTTATTTATATGACCAGAAAATTGTATGATGTTGATATATTTCGTCTTTCTTGTATGCCCCAATGATCGTAAATCAAGTTTATTGATGATCATGAACTATGATACAATAATACTGGTTATGAAAATTGTTCACAAGAATAACTGAATAGTTTAATTTTTTTAATCCAAAACTATGGTGTTAGTACTTTATTTCGAGTTGTCACACATTATTTATAACAAATATCACTGTTTTGTAACAACACTAAGCTGCCATTTAACTCGGCCCCTAAATAGTATACAATTTTGTAATTGTTATATATGTGGATGGCTTTTAAGGCTGCTAACTACTTAGGGGATATGTTCTTAATTTGACCTGAAATGACTGGGGCAAACCTCTCCACATTCGCCACCCTTTCTACTTTGTCTCACCACGTCACAGGGAGTGGACTTTGTTTAAAGACAGGTAAAAGAATTTCAATTACTCAAACTTTTCTTTTAATCTAATCCATTAGTCATGTCTTTTAGGGACAGCTAAATATAGTTAACAGCGAACAGTTACAGAGGGTGGCTTGTCACTCTTTTTTTTGCTTTTGGATCTTTCTGCAATTTGCTTTGGTCTTTGTGGCAATTTCAGAAATGTTGGGTGGTGTCTGAAAATAGTCGTGGGCTGTAAGAAAGCGAATATACATTCTAAGGCGATAGGAATCCAACACAGACCCCACACTAACAGATGGGTACCTGTTACCATCATAAGGTTCCAAAGACCGTACATTTCTAATCAGAATTTTGTAAAATACTAGCTCTAACACATGGTAAACTGTATTTCAGGGTAAGTCGTAAATTCCCCGAGATTGGCTAATTGTTTAATAGCTGTGTATCTATAAACTTGAAATCAGCTCTCTACTCTTCTTGATGATAATTTGAAACGACTTCTACCGGAAAATGTATTGTGGACCCTGGTCCATTACTCTGCAAAGTACACATTTTCATTCCATGTAGTGATTAACTGTGAAATTCCGGGGAATGCAAAATGGCTAACGCCTCTCCCCATCGCACGTTATAAAGGCTGCATTTGTAGTATAAAGTATATATTTTTGAAATGCTGAACTCTTCCAGCTTTTTAGACTCTTCCATCTGCGGAGGAGAAATCTGCTAGGAATATTGAGGCAGTGTAATGTATTAATCGAGTTAAGAGGGCAGATCTGCACATGTGACGGACAGTTCCCCCGAAAGACAGACTTGCCAAAGCTAGTGCTTTAGTACCCCAAAAATAGAACCTCTCTACCTCTGTTGGGCTACCCTGACCCTTAAACACTAGCCCTAAGCTTACACCTGATATCGTAATTCTAAGATGGGTAGTTCATCATCATTGTAGCAATGAGCCATTTTGGTAGATTGAAAGAAATAAAACTTTATTTTGTCCACCCTTTTCAAATCCAAATGTTTGCTAGCACGCAATTTGGGGTCTAACTTTAGCAACAGTATTTACAAAAAAATATGTTGATGTAGCTTCATTTCGTCAGTTCACCTAGAGTGTTCTTTACATTTTCCCTCTTCGGCAGTGGCCATAAAATGGATACAAATTCGTTTTTTAAAGAGTGCGAAAGATGAACACACCCAACTTGTCTGATTTCCCCATGTGGGCCATTTAGGGATTTTTGTCTTTAAGGATACCTGTGGATCTACACCCCAAACACTAAAAGTAGATGAACCAGGTTCTTTTAAATGTGATATTTCTGTTTGAAGCAGAGCATTTGACATTATTTGTGGGGCTTGGAGTAGACTTTGATCCCTGTAAAATTTCAGTTGTGCATAGTACATCAGAGATTGTGCAGTGACTAACTCCACTCGGCTAATGCTGACTCCATTTATTCCTTTGAACAAACCGTAAACTGGTTTCTTTGACTTCTTTTGAGTTAAGTCTACAATTTGTATGTTGGTAATGTCTATACTGGCGTTTCTGTTTAAGCTGTGAATTCATCAGACAGAGGATGTCCAGAGGTTGCTCACAAAGTATTACTCGTGAAATTCAAACTAGTATAGGGCCAGGACATTATTTTTAGTAAACACCTCTGTGTCCTGGACTCCTGCTAAGGTCATACCTGGTACTGTTTTCTCGCCCTGTAAGGAGGAGCATTCCACGAGAAACAATGTATGTCTTTAATGGACATAAGCCTACATGTGCATTGAATAGACTCACTGAATTTGTAAGCCAAACAAAGACGCTGCGCGCACGCCCCTCCTATTCTGTAGAACGTGGGTTGCTTACAGGTGTATCCTGTAAACTCCTGCAATGAATTACCAGTAACGAATTAACCCAGATAAACCCAATATGAATATGATCTCTTTTTAGGTCGAGCTGGCGTTGAAGACTCCAGCCAGCGAGTTCTATAGTCACCGTGTTAACTGGCAAGGGAGATAGAGCTGTGCACGAGCCGCTACTGGCCTGTGCACGAGCCGATTCAGCTCTGTGAACGAGCACGTCTCCGGAAGACGTGCTGCGCCCGAGCCGCCTCCCGCTTGTTCTTCTTTTGCCTGCACAGTGCTTGTTCTTATTGATTCCACCACAGAGGCGCCGTTTTGGTTCCACACGCAATAGTGGTTGGAATCTGGCTTTCCTCACTGTACACAAGCCGGGCAATGCTGCTTCCTTCCCAGATGTAACAGTTGGAGGTGGGGAACATCATGGCCACAGTCCCGCCTGACTCTTGTTCCTGCATGCCTCCCGACTTACCTCCGATTAGCCTGAGGCTAGAGGCTGCCCGCTCTGCTCGAGGCTGCGGTGAGTGACTTTTGGCGCTGGCGTCGCTGGTTTATAAACAAGCCTTTTTTTCCTGAATGAACACGCCTCTATGTCTAAGATGACAGGCGTTAGGCTATTACATTGTTATGACTGTATTTAGGTCTATTTCAAGTGGAAAATGCCCCATTACGAGGAGTGTTCGCAGCGCACCTGTACTTCATCACGGAAAGACTATTCACATGATTACACATCACTGCTGGCAACTAAGTTGAGCTCACGAATGAACGTCTGCTCACTCAGGGTATTGATTAAATGTGAATATTGTAATTCTTAACAGACCGACGTTATTCTGTATGTTGAACTCTGCTATTTACCAATATATTTACTTCCCTGATTCGGCGAATCCATGTGTATTGTAAACAAACATGCATACAATAACACGTAGATTAGGACTTTATTTTTAAAGCACATGTGCATTTGTAAACTCAGCAGGAACGTTTACCATTACTCCTGCTTACTCTACCTCACAATATACGTAAACACACCCTCTGAGTCAGTACAGAACCGTAGCCCTGCAGTGTACCTTAGTCACCCGTGGCTCTGTGTTTTTCCTCCGTTTGAGACTGGTTGTGAGGGGACGGAATAATGTGATGCAAAACAGTGTTCTTCAAAATAGCAACATGGAAATTAGGTTGAAGGTACACGTAGTCCCTGGGCCCTAGCAGCCTGCAGTAGGCTTCCTCTACAGCCCTTCAGCTCATGCTCCCTCCAGAACACATGAAACCCATCTCTAAGAAGGCATTGTGGTGTTTTCAAATAGAAAGTGAAGTAGCAGTTGTCCTTTCACTGTGTATGTGCACCTGAATAATAATTAGCATTTTTACCTTCCAACATCATTGTTAATTAAAACTCAGCAGAGCACTACATACATAAAAACGTATACACTCCAGTGTTGTACAGGGCAGCTCTTCAAGTCACCAACTCCTCACTAAGAGCACACATGTACCAATGGCTGCAGGCTGACATAGTGGATCAATGTTAAAGTCTGGTCTAAACTTGACTTAACATTAGTGGAAGCAGACATGTATCTGTGCATATTCTGAGATTTTTTTGACTGCATTAGGTCTCAAATTGTGACAAAATTTACTGTTTGAGTACACACAGATGTGTTCAGCAGATCAGTGTTTGACTGTCACAAGCTGTCACAGGGCCAGATAAACCTTAAGCAATACTTTACCTAGACCTTGGTCCAGCCCAGGCCAGAGACACATTGCCATTTTGCAGATGGTACATGGTCTTCGTGAAATGAAATACTGATCTCAGCCCTGTTAACTGTTAGCAGTGTCAACTTCATTGTATCGCTATTGACAATAAATGGTGGAGGTGACATCAGTCCGAGCGGATAGACCTGGACAAAATGGGAATGGAGCTTGACCTACTCTTGCCTTTTACAGGAGGTCCCTGCTTTAGTAGATTGGGTTTATGGGGGCTAGAGTTGGGCATCTTTTACTTCCACTCCTCATACTGCACCTTATCTCTACAGATTCTCTTGGAGATACACTGACAGGCGCTCTTAAGGTGGCAGTGTTTGGACGGCTTAAGAATACTCTCGCCAACTACAATATATTGCCACTCTAAAAAAAAAAAAAGTCACAACACAGATTTTCAGTTACTTATGTTACACATCTCTTCACCGAGCTACAACTTACAACAACAAGCATTTGCAATGCAATAGGTCTCGCAGCATTGAAGTTTGAGTTATTAACATTGCATATGACAATGTGTTGCATTACATTTTTAGCAAAGTCTGTATTGGTGTATAAAGATGATTTGCAAGATGATAGCGATGGAGTGGAGGGGATGGATGGATGGATGGATGGATGGAGTGGAGGGGATGGATGGAGTGGATAGGTCTCGTATTTACACTAGTTTATGCTATTGGCATTGTAAATGACAATGCTTTTTATTTATGTTTTGGTTTTAAAACATAAAAGGCATTGTCATTTACAATGCCAATAGCTTAATCTTGCGTACACGCGAGACCTATTGCATTGCAAATGCTTGTTTTTTGTTGTGGATGCTTTTGTGCACACATTTATCTGATGTATGAATTCTGGCTTCTACAGCTACTCCTATTTAGGATAAGTTATACTTCTACCTTACGCTGAATAGCCCATGTGTTAGATTGGTCTACCAGTGTCTAAGCCCCAGGTTGTCTTTTATTTATCTAACCCGCTTTTTCTTCTACTACATACCAATGATGTCCTCTTTGTTCTCTCAGAAAATGTATGGGTTTGCTGTAGTCCGCATTTTACTACATGGCTCCTTTAGCTTGCAAGGCAAATTGAACTTAACATTGCTATTACACGAGATGCAGAAGCATCAGCAGCTACTCAGAAGCTGACACCTGAAACACATTAATGACCGACATAATGTATTCCGAGCTCCCATGTCGTTGTGCCCCTTTGATTTATTCATGTAACACTCAGAATAATATGCAATGTAGAATTCACCGTACCATTTATTCAGTAAACATCCACCCTTTTTTCTTTGCTGTCTATGAAGACCTCAGATCTCTTTGTGACATGGCCAGTATCCCTAATGTCTGCAAAAGACAAAAAAACGCCCCCGTGCCTACTTATTCCAGTTTTATGAAATGCACAGCTAAGCCTCTTTGATGCCTATCCAGGAGGGTCAAGGTCTTTCAGATTCAGCACATACTGTAAAAAGAAAAAGTAGAAAAGCTAAGTAAGGTGTATCGCCAATTTCATTTAGTCTTGTTTCCTTACATTTACGCATTTATTTAAACAGTTTGTGCCCCCAGAAAAGTTGTTATGCCAGAATTCGCTAGCATGTACAATGTTACTTTAGAGCGTGTGCAGAGCACAAACCTCACCTATTCGATATTGTGGGTCTCTAATATTTGCCAGTCCTAACAATGGTTGTCAGGCTCAAGGTTTCCCTGTATGAGAACAAAATACTCTGCGCTATTGATTTCCTGCCTGTTTTGAGATCTTTAGATGAGATTTTGGATGGGGGCCTGTCACATGCTGTTGTGTTTTTACTGATAACAGTTTGCATTGTAACACTAAAAGTAATCATACTTTTGTTTCTCTCCTAGGGATATGGCAGGCATGGCACCGGCGCATTCGGTGTGCGCTTTCGCCATTTGTATATTGATGATTTCGGAACTTATCTTGGCCAACAGAAGTTACTATGATATCTTGGGGGTGCCTAAAAATGCTTCTGAGCGCCAAATAAAGAAAGCTTTTCACAAATTGGCCATGAAATACCACCCTGACAAAAATAAGAGTCCTGATGCTGAATCAAAATTTAGAGAAATTGCAGAAGGTAAGTTGTTGCTTTTGTACACTATTAGTTTATTTACTAATTATTGAAGTTGTCTGAAATTGAGTGGGTTTAAACAAGTAAATGCTACTTTGAAAGCTTGCAACTCTGCGCTTTTGTGAGTGAGATAATTACATTGTGTTGGTTAAAATATGCACATTGTTAAAGTGGGATTTTCAATATGTAAAGAGAATAACGCACTTGATGATATGACTAGGGAACAGACCAATATGTAAAGCACAAAAATCAATAAAAATTCAACAGGTTCAATTTATTAATGAAATTACAATATCAATTTATAAAAACACAATCAATACAATGTATCATTAAAAATACACAAACGTATGTATGAAAGAAATATTCGTGACACAAATTATACAAGAAAATGCATAAAAAACATAGGTGGCGAACAATGCAAGTTATCGACGCGCGTTTCGGCGTTAACAGAACGCCTTCATCAGGAGCCACATTCAATCTGAAAAACATGTTTTAAAAAGAGTTTAGAGACAACTCTAGATCATAAAAAACTTGTGACGAATAAACAATAATTTAAAACATGTCATCGTGCTTACATAACAAGGAAATCCCTACAAGAAGCAGCTACCAATTGTAGCTGCGACTGATACAAACTAATTAATGTATATTTGAGCAGTAATACAACCCCTCGATATATTATTATAACAAGCGAGGGGGGGTGGGGGGAGGAAAGTTTGGAATATGTTCAGTCTGAGCGACATCAGAATATCTGTTAGTTTTCAACTAACAGTTATAGATTGTGTATAAAATACTGTTGTTTGCAGTTATTCTATCCGTTAGATGGTATATTTCTGGACATAACCTCTACTCTAGCTTCTTACCTATTGAACACGAGATGGGTGTTCTCTATAAGTTCTAGATAACATCCGGCATCTGTTTCCTTAGCGGTATTCTAAGTCACCTGGTTAAAAGTATAGGTTTGAAAAAGATGTATTTATTAGCCATATGTATCACTATAAATCAAATTTTTACGGACAATTACAATCCATTTATCGCACTTCTAGAAATTAGTGTATTCTAATTCAGTTTTCTGGTTTTTTACTTATTTTGTATAGGTTTGTTCCGTAGGTATCTCTTTTATTTTTTCCCCCATAGAGCAAAATTTGTTATGGGGGTTTACGGCAAAGATGGACACCCCTATGTCACATTTTCTCAGAATAGATGGAGATATCAAAAAAATCTCTTCCACACTGGGCAAATAGTCACACATAACAGTCGAATGGTTGATGTGGCTAATGCTTACCATATATTTTCAAAGGTGTGTCAGTGTCGTAGCGAACACTACCCAGAAATCCTCTGTAATGCCGGTGTAGTTAAAAACGTGCTAAAAATAAAGGGCACATACCATGACTATCGAGCAAGTCATAAATGATAATTAACTTCAAAGCAGCATTATAACTTGCTTACCGAAAACAGTCGAAAGGCGAGCCTTGGCTTCAACCTGTCAAGCGCCAAAAGGTCACAGTGTCTCGCAGCCGTTGGTATATATGTGTCGGTTCCTAAGAGGGTTGTGGAGCGTAAACAGTTATCGTTCTACAAAAAGGTGCTACAGCTCATAGAACTCATCTGGCAGATAAACTAAATGCTGCTCGTTAACTTGCTTACCGGGGATAAAAGCAATGCGAACCGTAACTTCAACCCGTTTGACGCCGGGGATGTTTCTGTCTCTTTAGCGACGTCTCACAGCCGTTGGTTAACACGTGCTTCTTCCTAAGACGAATTTAAAGCCTGACTCAGTTATTCAAATTTGCGGCGCCGACACCTCAAGTTAACTACAAAAAGGCGGCAGGGCATTTCCAAGCTAATTGCTTACCGAAAATGGATAGAGTCTGGTCCGTGACTTCAACCTGCGGGCGCCGCGCCAGAGGTCTTGATCGGCGTCCCGCAGCCGTTGGAAAAGGATAGATGGCCAGTCGGGTGGGCGGTCCTGCTTTAAATACCCGGATATGGATTTAGCCACGGGTCTTAAAGGGCAAGTAACCGTTACTTTGCCTGGCAGGTCGATTCAAACACGCCTGACAGAGCACAGATCTGCCATCAATACCAAGAAATTAAATGCACCTCTAGTTAAACATTTCTTAGAGGCTCAGCACAAACCAGATGATATCTATTGGAGAGTGCTAGAAAAAATTAAACTTGCTGATAACAAAGGTGGATGTGCTATTCGCAAGAAACGCGAAGTTTTTTGGATATTTGTTCTGAATACCTATAAGAAGGGTTTAAACAATGAGATTCCGTGGGAGAATGCCATCTTTTAATGCCCTATGTTCTCTCTTTCGAAATTCAGTTTTCCAGCTTCCATAAACCTGTCCCCACGTTCTAAATTCCCCACATTGTGCTCTCACGCACTACCTTGAAATGAACAATTACGTCCGTTGACTTTCATTTGATCATTGAGCTGATTGATCAATTTTCATGGATCTTTATTAACTTTACCCCCTTTGTCGGTAGGCACATGACAACCAAGTAGTCATGACTTACATGTATACACCGCAACCGGTGTACCTGAGCCAGGCAAAGTAACGGTTACTTGCCCTTTAAGACCCGTGGCTAAATCCATATCCGGGTATTTAAAGCAGGACCGCCCACCCGACTGGCCATCTATCCTTTTCCAACGGCTGCGGGACGCCGATCAAGACCTCTGGCGCGGCGCCCGCAGGTTGAAGTCACGGACCAGACTCTATCCATTTTCGGTAAGCAATTAGCTTGGAAATGCCCTGCCGCCTTTTTGTAGTTAACTTGAGGTGTCGGCGCCGTAAATTTGAATAACTGAGTCAGGCTTTAAATTCGTCTTAGGAAGAAGCACGTGTTAACCAACGGCTGTGAGACGCCGCTAAAGAGCTAAAGAGACAGAAACATCCCCGGCGTCAAACGGGTTGAAGTTACTGTTCGCATTGCTTTTATCCCCGGTAAGCAAGTTAACGAGCAGCATTTAGTTTATCTGCCAGATGAGTTCTATGAGCTGTAGCACCTTTTTGTAGAACGATAACTGTTTACGCTCCACAACCCTCTTAGGAACCGACACATATATACCAACGGCTGCGAGACACTGTGACCTTTTGGCGCTTGACAGGTTGAAGCCAAGGCTCGCCTTTCGACTGTTTTCGGTAAGCAAGTTATAATGCTGCTTTGAAGTTAATTATCATTTATGACTTGCTCGATAGTCATGGTATGTGCCCTTTATTTTTAGCACGTTTTTAACTACACCGGCATTACAGAGGATTTCTGGGTAGTGTTCGCTACGACACTGACACACCTTTGAAAATATATGGTAAGCATTAGCCACATCAACCATTCGACTGTTATGTGTGACTATTTGCCCAGTGTGGAAGAGATTTTTTTGATATCTCCATCTATTCTGAGAAAATGTGACATAGGGGTGTCCATCTTTGCCGTAAACCCCCATAACAAATTTTGCTATATGGGGGAAAAAATAAAAGAGATACCTACGGAACAAACCTATACAAAATAAGTAAAAAACCAGAAAACTGAATTAGAATACACTAATTTCTAGAAGTGCGATAAATGGATTGTAATTGTCCGTAAAAATTTGATTTATAGTGATACATATGGCTAATAAATACATCTTTTTCAAACCTATACTTTTAACCAGGTGACTTAGAATACCGCTAAGGAAACAGATGCCGGATGTTATCTAGAACTTATAGAGAACACCCATCTCGTGTTCAATAGGTAAGAAGCTAGAGTAGAGGTTATGTCCAGAAATATACCATCTAACGGATAGAATAACTGCAAACAACAGTATTTTATACACAATCTATAACTGTTAGTTGAAAACTAACAGATATTCTGATGTCGCTCAGACTGAACATATTCCAAACTTTCCTCCCCCCCCCCCCTCGCTTGTTATAATAATATATCGAGGGGTTGTATTACTGCTCAAATATACATTAATTAGTTTGTATCAGTCGCAGCTACAATTGGTAGCTGCTTCTTGTAGGGATTTCCTTGTTATGTAAGCACGATGACATGTTTTAAATTATTGTTTATTCGTCACAAGTTTTTTATGATCTAGAGTTGTCTCTAAACTCTTTTTAAAACATGTTTTTCAGATTGAATGTGGCTCCTGATGAAGGCATTCTGTTAACGCCGAAACGCGCGTCGATAACTTGCATTGTTCGCCACCTATGTTTTTTATGCATTTTCTTGTATAATTTGTGTCACGAATATTTCTTTCATACATAAGTTTGTGTATTTTTAATGATACATTGTATTGATTGTGTTTTTATAAATTGATATTGTAATTTCATTAATAAATTGAACCTGTTGAATTTTTATTGATTTTTGTGCTTTACATATTGGTCTGTTCCCTAGTCATATCATCAAGTGCGTTATTCTCTTTACATATTGTTCATTTCCCTGCTTTACAAATCCAGTAACTGAACAGGGGGTCCTTGTTGTTCACATTAAAGTGGGATTTTCTCCATGGATTTCATCTTATAAGTTTCCCCACACCACCTTTATTTCTGCTGTTTTCAATTAAGATTTGTGCTAGTCTCTTCTATTATAGTTCAGAACCGTATTACACACCTTCCAATCTAATGTGTGTGTGTATGTGTGTATATATGTGTGTGTATATGTATATGTATGTGTGTGTGTGTGTGTGTGTGTGTATATATATATATATATATATATATATATATATATATGAAAAAAGGATCCCAACCGCTTCTTGTAGCTGTTTAAGCAGGCGCAGACCTCCTCTCCACCAGTAAATCAGATGTCAGATGTTTAAATCATCAAAGAAGCCATCACACACTAGTCAAAGTGCCAGCAGTGCATATTTATTTTAGAGTGTGTCAGAGCAAATGCCCTCCCTGACACGTTTCGCTCCGCGAACGGAGCTTGGTCACATGACGCGTCAGGAGTAGGCAGTGCATTAAATGGTAATTAAAAGCCCAAGCGCCTGAAGAAATAGGACGCATGGGTAACACAACAAAGCAAACAAGCAGTAATGCAAAGAAATATTCGCAGTAAAAGCTCAAAATACCTTGAAATATTAAGCAAAGAGACACCATTCAAGCATAGTGCTTAAGTATGAAAAAAGACCAGGTGTGACAATGTAAACAATCATATACAGGTTAACTCCATTTCGGTAAAAAAAACGTTTACAATGACATCATCATCTGTTGGAGTATGGAATATAACCCACAACATATGCATGCCTTGTTTCCTTTTCTATAATTTCATAAAAAAGTATATCATGAAGAAATATATATTGCAAGTGCAAGATGTGGTTATAAAACCACATATGCAGGCCTAAGATAGAAGAAGTGTAAATCATCACCTCTTATAAACCAATGTCTCAAAGTGCTTGAATGCTAAAGTGCAAGTGCTTAAAAAATCATCATATTCAGATGTTCGATACATGGAATAACTTAGGCGAGAGGAAACTCATTTGAAAACCTTCAAACGAAAATTATGATTACCACTGAACACTAGTAAGTACTTATCAAGTGCATATAAACATGTATTCAGCAAATACATTGAAAGTAAAACATTAGGGAAATGTATATCAAACAAAGGTTAAGAATATACACACACATTTTATAGAAAATGATGTAATTCATCAAAAGCATTTAAACCGTTCGGAGATCTAGTGTCAAGCGGTAAGATGAAAAACGCTTCTCTTTGACGTAACAATTTCTCACGGTCACCACCCCTGACCGGATTAGCTACAGAACACAATAAAGTATGTTTCAGATTTTTCATATATATATATATATATATATATATATATATTTAAAGTTGTGCTCATCCTTTCCAATTTAATATAATATTATTGCTGGAGAATCTATAATTCTATATTATGCAGTGTGTACTGTTCTTTCCTGTTCAGGAGTCTTGATTGCCATTTCCGCTATTAAAAGGAATGTAATAGTAGTCATCGTCTGGTCTTATTATTCATAGACTTGATAGTAATTTCATAGACTTGATAGTAATGTCCCACTCAGCCTCCCTGTCATTGTCTCTTGTATGTAAAAAAGTTCTATCTTCTTTAGACATTGGAGAGTTAACACTGATCTCTACAGAAAACACATTAGGAGAATCATTGTTACAACCACACTTTTTCCACTCTGCATTATAACTTTCAGGTTTCCCTGTTTCGAGTTGCCTGTTATCACTGCAGCTGCTCCATTTGAATGCTCTAACCAACGCCATCTATTTTCATAAGTCAATTTTGCAGCGCCTTAGAACACTTGCATTGTTGTTTTTCTGTTTTAAAATGATTGTTGCATTCCTGATCTCTCTGTTAATTTATTCTTCACTAATATTCTTAGCCATGTTTTTTGTGTATATGTATATATTTCTGCTTACAATTTTTTGTGTGCATTTCTTACTGTTGCATTGAAACTGATCTGCATGTTTGTATCTATTTTTTCATGCCATCTTCTGCAGCTGATGGTACATTGCATTATGGGAAGACCTTCTGCTTGTTTTGAGAAGTCGGTATATTATTTAGGGTGGATGGTAGTTCATCACAAGTAATAGTCACTAACTTTTTATGTTCAGTCAAAGGTTTCTGTAATTTTAACCTGAGCTCAATCCCTGGTAGCTGTGGCACAGAGCAGACCGACTTAATGGAAGGAAAATATGTAAAACATTTAAAGGTACCAAAACGGTTATATATAAAAAACCACAGCACAATAAAACAACCACAAAAAAAACACTCCAGTTTTTAAAAATCGAGAAAAATCTATTAATCAAAATGACACAAACAACAAAAATCCATTAATAGAAGTCACAAGTATATTTTGGAGATTTAAGTGAAAATAGAGCCGCAAAGCGCCATTCGTAGTCATGTCGTGGTAAGAGAGGGAACTTGTTGTGAATTGACGTAGCAGTGGAGGACAATTATGCAGCAGTGTTGCCTAAATTAAGTGCCAAAAACCGGAAAGTCATGCAGCATATTATGTGGCAATATCTCGCTATTTTGTCACGTCAATGAACTTTGATAATAAAGTGATCCCAGTGCTTTACAAAATGCAAAGGCTTCTTAAGAAAGATATCATGCACATTTTTTCCAGATCATGTTTAAAATGTTATGAATCTGCAAATAGTAATTTTTCTATTGCATGGAATCGCAGGAATATTTTATTAACACTGCCTCCTCTAGCACCCATAATAAAGTAGTTTGTCTAAATATACAATGTAACATTTAGCTGAAAACGCCGTCTGTATGCACTTGTCTGCAATAAAAGGTGTGTCTCTATTATTCTGTGTCCCAGATCTGCTTTAGAGTTGTTCTTTGCTTTGGGGTTTCTGCTGTGTCCACACTGTGGACCTCTAATAGCATTTATTTCCAACAAGAAAGGGCTTTCCATACAGACTATCCCTTGGCATTTGTCTAAAGTGTGTGTAAGATTTAAGTCCTCATACCTTTAAAAACACGAAACCATGTTCGTCGTTTTTCTGTACTCAAGGACTCTGAAATAATTGCTGTTTTTAAGACCGTGTCTGTGGTGTAAAATGAATTTGCCCAAAAATCAACATCTGAAAGATAACCAGTTACCCTTGGAAAGTTGCCTGCCTCTGTGCAGCACCACTCCTGGCACGTTTTCTTAGTAACTTTGCATTTGTTTGAGCTGCACATTTTCTAATAGTCCTGAAGAGGGTGGAATTTCCTGCATTAGCGTTATCTTGGATATCCGGTTGTAAAACAAACTCAAGAGAGACCAATTAGCTCATTATAAATATTTGTTTTTTTTGCTATGCAGACCTATGTGGTAAGCTTTTTTTCTGGAATATAACATAACTGTTCTTAGATCGAAGGTTTTGTCGGTATCCATTGTTGGAAGGTCTGCATCCGGTCGGTTTCATTTCATTTTGTCTATGGTAAAAAGATTTTGCCTTAAGCAAGTCATTCCACTTCCCCAGCTTGCCTCCCAATCTACCTCATTGCTGGTGGTTGAGCTCTAAGGCCGGCCTGTTTCTCCATTTTTTTTTTTTTTTCTGGCAACCAAACAATACCTGTGTTTTTGTATCTAGGGGGGTGTCTGGGAAGGGAGCTATTCTAGTCAGTAGTTGTCGCTTTGTTTTTTTTCCCACCACGTGTGCCAAACGGGTCTACCAGCACGGCTGCCTAGTTGTGCATACTATACATTTAGCTCAGGAGAGGAGTTTTTTAGGTTTCGACCTGGCTGGAGCACTGCGAAGCAGTGCCCCGCCCAGGCGAAAGCTATTGTTTACAATATGGGGGACTTGAATCCGCCCCTTCTTCCATTGGCTAGCTCCATAAATGGAGGCTAGCCATTGGAAGAGATTGGCTGTCAATCAGCTTTCCCCGTGAAAACGCGATTCGGGGGCGTTTCCGTGTCTTTTTTAAGTCACGCCCACTCCTCTTCCCATTGGCTGGAATTTTACCTTCCAGCCAATGGGAGGGGGAGAGCACGAAAAACACGCCCCCGAATCTGCCGGCCTGGGACACCCCCGTGACGTCACTTCCCGGGCCGCGCTGTGATTGGCTGCGGGCCCGGGACCTGACTTGTTTTTATAGCCGATACCTCGGCTGCTTCAGCGGGTCTGGGGTTTTGGCCAACTAGTTATTAGTTAAATATGTGGTGTGGCAAGCACTGAAGTTGTTGATCAGAAGGGACAGAGCATGTGATCGGGTTATTGAGCAGGCGTGGCACTGAAGGGTCGATCAGAAGGGACAGAGCAGGTGATCGGGTTATTCAGCAGGCGCTGGGGGGTCGATCAGAAGGACAGAGCAGGATCTGGCGGTTTGTCGTCAGGTGCTGCTGGGGTTATTGCAGTAAGGGCTGGTGATAATATTGTATCAGGTGGCGGTCAGTGCAACAGCATTCGAGTGGGCGCGGTTGGTCTGTGGCTTGGTGCTGCAAGCGCGGGTTTCCTGCAGCCGAGTGCAGGTGGATACTGGCGGTGCTGATCCGTCCTGGTGCTCCCGCAGCAGGTGGTGTTGTTTGTGGTGCTGCAGTCGCCGCTGTGATTAAGAGGTATAGTGGGTGCTTCCCCACGGGCACAGCAGGTGTAGTGGGCGCGTTGTGCCCCCAGCATCGCTTCCGGATCTGGTGCCTCTGCCCTGCTCGGTCCCCTTCAAATGGACTATCTTTTCCATCTTACCTTTCCCAATCAGCTCGCCCTGTCCAATAAGGTTGCGCAGGCCCCGCCCGCGAGCGCTCCTATAGGCTGAGGCGGAACGGGTGGGCGGGCCGAGAGAGGTGGGCTCGCGCTGGGCCGCTGCAAGGCTGAGGGAGACTTCAGTCTGCGCGCGGGAGGTGGCGTGAGCTGCTGCCGGCCGGGCTGGGAGCGGAGCGGGCATCCCAGGAGGAGCGAAGCAGAGGAGCTCGTGGAGGACCGTAGCCCGTCCGCGGGAGATGTGAGTGGGGCCCTCGGGGAGGGGGGGGGGGGGGCGCGCAGCCGGGGGATGCTCGGGAGCTGCAGGGGGAGCCCTGCGGGGGCACTGGGACTATTGCCGAGACTGGGAGTGCTGGCCCTGGGCTCAGCCGCCGCCAGAGGTAAGATGCGGGATGGAGGTGGGGTGGGATGCTTCTGAGACCCTTGCCCGTCCGTGCTGAGGGGCCCATGTGCCTCTACATCCCATGTTCGTCAGTGTCCGGCTTTACGTGTATGCGCCCCTGCAGCCCATGCACTTCTATGCCCCCGCATCCTCACCTGTGTCATTGCTACCAAATTGCCCCATGTGTCCCTGCATTGTATACATGTGCGCCATGCCATCCTATACTCATTCACACACCCTACAAGATTCTAATCGCCTGTACACGCTGTACTGTAGCACATGCATCTAACCAAAGTATACTCCTCGCCCAGGGCCTCTCTGTGACCCTGCACCCCATGGCCTCTGTCGGTCGTGTGTCTCGCTCCCTTATTCCACTAGTCTCCATGTCCCTGCATCCCATGTCGCTCGCTGCTTTACATCCCCTGCTACTCCGTACACCCCATTCCATGACCCCTGTGACCATTTACTCCAAGCCTTTAAATGTCCCTTCAATCATGCCACCTGTTTCCACGACATCCAATTCCAATCTGTGCCCTTTAATTCCGAGCCATCTGTGCCTCTTCATTCCCTGCCCTCTGTGCCTCTTCATTCCCTGTCCCTCTGTGCCACTTCAACCCATAACCCTCTCTGCCCGTCTACTCAACCCTCGGTTCACTCAGGACCCCTCACCCCAACTCCTCTGCAGCACGAGTGAGCCTAAACCTAACTCTAGTCTCCTCTTAAAAGACGTTCAGTCCCAGCTCCGTGTCCCCCCAGAGACCTCCCTTTACTCGCCAGTGTCACAGACCCTCTACAGCACCCAAGCCAGCATCCTACTCCTGCCACGGCACCCTATACCACCATAACTCAAGAGAACCCTTCAAACTCTCCTACACCATTGAGACACCTTGACCTCCGCTTCAGCGCTCAAGAACCCCATCACCAAAGACTCTCCTCTCAACCACACCTGCAGCACCCGAGATGCACCAATAACCCAAAATCACCCAAGAGAGCGTTTCAGTTCTTCCTGCATCCCCCCAAAACACACAGTGAATCAACACTGCATCAGCACCCAAAGGACTCGCTCAAACACTCCTGCAGCGCCTAGAAGATCTTCTTGACAATACACCCTTCAGCACCCGAGAGGCACCGATAAACCTTTCGGCAGCTTGGTGGACTCCATGTGCTAGATCACAGCTTTCCAAACTATTTGGCGCGACACATTACTGTGTCGCGCCCCAGCCGTAGGTGTGTCGCGGGAAGAGATGCCTTCTGCCGGCAATCGGCAGAGTCGAGCTGCAGGGGCTCTTAGAAGGGGCGAAACAACAACAAAGCCCCATTAACATGCACAAGGTCTTTAACGACCTGTGAAGTGCTGGAGTGCGGTTATGAGCGGGCCCGGGATGCCACACACGAGGGGGGAGGGAGGGGATTGAGTGGGGGCTGAAGCCCTGTGATGCCAATAGGGGGGGGAGGGGATTGCATCATCTGCATTATTTGTCGATCCTGCATATCTTCGTATAACAAGCATTTACAATGCAAGGCGAAACCGTTGCATTGTAAATGCTTGTTCTTTTTCTTGCTTACCACTCTACCCCGAATAACCCCTTTAAAAAAGAAATTATATTACTGTAAGAGCTTGTTTCTAGAGGAATGCGAAGGTTCTAGGGCCAGAGTATGTCTTAAAATTTGATTTAACAGGAGTTCTTTACCTGTCTACTAGGTAGCGAAGATCCCGAATTGACAAGACTTACTACATTGATAATATCGTTATTTTGGTTAATTACCAAATAGACCAGGGCAGGGTTAAGTAAACTGAGGAGGTTGTAACGGTGTTGAGAAAACAAATTCACAATTAGTGGTGGTTCTGAAGTGATGACTTATGTAACCTAATTATACTCCTACTTTCTTGCTTCTTCCTGAGAATATTTAAAACTCTTGTCATTCTAGTTCTTTTAGATAGGTATAATTTTATTTTCGTTTTATATCTTCTGGCTGTGTGTACACAATTTTTGGGTAAAGTGTTTGTAGCATCAGAAAATGTTTTACTCACAAAGGGTGAATGTATTGCAAGTGCTTGTTAATTCTATGGAGAATTCCTCTCCCATGAAACTGATTGTTCATATTTGTCTTTTTTGCAGCCTATGAAACCCTTTCGGATGATAACAAAAGAAGAGAGTATGACCAATTTGGTCATGAATCTTTTACAAGAGGAGGCAAGGAAAGCACATTCCAGCACCCATTTAACTTTAACTTTGATGATATGTTTAAAGACTTTGATATTTTTGGTGATGACTTAAATACACGCACCAAGAAACATTTTGACAACCATTTTCGGAGTCATCGTGAAGCTCATAGCAAGCAACGACACAGCTTCCAAGACTTTTCTTTTGGCGGTGGACTATTTGATGATATGTTCGAGGACGTGGAGAAAATGTTTACATTTGATGGGTTTGATGGTGCACATAGACGCACTGTGCGGACTGACAGCAGTTTCCATGGGTCAAGCAAGCACTGCCGGACAGTGACTCAGCGCAGAGGAAACATGGTCACTACTTACACAGACTGTTCTGGACAGTAGCTGTATCTTCTATTTATCCTTTGTTGTGTGGTGATTCAGAGAAAGCTAATGGTTCTCTACAAGCTTGTTTTAATTGCTAGATGTTTAACCCATAGGCACTTAAACTAATTCAGAATAGTGCAAAGCCATGCCAATGAGTGCAGTGTCACTTCATATCTTTTTTGGGTAAGGCTAATTGAACATAAAGAACCGCGTTTGCCTGTAGTATTGAAAGCGTTCTACATTGTTCTAAGTCGAACAGGAGAATGATGCAACTACTTCAGATGTTGGCTATCTAATACTGGTGGAATGATAGCTAGGAACAAGATGTTCCTCTAGTAAACTAAAATCATATTGTCTGCTCATTGCTGTCCTTTCCCAAGTTATTAATCTGTTAAAATGTGTGTGTGTCAGAGCCCCATTTGCTTTAAGATATTTTTATTTAATTTCTGCTGCTTGGTGAAATGACGCAGCCATCAGTCCTCACGGTGAAGGGCTGCTTAGATTTGAGACTTTGTTCTCAACGTACCACTGTTTTTTTTCCTGGGGTTCATTGTAATCTGTATAGTAATAGAACGCCAGCAGTTAAGGGCTAACATTTTGTACTTCCAGTTTAAAGGCACTTTGGTGTTCTATATCGGAGACAGCAATATTGTGTCACCTTGAGAAAAAAAAAGTTATATGGATCCTGCAAACGGATTTTAGTGGTTGAACTTTGCAGCAGTTGGTGACAGAACAGTACAAAGTAGCCCAGTAATTTATTATTGTTTTTCTGTTGGTGCTTAACATTTCGCTTTCATTTTTAACTTTTATCAAAAACCAAAAAAGAACAAGGAGGACACAACTTCCTCATGATCCCATTTTAGTGAATTTGTAACTATTGTTCTGGTTTAATTCTTTTGCAGGTCCTTTGAAATCTGTTTTATCTAGCATGTAAAGATGGATGGCGTTCAAACAATATTGCAAATTTGCGTAAATAGAATAATAACTTGTGATTTTAAATGCCAAAGATCGAAGTCTTTCAAGCAGCCATCAGATCATCAGCCACTGCACATCAAAACTATAAAATATTAATGTGAAATATTGGGTAAAATGGGTTTGAAACCCAGTGGCTTAATGCTATTGTTCGGTTTTGAAAACGAACAAAGCATAATAACTTCTTCCTCATGCCAATTGATATTCCTGGGACTTGACGTTGTCTAGTTGCCACTTGCCAATTTTTTTGTTTGCACTTACCTAGATATATCTTTTTTGGCACAAGAACATTAGTGTGAAATGAACTTTATTTCATAGACGATACAACATGCATCCTAAGTTAATGTGAGATCTTAATCTATCGAATATAGTGTTCTGGAGTGGTGTTGGCAACACACCAACATTTTGTGCCTGGAACTAAGATTTTAATGGGTGACTCCTCTGCACTGTTGCGGTGGTTTGTTTTATACATTGTGCCAGCTTTGTAATTGCAACAGATATCCGGAGGAGTTAAACAGTTTACTTCACATCTACATTTGAAATATTCTAAACACTGTTTCAATATTAGCCATAATAAATACATAGATAACTTGTATATTATAGACTTGGATCGCAAGACTTTTCTATTTTTATAAAACGTGTAATATAGCCACTGAATAATTAGATTGTTTTTTTTTTTTAACACCTTGGCTGCTAGGTGTTTTCCCCCCCTGTGCTGGAAATTGCACTTCTGCTTTATTCATGACGAGCTCAGCTCGTCATCAGCACAGCTCAACTGTGCATCATGACGAGCTGAGCTCGTCATCAGCATCGAAAGGGTTAATACACACAATTGTCCAAGCATTCTTTGTAATAGCCAGAAACATTTTCTTCTTTCCTGGATCCATTTTTTCATATTAGTTTTCTTTTCTTTAAATGCATTGTCCTATTTATCTTTGCAGCCTCCGTTTGAACCCCAACTAATACCTCATTCTTTTAAAGCTGCCAGCAATTTCTGTTCCCCTTGAGAAAAAACGTGCAATATTTTTGAGAAAACTAATGTAATGTGCTGTTTTTGTGTATACACAATGTATTTGTCTTGCGTGTTCACTTTCTGTGCTGTCATATGTATGTTAAATCTTTCAGCACTTTTCAGAGCATATAGTACTCCATATGAATCCTATGGATGAATATGTCAAAATGGCACCCATCGTGTTTATTTCGTGAAACACGAGTGGAATATTAATGTACAATAAAGTTTTTGGAAAATTGTTTTGGGTTTACATTTCCAGTGTATGCTAGCTATCTCAAAACTGTAATTCCTCCAGCTCTAGTGTGACTGACCTGTATTCTTGCAATGCTATTTGCAGCGCTAAAGAGTTCAAACGAAAGCGGTTGCTATTTGAAGAAAAGTCATCTCTGTATATCAGTTACATTGCAGCATGATATAGTTAAGCCAAGGCTTTTAGGATGTTTCTCGCTTTCACTAATAGAGTAGTGATGAGATGGATTACGTTCTGTTATGTAAAATTTGCCTTTATCAGTGGTAGCAGTTTGGCAGTGGTCAGGCCTTGCTGTAAAGAGCTTGAATAGTTATTGTTCTTTTCTGAATCCAATAGCGTTTGAGTTGAGCAAAGTAGAGGCAGTACATCCAGATTAAGGGGCCCATTACGATCGCGGACGGACTTGCGTCCGTCCGCAACCCCTGATTAGGAGGGAACCTCCGCATGGCCTGCGGAGTTCCCTCCTGTGAAATTAGGATGTGACCGCCACCCTGGCGGTCACATCCTCTATTTTTACCATTGCAGTGGGTGCGGCTTCAAGCTGCACCCGCCGCAATGGTACAAATGCATATATTGCATTTGTATGCAGAAAGCGGCAGGCACCATGTGGTGCCTGACGATTTCTGCATACAAATACAGGGGGGTACCATAGGTACCCCCCATGTGCCCCCCCCCCCCTTCACCCAGGGGGCCCGCAACGGGCCCCGCAGTGAGGTTCCACATTCTTTTCCACAGGGGAAAACCCGCAGCGGAAAAACATTTTTTTTTTTTAAGCACATCCTAATATAGCTGGCGGTGTCTGAGAGACACCGCCACCATATTAGAGCTTTTCCGCCGCGTTGTAAGCCAACCGCGGTGGAAAAGCAGCGGACTGAAACCAGGACCCACCAGCCATCCTAATGTGGCGGTGGGTCTTTGGTGGGTCCGCAGCAGATTTTCCGCATCCTCCGGGCCGGCGGTGGCTTCCGCCGGCCCAGAGGATGCAGAAAATCCGCAATCATAATGAGCTCCTAGGTGTGGAGGGTTCAGGGCACCCAGTATTTAAATATCCCAACTGGGTTATTTAAACTTGTGTGCTGTTGTTCAGAGAGTTCTCTGCATCAAATGTTTAAATCTCAAGAGAGTTGACCAGCTCTTAACCATCCCATGTTGATAAATTGAATAGCCTTAAACAAGATGACAGTAACCAGTGTTTTTAAAGTGCTAGAAAACTGCAAGAAACTCTAGTAGCACGTAGTATATAAGGAAACAAAAGTGCATTAAATGCTTGTTTGTAGATAAAATATGTTCTGCAAGGCTTTACAAAGTGAGTTGGAGAATATACTTAAGAAGATCAATTAAAACCAAGTTTCACTAGCATGTTGTCTGTTTAATATTTCTATATTCCACTTGTTTTCCTTGTAAGGTTGAGACAGTTTTGTGTGACTATGTATTATATTTTAAGATTGTGTCTTATACTTTGAGTTGAAATTATGATCTTATATCAATGATGTTTTGATTAGACTTCTAGAATACTTGCACCTTTTTAGTATTCTACTTAATATAAGGTATGCAGTTAGTCGCTCTTCACAGTCAGAAAAGGGGAGCTGTAAAAAGTATCCCCTATTTGGCCTTGCAGCACTGTTTAGGACCACTATGGTGCTTGCTACTTGATACTTGCCAGTTTCAAAGTATGCATGCCAAAAATAAGTGAAGATGTGTGCTATTAGAGCAACCATTTAACAATTGTTCGTGCAGGTATAAAGTTCACATTGTGAAACTGATTACAGGATGTCTGTGACCCTCTGTTTTGAGGGGCTTAAAAGGATGGCAAGTTCCTAAGGACTGGCACAACAAGCAAACTACACACCCATATGTAACAAATGGCAAAAAGGTACTCCTTGCTGAGGAGTAGAAGAATCCCTTTTATGCGCTTCAGGTGCACATGAATGAGAGCTAGATCACTTTTTTACTCTGGAGCGAGGGCAACTTGCCTGACAACAGAACATCACTCCACAAGCGGGAAAAATGTAATGGAACATTACATGACCTGGCCTACAGAATGAACAACATCCCCTGGTAGTCTTGACAAAGTCTGTGAGGCAAGTTAACAGGGCAAAATGGAGCCCAAATTATTTTCCAGACTCGGCCCAGGAGAGGTGTGGGCTGATGAGGCGGCAATACGCTTGTCTCATCTTTGAGGGTACCTTTGTCCACCACTGCTTCCGACTCTCAATTGCTGCATAATACTAGTGGAACTGACAATGGGAAATGCCTGCAGATTTCTTTGGAGACTGTAAGTATGATTGTTAGAAATTGGGTTGTAGGTTGACTGGGGTATTGAGCCCTAATCAAGCAGCAACCACAATCCTAGTCAAGGTAAGATGCAGGCAAGCCCTAAATTAACCTGTTCTCCCCCTCTGGTAACTTGGCAAAAAGCAGTCCGGTTTAACTTGGAAGCAATGTGTAAAGTATTTGTGCAACACTTCAAACACTACAATAATGAAAACCCTTAACAAAAAGGTTCCACAACAGATTACAAATAATAGCTCTTAATTTAATAAATAAAACGAGACCAAAACTGCAAAAATCCAAAGAGTAGAACTTGAGATATTGAATTTAAACTTTTTTTAGGTCGGGGCGTGGCTAGCCGAGCAGCGAGATGGCCGCTCTGTGAGTGAGCTCCGCCGGCTACGTTCTTTAATCCTTTTCCTGGTCCTTGCGGACCCCCGTTATCTCAGGAATCGTCAGCGGACACCCGGGAGATCCTGTTACCGGAGTTTGGTGCACATAGCTGGACGGATCGCGGAGCTGGAGCCATTTGCGGATCTGCCGACCTGAACACCTGCTTCGATCCTCGGCGGCAGCGCTGGACCCTGGGCGTTGCAGGCCACTACAGACCGCGGCTTTGGAGGCCTCTGGAGGTCCGGCGGACGGAGGCGCGAGACCCTAACTGCTGCAGTGCCGCTGCTTTGGCACACTTCGGTGAGTCCCTGCTGTGTCTGGGGAGAGGACCGGGACGCAGCCGACCAGTGGAGCGAAGAGGGCAGTCCATCCCCCTCCTTGGCGGTAACTTCTGCCGAAACGCTGAAGACGGGTCGACCATCATCTCAGGGCTGGCGCACGCTGATCGGCGCTGCCGGGACCCGACCGGGGAGCTGTGCCTGGCCTTGTGCAACAACCGCCTACATCAAGGGGGGTGGGGAGTAGAACTGCGGGAGGGGTAGAGGACTACCGAAACCCCTCATGACCGCACCATTCTATCGTAATGGTGCTGCTGGCCTTCGGTACCGGGATTGGATCATTACTTGCACCGCTGCGGCCCGAGGAGACCGGATCCCTGAAATCAAAGCCCCTGTCCCTGACTTCGGAGGTTTCTTAGGCCAGACTCGACGCTGTGTGGTTTCACTGTCGAGTTTACTGCTCCCGCCATTTTGAAGCTTGCGAATATTCTGGACTGCGCTTTACTGGAGACGTGGGCCTTGTGAAGCTGCGCAACCATCTGCACCCCCCGGAATTCGCCCATACTGCTTAGGCACCACACCAGAAAGTGCACATAAAACCTGCGTGCTAGAGCTGTTTATCCAAGATACTTGCTGACACGTCATCGCCACTACAATGGGGAAAAATGAGGCTAGGCAGCCCAAAATCAGCTTTGACAACAAGCGGCTTTCAAAGCACCCAGCAACAGAGACGGATGGTGGTGAGTCGTCGTCGCAGGGGACACCGGCGGACATAGACTTTGGGGCGCTCATTATGGAAGTGAGGTCCAGCTTGAAAAGCATTGATACCAAGCTTGACGCCATGTCATCGCTGCTGGAATCAGTGAAAACCAAAGTTGATGCCCATGAAACTAGGCTGGATTGCTTAGAAAACAGGCAAACTGAATGCTGTGTATTCCAACAGCAGGCCAAACAGCATATCACGTCTCTGGAGAGAGAGCTGGACAACTTGCGTGCCAAAACAGACCATTTGGTAGCGCGTTCCCGAAGGTCTAATGTTCGCATTACGGGAATTCCGGAGACAACAGACACTGGCAAGATGGAGGTGTTTGTGACAGACCTATTGCACGAACTCTTCGACCCGAACCTATCATCAGTCTTCACGGTCGAGAGGGCACACAGGTCACTTGGGAAGAAGCCACCGTTGGGTGCACCACCTCGTCCCATCCTTGCTAAATTGCTCAATTATCAAGACGGAGACCTCATATTGAGACTGGCGAGGGAGAAGGGTAAGATTACGCATAAAGGAAACAACATCTCCTTTTATCCGGACTTCACCCCCCTGGTGCAAGCGGCCCGTAAGGAATTTCTGCCGGCTAAGAAACTGTTGCTGCAAGCTGGTGTGCAATATTCCCTGTTATATCCGGCGAAACTGAAGGTGCTCCACGACAACACTACACACTTCTTCACTGATGCGAAGTACGCGCTCAAGTTTGCTAAACACGTCAGCAGCTCAGGGGCCAGAAGGAAGTCGCCCAGACTGGAAGATACTGCTGAACAACTCAGTGATAATGACTAGGTGGGCTGCCGCTGTGAGATTTGAGACACTATAGGCCTGCTTCATTCACGTCTTGAATCGGCGCTCGGAGGCCCCATGCGCCCACTGCTGTTATACCTGGACTGGGAACGAGAGGGGTAAGAAACTGATGTATCCCCGGATACCCTGCTGTGACTGCTGGTGCCCTGATGCCTATGTGAATGTTGCCGAGGTGGGGTTAGTCGACCCTGGGGCGGGGGTACCGTTGGGTTCAAGGAGCCTTATTTCCGAATGTAGCCACCCCGTTTACACGGGGGTGTAAGCTGGGCGCACCACGCCCCTTGGGGTGTCTCCCATTGTTTTTGATGTTGGTTTTATTTCACGCTATGCGTGCCTTTCTACGGGGTATGTCACGACCTGATTGGGGGGTTAGTGAGGGTGGGGGGAGATGGGGAGAGTTTGAGGGGTTGTTGTTTTTTGTTCTGAAACGGTGCACTGTGGTCTTTCTTCTGTTTTCCTATTTGCGCAAAGGGTCAATGAATGCGATTTGTGCGGGACCTGGCGGCTCTGGGGGGCGGGATCTGCTGGGGACAATGCTGCTTCTACAGTACTTCCGATATGGGGGGGGGTTAAGCTATGGACCTGGAACATTAGGGGCCTTGGAGATTACAAGAAAGCCCGATTGATGCATGGTATACTGGCCAGACATAATGTGGCCTTTTTTTTTTTTGCAAGAGACTCACATTAATACAACCCCTTCGCCCAGATTGAAGAATTCCAGATGGTCAAATGTATATTCTGCCGTTTATTCTAATTATGCGAGAGGGGTGGCTATACTTGTACGCAGGGGGCTGGATTGGCGGGAACACGCTTGCGTGCAGGACAAGGGTGGGAGATATGTTATATTACATGGTTCCTTGCAGGGGCGACCAATCGTGCTGGCTGCCATTTACGGTCCAAATGTAGATGATCCTGACTTCTTTAGGGGAATCTGGGCGCAGATTGCATTGCTTGACTGCCAATCGGTTGTGATAGGAGGAGATTTTAATGTTGTGCTGGATGATGACATGGATCGGAGGGGTGTGGGTAGACCAACGCATGCTAAAGCGCGCCAGGCCGTCCTTGATGTTATGGGGGAGGGGTTGCTTTCTGATGTGTGGAAAGTTCGACATCCTGGGGTGAAAGTGGGGACCTGTTTCACGTGCCATAAGTCTGCTTGGTCCAGGTTGGACTTCTGGCTAGTGTCACCTGAGGTGGCGACGTGGGTGACAGGGGTCGACATCCAGGCTAGATCGCTGTCAGACCATGCCCCTTGTATGCTGGAGTTGTGCCTACCCGATGCTATTCACAGGGCGTTCACGTGGCGCCTACCCCCACACGCTCTCACGGACCCAGTATTTGTTGAGGAAATCAGGGGGGATATCCTCAAATATTTTGCAGAAAATGCAGGCTCCGTCTCATCAGAAGCCGTCGAATGGGACGCCTTTAAGGCGGTGATCAGGGGCCAGTGCATAGCGCAGCAGGCGGGAGTGCTACGAACCATCCGTAGAACACTGGCCCAGTTGGAGCGGGAGTTGAGGGATCTAGATGCAATCTTTAGCCTTGACCTGACCTTGGAGATTGCTGGTGATTTAAAAACCAAGCTGCTTGCCTTTAATGAGGAGGTGGAGCGCGAGGTGAAATTCCTGGGGAGACAGGCCGAGGCCCGCAGGTATGGGGAGGGAGACAGGACCCTCGATAGGTTGATAGCTCCTCGTACACAGTCACATTACATACACACCATCCACGACAAAGAGGGGTCCCTGGTTATCGGCCAAGAAGCTGTATTACACGCCTTCACTGACTTTTACGCGTCCCTATACACCTCCAGGCAACCCACGGTCCCAGCCTCTCTGGAAGGCTTTCTTGATTCTATCGCCCTAGTTTGGTTTAATAATAACCACAGACAATACATGGACCTCCCTGTAACCGTCCAAGATATCGTTCAGGTGATGAAGAGCATGCCGGCTAACAAAGCCCCTGGCCCTGACTGTTTGACAACGTCCTTTTACAAAACGTATGCAGAGGAGCTGGCGCCGAAACTGCACTCTGTGTTCGTTGAGGCCCTTGAATTGAACTCCCTTCCAGACTCCATGCGTGAAGCCTTAATTATTACACTTTTGAAGCCTGACAAAGACGAACTGTTCCTGGACTCCTATAGGCCCCTCTCCCTGATCAATGTGGATGCTAAGATTTATGCCAAGGTCATTGCGGACAAACTACAGCCGATGTTGCCGATCATCGCACTCCCTGACCAGTCCGGGTTTATCCCTGGCCGTGCCACATCACACAACCTCAGGACCATCTTCTCTATCCTACATTACTTGCACCCATCTGTTCAAGCGGCGGTGGTGTTCCTGGACGCCACCAAGGCGTTTGACTCTTTGGAGTGGCCCTATTTGTTTAGAATTTTGGAAAGGATGGGATTCAGTCGTAATTTCATAACTCTAATCAAGCTACTGTACACTGAGCCTAGGGCTAGGGTGAGTGTGAATGGCCTCGTTTCCAAACCCTTTGCTGTCTCTAGAGGGACCAGACAGGGGTGCCCACTGTCCCCCCCCTTCTTTTTGCTATTGCAATGGAGCCGCTTGCGGCTAGGATACGACAACACCACACTGCGAAGGGAATCGGGTTCAGCTCCCGGAGTTTACTGATTTCGTTATATGCTGACGATGTCACCTTGTACATTGTCAACCCCAAGGATAACATGAACCCGTTGCTCCGTGAATTCGTGCGGTTTGAGGGCCTGGCAGGAGTGTCCATAAATTGGTCTAAGTCTGTTGCATTCCCCCTTACTGATGGGACCGGTCAGCTGTCTCCAGACTACCCCCTACGTTGGGAAACTGACGCTGTTAAATACCTGGGGATCTGGGTCAGTCGGGATATACAAGAGCTGTGGTCACTCAACTTTGGCAGAGCGGTGGATTGGCTGGAGAGGAAGATCGAGGTCTGGAACAGGCTACCCCTGTCCCTGGTTGCAAGGATAGCGTTAGCGAAAATGGTGGTACTCCCCAAATTCCTGTATTTGTTCGTAAATGTTCCACTGCCCATGACGGCGCACTTTCACGCGTGTGTCCGCTTTCTGCTGTTGAAATTGGTGTGGGCTGGGGGCCAGGCGAGGGTTTCCTGGGACCTGCTCACGCTCCCACTCCGGCAGGGGGGGCCTCTGAGCTCCCGATTTGAAGCTATACTCAGGCGCAATTTCTGCATTTCTGGGCCTTCCCCACCCCTTACCAATCGCATGTGGCGGTGGAGCTGGCCGTGGTTGCCCCGTTGCCGCTGCGAGTGGCGCTCTACGGGAAAGTCACACGTCCTTCGAAGGAGGTTGACACTGTGGAGATGATTCGCTGGGCCTGGCGCGAACTACAAAATAGAGCGGGTCTCTCCTTGCTTTATGCGCCGGCCATCCCCCTATGGGGAAACCCGATGTTACCCTGCTTGAGTGCCAGGGGTGACGCCCTCATACTCCGTGGGAAGAGACTGCACACCTTCGCTGATATATATCCCGATGGCGCCTTTGAGGAGTTGAGCGCGGGTGAGGACAACCAGCCTGAATCTTTTGCGGACGCGCTGCTGTACCATTCCCTTAGGGAATCCTGTAGGAAGCTGGGGCCCCAATTCCCGGAGGAGCCGCAGGCACTGGATGCCCTTCAGAATCTGCTTTCGAGACCCTCCCCCAAAAAACTAGTATTGAGACTGTACAACAGCATGCAAGAGCAAGCCCCAATAACTGTAGCTACGGCCAAGCAGGCTTGGGCTGCCGACCTGGTCGATCCTTTGACAGACGAAACGTGGGAATACTGCTGTAAGCAGCTCACGGCGCTATCTCCGAATTATCGATTGCGGCTCATCCACTTCAAATTTTTACACCGGTACTATCGCACGCCGGTGCTGCTGCACCGCATGGGCATCCGCACGGATGCATCTTGCTGGAAATGTGGAGGGGTGGATGCGTCCTTTATTCATGTGGCATGGAGCTGCCCCAAACTGGACGAGTACTGGTCGGACGTCTTCACAGCCATTAATCAAATCATACACAGAAATGATGCACCATCGCCGCTTCTGGGCTTGTTGGGCTATGTCAAGGATACAGAACCTTGTGATAGGAAACTACATGCACTACTCCTCCTCTATGCCAAACGACAGATATCACTACACTGGGGCAGGAGAGCTCTTCCCTCGTTCAGAGTGGGTTAGGGATGTGACATATGGGCATGCACAACTGACTTATTATTGGGAGACGATGCCCACCGCCTCCAGGCCTAATGATATATGGGAACCCTTCCTACAATGGACTAGGGAGCGTGCGGGCTCGGACGCTTCTGGTGGATCACCTGACGTGGATGTTCAGCTTCCTTCTCCCCCCCCCCCCCCCCCCCTCCTCCATCTTCGCGGTGGAGACTTGGAGCCCGCCGCGCCACAACCCCTACCACTGCTTGACATTTGTTGACAGCTGTCCAGCGCAGGAACGCGCAGCCCCATGTATGAGTGGGGTACTGTGTGGTTGGTATTATGTACTTGCACCGATGTTTGTTGTTCTTGATTTTTTTATTTTTTTTTTGTTTGTTGGGGCAGGTTAGGTGAAAACAGTGCTGGTAGACGTATCCTTTCAATCTGCCGATTCAGCAGGTTGTGGCCTGCTGCTCGCTCCGTGGCAGCCTTGTCACCCCCTGGTCCATTTGATTGTCTACGGCGCTGAAAAAATGTAAGACCACTTAACATGCTACGGTTGCACTGCTCATGTACATGTCTTTACTGTATTGTATGATTTTTCTGGGAGTTCCGCAGCCCGCTGGGTTGTGTTCCCCGACTGCTTTACTACTTGTTGTGAAATGTGAACTTCATAGCGGCCTGCCTCCGGGTTGTTGGCGCGACGCAGTGTAACCTTATGTCTCTTTTTGCATAATAAATGTCTTACACCAAAAAAAAAGGTCAAAATAGTGATAGAAGCAAAAAGCGATCTTCTAGATATCTGGTTGCACCGGACTGGGACAAAGTCAAAAGTTCAGGTTGACCGTGATGGAGCATGAGTTGGATACAGGGACCCAGTAAGGCTCACTGAACAAAAGTACCTTAATACTTGGTGTACCGTGTCAAGGATGGGCCCACTTCCAAGGGTCCAGAACTGGGGCACCATTTGGCAGGGCAGACACATATGGCAAAGTCCAGATGCAGAAGCAGGGTATTTGGGAGTCTTTTATGTCCCCCAGGTTTAATATCAGGAGGCCAGCCAGCTAGCCCTTGGAGTTGCTCTGGCTTCAAGTAATGCAGGTCCAGCCCTTCTCACCCAGGCAGTGGAGCGGCAGGGCAGCACAGCAAGGCCGGAGTCCAGCAAAGGAGCAGTCCAGCAGAGTGTTAGAACTTCAGCAGCACAGCAATTCTTCCTTGCAGAGTCTCCACAGGTCCAGAAGTGTACTGAAGTGGTGGTGTCTGAGGTCCATTACTTATACCCAGTTGTGGCTTTGAAGTGGGGGGGGGGGCTTCAAAGGCATACATTTGAAGTGCACAGAGGTCCGCCCTTCTTGCCCTGGCTCCAGACTCACTACAGGGGGGTATGCAGTTCTTTGTGTGGAGATAGGACACAGCCTATTCAGGTGTAAGTGAGGCTGGGTCAAGCTCCTCCCTCCCATCCTGCCAGGATGGCCCGTCAAGTTGCTGTCTTGGGGGAATAACCAAGCCCAACTCTCACCCACCCCAGTCGTGATAGGAGACTGGCAGCAGACAACAAATGTCTAGAGTAAAATGCCAACGTTCTAATAGTATTTCTAAAGACCGTGGTCCTTAGACAAGGATTAATGAGAGCAAACAATATAGACTTAATCAGTACTATATTTTACAGCTGTCCAGCCGAACAGGTGTTTTTAATATATAGTTGCTTAAATATACACAAAATTCTGCAAGAAACAAATAAAGTGGGACACAAGCCTGTATCCAACTTTAGTGGGAAGGACGTACAACATGAAACAAAAAGGCTCTGGCAGAGTAAATTGTTTGTATGAGACACATTTTGGTAGGACAAACCAACTATAGTGGAGCAATATCAAAAACATGTATATACATCAAATTATAACACTTTTTAGTAGCACTGTGGGCTGAGGCCATGCAGGTTAAACCATTGTCACACATAATGCTATTTTGGCAAGAAACCAATGTATCTGGCAAACTGCCATTTAGTGTTGTAAATCATGTCCGGTTCCCTACTGTCACGCCCACACACACTCTCCACACCGCTGTGCGGTGCAGCGGATATATGACCAGTCCGTACGGATGCACTTGCACACATACTCCTTGATCACCTGTTAGACTTGACTTTTTCATCGCCCCCGACCATTTGCTTTTTGGCCTGTTTTTGACAGTTTTTTGGTTATAGGACTCTTGGCACTTTACCACTGCTGATCAGTGCTAACATGCATATGCTTTCAGGGTAAATTGCGTTTATGGATTGGTGTTTCCATGAATGGCTATTTGATTTACTGATAAGTCCCTAGTGCAGTGCACTGTATGTTCACAGGGCCTGTAAATCAAATGCTACTAGTGGGCCGGCAGCACGGATTGTGCCACCTACATGAGTAGCCCTGAAAAGGTATCTCTGACCTGCCATGCAGTGTCTATGTGCAGTTTTAAACTGCCATGTCGACCTGTCAGCCAAATATATTTATTCACAATGTTAATTAAATACTAAAAGGGGTTAACAACATGCACACACATGTCCAGCAATATATTCAGTAATGTCACACAAAACGTATATATGCTTCTCCGCTCAAAGCCAAATAGTGTCCGTAACAACAGGCCGAGTTGCTGGCAGTCTCGCAGGTAGCATCACTGTTGGTCCCGCCCTCACTCAGTTGCCGTTCTCTCCGCAGCACCTGCTAGCATTTCCTGGCAACCGCTGGTCTAGTTAGACATTCCAGCCCCTCACGGCACAGCCTCTGGCTTTCCCCCGCCCGCCGTCGGTCACAACGTCTGGCCCTGCACTACTTTTAAGGCTCTGGTCACCAGGGGCATCCTCCGTTTCTCCTATGTCAGTATCTCACTTCCAGCGCCAATCCTCCAGTCTTCCTCTCTACTGGGGCTTCTGAGTTTACCGTCTCATCCCTGTGCTGGCCTTGAGATGTATTCTACTCAGCAGGCAGAAAATTCCCAGCCCACTCACCTCGGGGTCCAGGCCTCATTCTGTCTGCTGGGCGCTCTCTCTCGCCGGTTGGCCCGCTCCGCAGCTGCTCACAGTTGCCTGCTGTATGCAGAGCTGTTTAGGGGTTCAGATGGCACAGTGGGTGGAGGACTTGTATCAGATAATGGGGCCGAGATGCGGAGCCTCTCTAGAGTGCGTCCGTTATCTTGGCTGGCTAGCCATGCCCCCCCCTTTCAGAATGCTTGATTGTTTATTAAACTGAATCAATCAGTACATGATCAATGTTTCCATATCATTTAGGGGTATGTCATTTCGATCAACCCTAATCAATAAATGTACAGAATTCACACAAGAAGAAAAATGCAACAGCAATAATTACAAAATCAGGGACCATTTTAATTCATTCACCCCTCTTCCCTCTGCGTGATTGAATCTAGTCGCAATTTAGTGCAACAGCCTGAATGCTATTCTCCTCCATTTCAGGGTCGGCAATATTCTTGGGTTGCCCTTTGTGTTAGTCCTGATGAAGACTCGCATGGCCCAAGTCCAACTTATCTATAGGCCCTAAGACGAGTCGAAACCTCGATGCTCCTTTTAAAACCTGGATCCTGCAACACTTTTTCATGTGCAAATAACCTTTGGAAGCCATGTTCTCCCATTATTGAAAAATGTGTTTACAATTTATACGTTAGGCCAAGTTATTGTAGGACGGTGAACTGTGGAACCGATCATTTGTATAGTAAATTTGTGAATAATTTTATGTCCTTATCTGAACTTTCCCTTCTTTAATCACGTTATACTTTCCATATTCTTTGCACGCTCTCTTTGGGCAACCTTGAAGCTTCTATCTTTGGATAGTTTTTTGGAGATACAATGAATTAAAATTGCCCCTGATTTTGTAATTATTGCTGTTGCATTTTTCTCCTTGTGTGAATTCTGTACATTTATTGATTAGGGTTGATCTAAATAACATACCCCTAAATGATATGGAAACATTGATCATGTACTGATTGATTCAGTTTAATGAAAGAAAGGGTCACGGACCACTGTTTTTCAATATCATATTATACCCAGGTCTATGACTTCTTTGGGTCACCCCATTTTGTTAATGATTATGTTTAGGCTTTGCCCCAGCAGCGGCTGCAGGTTGGCCTTTAAGCAAAGTCTGTGTTGCAGCCATATATTTTCCAGGTTTTGCCAGATCTGTCAGGATCTCAAGATGATAGAGTAGTTCTTTAGCTTCATTGAAGGTATGCGCCCTGCATGCTAAGAAGACTGGTTTTAGTAAAATGCATTGTGCATTAAGATAGACAAATGCATATTAGATGTTCCAGAGTTTCTATTCTTAGATGGAATAGTCTGCATTGGCCCGACCCAGAGCATGATTTCCAGGTTGCACACAACTTCTTAATTGGTAGGGCCATTAATCTTGCATAAAGAATATGTTTTAGTGTTTTCTTCCTCAGTGCACTGTTCAAGTAAAGCTGGATTGAGTTATCTCTATATGAGTTTATAATTGCCTGGATGTTTGATTTGGACTCTTCTAAGTTAACAATGCCTTATTGCACAGAAAGGAGCCCGACTTGTTTCTTCAATACGGTTTTCAGTAGTGTTGCTGGAATTGATCTATCTTCCCAGCTTTCCCAGGCCAGGTTTCAATTTTCGCATGCAGCTGACATTAATTCCTTCCAGTTGTACATTTTTCTTTCAGGACCTGTTTCCTTGTAAAGGCTGTCGAAGCACTCACTTTATGATGATACTTCACAAAGGCTGTCATGTTCGCTAGAGACTGTACATAGGCTGAACTTCAGGCATAATAGAGAGTTTCGAACAAGTGAGGGTATACCAAAAATGCACTTGTTGGTCCCACACTGCACAATTTCCGTTATAGTTGTTAATGCCCCTTCAACAGCTATATGGCAATAGCAGATGGTCGGGAGGAATTTAGCTTATATTACGCCCCGTATTGCTTTTGTGGTCGGGCTGTGCAGTTTTGAGTTGAGTTTGGTCAGGGCATCGGACACTGCTTTTCCTTTCTCTTCCCTACAAGTGTTATGAAGCTTTGACGTTCCAAAGCTGCAAAACCAAACATCCAGTTAGTTGTATTTTGTGTTGCTTTTTATCTTTAAGTTACATAGTTACCATTGAAGTTTGTTTTTATTTGGATTTTGCCCAAAAGTGACAATCTTTGTTTTTGCGTTGTTGACAACCAGTTTATGTTTGATGTTGAATAAGTGGAGGGTGTCCAGTGCTTTTTGCATCCACCTTCTTAATGTGATCAAATCATTTGCATATTGCATCAGGAATCACCAATTTTGGATATGCATATGTTTGCAGTTTTAAATTGTTCAAGATCAGCAGTGTACAAATTGAGCATAGGTGCTAAGACAAAGTCTTGCTTTAAGCCTTTATCATTGTAAACTTTGGAGGTTGCCGTATTGTGTGTCCGCTTGATTCTCGCCCATGTCTGTGAGTAAAGGGAAAATATTTCATCCAGCCATTTTTTGGGGATTCCCCAGTTTAATAATTTGGTTCATAGTAGTTGCCTATCCACCATGCCGAATGCTGGAGTCAAATCAACAAAGCATGCAAAAAAACGGGGTTTCTGAATTGAGTGGCCTGAATCACCAATTAAGCTAGTGGTAGAATGTTGTCAACGGTGAATGCTCCTTCCCTGAAACCTAACTGGAAAGATGGAAGAATACCCTCTTCCTTGACCCGGCTTTCAAAGTCCTATAATACTGCACTGGCGAAAGCATTTGCTTCAATATCTGGCAAGGGAATTATTCTGTAGTTGGCTGGATCTATGTTGTAGTCTTCTTTTAGAATTGGATATAAGGTTGATCCATGCCAGGAGTCTGGGAGAGTGGCTGTTGTAAAGCAGTGTTGGTATAGTGGGCAGAGCAAAGATGCCCAAAAGTCGTAGTCCTCCTTAAATAAGGAGCCTTGGAGGCCATTCAAACCTGGGCCACGTCTTTTCTTTTTCTCTTCAGTATTTTGTCCACCAGGTTGTGGTCCACAAAGGGAGAAGGTAGGTTGGGGGCTGCTCGGTGGCTGGTGATCAGCCTTTGGGACTGATTGATCCTGTACCGGGCTTTCCTGTGGCACACTCCAGAGGGAATCATTTAGACTGGCCAGAGGGTTACAGTACAGAGTCTTGGCATGTTTCACCCATGACGCAGCTGATATGCTGTTATGTTTGTCTGGAGAATTGCCCTTTAGGTTGTTGATATATTGCCAAAACGACGGCTGATTAGGCTCTTAGATGTTTGAAGACGTGTAGCCATTGTATTTCCTGTTATTGTAGCTTGTGTTGCCATATTAGCTTGTTATGCTGTTTCCTGGCTGTGCCTAGAGTATTTAGATGTTCCATGGTCCTGTTTCGTATTAGTTGGTATTTGGCCTTTCTGAGAACTCTCTTACTATCTTTCACAACCTCACTATATTGGGTTTGTAGAGGACACTCTGTTCCCTAATTACCTTGGCGTTTATCCACTGTGTCCCCACGCAGCAGTTTGTGCAGAGCTGCTACTGTTTGCAGCCATTGCCAAAATGTATTAGACCCTGTACCATGGCTGTTGTCTGTAGCCATTTTGACTTACAAGCGGCCAAGATCGTTGTATTAACTTTGCTCAATTTCACTCTTTTTAGTAGTTTGTAGATTTCTTCCCCAATAGGGGAGCCTAAAATGTCAGTTGTCTGGGATGGCAATGGCTGCAATGCTAGTGTGGCAATTAATAGAAGGTGGTCATCAGTCTCCTGAATTTCGATTGAGAAGTCCAGTTGCTGTGAGAGGAGAGAGGAACTTAGGAGGAAATTGTCCAGTGTGAAATTGTTGTTAAAGGACATTGGTAGGTTTGTCCTGATAATAGGGGTTTGAGCCAAGTTTAGCTGATACGTTTTAAGGTATATGCTTAGCATGTTCCCTGCTTTGTCAGTCGCACCCTTGCCCACCGGCCTTTCCCCCACACTGTGCTTGTTAAAGTCCCCGGCGATGGTTAGCTCACTGGAAGGGTGGAAGTAAATTAAATTGTCCAGGGCTGACACCAGTTCTCCCATCTCACCTGTTTTCTGGAGATCTCCAGTATTGAAATAAACATTTATCAATAGTATGGACGTATTGTTCCTGTTTATGTTTATGCCGTGGAGATGCACTGTCAGAGGGAAATTACATTTTTTCAGCTGTTTTATCTAGCGCCACGTTTATATATGTAGAAAGGCCTCAGGAGAGTCTCCGAAGAGATTGAGCTTTTTGGCGGGCAGATGAATCTCTGTGAAGTCTGGAATTAACAGCGATGTGGTGACCCATGTCTCTTGCAGGCATAGCAGGTCACCATTCTGAAGGAATGCTAGTGCTTCTTTGTTGAAGATATTGGACTTTGCCCCTGCGATGTCCTATAAATTGCAACATGTTAGTCCAGCAAAAAAAAAAAAAAAGTGAAAACATTGTAATGGGGCCGGTGTGGACAGAGTTCATACAGTGAAGCAAAGTGAGCGCAACACTCTTTTCAGGAGACACCAAAAGGAAAATCAAGCGAGCCGGTGAATGCGTTCACATGAAACAAAAGGGAAAAATCACCATTATCACTGCATGTGCATAACTACAACTAAACTACAACTATCTTGTGCAACGTAACACAGTCAATTTACAGAATACACAGGAATACGAAAGAATGACCAAGCTGGTTCAAAGAAACGTGTATATGCACAACATAAAAAGCCTGCCAAAAGAAAAACGAAATAACATTTTATATTGTACAGAACGAGGAGAGGAGTCAAAGCACACTCAACAAAAACAAGAATGTATCTTATTCCTTTTTAGTATAGAAATAACATTGCATGTAAATATATATTTTTTTTACACAATGTACCTCACCATCTAAAGTAAAACAATGCCCGAGCGCAAAACTACATTTAAAACATTTAATAAAAGCAGAGAGTGGTCTACCAGCCCTGGCACTTACATGAATTACTTTTTATTTGGGTGTGCAAGAGCATAACACTGTCACTCACAGTGAAGAGCGCCAATGGCTGAAGTGGGTTGACCCATTACACATGTTCTATCTTGTGGTTGCCGGAAGCAAAATGTGAATGACACTTAAACAGACCAAATGCTGAAGAGAGCTCACTGAAAGTCCTTCTGTGTACATATCAATGTATGTATTTTATTAGTTCTTGGGAAGCATACGGCTGCCAAGGTATGTAAAGCTTCCTATAGGTCAGACTCAACAAAATACAAAATTATTACTTTCTATATATATATATAAGATTGAAAAACCTGCGTCATGCTTAAGTGCACTTTTGAGATGGGAAATAGCGCCTCATACATTGCAAAGCAAGCACTCAATAGGAGAAAGATTAATACCAAGCCAACCAAAATCAAGAGATGAGGGAGAAATACTCTTCTGGGCAGATCCAATGCCCATTTTTTGTGTAGTTTGAAGAATTGGTAAGCACACAGCTGTACTTTCAAGTCAAATCTTAAAATGGTGTGTGTGTGTGTGTATGTATATATATATATATATATATATATATATATATATATATATATATATATATATTTACGTTCTTAAAACCCAAAGGTTACAGGGATGTTATAGGTAGGTTCAGATTTTACACAGAAAACCATAGAAAATCGGCAAATATAATTATCTCAAGTAACTATAACTCGTGCTTTAAGGTAACTATAACTCACACCCTTGACATGCACTGTTTTCTCATGAATAATTTTACAGCAAATGTTGCAGTGATATGATCAATGATAACAAACAAAGGAGGGGTAGAACGGACTGTTCTTTAACCAGGTCCAGCATACATATCTGGGATAATAGAACAAAACCAGTATGCAGTTCCTAACAGTGAACGCAGGATTTAGTGTGTTTGATGCAAGAGCTCCACGGAATGTGCAGTCAAATTGATATGGAGAGGAGGCCGCTCCTTCGGAAAGAGACCCTCACACCCCCAGCCAGCTAGGTGTCTTGCTTCATCATCGGGTCTGCTCCTTATCGGGTCGGCGATGCAATACCCGATCCGGCACCCGTGGTGCGGCCTACTTGGTGGAGATCTTTTTTCCTTTATGCCGGTGGGTGAGGTGCGTGTGAGGGCCTCAGGTGAGTGTAGGTGTAAGTAGAGTGTAAGTAAGGTGGGTAAAATAAGGCAGGTTAAATAACAGTCCGTTCTACCCCTCCTTTGTTTCTTATGACAGCACGGGCCTAGGCCCGCGGGTACTATCAGGTTAACAGGTAACTGAATCCGTGTTCCTTGGTCCAATTTTTATTTAGTGTACTTCCTTCGCTATACTACCCAATCCCAAGTCCAGTAGTACCTCCCTCGCCCAGATGGAGGACTATCAGGGACTCCGCTCCAGAGACGAAGATGCAGCAGAGATCCTGAGAGCTCCACCCTTGCTGGGGCCTGATGGCAGCTTAGCCTCCGGTAGTCAGTCGGAAGACTGGTCCTCGCTAGCTAATATGAAGCATGAATGGCTCAAAGTCACACTGCCCGGGGCAATGATGACAGAATATCTAAGAGCCAACATAGCCCCCAATGGCCTAATTGAAAATAAGAGGCCTTCTAATTGACTCTGTGCATTCCGTGGAGCTCTTGCATCAAACACACTAAATCCTGCGTTCACTGTTAGGAACTGCATACTGGTTTTGTTCTAATATGATCAATGATGTGATAGAAGATGCCAAGAGTGATGTCATATGTGGGGTGATTAGCAGGAATATGATCAATGATGGCAGTGCATAGCGAGGGCGTGAGTTATAGTTACCTTAGGGCATGAGGTATAGTTACTTGAGATAACTTTTTATGGTTTTGTGTGTATATAAAATCTGAACCAAGCTATAATGTCTCTGTAAACTTTGGTTATGTAGGTGAATTTCCGAAGTTTTTTAAAATTCTATTCTCTAACTATAATGTCCCTGTTACCTTTGTTTTTTTCCCCCCTGCAGGCGGAGGCAATATTTTCATCTGTTTCCCTGTACACTAGAGTGCGGGCAGGGACACTGATGGAAAAGTCAGTTCCCAAGCGGCGGGAGAATTTTTCATGCTCCCACTGGCTGGGAACGGACTTAGGGCCCGATTCTGATCTCCTAGGAAAGCCCTCCGTGTGGCTCAGATCTGGTGGGCTCTCCAAGCAAAATGTGCTCCGGGAGTTGGAACAAGCGAGTTCTATGCATCCATATGCTTACGGACTCGGTTCGCATGGACTCCCATTGAACTCTACAGGACCTATGTACTGACGCGTACACAAGCTCCCATAGTAAAAAGGGGTGGGTGGGGAAAAGCGTTCAGCCTGTGGCGGGCACCCTATGGTGACCGCCACACTGTGCATGCTTGGATCGGGGAGAGGGCCCCGGGTGAAGGGGGGCCTGCTACGGCCCCCAGAAATACGATTCTGATAGCTGTTTCATCTCGCTGAGACAGAGTCGATACAACTGTCTGAATTGCGCATCGTACTCGCTGGGTCGGATTCCGGCTCCATTGAGCGGCACGATTCTTCCACAAACAAGTCCTATGGACAGGTTCAGGTTCTCAAAAGATTTGGTCAATACGTATGTGATCTTCGTCTACTTGGTCGTTCGGACCTGTGTACGATTCGGTTGGAAACAAGGGCTACGAATCGGACCTGGGAAAGCCAAATCCGATTAGGAGGCCTTCTGAATGACATTGGAATCGGGCTCTTAGTGCTTGCTCTCACTTGGCGGGAACTTAGAAATTGCTCCTGCCAAGCAAGAGCAAATACAGGGAAACCACTATGTCCTACCGGTGTGCACCCTGGGACATAGCAGAAGCCAGCCCTGGGGGATGGGGTCCCTAGGGATATTAATGGCTTCAGAAGGGGGTCCATGTGGTCCCTCTTACTATTTAAAGTTTGGCCATGACCCGGGATGACATTCCTGTGGCCAAACCCATCTGGCCCCACTCGTTTTTAAAATCGGCTGGGCTTCCGGGATGGGGACCCCAGGGCTAAATTCAGCCTAGGAGGGAGACCACGCGGCCCCCTCCCCTTTTTCTGTATCGGCCGAGCCCTGTGGGCCGCCCTCCTCTTAGTATTTTCTAAAATGAAAATTGCAAAGGCCGGGACCCAAAACGGCCCTGCAAAGGAGGGTCCCACAGACCCCTTACTAAAAAATTGAAATAAAATATGTTTTTTAAAACAGAAACTCGCCGGAGGCCCCGCCCCCTTTTTCCACCACTCTGCAAACGCGCCTCCTAGTGCGCTGCTGGTTGGGGAATGAATTCACTCCTGTAGGCCCCAGGACTAAAGTGGACTTCTTCCCCCAAGCAGTAGTGCATCAGGCGGCATGTTTGCAGACTGGTGGAGAAAGGGGGCGTGGCCTCTGAAGTCCCCTCAGTCAGGCTGTGTGGGACTTAATGGCGGTAACAGGGGGGGCACTTGGCCCCCCACGGACCCTCAAGAGCCAAGGCGACTTCACCACCCAACTAGTTGTGCGCCAGGAAGCGTGTTTGCAGATTTGTGAAGAAAGGTGGTATGGCCATGAAAACCTCTCAGCAATCTCGCTGTGTGGGACTTACAGAAGGCAACAGGAGGCGTAGTTGGCCCCCAGGGCCCTCAAGAGCCAAACGGACTACATCTCACAACCAGTAGTGCACCAGGAGGTGCATTTTCAGAGAGGTGGAGAAATGGGGCATGTCCTCCAGCAACCTCACAGCAATCCTGCCGTGTGGGACTTACTGAAGATAACAGGAGGGATAGTTGGCCCCCAAGGACATCCTTGGGGGCCAACTACTTCTCCTGTTACCTCCAGTAATTCCCACACAGTGGGATTGCTTAGAGGTCTTTGGAGGCCATGCCCCTCTTCCTCCACAACTCTGCAAATGTGGCTCCTGGCGCACTACTGGTTGGGGGAGGAAGTTCACTTTACTCATGAGGGACCTTAGGGTCTATGAAGCCCTCCTGGTACCTCCTGTAAGTCCTACACAGTGGGATTCCTGAGAGCTAGTCAGTGACTGCCCCCTTTCTCCACCACTTTGCAAACACAACTACTAAAAAAAATCATAGAAATTCACTGAAAAAAACAAAGGTTACAGGGACATTATAGGTAGGATTTAGCATTTAAAAAACCTTAGAAATCCACTGAATAAATCAAAGGTTACAGGGACGTTAGGCTCAGGTTTCACTCGTACAAAACCAGTGAAATTCAACAGTTATGGTTAGCTGAACTAATTATAACTCGGGCCCCCATGCCATGCACAGCTGATGACCTACCACATTGCATCACTCAATACGGTAACAATCAGTGACATCACTGATTACGTCACTGACATCTCAAATGACATCATCCACAGAATCACTGATGCAACCATTCACCTCCATACACCCATTCCCACACAACCATTCACAAACCCATTCATAGACCCATACCAGTACTTAAAAACCCGCTCACTGATTCATAGATATACACACACATCCACTCACCCATATAGCCACTCATACAACCACTCAGTCACTAATACAGCCACTGACATATCCACTCATACACCCATTTAGCCATTCACAGACTGAATCAGTCCCCATAGACCTACTCACACACACCTAGTTACTCACCCATAGAGTCAATCACATAGTCATACAGATACTAACGCAAACTCACTCACCTATAGTCACTGACACAAGCACCCACTCATATATCCACTCTCCCATTCACACACTCACCCATACAGTTACTCACATGTAAATGTATTTGAGCTTATATAGCGCACAGCTACCCGCAGTGGGTTTCCCGGCGCTTGCTTAGGGAACCCGTCCTGGTATTCCCCTGTGAGATAACCCCGGCAGGGTATCCACAAGGTGAAAGCCAGGCATCCCGCCGTGAGGGGCCGTTGTGGAGATTAAGCAAGCTATTGCCCAGAGTTGCAGAGTGTGAACCCGTGAGTCGAGAAGGCACCGGAGCGAGAATTATCGAGTCCGTGGAATTTTTTGCCCAAGACCCGCCGAGGCGGGGAATTGAACCCTGGTCCAGGGCCGATCTCAGCTTCCGGGTCTGCCGCCTCTAACCCCTGAGCCACACTTCTCCACGCTCACCTATCCTCCTCTCACATAACCAAATATTCACCCATATACCACTAACACATCAACTTACTCATCCACACAGTCATACACACACTCACCAACCGATAAAGCCCCTCAAACACACATTATACTTCAAAGTGCTCCCTGATAAATACACGTTTGGCAGTGAATCATTGTTTTGAGCGTCACAGATTAACTATTGACAGTTAGTCCTCTAATTTATTATCTATTAAAGAGAAGATTTGTTCCTAATGCAAGACTTTGTTATTACTAGTTATGGGTGCATTGATAAAACAAAATGGAGCTTTGGTAGCCATTGTGTAGGGTTATCTATTTGATCAAAGAAATAGTGTTGCGTTCTAATCTAGGACCCCGATCAATACTGTGACGTTGTGCCCCTATACGGCTATAATCCACTTATACCCCTATAATGGCATAAACGATCAAATGCAATATTCAGAAACTCGTCTCTGGCCTCACACGATCAGAGCCACATTTCAGAGTCTCTTCCTCTGGAGCTTCCTCTGCAGCTCATTAGAGCAAATGACACAGCAGAAGCCACTATCTAAGATTCCTAGATTACACTCCGAGTTCTTCAACAAGATAAAAACTCAGCCACCTGGGAAATCCCCGCTGGCTATGTTTTGATTAGTAATAGAACTCTAATGAGCACTGAGAGACGATCACTTCCTAGTGACATCTTTATTGACGTCTTATGTCCAAAAACTTACGTTAAACAAGGCACCTTTCAGGTATAAATATTACCAATGTTGCCTTAAGCAAACGCTGCCGCTACTGCTGTCTCAACGACATCGATGATAGCGATGGTGTGGTGAATATAGGAGCAGAACAGCTGTCCCCTGCAGAGCCCAGCAGATACAAGCTGCCCACAGACGCTGCCCGTCCTCCTCCTCGACGTGCTGAGAGAGACGCTGTCTTTTCTCCGGCCGAGAAAATCCAGCTCCGGCGTTTTCAGCCTACTCTTGCGAGTGTCTGGGATATCAAGTCCTGGAAGGAGATACAAGACCTCCAACATTCTATTCCAGAGGTATGGTGTTGACTAAACCCTTAGAGAGAATTCTTGAAGCAAACCTTGGCAAAACCAACTTAACTAAAACTGCTACTTACTTACTCCCTCCCAAGTATTAGGCTTAGGTCAGGTACACTGGGGTAGGCGTAGTTAGAAGCACCAGTTGAGTACGTTAGCCTAATGCATGGGTACTCACAAACTTTCTCTCGGGGGCCAAATTTACAGTGTGGTTTGTGTCCGAGGGCCGCACCGGTGGGGGCGGGGTCAGTGGAAAAGGGGCGGGGCTAAAGTAACAAAAAAACTGTGACCATAATGTTGATCATAGGTCCCTGCAGCGGACTCCTTCGTCCACTGAGCCACCAAACCCGGCATAGACACACATCTCTCTCCCTCTCCCTCTCTCCCCCTCCCTCTCTCACCCTCTCTCCCTCCCTCTCCCTCGCCCTCTCCCTCTCTCTGACTCTCTGTCTCCCTCTGACTCTCTCTCTCTCTCCATCTCTCTCTCTCTCCATCTCTCCCTCTGTCTCACTCACTCTGACTCTCTCACTCAGTCTTACTCACTCTCTCTGTCTCCCTCCCTCTCTCTCCCTCTCACTCTCCCCCTCTCCCTCTCCCTCTCACTCTCCCCCTCTCCCTCTCCCTCCCCCTTTCTCTCTCCCTCTCCCTCTCTCTGTCTCCCTCTGACTCTGTCTCCCTCTGACTCTGTCTCCCTCTGACTCTCTCTCTCTCCATCTCTCTCCATCTCTCCCTCTATCTGACTCACTCTGACTCTCTCACTTTCTCCCTCCCTCTCTGTCTCCCTTCCTCTCTCTGTCTCCCTCACTCCCTCTGTCTCCCTCACTCCCTCTGTCTCCCTCTCTGTCTCCCTCCCCCTCTCTGTCTCCCTCCCTCCCACTGTCTCCCTCCCTCCCACCCTCCCTCTGTCTCCCTCCCTCCGTCTGCCTCCCCTTCCCTCCCTCCCTCGCTTTCCATCCCTTGCTCTCCCTCATTCTCCCTCCCTCCCTCCCCATCCCTTCCCCTCCCTCTCGCTCTCCCTCGCTCTCCCTCCCTCACTTTCCCTCTCCCTCTCTTTCCCTCCCTCTCTCTGTCTCCCTCCCTCTCTCTGTCTCCCTGCCTCCCTCTGTCTCCCTGCCTCCCTCTGTCTCCGTCTGCCTCCCTTTCCCTCCCTCCCTCTCCATCCCTCCCTCGCTCCCTTTCCCTCCCTCACTTTCCCTCTCCCTCTCTTTCCCTCTCTCTAGCTCTCCCTCCCTCTGTCTCCGTCTCCCGATTAAGAAGGGAGACTCCTGATTTTTAAAGCCAAAAAGTGCTTTATTTTGGCTGGCTCCCGCCCGAAATGTGGAAACGGTAATCCCAAATTACAATACACCAGATATTGATGCAGCCCACTGCTACTATAACATACTGCCATGGAACGCAAAGCATCAGTACATCAAAACTGCTCTGCTTACATGTACATTTTGCACGAGGCCAAATGCCAAAATAAATTAACAGCAATTGAGGTACTGCTGCTATACATACTTACAAGTGTCAGTTCCAGTGTGTCCCTTATGCTGGTGGTTTAACGGTGTTTGGGAGTAGACAGCCAAGAAGACACTCTCTTTGAGCACTGTAGCACTGCTGTAAATCCGTCGACCTGGACCCGGACCTTCGTATCATTTTCAAAGGACCTGGCCCGAGAAGGGAGGGGTCAATCTGCGTGACTCTCCGAGGGTCTGAGAGGAGCTGTGCTGCTCTCCAGGTGCTGAAATTGCCTTCCTCAGTGCAATTGTGTGTCCCCTTGGCCCCCACATGGAAGGCAGGTGAATATTACAGCTCTATCTGGCGAGGCTGCCTGAGTCACGTAATCCGCCAGGGAGGGAAAGGCTGCTGAGAGGCAGGCGATCGGTGCAGGGCCTGCAGGAATTTCCAAAACTAAGTGAGAGTGAGTGTGACCTGTAGGGCCACAAACCATGGACCAAAATACGGGCCCACTTCTGTCTGTTTCCAGATGGAAGGTAGTCTGTAGTAGTGTAGATTGACACACACACACACACACCAAGTTTCCTGCTAGCATTGCTCAAAGGGGCTCCTGCGTATAAAACTGTGAACCCGTGCTCAGGGGAAATGCCTTTCCAGGGCATGCATATTGGAAGTCATGCAGCAGATCTTATAATTGCTACAAGCCACAATGAGCACCGAAGCGCACTTCCTACCTTTGTTCAGCCGGGAGTCTGTGCGCTATGCAGGAGCCGGATATTGCGCTAATCACAGGCACGTGACTCGGGCGTGATCTGTAATTCAAAGGCGGCCGTAACTCCTTAAGTGACGTTTCGTGTGATGTTGTAGTGCCTGAACCAAGGGGGTATTGTATTCTTTGTTTCGTGCATGAATGTGCAAGCCTTTAAAACGCATTGCGCAAAATATGTTTTCCTGGAAGTGTTTTGATAAACGTGGGATATGGTTGGTTGGTTCGTTAGGACTATCTGTTACATTCTATCTGAGGATGGCCTGAAAGCATGAATAAAGCTGTAGTACCGGCACTGAAAAATAAGTGCCGGTGCTCACGGAAAGCTCCGGCACAAATTAGGCCCATGTAGCACTATTCCCTCCCTCGCTTTCCCTCCCTCCCTCCCTCCCTCCCTCCCTCTGTCTCCTTCATTTTTTTTTTTTTTTTAAAAGGCTGTCTGCAACCAGAGCTGACTCTGCTGCCTGTGGGGGCCGGGCGATTGCCGCCGTAGTCAGAGTGGGGCTGCAGGGGCGCTGAGAGGTGAAAATAGCCTCATTAACATGTTAATGGTGACCATTAACATGTTAATGAGGCTATTTTCACCTCACAGCGCCCCTGCAGCCCCACTCTGACTACGGCGGCAATCGCCCGGCCCCCACAGGCAGTAGAGTCCCTGAGTCAGCTCTGGTTGCAGACAGCCTTTTTAAAAAAAACAAAAAAAACTCGGGTAGATGTCTGAAAGGTCCGCGGGCCGCCAGAGAAGGCTTGCCGGGCCGCCAGCGGCCCGCGGGCCGTACTATGAGTACCCCTGGCCTAATGTATATATGAATGTATATATGTTTTATTCATTTTAAACCATTGTATGGCTAAGAAACCATATCAATGCTTTTACAGTATTATTTCGCAATCCTCATTTTACTGTACGCACTTTTTATAATAACTAGTCTTGCAATTGTGGCAATTCATTTCTCTTGTACGAGAAGAAAGACTGTTCAATAAATAATACCTTTTTATTGAAAACGCCCGTCTCTCTATTCTCTGCATATTGGTGAAAGTAATCTGCACAAAACTGACTGAGTAAAATAACTGTCTATTGTTTCACACGACTCTAGAGATTGACTCTTATTCTAAGGTGCAAAGTTGTCATGTTTATGCGGTTGTTGGAAAACTGAATCCCTTCTTGTCTGTACCAGGGAAGCGGATCACTTCCTATTCAGTCAAGAAAGTTTCCAGTGACCTCTGAGCTAGTTGGTAACAAACCCAATTAAGTTTAGCATAGTCAGTGGAGACCTGGAAGATCCGCACTTCTACGTCTATACTACTGTTTATGTTATTCCAATGCGCAGGGCCTATTGGGAAAATAGGAACTACACTACAATAGGAGTCCCAGGCTCTGGTAGGACCGACCCACTGCTTTCTGAATATTCAGTATCCTCTGCTCAAACTAAATGTTAGCTCCGAGTCTACTGCTCTTTCCCTGACCCTTCAATACCAGGTGATTTTTTTCAAATGGCACTATCAGAATTCATCTTTGGGTGTTGGTTGATCTTCTTTATAACTAGTCTCAAGACCAAAACCCAAAGCATGAAATATATATAAAGTTATTTTTAGGTAAGAAGGGAATACTATTATTTCCCAGATGCCACTGCCCCTCACTGAGTGACCGCAAGATCATTTAATTCTCAAACTGTGTTTTTTCAACTTGGGAAAAGCAGCAAAGAGGCCTAATAAGTCATCACCTGCATTCTCTAGACCTAAATGACTTGCAAGTATATATTGATTTTTGGTCCAGTTGGATAATTTTTGGCTTGGATGCTCAAATCCCTCCCCTTCTCTAAAAAGCCAATTTAAATAAGAAAAATAAAAGGTTTAACAAGAACATAACATGCCTCCATATCTGCCTCCAAATCTTTAACTCTCAATTGAGAGCTTTTTATCACTGAGACCTAAAAATCAGCTATGGAAGCCATTTCCATGCCAATAAATCATTTATAAAAATAGTTCAAATTAACTATTTTTCCTCCCAAATTCGAATTCACTGACTTGCGAATCCTAAACAAGCTCCTCAATGAGTCTGAGTAAGGTAGATACTAATCAACCCCTCATCCAACCTTAAGATTTTTAAGTAAGTGTTTTTTTATCAGATAATATATTTTGAGTTCTCTAGCTTAAGTCCACTGTAATTGTTTTAGATATGTAAAAATCATTGGTTACTTAAAGCAGAGCCATTTAAGGATTGGGCAAAATGCGTAATTTCCTTGGGGCCTCCACCTTTCAAGGGGTTTCCTAGTAAACTGGTTGGAACATAACTGTTTAATAAAAATATTTTTTCCTTTTCTTGTTTTTTAGGCTGAGCCGAGGCAGCACATGCGCTACTCTGGGGGCATGCTGCTGTATTTGAGTATGGACTTGAAGTTCCACCCAAACTCCGCCACTCTCCGGCCATATTTTTCATTGGCTTGTGTCATTGTCTTTTGTAAATGCTGACTTCTGATTCATTGATAAGCTTGCTAGTCCCACCTTAATACCACCTGTTGTTACACTGCATGTCTTATTGAGTCTGAAAGCACTATTTTCTTTAAAGAGTTTCTCCTACTGCAGGCACGACCTGCTTTCCTGCAACTTTCAATTTCCAAGCAGCCCGGGACAATGGCAGCAGCTTCTTTAAAATGAAATAGGACTCGCATTTACAAGAGTTTGAGGTATTGGCATTGTAAATGACAATGCCTTTTATTCATTTGTTAATTATCAAAACAGAAATAAAAGGCATTGTCATGTACAATGTCAATAGCTTAAACTCTCGCAAATGCGAGACCTACTGCATTGTAAATGCTTGTTTGCTTTAGCTTTTCAGCCTTTCGGAGGAGGTTGCAAAGGTTACCCAATTCAGGACAAGTAGGTTGAGCATACACAGTAATCTTTTGTTAAGTACACATACCCATATGCCATCCCAAACGCATGTGGTTTTTACTTGCTGTCATCAGCCTTCAGCAGAGGCAAACTTAAACAAAAGTCTGTACATGGCAAGTCACTCTATCATCAGTCTCTGTGGGCTGCAGTCTCTCACAGAACTCCTGTACGCAGGGTCTAGTCACACAAACCTTCCCCTGTGGGGATATATTAGTGTGAAAACTGAAGTTTCAGAGAACAAACCACATTGCCTTGAGGAGACTCTATAGCGCTACTCACTTGAGCGAATCATATTGGCTGGAAACTAAGGAATTGCACATGCAAAGCAGGAAGATGTTTTCACACAGAAATATGATTGAATAATTATCCTACTTACACCACGCAGAAGTAAGCCTTGGAATATTCCTTTGTATACATAAGAATGTTACAGAACCGTTCTTCTTTGGACATGTTAGGAATATTTACCTCATGCCACAGTTAGATATAAGATTAATTAAGACTTACCTTTTTTGGGAGGTTTTTGTGTCCTTAATATGGGGGGTGCAGCTAGCTGAATACCAGGAGTACCTTCTGAGTGCATAATATCAATATTTAATCCTGTTTTCTTTACAAATCGCAGTATACAGACTTGACATTTGCTGCAAATGTTACCCTAAAATCTAGGAAATCACAAAAAGCGGTATTACTTAAAAGTAATACAGCAAGCACCGACACGTTTGTGAGGAAATTGCAATTTGGAATGCTGTCCAGTGAAATGGGTCCATATTTGAAATGCAACAGCAATAAGAAAATTGATATTTCCTCTTAAGTATTGACGAAAGAGGACAGCTACACTGTCCAATGCATGACCTTAACCTATAATATCACAGCACACCAGAGTAAAAATTAGCTATGTGTGACCTGAGGCATAACTTTGTTGCCAGGGTCTGAGCCTATAAGAACTCTTCGAGTGAAGGTTGGCTCTCCTGTATAAAGTTGGAACCCTGTGAAACGTATGTTGAGGCGTTAAGGATAGAGAAAACCGGAGTAAGGAGACTGGAACGGATCTGGAGGAAGGACAAAATGAATGAGGGCAAACTAGCCAATAAAATCACCCTGAGAATGTATCTCAAACATTGTAATCTGGCCCGAAGAACATATTTTGCAGAGAGAATTGACTCAGTTAAAAACGCATCTAGGGAGTTGTTCATAATCCTCAAAGAATTTACAAACCCTCAGAGTGGCAACCAAGCGATTCCCACCTCCCAATCACACTGTGATAATCTTGAAGCTTAATTTAAACCAAAAATCAATATCTTTTATAACACATTCTCAAACCAAAAGGCCCCATCACACAGGAATCCCAAGAAGTTCTGCGTGTCTGCACGTTGGAGAGTTCCAGCCCAATAACTGAGGCTCAGACCCTAGCCCGTATAAATTTGATAAAATCGGGGTCCCCGAGAGACCCAACCCCCCTCATGTGATTGCTACCTTAGCCCCTATTCTGTGCATCCCAATCACAGATCTATGTAATCTCTCCCTAAAATTGGCTAATATACCCTTCAAATGGAAGGCAGCATACATTAAGCCCCTTCTAAAAAAAAGCACAGCAGACCCCCAGAATTTTTCAAACTATAGACCCATCTCCCTCTTCCCTTTTTTTCTCCAAAATCTTACAATCAGCTATAAATGTCCAACTATTATTATATTTGGAATCTAATCATCTACTCGACTTTTTGCCAATCTGGATTTCGCGCCTCACACAGTACGGGGGCTGCACTTGTGGAGGTCACAGACACCATCAAACTGCCATTAGATCAGGGATTGGCGACCATTTTAGTTCTTTTAGACCTCTCAGTCACATTCAATACCATCTCCCATCAGATCTTGGTGCATAGACTCTGGGATTTGGTATCAGGGGCAAAGCACTGGAATAGCTGGTCAATTTTCAGTCAGAACATACAAACCAGGTCCAGTTGGGCAAGTGCACATCAGCTCATTCATATATTGATCAGCACTAATAATGAGCCGCCTGGATAACAGCAATGCCCTGCTGGTGGGGAGTAGTGAAGGCCTTATGGCCAGGCTCCAGGTGGTGCAGGATTCAGCTGCTAGACTGATACTAAATCTTCCTCCTCGTTCCCCCTCTGAGCCCTCTCTATATTCCCTTCACTGGCTCCCGATTAAAAAATGTGCCCTCTTCAACTTCTCTGCCTGGTATGCAAGGCCCTCTTTATGTGAGGCAGAAACTACAACCATATATTCCGGCGCGGCAGCTCAGGTCGAGTGACCGATTGCCTCTATGCCCAAAACGAATCAGAACTACGAGGCAGCGCCTTCTCATTACGGGCACCCTATCATTGATTGGAATAGGTTACCTTTATCTATTCGAGCATGTATGAACTTCCCTACGTTAAAGAAACTCTTGAAAACCTGGCTTTTCTCTCAGGTGTCAAATCTCTCTCTACGTCCACATTGTAACGGCACCTGGAGATCCTTGTAGGGATGATTTGTGTGCCTATCAAATGTAATTAATAATAATAATGAAATGTGACTTTGTTATGTGTTCTTGTACGGGCTACGTAACATGGCTGATAGCTCTTCTGTCAAAGGTCTCAGGCTTTGTAAAAGTGGCATGAAGTCATCACTAAGCTACTTTGAAGAGTCAGTAACAAAGTTATACCCCACTAGGAGAAGATGTTACATAGTACTCAGACCTGGTCATAGTAGCCAACCATCCTTCGAGGAACCTGGTGTTCCACATACAATAATAAACCCTATTGGATCCTGCAGCAAGTACATCAAGAAAACTTAACAAAGAACTACCAAAGAAGATTATTTCATTTTAAACAACATATACACGCTCCAACCACATATGCATCCAACTACCATAAAGGAAACACACATATGCTATAATCACTAACACCAGACCACAGAGGCTGGCCAGACCAATATGGACCAATAATGGCAGCAAATACAATAAATGACACAGGTTGGCCAACCCAAAATGAACCAAGACATAGAATGAACAGAATATCTCTCTCTCTCACTCACTACTATAGACAGCAAAAAAGACATTCCCATCTACATGGTCAAACTATCACTGCCTTACAACCCAACCATCTTCTAGTACACATTGCAGTGTTTGACATCTCCAGCCAGGTGTCTTTCAACATAAACACTTTTTACATCACTGCGTGTACGTATCACTTCAGAACCTCTTATAATTTAAAATTGGAGTCTTTCACCACAAATGCATGCCATTTTCCATAACTAGTATTTTTCAAACCAGACTTATTACTGAAATCATGCTTATTTCAGCCCAAGCATGTTATTTTGCAAAAGACATCTTCCAACCAAGGATACTCCTGAATAAAAATACACATATCTATGATATCACCAGCACAGCCTCCCACCCATACACAACATTTTAAAAAATATGTTTGTGCTATCACCTGCATAGCTCCACGTTCACGTAGAACATTACCGAATTTGTGTTCAAGCTGAGATTCAGAGTGATACTATGCATCCTTGTAGAACCAAACATTACCCCATCTGTAAACAATTTTTGAATGTGTTATGTCAAAACAATGAAATAAATGCTATTCTTTTATTTCTCAGAAATACTTTAAACACTATACTTCTTTGAATCTTTGTTTGACATTGAGAAATAACTTCATATTACACAGAGATACAATAAGACAGACTTCCTCTGCTTCTTTCTGCAAACAGAGGACAGGTGGGTTGAGCCTGCACAGTAAACTTCTGTTAAGGGTAATAGGAATATGAATGCCCTTCCATGAGTACAATACATTAAGTGAATTAGGAAACAAAGCTATCAAGCATATTATATTATTATTCTCTGAATCATTTTGCTAACAGGAAATACATTTACACAACTTGATATCAAATAAGTGTAGGAAATGCATCTTTTCTGTGTGGCCAACCCTTATTTTGTAGCACCAATTGTGTCATCCACTTCATTGTCAGTGTAAACCGTGGCTTTAGTCCTACTATTGTAACCTAACTAAAGAGGTGAAAAAAATCCAATTAGGCCTGTCAAAATAAACCCCATTTCCTGATCAAAAACATCCCATTTACATTTTAATACTTCACTCCTAAGTAGACATTGTCACCCACAAGATGCATGGTATTTAAAAGTAGGTCATGTAGAAATGTAATGTTAACATATCTTTACAGTGACTAGCACCCAAAAGCAATTATTCACTGAGGCATGCCTAGCTGTTCTATATAGAAAATTAGAGTTTTGATTAAAAATCCTAATTCTGTATCTCAGGAATCAGACTAGCTATAAAAATAATTAAACAACTATTTTATATAGTTATTAAACATCCAATTCAGTCGCATTTTTAATAAATATTGAGGGAAAGTAACTTTTAGAAAAGTATTTTTTTCCTCGACCGCGTTTCCTGGGGGTTAATTTGATTTTGCTGTCAAACTTCTTCCAGCCAGGGATTAGTATTTGAATTAGTGTGAAATGCATCCCATGAGCAAACAATAGGCTGACCTGAATGGGCAGAGAAGACTCCTCTGAACCTCACTGAATATGCAAGGTGGGGCATGTGAGCATCCTTTTTAGACAATACTGTATCAAATCCTGTTTAAGTGTTAAATCCTCCTTGGTCTCTAAGTTTACATGAAATACTTTGGGGTGCAATTGAAAGGCAAAGAACAGGGTGGCAAAATAATTCTAGTGTATCCACTGACTGTTGCTGGAATATCCACACTGTCTTAGGGATTATTGTGGCTACAGTGGCTGCCCCAAATTGGATTTTAGTGTTAGATGTGGTAGGGCACTAGGATTTCCATAGCGGCAGCCTTCAGAGCCTAGGTGTAGCATGGCTGAAGACTTTCACCAACTTTAAAATGCCCAAAGTGGGCATTGTTAGCTCCATTAACTTTCATACCATTGGTTAGGGTATGTCCAAGAGTCATTCCCACCTAATAGCTTGTGCCAGGCATAAATGTGACATCTTCAGTACATTTCATGGACCTGTGGACGATCAAAAGAGGACTGTACCTGCTGTCTGTGAACTGAGAGGAGCCCAGAGGGACTGGACCTGCTCCTTCACTTACCCAGGACAAAGAAGTGGACTGCAACTGTTGTAAATCAACGGCGATTAGGTTAAGCATTAGCAGAAGACATGCTGTATTTGGCCATTGTTGTAACAATTGAACCAACTCCGTTTTGTATTTGTGACGGCCATTTTGTATGCCTTACATTGCCATGTGCTCGCCATGAGTTTTGTCCTACCTCCTTGTTAACTGCACTCGGAGTCTGCCCAGCAACAGGCCATAATTAGCATCCTTTTTGTGTTAGCGCATGCCCAGTAGAGTCCACATCTGTTAGTGATTAGTATCAGATAGGAATGTGCTTTTGGGGGTCTCAAGAACCGTTAACTCCACCCATGTATCGATTGTGTTCTGAAATGTCCCTATATGGTTATAAATCGTGCTCCATGTTTGTACCACCTTCTTTTGAGCCCCCTCTTTGTGTATAAAAGGGGCCATGTGCTTCAGTTCAGTGTGCTACTCTATGCAATACTGAAGGGTGTTGTGTCGACTGTAGTACCACCTTTAAAGTTTTAATAAACTATGCTTTTGTATTTTCCAGTTTCTGTGCCAACTTCTTCCTTGGTCCGAGGACTCTGTGCAGAGAAGGGCGAACCCCTTGCACTGGTAGGCCTTGCTGAGGCTTGCTTACTTCACAAGGATCATCAGGCTGACCCCTGGTTCAAGCCACAAGGATACAACAAGCTATAATAGGCCTTCCCTACAACTGTCCAGCTTACTAGCTGCAACTGAACCTGGCCTTGACCCTGTTGTTGGCCTCAGTCTGACACCCTGTGAGTCTCTAAGTGCCCCCACTGAGGTCATAGGAGCTTAAGAAGCATACTCCTGCAGTGGATCGGTACTTAAGGGACTGAAGTTAGAAGGTAAAATCTTTGACCAGGACAAACCTGGTTGGTGCATCTGATTTATGCTCCATCATGGTCAGTATCAAATTGCACCTACATCCTAGTCTACTGCAAACATTGACCGGCACTTTGTGCTTGGCTGCACTAATCCTCCTTAAAATTAAAAAAAATCATATGTCCAGTTCCCCTTTTGTCATTTTGGTGTCATGTTGTTTATTAATTGTTACTCAATTTGTCACATTCAGTTTGAGATCTTTATTGTTTTGCATTTAGACTTTATCACTGTTTTGTACTTTGAACACGCTACCAGCTGGTTGAACTCAGATTCATTTAGTGACTTAATGGGTTCACCCTAACACGGGTTGGGATTATTCCTTGACGTGGGCATTCACAATCACAAATAATAATCAAATTTCTTATAATAAGCCTAAAGCGAGGAAAGTCAATCATGATCATTGAGCTGCATTGATTAGCAACCCAAACTTGGCTTCGAAAAACAAGATTTCCAGTTATATTAATGACAAACCAAGTCAATTTGTTGTAGATGTAGTTAATAAAATGTAGATCACCAACTCCCAAGCCCCGCACAGAATTCTGAAAGTTGTGTAGAATGCCATGAGAAGGTGAGAAAAGGCAAGGATAATTGACACAGTGAGTACACCGCAGATGCACAAGGAAGAAAATCCAGGTTAAAGATTTGACATAGCCTCTGGTAGCAATTGTTTGTACCAGCATTATAAATAAGCAAGCAGGGACCCCTGTCAATGTTCTACTGGATGTGATCCTGGAAGACAGGCCCGCTCATAGCATGCAAACATCACAAGCCTCCTGATATGCTCAGGAGATGCTGCTGGCAGTCCATCCAGATCATGCTGCCGCAGAACACCACAGGTGGGTGCGTAGAGGATGACACACACAGCCATGACAATTCAGTTGAGCTTGTGATACCTTAAGTGGAGGGACTCCAATACAATGAAGCATTGGAATCACTCCACACAAACACTGGCTGACTATATCTGTGCACGAGTAGTTCATGTAGCAGCTGAGCAGTTAACATATTGCGCTGGGGGGCGCTCTAGTATAGGGAATAGATTTAATTTACTATCACACACCTTCCGTACTATCCACGGGGACTGGAGTTGGAATAGTAAATTAAACTATTCACTAACCAGCACCCCTCAACACTACGCGTTGTAAAGGCATGCGTTGTAAAAGTTGCGATGTAAAAGCGTGCGTGGTAAAAGCATGCGTTGTGATGTCATACATCCGGTCATGTAGTTGCACTGGGAAACAATATTTACAACGCGGCTTCAACCACGCTGTGCCTTAACAAAGTGTTCCAAACCACAAATGCGTCTTTACAACGCAAGTCGTAACAGCGACTTGCCTTAAGAAAAGCGTTGGACTGCTGTTGGACTTTAATTCCAACACTTTCCCTACTGTTGCGCAGACTGGAGTTGGTATAGTAAATTATACAATTTCAACTCCAGCGCTTTCCCTAATGCAAGTCGTCATAACATCTTATGTTGTAAATACGCATTCGTGGTTCAGACCGCATTATTAAGGCAGGCGTGATAAAGGTTGGCGTGGTTCTGACATACAGCCCCTGTTAGAAGCAAATGATGCTTGTAGCGATCCTGGGCACACAGTCATCTGACTCCATGGCATACAAGGCTCTTTCTCACAGCTGTCACAACTTGTTACACAACATCCAATGCTTCTGGTAAGTTTTTCTCCTCTTTCAGTACCAGAAGCAGCGCCTTTAAAACAATATCTTCTTGTCACATCAGCACTGCTGTGTTCTCATTTGGACTGCCCTATGGAATGGCAATAGTGGGGTGCTTGCCTTTCAACTGTAGTGCTGTTAAATTCTTTTCTCTCTGTCTTTATTTGTTTCTATTCACTTTTATTTACCTCTTTTCTCCATCTCTTCTGTACTTCTCAGTTTAACTCCTTACTTCTGTTTCATCTCCATTGAACTTCATCGCCATGGTTGCAGTGTAGGTAGCAGAGGTGGGCGGGCCCATGAATTCATGGGATGAGGGTCTGACTTGGCTCTAAGAGAGCTGAGCCAAGAAATAAAATCAGCACGGGAACCATGAAATTGTAACTCACAGCTTCCAGCCCTGCAAAAACTGAATAATGAGCAGGGCAGGCTGATTATACATTAATTAATACTGCACTGGGCTCTGGTGTCCTTTAGTCCAGTACATTGTTTTCTGTGTTGCTGTGCTGATGTGCTAACAGGCAGTGCTGGCAGAGTGATTGTAATGCAATTAACACAGCTCTCACCCTGGGGCTTTGGGCTGGGGGTAGGTGATGATGATGTGCTAAAAGGCAGGGCCTTTCTACTGTGGTGACTATTTTACAGTTTTAGTACAATCCTGCTTTTTACAGCCTGTGCAGCCCAACATTCTTTTATAACTTTAAACAAGCATTTGCAATGCAATAGGTCTCGCATTTGCAAAAGTTTGAGCTATTGGCATTGTAAATGACAAACCTTTTATCTATGTGTTGGTTTTGAAAACAGATAAATAAATGGCATTGTCATTTACAATGCCGATAGCTTAAACTCTTGCATTGTAAATGACAATGCCTTTAAATGTTTTTAATAAAAAAACAGAAATAAAACTCAGTCATTTATCTATACTACTATAATAAAGGAAGAACTTTGAGGCTTTGAGGCGGGTAAACTCGGGAACCACAGCGCCAATCCACACCCCCGATACACCGTTGTAATCGTCAGGGTGTGCAGATGGTTATAGGCTATATAAATTAAAAAAAAATACGTTATTTAAAAAATGTACATTATAAAAAAAAGTAGTCCCTCCGAAGTAGCGCCGGCCGCGACGTGCGTGCTCACGTCAGGAGCGCGGGGAGGAGCGGCATCCAGGAGCACGATGAGGAGAGGCGGACATGGCGTGGGGGAGGAGCGGTGACGTGAGGAGCAGCGGACAGGCCGGAGGAGCGGTGACTAGCGGCGGTGAGGTGACAAGCAGCGGACAGGCTGGAGGAGCGGTGAGGTGACGAGCAGCGGACAGGCGGGAAGAGCGGTGACCAGCGGCAGTGAGGAGCGGCGGACCGGTAAACTGAGGAGCGTGGGGGAGGAGCGGCGGCTGAGGTAAGGGGACCCACGGACAATGTCGGGGCGGGCGGGGGTCGGGGCAGGCGGGGGACGGGCCTCTGGACAATGTCGGGGCGGGCGGGGGTCGGGGAAGCCTGATTGCTCCCGGACAAGGTCGGGACGGGCTGCTAGTAATACCTATAGCTGAAACTCGTGTAAATGCGAGACCTATTACATTGCAAATGCAATTTTTTTACTTTGCTTATGTGAAGGCAATAAATATCCAGCATTGTGAAAAACTAACTTAAACGCTCCCTTCTGCCAAAGACCAGTTCCTGCAGAGTCTCCCAAATAATTAGTGGCTCTTATTTGCATTGGATATTTCTCGTTCAATTTACACCCTTTTGTGGGACACTCGGAGTTAGAGGCGTAACTGGAGACAAATTTGGGGGGGGGGGGCACCAAATTTTAATACCTCTTTATTTTTTGCTTGGACTTTTGTTAACCAACAAAAACCAGCTTGCGACCCAACAGTTGGCTGCGACTCTCAGTTTGGGAAATAGTGGCATAAATAGTACACAACTGCACAAATACAGCACCTGCACTTGTGTGTTCAAGTCATGAAGATGTTAGGGTTGTTACTATTAGTTTTAAGTTGCGGCTGGCACAAATGTACTTTTAGGCAGCAAACATCACTAACAGAACACATTAAACAAAAGACTGTATACATATCAAACTCAGATGCAATATACCATATAGCTAGGTATCACTGGCCAGGGCACCTCCTTCTCTCCCTTTCAGCTGTTCAACTTCATTAAACTTAAGCCCATGTTCTCACACATATAGTACCACTTTTCCACAATTGAGAGCAGTTATAACCCAGCAGACACCATTAAGTAATGGCACGCCTCCGCTGCCCCCATGAAAGTTAGACAGAAAGACAAGAAAAGAGTTTGCTGCGACACCCAATGAGCCTGACCCTCCACCACAACGCATACAGGCCCGAGGGTATTTGTGAGTCCTGCTCCACATGTTAAAGATTGCATTGATTTGTTAGCATGAGCTGAAAGCCATTTTTGTATTTGGCAGCCATTTTAGTTAGTCATGTACTCGCCATGTGCTGTTTCCCTCTTCAGAGCCTTGCACATGCGCTCAGAAGGGCCTAGCTAGTAGAATGCACCTGCTTCTCTTGTATAACTGTCAGGCTATTTTCGCTGCTGTATGGAGAAGGAACTCTCCTCCCATTTTGTTGAGCAAGCAGATCTTGCATGCCCATATTAGGCATTTTGCATGATTACATGTGCCCGGACCTCCCCTAGGTCTTATGCTGACTATGTAACCCTAAGCATATATAATGCCCAAGTTTTGTGTACTCCTTAGACTGCCTCATACAGTTGCTAAGGGTTCTGTGTGACGTAGTCTCCCTCATCTGAGGTAAATAAATATGTATGTTATATTTCAGCTTCTAAGCCAATTTCTTCTATGTTGGTTTAAAAGGACCAAGGTGTATCAGTGAGACCCCTGAGAAGGTTCCTATGTTCTTCAAATGGCGCTCCAACGTGGACCTCATCAGAGAAGTGGCTATCCAAGGGAGTGATCTTGACAGGAGACAGGAATCTACTGAGGAGGACAGGACAGGATTCTACTAAGGGGGTACTCTGTGCACGGAGATTCTGGGGATTCTCTGTCCCTGCAACCCAGTATATTTCTGGTCTTCCTGATTTTGATCCTCCACCTGTTTACCGCTCCTGACTCTCCTGACCTTTTTGGCGTGAGTATTCTAAAAATTGACCCTTAGGTCATTCAGAACTTGGCAGTTAGAATCTGGAACCAAGTGATTGGTAAGCGTTGTTTTGATGCAACACTTGCTGTTGATTTTTGATGCCTGGGATTGGTAAGATAGTTTAGTAACGCTTACTGTGGCTTTGGAATTTTGGAATTAGTGTTGGCCAACTTGGATTTGTATGTGATTGATATATGAATTGCAATTTATATAGGCAGGAATGAGGAGAATTTTCTTTGTTTTGAATTGATTTGAACGGCACACAGTACAAGAGTACCTTAAGTGCTACTTTGGTTATAATACTGCATATTCTGCACTATTTTTGGCATGCCTGTTTCAAGCACACATCAAAGAATGTGCTGCTTTTTGGAGGTACCATAGTGAGATGTGAAGTGAATTAGCCTGCTCCCCTAGAGGGTATACCTAAATAGGTTTAGTTATAAAAATATATTTCTTCCTAGGTGATTCTGTTCCCCATGGAATTCAAATATGGACATAAAACAAATAAGGTTCCTAATCTGCGCACTTTTAAAAATGGAGATATGCAGAGCGATATTTTGGTGTTCTGCCAGCCAAAGCTAGTGAATTGAGTGTATTTTGGCTTCTTGAAAATAAAACAGTCTGTTGGGCTGTTTTGTGCAGTCTTTTGGAATACTATTGAGAAGCTCTTCTTGTAAATATGTCTTACAACTAGTATTTACAAATGGTTTGGTTTAAGTACAGTCTGTGGGCTGTCCTTTGTTTCTGACCTAAGTGTTGATCTCTGGGTTAATGTGTGTTTAAATGTCTGTGGTTTTCCTATTAGTGATACTTCTGTGAGTAAATAGCGATTGCGCTCTTTGTGAAAGAATGGCTGCCTTAAGCGCGCTGTATTGTGTGTTCTGAGTGTATGACCCCCCTTCTGTATATGTCTGGAATGAGCTCAATGTGTGTGTTTGTGTTTTTTTTTGCTGTCATCAGTCTGTTATGCAAAATGTCATTTAATTCATATTAAATAAAAAGTAAATTAAAATCCAGAAATGAATCATATGATATGCTAAATAACTGCATGTTACTATTAAATTGATAGAGTAAGCAACTATGCACATGTACAAACTGCTAATGCTTAAAAGATAAATTTAGAATTCACATTCAATAGGAATAAATAGGCCTCAAAAACAAAATAGTGTGTTTTGCAAAAAATAAACAATTATAAAATGTTACAGCATTTTCCTTAGATACATTGTGTTAGATATAAACAGGCAAACACATCATCTGAGTAAATTGGATGTTGCTGAACTAAACACATGTTATAGAACATGCATTGAAATGTCTCCGTTTTAAATAGACTGCCACCAAGCTTACATTTCAACACAAAAAAAGCTTTCCAACAGCTGTGTTTTAACTGCCACTGAGAAACAGCTGTCGTTTTGATTGTAGGCCACGGAGAGGAAGGGCTGTTGTCTCAGCCAAGTGGAAACACTGTGTAAAATCCTGCATTTCAGACTGCTGTTTTAAAAAGTTACAAAAATCAGGTTTATTATTTTGGATAACAGGAAAACATTTAAAGTAAGGATTTCCTTTCTTAAAGCCTTTTTACATAAGCATATCCGTGGTTCTGATGTTACATAATGATTGTCCTTTTAAAAAGTGGCGCAAAACTTTTCATGTTTCAAGTTAGGCTTCTGTGCTTAGGTTTATGAATGAATGCGTCTAAATATGATAGGTAAGAGATGCAGCTTGCTTTTCCTGTGTGGAATTATCAAAATAATTGGTTTTATTAAAAAAAATTATGGAAAAAAAATGATTACAAAAATAAGTGCTTTTAAATTAGTTTTTTAATATTTATAAAGCTTAATGCATCAAAATTAAATTTAAGTTGTGTTTTACCGCATAATGAGGAAACTTGCATATGAAATTTCACTTTGCGCAAGCATAAAAAAACTCATTTATATAAGGGTGTACATGAGATATTTCTAATGTCCCATCTCTGAAATGTGTAGAGAACATTCTGAGGATGACTATTATGCAAAAATATTATAGGATATTCGTTTTTAAGTGCCCCAAATATTAAAGTCGAAATTGGGTAAAATTCACTAATTTGAAAACAAATTCTGCCATTCAGAGCAGCTTTTAAACTGCCTTGGGCTTCAGTAAATGCATGCATTTAGGTATAATACAATCAGCTGACTTCTATATTGTTAGACAAGTATACTACATACTGCTTATAATTGAAAATATGTATAAAACCAGCAAAAGTTATTCTCTTAACTCTAAACTGACAAACAGGGGAATGGGTCTGATTTCCAGCTTTCTGTCTCTAGGGTGATTTTGAATTAGGGCAAGCTGCATGGAAACCCTTGCACACAGAATAGGACAGCTGGGAAGAGTTAAAAGTCAGTTCAATATTTAGAAGCCTTGCATGGCTCCCAGAGCAAAGTTTGCTTTGACATTTTGACCTCTGAAACTTTTTGAAAGACGACAGGGGAGAGAAAGAGAAGTTTTATTTTTTGGGGCAAAAGCAAGCACTTTATGTACTCATATGATAGAAAACGATATAACGGTATATGTGAACTTTAATTAACAGAAAGATTTGCCATATATATACAGTACTAATGCTTTTAGTCTGTATGTATGTATGTATGTATAGGCATTTATATAGCGCACTACTTACCCGTAGGGTCCCAAGGCGCTTCGACCGCTGCGAAACCCTTCCTGGCTTCCCTGAGAGATGGTCCCTTAATGGGTATCTCCAGGGTGAGACCAGGCATCCCCGGCGGTCTGGTGGGGCCGTTAGTGAAGATGAGGCAAGCTAATGCCCAGAGTTGCCGAGTGTGATCGTTGATCAGAGTGGGCACCGAGGCGAGAGAATTATCGAGTCCGCTGACCCTGGTCCAGAAACCTGCCGCGCCGGGAATCGAACCCTGGTCCCGGGCCGTCCTCTGCTCTCGGGTCTGCCGCCTCTAACCAGTGAGCCACACTAGAGGATTACTGTACAAAAGCTGAGGCAATGCAATTTAGTTTGACTTCATATTGCCCTCATGTTACACTTGTACATTTTAAAAGGGTTTGGGGGTTGGGTATTCATATTCTTTACCTCCTCAAATGTACTATGTACCTCCTATAACTTTGTTTATGCCCAGTTGCTACAAATAGGGGTTGATAGTGTTGACAGAAGTGAGACCTGTTTCAGGTTTCCTACTGTCAAAATGGGGGAAGGAGGCTGGCTCCTCTACAAATTAAGGGCAGGTGAAATGTATGTTTCTCTCTCCCTTTCTCAATTTCTTTTTAGCCTGTCTAAGCTGTCTGTGAAATAGCAATGAGACATTTAATTGGCTATTCAGTAATACTGATTTAAACATTGTTAGCAATAATAAAATGGATAAGTTTATATGCTATGTTACTGGCCATCCTGTTTGATGAAATTATGACCGGATGAATAGTCTGGATTGTTGTTCTCTTATTTTGACCTTTAAGGGAAACTAGATGTGGGTAGTTTTTGTTCTAAAATTCTTAGGTGATAACACCATTATTGTAGGTTAATCTCATGCTACATATTTTTGCAAGGGCATTACTAGTTTTTATTAGCTAGTCTGTGTAAATAAACTGACAGTCCTTATAAGAGCTGATGTTGCATAGTTTGGATCATAAAAAGTAGAACGCAGGGAAGATGCCCATGTGATCCATAGCAAAATTATTGAAGGAAATATTGTTTTATAGGTAAAAACTCCTGTTAAATTAACAGTTTTAGACTTTCCTGTTGCTCCTATAACATGAGAGCATGGTCCTAAGCATACAATGTAGGTGCTTTTATTAAGAAGAATCATTTTAGAAATGTCTGCAATACTATACAAGTAATGTAAAGTTTATGAGCAAAAGTGTAGAACATTTCCTTTCTTTTTAGGGTTTTCAGATTAGTACACAGGAATACACCAACGTAAGGATTTAGGGTATGTCTGTGTTGTTTTCTCTTTTCCTCAGAGTTTAATAAATGAACACAGACTTCCTTGGCTGCTTGGGATTGGGTGATGTATTACTCTTGTCAGATCACCAAAGAGGTCCTTTTATACTTACCAATAGGTCCAGGATGTTGTTTTACTCTCACATAGATAGATGAAGTGCTTGTTGAGTGCCTTGCTAATATATGGGGTGTCCCAAGACTAGGAAATATTCTGAGACTATCGTTCTGTTGAGAGACTGTTTCTGTGCCTTGTCTAAAGACCTTTTGTTCTGTCAACCGATAGATATTTGCTGCCCTACAACCATTGCCAGAGGGGCCCAGACATCAGATTCAGCCTGGGGAGTCAGCGTCAGCACCAGTCCAGCTTGAAGCCAAATTGAAGGTAACCAGCACAGGCATTGCTGGCAACTAGGACCTCAGTGAAGGCGGAATACATGAGATGAATTGTGTACCCCTGCCACTGTCTTGGGCGAAAGACGGGGTCGCAAACCAGAAAGGAGAAATTGTGGATCAAGTTTTTGATGTCCAGCTGAGAGTCACAGACCAACCAGAATGGCGAGGAAGCTTTGCTTGAGGTGAACCCTTTTGAAACAAGGGTTGCTTCAGAGATCCTACCATCAGGCCTCTGAATCCTGGCTCTAAAGTGAATACAAGTTTGCACCTTTGTTTGTTGGTCAAGAGATACCTGAGCACACTAGATGCAAATGTGTGGCCCTAACGAATGAGCAGTGCACCAGCAGAGCAATACAGGAGTTAGGGAAGGACTTGAGTTTAAGGTACAGGGGCTGTGTCTCTGGTGCCTGTTAGATTGAAGTGAAGAAAACTGGTGCACTACCTGAGACACTGGACAGGATCGCTGAGAGTATTTGCCCTGGTGGGTGACTGCCCTATCCAGAAAGAAGAAACCTTTCCCTTGAAACTGGGCTCTGATTCTTGAGTTGCAAGTTGTGTAGCTCCACCGTGGAAACAACAAGAGCCTACCTGTGAGGCTCAAACGGACACAGGGAAAAAGACTCCCCTCTGTCTTGGTTGTACAGCGGCTTCATTTTCCCCATGGACTTCTTCATTTTTTGTTAATAATATACTGCCTTTAGTGTTCCCGTTTTTGAGGAGGAGTAGCCCTTTGCATCTTCGTTCTTATTCCTATGGCCCTGTGTGGTCCTCCTGGTCCAAATTTAATTAACGTTCTAGCCCTCACAAAAAGAAAATGGAAAAATCAAGTAAAAATGTTTTTATCAGATATGTGCTGTTGGCTATTCTGAAATTGAAATGAATGGTCACTGAAATGCATAGGAGCCCTGAAAATGTTAACTAGATGGTTCTAGGATTTCCTCAGGACTAGAGAACTGATAATTCTGTTTGTGGTAATAGTTATTACTCTCTCCTATCTGTATGATAATTATGACCCGATCTCTGTTCCCTTTGTATTCATGCTTATGCCTTATATGTACCCGCTTAATGAAGTGTTTAGAATGGAAAATGCCCACCTAGCAATGAAATTAGGATATTGATAAATGTATGAAAATTAATGTGCAAATTTTCTATGTTCCTACTGGATCATATGAATGTCTTTAGCTCATGCTAAAAGGACCATCTGTTAAAGAGTGCAGGGATTTGGTAGCATGAGCTGAAAGACATTTTTGTATTTGGCAGCCATTTTAGTTAGCCATGTGCTCGCCATGTGCTGTTTCCCTCTTCAGAGCCTTGCACATGCTAAGAAGGGCCTAGCTAGTAGAATGCACCTGCTCCTTTTGTATAAATGTCAGGCTATTTTTGGTGCTGTATGGAGAAGTAACTCCCCACCCACTTTGTAGAGCAAGCAGATCTTGCATGCCCATATTAGGTATTTTGCATGCTTACATGTGCCAGGACCTCCCCTTGGTCTTATGCTGACTATGTAACCCTAAGTATATATAAGGCCCCAGTTTTGTGTACTCCTTAGACTGCCTCATACAGTTGCTAAGGGTTCTTTGTGACGTAGTCTCCCTCATCTGAGGTAAATAAATATGTATTTTATATTTCAGCTTCTGTGCCAATTTCTTCTATGTTGGTTTAAAAGGACCAAGGTGTATCAGTGAGACCCCACAGAAGGTTTCTATGTTCTTCAAACAGCCCCTGGCAAGAGTGATTGCAGGCAGCGATAAGTTTGGAAAAAATAATATTTTCGGGCACACTCCTATATAGGAAAACCGGAATGGGGGTGTGGGGGGGGGGGGGAGACAGAGGAGAGTGCGGGGGGAAGCCGGGGGGGGGGGAGAGCAAGGACCTGTGCAGAGCAGGTGAACGGGGCACTGGGAGTAGGGAATGGGGGGCTGCTGGAAGCTGCTTTTGGCTTTTGCAGCCGGGTGTTAGGGCATACACAAATCAGTAAAACGTAAAGCTACTGTTAATTTGAAAGCCTAAAGGTATGGGCTAGAATGGAATAAATCCCTCAATGAAACAATATAAAAAAGGCAGGCAGCTTTAAAGACAACGTCCTTTTCAGACCCGCCCAGAAAACAAATTAACATTATGATTTATTTCGATTTTTTGAGACTTTAGGTATTTTGTGGAATTATTTAGATCCTTCAAAATTGCCCTTTTCGTAACCCAGACTACTGTGACACGTAATGTAACATAACTTGGCATATAAAATAACATAACACCATACAAACTAACATAACATGAGGCATTGACCCTGGAACCATGACAGCTATGGTGGATTACCTAAACTATATATAATTGTCTGTTTTGCAGTTTTGTATAATGCTAACTTGACCCGGAGGGTTTGGAGCCCCTTACATAAGCACCAGTTACATTACACAAGGACTCATTCATACACATTCTGAAAATCATTACGTTCACTTGGACATGTTAAATATTATTTCGTCCCCAATCTTTTCTAAGCAGTCATACACTTGTGCGGCTGACGGAAGTTATTTACCGGACCCAGGACATGGTTGTCACTCCTTAAGTCTCGGAGGTCGCATCACTGTTCTTGCCCCTTTAACCGAGGGACTGACAGGCTTTAAGCCGCAGCTGGTATATTCCCCTACCGTTTCCATGGTTGGCGCAGCATCTATAAGTCTGAAGAGCCAGGCGGCGCCGCGAACACCAACTAGGACCTCTTTAGCCGGGAAGCACACAGAGATTGAAATGTTAGTGTGGTGAGATCAAACGCTATACAAACACAGTCTACAGAATCAACATGGGGGGGTTGGAGGGTTACAGGAATGTAACATTTTAAAAAGAAAAAGATGCAGCTTTCTTTCACACTTGAACATTGTGTAAATCGCTTTGTATCTCCCTTGTCCCCTGAACTGGCAGGTTAAAGGATGCACAGAGTGTTCCTTTCAGTCGGCAACAGCTTTTATGGCGTGGTCAGACAGTGCAGGTTAAAGCTGCACGGAAAGCTTGGGAGACATGTTTATGTGGGCAGAAGGAGCTGGTCACTCGCACCCTCGAGGATTCTCCCGAGTCTTGACCCCTTAATGCTAGGGCTCTTATGCTGAAAACAGTGCTTTAAATGGGCAGATACTGTCCAGGACGGAGTACCTGCACTTCAAGGTGAAAGAGAGAGTACCTGCACTTGTCAACAAAGCTGCAATATATTTCATGGGAGAGTACCGGCACTTTATATTTTCTTTTAAAGCACTCCCAGGCAGCGCACGCGGGGCCCACAGTAAGAGTGCAGTGAACGAGCTCTTGTGCCATAAGAATACTTCTAAACTGACGCACCAAACCGCTTCGTTAGAAGACACACTGTCCTATATATCCTGACTCACCCTACACCTATGGGGGTGTTGGGAATTGGATATATTTGGTGTATAGCGGAATTGCAGGCCCTCCAGCGCTGCAGTTACACGACAACATGAGACAATGGGAAGAGCACCCACAGGTGAGCATAAGAGCGAAGGGGAAGGGCGACAAAGAACAACTGCAGGGGGGGTGTGTACAGGAGGGAAGACGCTGGCAAACACACATGGGCAAGCACAACAGGGAAGGAGGAGGGGTACAAAGAACAACGTTGGTGTAGAGAATTAACATGCCCGTCCGTGTTTAAAAGGCTAGTTTGGTGATTTCTTTGACGTGTACCTGAACCAAAGTATTGTGGGCCGTGATCACTTGCCGGGTACTGTGGGGACTGGGGCGCAAGGACCCCGTTAGATGTGCATGACATGTAAGAGTCTGCTGGTTTGGAGGGGGCGAAGAGTAAAGTTGTATTCTAATTGGCAGTTCGGGCTGGACTGCTCCCATGAGGCACAGGGTCAGACTGATTTGCATATAGCCATGTCTGAACTGGGGTGGCAGAGTGGGCTAAAGAACGGTCATGGATTAAACCCAGATCTTTTGACTGGGTGTGAGTGTTTTATTGGTTCAGATGCTCCGTCCATTACCACCCCCTTTTGTACCGCTTTTGGCCACCACAAGTGTGGCAGGGTATGCTCAGACGTGAGTCCCTTGCTCACTTTGCCACTGGATTCAAGCAAGCCGGGCTGAAGACGGCTGGAATGCCAGAAACCGGTCCTCGGAAGCTTGTATCCGGTCCAGGGAAGGCAGAGTGGGCTAAAGAACGGTGATGGATTAAACCCAGATCTTTTGACTGGGTGTGAGTGTTTGATTGGTTCAGATGCTCCGTCCATTACCACCCCCTCTTGTACCGTATTCTAATGACTGGGCATCATCCCCCACAACACCTCTGCTGATTACTGTGTGAAAGTGAAGTCCCAAGGCCGACATTTGAGGTAAAGAAAGCGGTCCAGGACCCCAACAGGCGACAACTGCCTGCGCGCTCATCCCCCACAACACCTCTGCTGATTACTGTGTGAAAGTGAAGTCCCAAGGCCGACATTTGAGGTAAAGAAAGCGGTCCAGGACCCCAACAGGCGACAACTGCCTGCGCGCACATCCCTTGTTTGTGTAAGTGGCGCCGACAAAGAAGAGACGGCTTCTTTGAGGGAATGTGCTTTGTGTGATCTGAGACACACCGCAAAAGGCTCGCCCACCAACCCCTGGGACACGTTTGATGTTCACTCAGGAAGGAGGTGCTGCAGAATGCAGTATATGCCGCCCTCAACTATTCCCTTCATGACGAATGATTTTAGTCTATTTTATGCAATACTGCTTTGCCATGTTAAGGGATTTTTTTAATGAATACTTTTTTTTTTACTTTTTGGATTACTACGCTCGAGTAGGTGGAAATTTCCAAAACGTAGTATGTAGAAATTGAGATTGGAACAAACAGTACAATAGCATAAGATCTTTCAGTCGACTTACCTAGCTCTTCACCCCTCGTGCTTTTGAAATGAAAAAGAAAGTGCACAAAACTCACTGCTGAGACGATCAATCGAGTTTTGCGCAGCTGTTGTTTACATACCAAACAATACCATACGCCGGTTATATGGTTTGGCTCCTGGTGGGGTTCCCATCGCTGCCACGGTGAACTACAACTCCCAGAATCCCTGCTCATCATGTGACGAGCAAGCCGGGTCCATGTGAGTGGCACCACAGAGCTGTTCCTTGCCCATAAGTAAATACTGCGTTGCTTCCGATAAAACCACACCCGTACCCCCACTTGCACTAACCGGTAGCTGTGTGCTGCAGGTCCTCCGGGAGTCCGGGCCAGCTGCACCCCGGCAGTAGAAGCAGTGGTTTGGTTGGGGAGCTCAACAGTCAATGCCCGCAACCCCCTACAGCTGCTGACAGGCAGGGCAAAGAGCGCAAGCATTACAGTTGAATTTGGCATTGAAGCACCAGTTGCCCTTAGCGCCATGAAACAGCACAGCCCGGTGGCAAGCACTATATTAAAAACACGTTCTTTAATATCCCAAAGATCTCAATGTGTCCAATGCTCGGCGTGAGAAGCACATGCAGTCCCGTGTTTTGCATCCCGGCACTTGCAGCCATGAAATGACAACAGGGAAAATCGGCCTACAAGTACCAGGATACAAAGCGAGAAGACCAGTTGACAAGTGAGAGCTACAATGTCTCATCTGCGTCTACCGCTAGCACACACTCCCTCAGGCACTCTTACAGATCTCCTGACCGAGTTTCTGAACTACAAACCTAACCTCGTAACGTGTTACAAAATGAAGATGGTTTGCATTTCTCTCTTGAGGCAAAACTTGTACACTTCAAAACACACTCACTGTAAAACACTCCCACAGACCCAACGATAGCCGGAACAGCAATATAACATCACACACGTTTTTGTGGAATTTCATTTTCCTCGCCACATGGGACAAACCAGGAATTGGCAACATTCTAAAACTGATATATTTTGACAACCATTACCACACATCCCCAGATATTCAAACTTCAACCAGGAAGCCCTGTCCAGCTACCGAAAGAGGAACCATGACCCAGGCCACTGTTTGAAGACAGAGTATGCGTCACACTACAGACTGGCCTAGAATAGTCACGCACAAAAAGAGAAAGCAAAGCTTAAATGTGAAAATTAAGTCAAACAAAACTTTACCAATAGGTTTTCTAAATGAATACCTCACCTAATAAATTAATAGATGCACACCAGAAATGCACATTACGAATATACATTTTACACTGATTTCTGATTCCCATCTGTATGTGGATGTACAAGTGGGTAATTAGTTGAGGTAAAATCAGTGGAGTCCCTCACCTCTCCCTCAGCTCCCCCCACGCTGCCTCCATGCCGCATTCAGGTTCTCCTCAGAAGGCCGGCCACTGCTGGCCCCGTAGCTAGAGTAGTCGTAGCTGAAGACGTTGCAGTTTATCCGGGATCCCAGGCCGATGTAAAAGCCACACATTTGACCCAGGTCTACGGCGTTGCCATGCGAGTAGAGTGCAGCGCACCAGCAGCAGGCCCAGGCGGCTCATCCAGGGTGGCCAACTCTTGGGCCGAGTAAGGCCAGCCCGCACGCGGGGAGAGCTCCAGAGAGCAGACCTCTCCGAGACCCTCCTCCTCCCGCACCGTGTAAGTGGGCTCAGGGGGCACGAAGGCGAGCTTGGCGGCGATCTGTTTGGGGGCATGGCGGCAGCAAAAGAGCCAGTACAGCTCCCCCAGCGAGAAGCCGCTCATCAAGGAGGGGAGGCAGGTGCAGGGGGCAAGTCAGGGGTTGTTGGTGCGGGAGAAACTAGGATTAGAAGATGGGCTAGCAGACGGGCATAGACCACGGCAAAATGCTACTCATGCCAGAGGCGCTAGAGGGTGTGATGCCGGGCATATGCTGTGGGGGGAGGGCCAGAGGGAAGGGAAAGGGGCAAAATTATACCTAGTGCGGCTTCTCTAGTAACAAGCCGACGGGGTAAGTGTAGGGAAAGCACGAAGGCATACAAAAAAGCAAAGAAAAGCTTTCCAGAGAATTTTATTGAAGGAGGTATGAAGGAAACGCCAGTCAGTTACAGAATGCCATACACTTTATTTTTCCCCCAAGAGCCCAGTACAGGCATTTCTAATAATAACATTCTACTCACATTCTCCACGAGCCGATGCATCTCTGGAAAGATAACATGAGCGCAGTAACCATCACGCTTGTGTTCTTAAGACCAAAGAGGACGGGAAAACTCACGAGCACACACAGCAGTAAGGAAACTGAAAGCGTTGACGCGCGTATTCACAGGAACACACACGCATTCCTTATGCACTGCGCAAGCGTGCGGCCAGCTTTGTCTGGGGCATGGAGCACGCGGCAGTGTCCGGGGCTCCCATGAGCTGAGGGAGCCCCGGGTGTTGTATCCCGTGTGATGGAGGAATGGAGCCCTCCTGCAGAGAGAAGTCCGACGGGAGCCCACCACGCCTTTGTGAATGCTGCTTCAGGGCTCCTGTTAGCATGACGGAGCCCCGCGTGTGACCAGAAAAGAGGCCCCCATGCCATGAGGAGACCAGCCAGGGAGCAGCGCAGAGCCCCCACACGAGCCGATAAGTGGGGTGTGTGGAGTGCGCGGGCGAGCATTAAAAAAATGCTATGCTATTGCAGGAGGCTGACTTGCCTCGGAAGCGGGACAGGCGATGTGCACAGCACGTGGCTATACGTGTGCGTACACCTGCGCAAATCACTAAAAACTCTGCGTGTGCCCATCTTCTCTCCCACTTCCGAGGCAAGTACACGACAATAAGCCTCGCTGACGACAGCACTTCGCGCTGCGTACGCCAGGCTCGACCTAAAAACAACAAAAAGAATGCACTGTATTTAAGGCTAAAAGGCAGTGCACACGTGTTGATGTTTTTAGAGTTAGGGCTCTCCTCAGAAGGCCACTGCAGCTTGCACCACACATTGCCCCCGCCATGCTGCTAACGATAGTAACAACACAACTACTAACCATCACACTCCTACAAGTGTGACAATTCGGACTATATTGTGTCCCCAAACCTATAAGAACTGTAATAGTCACTTTTAATGTATGTTGAATTAATAATTACCTGTTGGTCCTCTCCAGATTTGCCAGACAGCGCCACCTGGTGGCAGCTGTCACAAGCGCTGGCGTTGAGAATGAAGTGCAGGAGCCAGCACTGGAAGCCACCGGCTTAAATTAAGCACTGGCTTTAGCCCAAATCAACATTTCTTATTTCTTCTCTTTGTTTGTTAATGTTTTATAAAGCATGACTACGACCGGAAGGTATTGGAGCACTTTACATGAGCACCAGTAGCATTACACAAGGTCCCATTCATATTTTTTAGGCACGGGGACATCATTTTTTATTTTTATTTCAATCCAAAATTTCAAATGCATACATATAATATAAATTGCAGACAGGGGTAAATGAAAATCCAATTATTCCTACAGAGGTTGACATACATTTTCTAACAAAAATTCCTTACTTATACATAGGGGATACAAGATAACTAAAAAAACAGAACAACATTAATTTCATATTATTCCTTCATGTGCTTAATCATTGGACCCCAAATTGCCAACCCTAGTTTCTGCTTCTGTATACCCTTGAGAGCATATAAACTATGTTCAAGATTAAAAATTACAAAGAATCGAGCTCTCCATGTTGGGACCTCTTTTTAAAGCCATAAGGAGGCTATACAAAGACGGGCTACCGCCACTGCTATGAAGATTAGGTATCTGAATTCAAAAGCCTATTGTCGTTCCCTTAACCCCCTCCCCCTGTACCCATTAACATAACAGACTGAGAGATATTCATTTTAACTCCCGTAATTTCCGAAAGAAACTTCTCAATATTATCCAGGAGTTGAGTCAATTTCCTACAAGCAAAAAAAATAAACATGAATAATATCAGCTGGGCACGGGGAGATTACATGATTTGCGCAGAATCACAGGCTGTTGAGCGACGCCAGCCTCGATCCTGGTTCCCCAGGTCCAATGTCGGCACTTCTGGCCATCCTGTTGCAATTTGATAAAACACCAACACAGGCTCACTGTCTTTTAGACATAAGTGCGTTCATGTTGGTGTTTAGAGTTGTAACACAATGGTGCTTTTCACTGTTTGTGAAAACCAACATTCTGTTGCAACTTTAAAAAAACACCAACATGGGCGGATTGTCTTTTGGTAAAAGATGCTAATAGACACTGCGTCATTATGCGTGTATCTTGATTCAGGGTGAGAGGTTGGGCTCAAACAGTGTTAGGCTTGCGGTCTATGACAACCCCGAGCTAAGCCAGAGCATCTGGCTCGAGCCAGGCTCAAGGTTTTAAGGGCCAACGACCTCTAGTAGGTAGTGGCTGGAAGATATGTTCACATCAATGTAGTTGGAAGAGGTGTTTATTCAATAATAAAATTAGACCCCGCTCTAAGATGATATTACAAGGTGCTGCACCTTCATTACACTGACAAACCGCACCTCACGGAACACACCATACCTGGCAGTATATGAATCCCAGATGTAATACCTGCTGGATACTCGATTATCCAGTGCTTGATTTGTGAAAGAAAGAGTGCCGGTGCCCGAACCTCTGCTCAGAAGCTGGCTCCCGGTACCATTATGCATTGGCACACTGAATGCTAAAAGTCAAAGACTTAATTCCAATGCATGCCTTTTTAATCATCTGCCAACCACTCCTTGCCCCTCTATTTCACTCTGGCAGGTTTCCTGCTTTCTCCCTTTGTGACTGTTTTGCCCTCTTTATCCTCCTTCTTTCCAACTTCTGTGTTTCCCTCTCTTGCTCTCTGTAAATATTTGATGTGGAATAAATAAGTGGCTGTACCCAAAAATACGTTCCGTGGCCCCCACTGGCAACCAGCTGAAATTAAGAACTGTCATTATCTTAAGGGGTAGCTTTACTCACAAATGCTTGAGCTTTGGGATCTCTGTAACCCGAGAGCTGTGTCATATAGGCTTCTCGCCTCGGTGCCTATTCCAATCATGGAGTCCCACTCTGCAACTCTGGGTAATAGCAGGCTTAATCTCCACAACGGCCCCCACAACGCTAAGGATGCCTGCCCCCCACCTTGGGGGTGCCCAGGAGTGGACGCCTCACAGGGAAAGCCAGGATGGGTTCCACAGCGGTATTCGTACAAGCGCCTTGAGACCCTTGCGGGTGAGTAGTGCGCTATACAAGTATCAATTTACATTTACATGATATTCTTGATATGATATTTGTAAACCACTATATTTTTTATCCAATATGTTGCCCAAACACTCAAGATCTCTATATGCTCAGGGGACACAGCTGCATATGTAGGAAGACCCTTGTCTGAGCCTAGCACTTTTGTCCGTGACTTTCACCTGTGAGAGTAATTAGAGTTGCGGCTTTGCTGTAAATTGGATGATATTTCTGTTTTAAAGGGCCTGAGCCAATAAGCTATTTGTAAATTAAGGCACAGCTCAGCTGTGAAATACCGGGGCCAAACAATGTCCTCCCCTACAGTGTACCATCTGCACATCATGTCTACCTCCTTTTCGATGTCACTACGTTCAGTAAAAAGGTACAGTGCTTTGGTATTGGCCTTGTATCAGGAGGTGTTTACTACTGCTTTATGTGGTTTTACTCTACTGGGTTATCTCTTTGCCCTAATCCTACAGAAAGACATTTGGCTTTCTCGGGGGCTATCTCTTGGAGTAAGTAAAGCCTGTCTGCACCTGGGGCGTGGGTTGTCATGGAGCATATGTAACATGACCTATTCATGGTTTGTGTGCTCAAGGTTGTCATGTGTTGATACCATATGTTGTGTAGCTGCGCTCTGTGTAGTGCATGTGGGGTGCCAGTGTTGGGTTCGGTGTATGTGTTCATGAGGTGCGAGAGGTCTCTCTGCATGCGTTGCAAAAATGTCAAAGAGGGCTTCATGGAAGTAGGCACATTTCGGGAATTGAGGGTGTGCATGAGCACCCTGCCTAAGCATAGAGTGTACAAACTACAAGGGTACATAACTTTAAAAACATTCACCGGCTGCAGGATGGTCTTCTGGGAGATGTCTGGGCTTCCAGGTTAGAGCTCTTTCTTTTCTATCCGTAACTCACTTTTCTCCTCTACTTCCCACCTAGGCTGCCGCCTTCGCTCAGTGCTTCTTCTAGGTAATGTATTGGCTTCATACTCACTCTCTGATGCTAGCCCTACATCATGGGCATATCCTGTGGGAGTATAGCAAGCGGCGCCGCCTTCGGAGTCGGATTTTCGAGGACTGGGGCCCCTGTCTTTTCCTCCACTGGTGCTATTACCTTCCAGGAGGGCCACCAACGTTCCTCTTATTTTATGGCATCTTGTGAGGCAGTTAGGAGCATGTGCTCCCCATTCTGCCCGGACCTTATGGGTTGCGACCGAAGGATGGGGGGTCAAAACCCAAGGAAGCCTGGCACTGGACTGAACTGGACCAGGGCTGACTGCGTCTGAGCTGGTTGGTCCTGTGTTCTTCCTCCCCTGGATCTGGTGGCTTGGTGCCCCATGGGGAGGTCCACCAGCCCCCTCGACTGGAGGATTGGTGTAACCCAGCTCAGGGGCAGCTAGTATGGGCGGCATCAGCGAGAACACATCTCTGCTGGTGTATGGTGGGGGAGGCGCAGATGACTCGCTTACAGATTCTGGCATAATCTTATAGGCAGGGTCCACCTCAAAGACGACCCATAGTTCAAGTAGCGCCTCTAATTTAGCCCTCTTCTGACCAGTATACGTGGTCCATATGTGAATCTTTGTGTGCTCTATGATGTTGGTATTGAATGCTCTCCCTTCAAGCTCTCCATTCAGGCCAGGGCAATGTGTTCGTTTTAGTACGCAAGTGCCACTCGCTGCAATGTTTTCTTAATTTCCAGGCCTATGTGGGGAACCTAGATTGCATATGGTCGAGTGGAGTCTCCATGCTGGATTAAGGAACTCATTTTTCTCAAGATTTTAAATGATTACAAATACTACTCTAATTGTGGAGGAAACTATATACACAGTGTTGTACCCGCAACAATCTACTGGTATCGAGCTCGAAAAAATCTGATGCATCGACAGACGTTTAACAATTTGACAATGACAAATACAATGAATTAATAACCTGCTACAATGTGTAATGGTTAGTTCAGAATAATACAAGTTTACTTTATTTTATTTTATTTTGTTAACATGTTTATATTAACATTTTCACATTTTTCATATAAAATTACGCTCTTATTTTTGCATCACGTTTGTTACATACATAGTATACATATCTATAACAGTTATTTACGTGTGCAATAGTTTGGTTAGGGCATCTTGTGTTTAATACAAGGATCTTGTCTGCATGCATTACTGTTCATGTTGCCGCATGTTTTATTGTGTGGTGATCTGTAGTGCGTATCCTTCCTGTATGGTTCGGTCTAAAAACTACTGATACGTTTTCACAACGGTTAACTGTAGATCTAACTTGGATTAACTGTAGGGGGTTATTGATTATGGGTTATGTTCAGGCGGGTTTGTTTGACTTTCAGATTGTTATAATATTGGTTTATATATTTCTAAGTTTATGGGAAGTTTGTGGTAGCTTCTACTGGCCTTTACTGCATATTCAGTGTCTGTTTGGGTCGTAATGCATAGTTCCTGAATTGGGGCTGACTGGTCTGTGTGCAACTTTAGATGTATTCTGGGTTGTTTGGGCTACCTGGGTCTGAGATGCCGTAGGTGATTCGTCACCTATTGTCTGTTGTGTAAACTGGTGTAGGTATGTGATGTTTACGTGTCCTTCTTACTTCCTCACTTCTAATCGCTTCCTCCTCTGCAGTGCCCCATTTTTTCACTGCCCTCATCCAGGCTGCTATAGGGGGTCCCGTTGGGGTCCTCCAGGTACATAGGTATACCTCTTTTTTTCAACAGTAATGATAGGGATATGAAGCGCGTTTGTACCTTGTGAGTCTTCCGCCGTCAGAAAACTCCCAGTGCGCAAACTTCCCATGTGTTCATACCTGGTAGGCATGTGGTTTCCCATAATGTTTCATGTACGGAACTCCAGTATGATTGCAGTGTGAGGCAACTCCAAAACACATGTTGAAAATTCACCTCGGGGCACGGCGGCGAGGGCTCTGGAATTGTGTGTCCAGGTAATACCGTTGAAGACGTTCTGGTGTTAAATATGCCCTATGAAGGATATAAAACTGTATGTTTTTGAAGTGAGCATTTCTGGATACCTTTTTGGGGTATTCTATTGCTTGTTCCCACTCTTTGTCGTGTAGTGGCAGACCTATCTCCCCTTCCACTGTATGTCACAGGGGGTCCAGTGATTTGGCTGTGAGTTCACAGACGGCTTTGTAGAGCCCGGTGACTAAATTTCTGCCCGCCCCCATGTGCAGAATAGTGTGTATTACTGGATGTGTCTCGGGTGCCCCTTCAGTTAAATTCTAAAATGGCCGCTAACTAGCAGTAAATTGTCTATGTAGTAGGAACTGCCTTCGGGGGAGGTCATAGTCTTGCATTAGCTGGTTGTATGGACATAATTGTCCGTCCTGGACTAAGGATTCCATCTCAGTTGGCGCATGATCTGTTCATGCCTGTAAGGTCCGGGCTATATAATATTTCTTGCTCCTAGGTAGTCCTATCAAATGGAGCCGTGGAGAGTAGAGGGGCTTACCTGCGGACATAAGATGTATCCTCTGCATACATGTGTGGGCTATCGTTACCTGTAGTGGGTAAGTTTGTGTGGGTTTAGTGCCAGGTAGCAAAAGGCTGCGAATTGCTGGCAAAGGTATTTGTCCTGCCTCAGAAGTGGTTTCTTCTAGGTAGCGCTCTGCTGTCCAGTGTTAAAGCCACTGCAACTGTGCTGCTAAAAAGTATGCCTATAAGGATGGGGCCCGCAGTCCTCCTTGATCAGAGGTTAATTGTAATTTGGACAATGCCACCATGTGTCGGCCTGTGCCCCAGAACAGAGAGTTAAGTAATGAATCTAGCTCACGAAAGAAGGAGCGAGGGGGAATGACCAGAAGGTTAACAAAATGATATAGTAGTCTGGGCACTATAATCATTTTAGCCAGGGCCACTCGTCCGATTGGGGCCAAGGGGAGCATTTTCCAAAAACCAACCACTTCTCTTATTCCTGTCAGCGCCCTACGTTAGTTTCCATCATATAAGCCGCTAGGGGAATGATATAGTCGGATACCCAAGTATCGGGGGCCAGCCTCGCTCCAGGCAATGTTCTGTTTCCCTATTGTAATGGTATGGGGCGCGAGGCCCAGGCTCAACGGATATCATCACCGTGGGCCTTTCAAGAGCCTTCTTTCAAGTGTAATCTCTGTACTTTAAGAGTTAACTCCGAAAAGCATGCTATCCGTCCACCCAACTACACTACAGTCAATTTTCTTAGTTTAAACTGCTGCTCTTTGGTGAGCCATCATGCGGATGTGTTTGATCTTCTAATGGCCGAGGCCCCGGATACCCTGTTTCTCACAGAAACTTGGTTAACCCAGGATACTGTGGCGGAGCCAGGGCTTGCCCTTCCTGACGGCTACATGATATATCATGTCAACAGAGAGGGGGGCAGAGGGGGGGGGGGTCATTACGGTAATTGCCAAGACAACAGTCATGGTTAACTTAGTTTAGGAAGACATCGTGGGTTGCGAGAGCGCTCTCTTTAAACTGAAGCTGAGCTGTAACCTGACTATGTCTGGCCTTTTAATTTATAGACCCCCCCGGTCCTTCAGGGAATTTTTGCGAAGATCTAGCAAATAGAATTGGACGTATGGCTAGTAAAGCGGCCAACTTCACTATTCTAGGGGATCTCAATGTGCAACTCGAACTAGAGGATAAGGCAATGATTTCTCATTTCCTAGCTGACTTAGAAGCCGTTCAGTTGCCCCAATTAGTCTCGGAGAGTACACATGTGGCTGGGCATTTGCTTGACCCCATTTTTTCGAACCTTGATTGCCTAAATATCCTCCCCCGGTCCCGCTAACGTGGACTGATCATTCAGTCATTCCATTTTCTCTACTGTGGCAGAGTAGAGTTGATGTGCTCCGCTCGGCTACTGAGGTAAAACGGCCATGGCATAAGCTTGAGCAGGAGGAGCTTGCTAAGCGACTAGCGGAATTTAGATCTCAGCTTCCTTCAGACATCGAGGAAGCGCATGCGTGTTTTCAGGACTGGCTGATAGCCGGTCTAGATAGCTGCATCCTGGCTAAGCGGGGAGGGAAGGGCCGTGGGCTTTCAAATCCTTGGTTCTCTGACCTTTTAACGCATGCAAAAAAGGGGTGCAAGCAGTTGGAACGCGCTTGAACTGCTGCTTTTTGGTGAGCGATCATGCGGATGTGTTTGATCTTCTAATGGCCGAGGCCCCGGATGCCCTGTTTCTCACAGAAACTTGGCTAACCCAGGATACTGTGGCGGAGCCAGGGCTTGCCCTTCCTGACGGCTACATGATATATCATGTCAACATCAACAGAGAGGGGGGGAGAGGGGGGGGGGGCATTGCGGTAATTGCCAAGACAACAGTCATGGTTAACTTAGTAAAGGAAGACATCGTGGGTTGCGAGAGCGCTCTCTTTAAACTGAAGCTGAGCTGTAACCTGACTATGTCTGGCCTTTTAATTTATAGACCCCCCCGGTCTTTCAGGGAATTTTTGCGAAGATCTAGCAAATAGAATTGGACGTATGGCTAGTAAAGCGTCCAACTTCACTATTCTAGGGGATCTCAATCTGCACCTCGAACTAGAGGATAAGGCAATGATTTCTCATTTCCTAGCTGACTTAGAAGCCTTTCAGTTGCCCCAATTAGTCTCGGAGAGTACACATGTGGCTGGGCATTTGCTTGACCCCATTTTTTCGAACCTTGATTGCCTAAATATCCTCCCCCGGTCCCGCTAACGTGGACTGATCATTCAGTCATTCCATTTTCTCTACTGTGGCAGAGTAGAGTTGATGTGCTCCGCTCGGCTACTGAGGTAAAACGGCCATGGCATAAGCTTGAGCAGGAGGAGCTTGCTAAGCGACTAGCGGAATTTAGATCTCAGCTTCCTTCAGATATCGAGGAAGCGCATGCGTGTTTTCAGGACTGGCTGATAGCCGGTCTAGATAGCTGCATCCCGGCTAAGCGGGGAGGGAAGGGCCGTGGGCTTTCAAATCCTTGGTTCTCTGACCTTTTAACTCATACAAAAAAGGGGTGCAAGCAGTTGGAACGCTCTTGGCGTCGCTCCTATGAACCATCAGCTAAAGTTGTTTACCGTAAGGCAGTAAAGGATTACCACAAGCTTATCCATAAAACTCGGGCAGAATTTTTAGCTAACCAAATCCTGATAAGCTCTAACCCCACTAAAACCATCTTTAAACTGCTTAAAAACATGAAGACTGCTGGTCAGGTCTGGGCTTCCCCGGTAATTTCTAATCAGCAGTGTGAGGCCTTGGCACTCCACTTTGTTGGGAAAGTGGATCAAATCTATCACAACTTCTCCTTAGGGAATACCCACACGGAAAATGCCGGGCAGTAGGACCAGCTAATGTGATTTATAATGGTATGGCGACCCTGCCTTTGGTATCGCCAGAAGAATTTCAGACTATAAGTGACAAGATCAAATCTGGGTCGCCGGCCGACCCGTTGGCAGCGAGTCATTTCCGCCAGATTCTACCTCTCATATCCCCGGTGGCCTAGGAATTGATCAACCTCTCGCTGAAGTCAGCCACTGTTCCCAGGGCGTGGAAGCACGCTAAGATCATTCCACTATTGAAAAAGCCATCCTTAGACCCAGAGGACCCAGGCAGTTATCACCCAATATCACAGCTCCCTTTCATGGCGAAAGTGGTAGAGGCCCACGTAAATGCCATCCTATCCCACTACATTGATGAGCATAACATCTTCGACCCATCTCAACATGGGTTCCGCCCCCGCCACAGCACGGAATCCGCTCTTTTGGCTGTCACGGAATCCATTCATAGTGGGCTGGATGCAGATGACTCAGCGGCCTTGATCCTATTGGATCTAAGTGCCCCATTTGATACAGTGTCCCATGAGATTCTTCTTCATCGTCTTTGGACGATTGGTATTAGGGATACTGCTTTGGAATGGTTTCGGTCCTTTCTGGCTGAGCGGTCATTCCAAGTATGTGTTCCGCCGTTCCACTCGCACGAACATGCGTTGGGCAGAGGTGTTCCTCAGGGTTCCATCTTGAGCCCCCTTCTGTTTAATTTGTATGTGGGACCTTATCGCTGCTTCAGCGTGCGTTTACGGGCGGAAAAAGGCGAAGGTGGCCAGAGATAGGGGGCTGTCCCTGGTGTCGTACGCCGACGACACCCAGTTGGTAATTGCCTTCTCCAAAAAATCTAGGACCAATCTGGAAAACTTCAAGGATGATCTAACAGCTATCTCGGCTTGGATGAAGGCCAATTACCTCTAATTAAATGCCAGCAAGTCCGAGATCTTGCTGTATGGGAAGGACCAGGGACTCTGGTCTGAACAATGGTGGCCCAATCATTTGAAGCCCACATTGGTGCCGAAGGAGACGGTGAAGAACCTGGGTGTCTGGTTCGATACCGGTCTAACATTTGATAAGCAGTCAAAAACTGTAGCCGCAGTCTGCTTTGGTCTTCTGAGAGGATTGAGACCCTTGCTTGGTTTCTTCCCTCTCAGAGTACGTCAGACCATCTTGCAGGCTTCTATCATGGCGAGGCTTGATTATGGTAATGCCTTATATCTTGGTGCTAACAAAGCGAGCATTAAACGCTTGCAGAGGGTCCAGAACGTAGCCGCACGCATGTTAGTGGCTCTCCCTAAATCGCAATCTGTGGCCCATGTTCTTGTGAAGTTGCACTGGTTGCCAATTGAAGCACACATCCAGTTCAAGGTGCTCTGTATTGCGCACAAAATCTTGAGACTTCAAGCCCCAGAGGGATTATCGGGCCTATTGAAGCCATACTTGCTTAGTAGAGCCTTGCGATCGACTAATCAAGATTTGGTCTGTGTCCCTCGTGTTAGGAAAGCAAGGGCAGGGGGTCGGTCATTCGGCCTCTTGGCGGCCAAATTGTGGAACTCTCTTCCAGTATGTATTCGGGCCATCCCCAATCTTCTGACATTCCGTAAGTCCTTGAAGACCTGGCTGTTTCCCATTCTGTGATATCCCCCGCTTGCTGAGCTCTCTTGTTCCGGTTAGGTTTCTGGTTGTGCTGGGACGCCTCGTCGCTGAGGCAGCCAAGCGCATTATAAATCCTGTAATAAATAAATAGATTGTGGATTTACTTTAAGCCCAGCCGCTTCTGCATATTCCGTTAGTGTTAACCAAATTGGAGTCAGGTCTGCGGTGTTGTCTTGGACGTACAGTAATAGATCGTCAGCGAACAGTAAGACACTGTGAACCGTGCCCGGCATTGGAATACCCCAGTTTTCTCCTTCTTGATGTAGGCTAATTGCTAGGGGCTCCACTGCAAGAGCAAACAGTATTGAAGATAGGGGACACCCCTGCAGTGTGCCCCTCTCTACTCGAAATGTAGCTGAAATGTATCACCCTAATCGTACTCTTGCAGTGAGGTTTGTATAATAGTCGCGTGTACCCTAGTAGAGTAGGGCCCAGACCCATTCTTTGAAGAGTTGCAAAAAAATACAGCCATGGGAGGGTATAAAAGGCCTTTTCCAGGTCTTGAACCAGGCACGCGGCTCTTGGATATTGGACGCCCGCTCCGTCCTGGACATGGAACAACCTACGTAAATTCTGTGATTTATTTCTTCCTGGGTCTTCCTTGGGTCTTGATGCGGTTTCGGAAATGTCACAAGGATGGATTCTCTCAGTGATACTGGGAGTTCACCTCGCTCTAATGCGTCATCGTACATCTCCGCCAGGCGGGGTACCAGTAGGGTCGCGAAGGTACTATTATACTCCAGTGGAAAGCCGTCCATTCCAGGGGCCTTATTACGTGCCAATGCCTGGATTGCACGGATTATGTCTGCAGACACTATTTTTGCTCCAGGGACGCCCTGTCTGCTGCCGAGATACCTGGTATTGTTGTGTATCGATTTAGATTCTGTATGAAGTTCCCGATTCATGCCCTTTTATAGGTACATTTCACATTGTCCTTATATAGGCATAGAAATTCAGTCCTTATTTAGGCATAGTCCATGCTAACCAAATACAGGCATGGCTACTTACATCAGTTCAACTTCGTCACAAGGATTTCTTGGAAAACCAGACTCTTAAGCCGACATCCCCTTGTTTGAATATTGATTTCTCCAAGAAACTCATTATTATGCATGAACATTAATTCCCTAGAGGTTCATTCATGACGCTCATATGCCCAACATTTGCATCAATACTGGCATTCCTAAACACCTTTAAGGTGTAAATATACCTTCACTTGCTATGGCAAAGCACAGTGTGTTTCGGTGCAGCTTCGACAACCTACTTGCACGACGCAACTCGCCACAGCAAGTACCGAAGGAAGCCAACTCCTCAACTGAAGCACTGGCTAGACGCTGTCATCCTCCTGCCGAGAATCCAGCTCCAGTGTTTCTGACTCCCCTTGCGGGGTGTTGGGAAATCGAGTCCCGGGAAAGAGATACCAACCTCTCTCATTCTAAGGTATGGAGCTGATTAGAACCTAGAGAAACCTTTGGCAATTCTTGGCAAAACTAAACCTATTCTAAACCAACACCTACTTCTTCCCTCATACTAGACCTAGGTTAGGTACACTGGGGTAGGCGTATTTTGTATTTAATTTGTATTTAATTTATTTATAAAGCGCTAACAATCATCCTAGGTAGGATATCACGGCGCTGAGGTTTGGTGCTGAGGGGTACGGTAACCGCATTGATTACTGATTATTCTGGTTTAGGGAAGAGTAGTGTCTTTTAGAAGCACCAGTTGAGTATTTTAGCCAGTGTTATTTATGTATGTATTTTTATATATCATAGCAACAGACAATGCTATTACAGTATTATTTTATATTACTGTTTACTCTGTACGCATTATACTTTGCACTTTGTCTAACAATTGTAGCAGTTCATATCTCTTGCATGAGAAATAAGACTGTTCAATAAACCCCTTTTTCATGAAACGCCTGTCTCTCTATTTCTATTCAACTCTGTAGAAACGAAGCATGCACGATTGACTGAGTGAAATAGTTATCTAGTGTTTCCACAACTCTGAAGATATTGTTCCGACTCAAAGGGAAACAAAGTTGTCATGTTTATGCAGTTGTCAGAGACTAATCCCTTCTTGTTCATTCAAGAAAGTTTCTAGTGACCTCTAAGTTAGCTGGCACACACAATTAAGTTTAATGTACTCAATAGAGACATACTAACCTCAGTCCTATGTCAAATCTATAGTATATATTATTCCAATGCGCAGAGCCTATTAGGGATATAGAAACTGAAGTAACTCAATTGTGCTTTTCTCAAAGACCCCCTACTCATAGTACTCCAATAGACGTCTGGATTGGGTAAGGGACAATATCCGCCAATGCTGAGTAGGACGAAAATTCCTATGTATTACCTTTTTGGTTTGTTCAACGTTCAAGGATACAGTGTTCCAAAATATTGTGCACCTTATCTTTGTTTACTTGAAACCTGCTCTGCAGTTTTCATTAAAAAAAAAGAAAAATGTCCCTAAACGGGAACAACAACAACAAAACCTGTGGAGCTGCTGGCGACGACCCTGAAGAAGCTTTTAACTTTACAGGTTTCCAAGAAACCGTTGCGAATGCTATAATCATTCCTCAAAATTTAAGGAAAGCCATCACTATAAAACTTATAAAACATGGCCTATCATCAAGAGGGCAGTTTTTGTGATAGAGGCACATGAATATTACTAGACAGAGGTATTCTATTCATGGATAGTCTTCCCTGAAGCAAATCCAGTAGCACGTATGTTTCACTTCTATCCATCAGAGGAAATTATTCCTTTCGAGGTTATTGAAATTCTACTTACATACCAGGAGCATGACCTCTGGTTTAACAGCACCCTAAAACATTTAAATCACATTACCAGGCTCGGTCCACTAGGTAGACCAGGAGCAACATGGGCGGCCTTAGCCGGCTACACACCTGAGCCTGACATTGAAGCAATATCGGATGATGAATTACTTAGTAACATACAAAGATTAATAGAATTATACAGTGAAACCACAACTGTCTGAAAGTCCTGAAAAGGTATTTACTAAAAACATTCCTACTCCTTATAAAAAGAAGTAGGGAAATAGTAAACAAACATCTAAACAGAAGCGTTCTCATTCCCGAGATAGGTCTCCTCAAAAGGAGCCCTCTGAAAGGAGGTACAACCTCAGGAATAGGGATAATTTAAGACAACCTGTTAGATAACAAGATACTGATACACGTTCCTCTTGTACCTTACGGACTTCGTCACAGAAATCCAAAAGAAGAGGGCGGTCAGAAAACAAGGAAGAACACGTGAAGTCCAAAGACGATCAACATGTTCAGAAAAACAAAAAACCTAAATTTACCAAAAAGAAGGTAGCAGGTCTAAAAATCAGACATGCCAAGGATCTTGAGGACACAACTCAAGAACGGAGAATGGGCTCAGATAATGCTGGACAGCACAGCAGAAGTAACAATAGCTCACCAGAACCTGAAGGGACTTCTGGAGACAATAGACTTGAATGAAGATATTGATGTTGAAACTGCAGACACCAGGGTTAGCTCTCCACATAGGTTATATGAAATAACACTCCGGATGGAGGGAGAAATACCAATAAAAGTGAAAGCCCTCTTTTGGGAGCGACTTTATAAGGGTTACGATATACTTCTAGCTCAACAAGACTGGCCACCAGAATTTGTCAGGGAGTGCCCATATGGAGAAGACAACATTATGCCAGCCTTCTCTAATCAAATTCCAATACATTTCAAATATACTTATGCTAGGAAATGGGCAGTTGTCCAGTCCCCAGCATTATACAAAAATCATGTAGGATGGGATGAGGACTCACCTCACCATAAAATCCAGTTGAAAAATCAACCAACTGCACAAAGGCAGTACCCAGTTAAGCAAGAAGCTAAAAACAGGTCAGGGACATCTTAGATCAACTTGAATATCAAGAGGTGATTGAAACATGCACCTCATCAATGAACAATCCTTTGTTTCCTGTCTCCAAACCAGACAATTCATATCGTCTAGTATTGGATTACAGACATCTAAACTGTTTTCAAAACCAACACATAAATACATTTTTTGTCATTTACAATGCCAATAGCTCTAACTTTTGCAAAGGCAAGACCGTTGCATTGTAAATGCTTGTTCTAGGATATGAACTATCAGGTGAAGACAAAAGTCTGGCAGCCAACTTTTTAGAGAAGTGTGCGCTGCTCCAGCCTCCAAAAACGCTGAAAAACTTACAGTCGATTCTAGGTTTCCTGAATTTTGGAAGAACTTACATTCTAAACTATGCAGAAAGGGTTAAACCTCTCTACGAATTAATCAAACCTGATTTCAAAATCATTCATTGGAAAAAAGAACACACAGAAATTTTGCGTTCCCTCCAAACAGACCTGTTAGCAATCAAACATTTACAAACACGCGTACGCCTACGCAATCTAGTGATCCGAATAAATCCGGGTCAATGCGGATTCACCTACTTAACTTTTAATGAAGGTGAAAAAGTACCAATTGCATACAAATCACATTTGTACACACAAGCAGAAATGAAATTCCTTTCTACAGAAAAAATTCTGACAGCTGTTCAAACCGCTGAAGCAAGAGAAAGAGCTCTAGCACAGGGGAAACGCATTATAGTCATAACTCCCATACCTGCCTTAGAGGCAGTAACAAAAGCTAGCACTCCAAATGCTAAAGCTTTACATCTGAGATGGATACAATGGGTTAATTATCTTACGGCAACTGATGTTGAATACGTTTTTGATAACAAATCAACAAGTGTTCCTAAAGGAATAATTTAACACTACTTATAATTTGTAACTTATCACAATAGTGAGCATGAAATCACAATACTGAAGAGACATTTGTATCAAAAAATATATTTTCTTTTTATATATCAATTTTTCTTTCACAACATATACTTTTTTATATTGTATAGATATTGTTCCACATATCCATTCATATACGGCAACAAAAATTGTACTGCGTTTTTCTCAGCATGTGCAGTACATTTTTGACACTTTTTAAGACGTTATATGGGCAGTATTTACAAATCAACCATATACACATTCATTTACAACTTTATACATTGCTTGATATTCATTAAATGATGGCAATATATACAAAGAATTCATTTTTGATCCTTATTTGAAAACACAAGCATTTCTACAATACGAACAAGAATGTCCTCTGCCTACTGAAATTCTCCCTCTAGACCAGTATGAATGTATAATTTATACTGACGGATCAGCACAACCCGTTACGGGGTTAAACAAGCTTAAAGTGCTGAATGCGCGATCGTTAAAGGTCGTATGCGTGATGGCGAATTCAGACCTATGGTCACAAAAACGCAATTTCTAGGAGATTGTGCAGCTCAGCGAGCTGAACTAGAAGCATTCAAAATGGCACTTGAAAATATGGATCACGAATTCCCCACACTCTTAGTGTGCCATTCTTTCTATTGTGCCCAATCTTACAATGATTATTTACAGAATTGGCTTAAAAATGGGTTCAAAGATGCAAAAGGTGGCACAATCCAGCATAAAACGCTTTGGGAACAAGTAGTTCAGTTACGAGAAGGATTATAAAACACTCACGTTATACACACGCTGAGTCATCAATGTGATTGTGTTCACGTTGAAGGGAATTCATTGGCTGATGTAGCCGTGAAGGGGGCTGTGCAATCGGCTTCCTTAGCTGCAATCACACGTTCAAAAATGAAAATAAACAGTGAAATAATGCTGGCTGTCAATGCTACAAGCAAAGGCAGCGATAGTACGTTACCTAAAGGGTTCCCACTCATATATAACTCATATAAATAATGTTCTGTTTGCTCGAATCCCTGGAGTGGGGGATAGGGTAGTTCCAAACATGGAACATAGATTAGGACTAATCCTTGCAGCACATGAAGGGCTCGCCTCTGCTCATGCAGGTGTTTCCGCCACAGTATCATTATTGAAACAACATTACTTGTGGCCAGGCATTAGAAAACAGACCCGAAACAATGTTTTGGATTGTGAAATATGTCAAAAGATGAAAGTCTCTACTGTGAAACGTCCTGCGCAGACGCCCTGTTATCTCAGATAAACCATTAGCGTGTGTTTATCTGGACCACTGCGCTCCCTTACAAAGGGATGGTAACTATAAATATATCATGGTCGCAGTTGATTCGTGTACAAGGTTCCTTTGGATGTGGCCTCAGCGCTCTGCTGACGCTTGAACTGTTGTAAAAGATTTGCGAGTCTTTATCGGCACATACGCAATTGGCACGCTATATTCTGACCAGGGTCTGCGTTTAGCTCTCGAGCTTACAAAGAAGCCATGGCCAGTCTGGGTGTTGCATTGCGGTATTCTAGTCCATTCCATCCTGAGGGAAATTCGGTTATGGAGAGAAAAAAACCGGGACGTAAAGCAATCTGTAACAGCTAGGGTATTAGGTTCGGGTGACGGGTGTGTCAAACATCTAATAAGTGTCCAATGTAGTCTTAACAATTCGCCAAGAAGTTCTCTAGGGTGTATCACTCCATATGTTGTCCTTTTTGGGACAAGAATGTTGGTCTTGGACCTTGATTGTCACACATCAGTAGTGGAACAAATGAAATTTGATATCAAAGGTCATTTGGCTGTTTTACAGGACTTAAATGAACTAAGAACGAAACAACGCAACGTGTTCCTGAAGCCAACCACCACTGGGGAAAAACCAACCGTCCCAGCAAGGCCTGTCTGGATCCCAAAGCTTGGTGATCTAGTCAGAGAAAAGATTGCGGACAAGAAGGAATTTGGGCCTTCTTACAGACACTCAGTACCTGTCCTAGCAATCCACGGATCAAGAACAATTTTGCTGCCGACCCTTGATGGTAAAAAGGAGAACAGGTTTGTGTCTATCGACCTGATCAAACCGCACTATGTGGCCGATACTAAGCAGTAGACCAAGTGGACTTCGACAATGTAGCAGACGCACTCCTCTAGCAACAATCCAAGAGGTGCAAACTGAGAGACTCATCACCATTGAGGAATCTTCAGTGAGAAAAGAAGGAATATGCAACAAAGCTATGGAACTTGTACCTCTTGAGACCCAAATAACAGTTCATCATGAAAAACCTGTCTAAACAAAGTAACACCAGTCTACAACGAAGTAACAAGTGATCAAGTGGTTCCAGCGATTTCAACAAATCCGGATGCAATTCCAACCATTGACAGAACTGCCTCTGGCTATTTTGTTAACTTTGATACGTTTTCTGAGGATCCCAGCAAACCTGAAATGACGCCAGCGAAAAGAACTTTCAAAGAACAAGCAACTGACCTTTTTCATCACCTAAAAAAGACTTATCTGGTTTCACCATGAGTTGAACTTTAGATTGTGTTAGGGATATTTTTTCTTCTACTTTGGTTAGCTCTGGTAATAACTCTAGCATGCTGATAAATGGAAGATATGTTGAAATGGAAACAGCAATTAAGAACGTCAACTTACTCCTCAAGCCACACAAATCATCTCATCGTGAACAAAGAGACTTGTCAGGAGTGAACATCACAGCCGTTCCTATACCTGATGGTATAGCTTAGGATAAACCAGAATATGACATTTTTGGCCCGTCGAAGCTGTTGAAGATTCCACACTTATTCAAGATTTCATTTAGTGACTTTGTTTCATCTAGTATCTTTTTTGATGATTGGGACTTCAAGACTGTTAATAATAGGATGTATGTCATTACTACGCGGTGTTTACACCGCGCTACCATTACAACGCAGGTATCACAACGCAAGTCATTACAACGACTTGCGCTTTAGGTGCTGGACTTAAGAATAGTACGATTTACTATTCCAACTCCAGCCTACGCAACAGTAGGGAAGGTGTTGGAATAGTAAATCTACTATTCCTTAGTCTCTAGCGCCATCCAGCGCAAGTCGTTGTAACAACTTGCGTTGTGATTCCTGCGTTGTAATGGTAGCGCGGTGTAAACACCGCGTCGTAATGGATGTGCCCCTTAATAATATGATTTCAGATCTAGAAATGTCTGCAGTATTCACAAATTATGAATATTTAGAAGGTTCTTCAGACTATGAACAAATGTATTGTCATAACCATTATGTTTTATCAAACAGAGAGAGAAGGAAAAGTCTGTGATGCTTTCAATTTCCTTAGCTTCTATATCAAAAAATCAATGGCAGATGGGATCACTTGTCCTGAGGAACCAGGGTTTTGTAATCTATTTGTTTCTGGTACCGATAAAAAACCCTCATTCACGTACCAAGGCTCGAATGGCGGTGTATCTTGATTCTCCGCCTGTTTGCTAGCAACGTGACAGCATCATCATAGGGTTTGATTGTATGCTTCCTTCACCCGGAGGTAGACCACTGGTTAGTACAGTAGTGATTAGTGATCAAAATGGTGGTGTGTGCAGTTAAAAAGGGCTTTCATGACCAGTTAAGGCAAATTTTAATTAGTACTGGAAAAAAAACCTGTGAATAGATTAGGTTTACGGTCAGGCCTATTATTTCTGTAATAGGTTTTATTTCCGTGTCTTGCCTGGTCAACCAGGCTCGGAGGGTCCCAGCTCTGTCACCCTCTCTGTATGCCCTTGTCGCATACCCCCTAAAGTTATATCTGAGTAAATTCAATAATGTCACTGCATGTGCCGTTTTGGCTGCCGCCACCTGAGCCGGAGTTGCCCTGTTCGCGTCTGCCTCTTTGGTTCTGGTTGCCAATATGGTTTCTGTCCTAATTAGCGCCTGTTCTAGTGTTTTCCTGACTCCCACTATTTGTTGTATGCACTCTCCCCTGGCAACCACCTTAAATGCATCCCATTCTATTAGTCTAGACGGCATTGTGGCTGCGTTGGTTGTGAAATATTCTTGTATTCTATTCCCTTGTTCGTGTTGGAACACCTAGTCAGTCAGACATTCGAGCTGCAGTTTCCAGGTAGTTACAGGAGGACGAGGGGGCCTCCATCTGAGCGTTAGGATATGTGCGTCGTGATCTGAGAGTAGCCTTCCCAAGTAGTCTGAGTGTTGGATTTTGGGGACTTTGTGGTAGAACAGAGGAATCTCTCTAGTTAAACTCGCAGGTTGTGAGGGATGGAGTGAAATGAGTATAATTTGGTGTTTGGATGTCGGACTCGCCATGAATCAGTAAGTGCCCGATGCGTAACCCATGCTCTGTATCGTTCTTCCTGTTTGTGATTGGGAGAGTGTACATGTGGGGTTGTGACCTGTCTAGTAGAAGATCTAATACAATTGTAGTCACCCCACCAGTAGCCATGGGATGGACGTGTATTGGGCTAAAACTCCTATAGATGATCCCAGAATTTGTCTTGCTCTATATTGGGGGCATAAATACTGCCTACAAGTATTGGTTGTCCCACTAGGAGTCCCTCCAGGAATGTATATCTGCCTTCTTTGTCCACTGTTCTCTTAATTTCCTGAAATGGAGTACCCGGTCTGAGTAGGTGCTCCGTCTCTTGTGCTGTTAAATGCATTTCTTGTAGCAAAGCTATCTGTTTTCTTTGTCTCTTGATGTATGAGTATACTCCATTCCTTTTGTTCGCTGACATTTATTGTAATGAAGCTGATGCCTGTGTTTGTGGTGTTATTGGTCATGTTATTCTGTCCTTTGGATTCAGTATACTACACCCCAGGTGTGTCTTATTGCCTGGGTTCTCCCCATTTTTAGGTCGTTTTTTGTTCTGTGATGGTGCCCCCCGCCTATAGGGTGTGTTTGGTGATGAGAAAAGGGTTCAATTGGAGGGAAGGGGTGTAACTTTGCATGGGCAATTGATACCAACTAAGCGGGCCTTTCGCTCGAGGCGATACATCCAAACTAAACATTTTGCTTCCTTTCTGTGCTGTATATGGCCTGTGTGGCCCGTTGTAACTTATATGTGCGGATGCAGCGTCGGTGGAGCTTTCGCATGTCCCCCTATTGTGTCTGCTAGATAGTTGTGTGTTCGCCTAGCGCAGTGTGTTTATTTATATCAATGTCTACTGCCCTGTCATTATTTGTCTTCAAGGCTTGGGGGAACGCGCCAATTATGTTGGATACATTGATGGCAAAAGTAAGATAAATGTGTCCGCCGTCTGCGGAATTACCACTGGTGGGGTTATTGAGCCATCTTGGGAGGTGTGGGTATCGCTTATGTCCTCTTCGGATGTGAAGCGACCCTTCTCTCCATCTGAGCTTCCTGCTGTCAGACTCAGTTCCGCCGCTGCCTGCAGGGCTTATCTACGTTCTGTTATTATTTGTTCTAGGAACGGGGGATTACTTGATCTTGTCCCTGAGCTCGTTCCCGGCTAATTTTGAGTTGTCTTCTTCTGTTGTCGCCCCTTTCCCCATGATTCGTGATTTCTTAGTCCTGTTTCTTGAGGTCCCTTGCCCTGAAGCTGCTGTTCTGCCCATTCGTGCGCTTCTTTCGGGTCAGTAAAAAAGTTTGTGCGACCTTCGTGTATGATTTTTAGACAAGTTGGGAACAGGAGGGCGTATTGGATATCCCTTTGTTGCAGCATCCGCTTGAACTCTAGGAATGATGCTCATTGTCGTTGTACCGCCCGGGAATAGTCAGAGAACAACATTACTTTTACTTCCACTCGAATCGGTCCCTGTTGTCTGGCTGCCCAGAGCACTGCATCCCTATCACAGTAATGTAGGAGTTTTAGTAACAACGGCCTAGGCAGGGACCCCGGAGGCGGTCTGCGCGCCGGGACCCGATGTGCCTGTTCTACTGAGAAGTAGGGGGTCAGTTACGATTCCTGTGTGAATGATTTGAACCAAGTCTCTACATACCCTATGGGGTCCAGTCCTTCTACTCCTTACGGTAAGTTCAGAACTCTGATGTTACTTTGTCTTGAGCATCCTTCTAGGTCATCTGTTTTTCCTCCAGTGTCTTAACTCTCGATTGAAGATCTCTCAATGTTTCCTGCTGTAAATTAATCTGGGGTCTATTGTTTGGATAGTTTTCTCTCCTTGCTTGACATTGTCGGCTAATTTGCGATGATCGTCTCTGAGTAAATTGTGATCAGTAGCCAGTGCCCTAAATCTGTCTTCTTTGGTAACTCTGGAATGTTCTATAGCTGCTGGTACTTTGTATATTTTTCCAACATTGTTGCTGTGTTTGAGGATTACCCCTCCATCTGGGTATTTTTTGCCTCTGAGGAGGACTGTTTCGTGTGGGCCGGTGTTTGCGAGGCCCCAATATAGTGTTGGCGTCCCATGCTTGGGCTAGTTGATGGGGAGCTTGTGGTCTGTTGATTGGCTTCTTTGCTCCTGAACTGAGGATCACAGGTTTCCTTGGTTGTTCCTTATCTTGTCCTTCACTTCTTCCTTTTTTTTTGTTCTATCGTCTGCTGGCCCTTCTTTCTATTTCAGAGCACTGTCCCCAGTTTTGGATAAACTGCGTTCTATTACCTTTTGTTGTAGTTTAGACTCTGAATATATTGTCTCTCACAGAATCAGCCTCTAGTCTTTTGAGGGGAGCCAGCAAGGTGGTATGTCGCAGTCTCCTGTGTCTCGGGGGGTGTTTTCCATGATTCCTGGGGCTTGTATCACTGGTTTGCGGTTTCCTGCCCTTCCTATGGTTGGATGTTGACACCGTCTTTACTTTCCTCTCTCTCCTGACCCCCCTCTTCGTAGTTTCCTATATTAGTTGCTGAACCCTCGACCTCCGTGCCTCAAGACCCAGCGCCAAGCCCTCTAGTGTTTGATTGAAGTGAGGGGTGGGGGGAGGAGGCGGGGGTGCATCGTGTACCCCAGTGGCCTCTGGTCATCTACCTTGGTTTGCTTGCAGCCGGTGGGTTTCTCCCTGCCACTTGGTTGAGGTGTGTGTCACTGGTTAACTGCTTTCTGTTCTTCCTGCTGCTGGGTGTTAGCCCTTTAGTCTCCTCCCTGTCACTTATGGCCCCCCTGTGTGTTATTTCCTCCATAACTTTCCGGTCCCTCGATCCTCATGCCTCACGGTCTGGCGCCAAGCTCTCCGGCACTTGAGTGTTATGAGGGATGGGGGGGGGGGGGTTCGTCGGGTTCCTTGATTGCCTCTGATTATCTATTGCCATCTGCTCTCTGTTAAGGGGGTTTCTCTCTTTTATTTTGTCTTTATTTGTTTTCCCCTTTTTTGTCTTTTTTCCCCCATCCTGATGAGGACTCCCGCTGACACCGTTTCCTTCAGTGTACCCCCACTTCGGATCATTTGGCTTCCCTTCGTTCTTTTATATCCCCCCGTTGCTGGAGCCGATTGGGCTCTCACCGTGTGTTTTATCCGGTTGTGCTCGGGGCAGCTGGGGGAGTTCTCCATTGTCCCCTATCTATCCGAGGGTGCCACGTTGGTGCCACGATCGCTGCTGTGGCTCGTGCCCAGTTGGGATCACCGTTCACTCTCTGGGCATGGCCAGGTTGTGAATAACCTTTGTCCCGCCCAATCTCCCAGCGATGATCTGTACGGGGGGGGGTCTGCCGAGGTTACCCTGTACCCTTCAAGTTATTCGGGGGTATGACGCTGAGTGTCTCCTTCTGCACTGCGGTACTTTGCCTCCACCAGGCTGGCTTTCACTCATTGGGTGCAGCCAATTTGAGGTCCGTCCCCCTCCCCTTTGCCACTTTCACTCGCTCGGCATGATCGCTTCGGTCGGTCACTTCAGGTTCTCATTACCAGGTGTGAATTTTGCCGGTTGGCACTTCGACCCCATAGTTTTTTGGGGCACCACCGAAACCTATTTATGCCATTGTTACGGCTGGCGGGGGCAGCCTCAGAAAGAAGCGTCCGCCATCATGGTCCTCTTAGCCTCTCTCCCTAATGCAAGTTTGCTTTTAGCAGTGAATAGTATATATGGAATTCTGATTTGTGGAAAAATTAGTAATTACTGCAAGAAACACATAAACTTACTAACAGGACACAACATTTAACATGAAATGCAATTTTCTCAATTTCAACAGCACCGCGAAATGCATAAAATGGAAAAATCTGAAAGAGTCTATAAGAGAAAGATTTGACAGAAAAAATGGTTACTTTGCCCAAAAAACCGTAGTCCCTTCCCAGTTCCTCCAGCCCGGGGAGAGGGATGCTCCATGTAACACACTGAGCTAAGGGAGCTTGATAGTCTGTCACTAGCAGCTTGGCAAAAAAAAAAATAGCAACAATTTGTGCGGAGAAAAAGGGACAGCTGACGACTAATGGCCCTCTGGGGCACAACACAAGTTATACCTTATTTACTAAGGTCCAAACTTTTTTCTCAACATCCAAATTACACCCTATGTCACACCTAGGAGTTGTGCTTACTGACTACCTAAAGCCCAGCGGTCCAAGCTGAAAAAAGCACCTCTCATTTCTTTTAGATACTACCAGTGTTAAGAAAATGATAATACTAAGAAAACTCCTTGAGACTAAAAAATAAGATTGAGATTCTGGTTCTATATCATAGCCAGAGTCTATGTGTACCATTCTGTGTCACTTTCTAGTGGTCCAAGCGGTCCCCGTCTGACACCCAGAGACAAACGTACCCAATGTATCACGCTCTATGGTGCAAGTGACAAAATTATAGCTACCTTCACCTCCTGTAGCGTGCAGAATATGGGAAAAGAAAAAGTGATCTAGGCGCTTGTCCTAGTTTGCCACATGCCACATACTGGGGCTTAGGATCAGATGTAGTCTCTTACCCTGTGACAGCTTTCTCCAGATTGATTTTATCTTGAATAAATGAAGAAACAAGAGGCATTTGGCAAAACAGAAACAAGTTGGTTTAATTAAGCGCAGATGCTGGGAGAGTATTGATAGAGGCGCGTCTGAAGACAGTCTCAAAGAACAGAAGCTTTGACTTCACATATATACTTTTTGTGGAAACAATAAAACATTTTGCCATTCTTTGAAAAGCATCATAGTCAGAAATAGCAAGAAAAAACATCTGATTTGTGGTGTTTTGGGAATGCACGCCTTTAGCCAAAAGTGTTTTATTGGAGCCAATTTCCTTGGGCCTGTTTGTGGTGTGACTACCTATCTGTGGGATCTATCAGTGTGTTCCCTGGGTGCGCGTTTGTCTTTGAGCTGCATTAGAAAATGTATTCAGTGGCCTATGCTAGCTTTATGATGAGTTTTTATCTTGTGCTGAGCTTTGGTTTGAGGTTTGCACATTCCTATTGAATGTGCAAATGTGTTTCAATTAAACAAACTCTGACAAAAGTGTCAGACATGCAGGTAGAATATGAAGTAACTATGCTCCCTGAAGTACGAGGCTATACAGTTCCTATGATCCGAGGGTTTGCCACAAGGCCTTATCCTATAAGATGTCTGTAACTTGAACGATTGTGGATTATGTATTTATGTGTAACTTAAAATATAGCTTTGGAGTTACAAGTCTGATCCTGTGAGATCAGTGTGAGCACTTCTGTCTGAGACATTAGCCTGTAAAATTACTTAATAGAGGATAGATTGCAGTACACAATTAGAACGTCATTTACACCTGGTAGCACAGCTGTCTGAAGTCAGGATGTATGAATGTAAATCACAGGACAAATCCACAACCAAATAGATTGCTTCCTACACATGAGATATGACATTGTGCCTGAGAATTTATTGAGGTGTTTGTAACCAAGAGATGTTTCTTCTTCCCTAAACCTAAATACGCATGGTTTTAGTATTCTAAAGTCACTTTGAGTTAGAGGATTCAAGACATTGATACAATACAAAACACTCTTGAAAGGACTGATCTGTGCATCCAGTCCTGCCAAGTACCACAGATCAGGCGTTAGACTAATGTATTTCCGTGTGGTGATCCACATCACCGCACTGAAATGCATTGTCACACGCTTGCATAATGTCTGAGCGTCATTGAAGCGCAGCCTAAAACATAATATCATGGAGTGTGGCATCTGGCAGCACGCCGCTTGTGGTGTGCACGCGCAGCTCCTGCCGGCTTGGTGCTCCTACATGAGCTAAGGCTGCTGCCAGGCAGCTCACTGGCTGCTACAATGTATCGTAATTATGTCCGCTGCACGGCTCACAGCCACCCTGACTTCATGGTAGTGTGCAAAGGCTACTAAGGGCCCAGTCAGATAAATTTATCAACAAAAAGAGGGGGGAACCTGGAGCTATTAAGGTCCAGTGTCCATGCTCCTATACCAATATCACAACAAAAAAGGGGGACACTGTTCCTCAGCGTCTGGTGCAATTAGTCACCTGAAGCGCACGGGTGCAAATAGTCACCTGTATATTAAAAAAGGGGTTGCAAGAAGGTAAGAGGAAAAAGGGAAAACAGTACCCTAGGCACACAGGACCCACCCAAGGAGTGAAAAAACATATTTCGTCCTCTGTTGCCCTCACACACCCCTGGGGGTGTCATGCTTCATCATCGGGCGTTTGCTCCTCGTAGGGCCGGCGCTGCAATTCCCTACGGGTCCCCGAAGGGTCTCTTTATCGGAGATCTTTTTAGGACAGCCGGATGGTGCATGTGGGTGTGTGGGGTGGGGGTCCAATGAGGGTAACCAAGTGCGTGCAAAGTGAAAATTAGGTTGAAAAGGGGTAAATATGCAGCAGATGTTTAATATATATACCCTGAGCAGATTTAACTGCCCGATAAAATCTTGTTCCTGTAGGTATACTATCCCCAGGAATCAAGAAGGTCATGGGTCGACATGTTTCGCGCCTCCGTCGCCTTAAGGGTCGTTTGCGCTTCATCAGGACCAGTATTATAAAATTTGTGTGCACGTGAATTAAATTAAAATACCCTCTAAATTCAACAGGGCGGGCGGTAAGGTTGTATACCCGTAGTCTGGCTACAGCTTCATTGTATATACCGCTCCTGTTCAGTACCTAGGAAGAGAGAACATAATAAAACAAAGATATATGCACATCAGTAACAACTTGATGTCATAAAATGTGCCACCAATGTGTGCACATCGTTTTCATATAAAAACAACAAAACTGGCTCATGAGACACTTAGAGCACCGAAGGTTACTCAGTAGGGAACCCCCCTAATGAGATATCACTTATCAAAATCTCTAGGGAACCCTTCATAGACGAAAACTACATCTGCTCGTCAATCGCATGCGTGGTACAAGCAGTTGCCCCAAATGTATTAAGATCATGACTCAAAGTCTCAGCAACTGGCGTCAATACATGCAAAAGACGGCACCATAAGCAATGGGTGCCGTCAAACTTATTAATCCTCCAAAGTGCTCACCTCGCTTTTTGAGCGATGTCTTCTCTGGCAACAACATTCGGCGCCCGCACATTACCGGGCTTCGAACCACTAGACAAGTGAATAGAAATAGAGATATATGCAGCCATGAGTCAGACTGTGACCCCAACTCAGAAATTACTGCGTAGAGATGTACAGATACCTTCTGCGGAAATTAAATCTAGCCTTACGTTTATCCCGGGGTGCTACCTCCTGTGCACCTACCCAGTCCGAATGTCAGCCAGTAGTGAACCAGACTAGGCAAGGGCGTTCGTGCTCATTAAATACTTAGGGAATGTACCTGGAAGTGCACCCTTCCCGGGAAGTCCTACGGTGATCAGGAGGTAAGCGCATGCGCGACAGCGCGTGTTTAATGCGCATGTGCATGTATCCGGGTGACTAATCCCTAATGCATGCGCAATTGATCGATGCAAGCCATGATGCAAGCCATGATGCCTATATTGCCAAGTAACAAGCTTATTAAAATGTTACTAGACATGGCCGCATACTTGATTAATCGGCAATTCATCTTTGAACGCATACGCGCTAACCATATTGATTCTTTTGTGAGCGTGTGAATGCAATTCATACCTTACTGACCCTGGACAAAGACCCGCTATGTACATAGTGTCTGTATGTATTGCAATCATCTGTAATGTAGGTGGCTGTACATAAACGTCTTCTAAATCTAAACAAAAGTTTTAATTGGGAGAAAGAGGGGGGGGGGAAAGGTGGAATATCACTGGGACAGCCACTTAAGCAACCCACAAGCCTCCTCCCTCCTAACAAAAAAGTTTATTATATAAGGGGAGTTGTTGTAAAATGCCGGAGTACCACTACACCAATGGGCCAAGGTGGAATCCAAATACAGTGCCAACCAATTTTAATATAGTATCTCATGTGCCAGTTCAAAGATAAAGAAAAGATTGAAAAACATATATGGGTCCTCGGCTAAACCGCCGTGCACAATAATTTATCAACAAAAAGAGGGGGGACCCTGGAGCTATTAAGGTCCAGTGTCCATGCTCCTATACCAATATCACAACAAAAAAGGGGACACTGTTCCTCAGCGTCTGGTGCAATTAGTCACCTGAAGCGCACGGGTGCAAATAGTCACCTGTATATTAAAAAAGGGGTTGCAAGAAGGTAAGAGGAAAAAGGGAAAACAGTACCCTAGGCACACAGGACCCACCCAAGGAGTGAAAAAACATATTTCGTCCTCTGTTGCCCTCACACACCCCTGGGGGTGTCATGCTTCATCATCGGGCGTTTGCTCCTCGTAGGGCCGGCGCTGCAATTCCCTACGGGTCCCCGAAGGGTCTCTTTATCGGAGATCTTTTTAGGACAGCCGGATGGTGCATGTGGGTGTGTGGGGTGGGGGTCCAATGAGGGTAACCAAGTGCGTGCAAAGTGAAAATTAGGTTGAAAAGGGGTAAATATGCAGCAGATGTTTAATATATATACCCTGAGCAGATTTAACTGCCCGATAAAATCTTGTTCCTGTAGGTATACTATCCCCAGGAATCAAGAAGGTCATGGGTCGACATGTTTCACGCCTCCGTCGCCTTAAGGGTCGTTTGCGCTTCATCAGGACCAGTATTATAAAATTTGTGTGCATGTGAATTAAATTAAAATACCCTCTAAATTCAACAGGGCGGGCGGTAAGGTTGTATACCCGTAGTCTGGCTACAGCTTCATTGTATATACCGCTCCTGTTCAGTACCTAGGAAGAGAGAACATAATAAAACAAAGATATATGCACATCAGTAACAACTTGATGTCATAAAATGTGCCACCAATGTGTGCACATCGTTTTCACATAAAAACAACAAAACTGGCTCATGAGACACTTAGAGCACCGAAGGTTACTCAGTAGGGAACCCCAGTCAGATAAAGCCATAACTGAGGTGTGGGGGTGAGGTCACGTCCTGCTGCCAAATGCGGGGAGTTTGTTTTGGAAGGAAGCAGCAAGTGGCTGGTTACTGGTCAACAGGCACCAGCACCGCAATCATGGCGCTCTCAGAAGTGCTTTCGGCTGGTCCTGGGCCATCAAAAATTGCTTTTGTGGAATTCAATCATTGCCGAACCTCAGATCATGGAACCAGTGACCCCATTTGCAGGGGCTGCCCTGGATAGCCTTCTGTCACTGGACTACAGACTCGTTGAGGACTGTGGGACTCGCTGTCCCGTGAATCAGATGCACTGGCAGCATAATTAAAACAACTGCTGCTGAAATCTCGGGCCAGCAGCATTCACGTGACATGGCGTCATGTGATACCAATAATCACCAAGTTCTTGTGTCCGATTGCTGACAGCCTGTTGCCAGAAAGTTGAGCGGCAGTTATATTTCTATATTATGCCACAGCTGAGTGCCCTCACCACTGCCTGCGCCCGGCCCACCAGTTTAATTGGTGCCTCAGTGCCAGCCTCTTCGGCGACCATTCATTCATTGGCTGATCAGAGCTATCCCACAGGCTGTACCACATTAATTTGACCTCAATGTCTCCCTATGATGTGTGCCAGCATGCTACAAGAGTATGTAGTGGCCAGCTTGCCTCACTCAGGTCTGTGTGTTTATTGTTGTATATTTAAATATACTAATTATTTACAGCGTGAGTCTCAGCCTGTAGCTCACTGCTCACCTCAGGCTGTGGTGGCGCCCTGGTGGGCTGGACTCAGCTGACAGACTCAGTCACAGTATTGATTAATATTAGCAGCTGAGATCCGCGGTGGCGCCTCTCAGCTGGTAGTTTAGGTGGACTGTTTTGTTTTCAGCAGAATGGACCCTTTAGTTTTTAGGTCTCGCCTACGCAGCGCACATGCGCTGCATAGGTGAAAGACACTTAGCCAGTTCGTCAACAAACCATTATCTTGAATACACATCACCTGAACGATCGTTTGGAGGGAGCGCTCAATGGGAAATAAGTTGATGTGTAGAAACTCAGTGATTTAAACTTTGTAATTGCTTTCAATGAGACACATTCTAGAAGAGACGGAAAATAGGATTGCAAACAACACTGCATTCGAGTATAAATCTATATGGGCTTGCCACGTGGTACCCACTTGACAACCAATGACATATTATTCAACGCCTCGTTTGGGTTAATAAACGCTATATTTAATTACTATATACATATATCCCAAGACGGAAACAATCATCTTAGGGGTTCGCGTTGAAGTGAAAGCGGTACTTATTTGGAATACGCTCTAAACGAGTTAAAATATGTGTGTGATTTTTGGGATGAGTGCTGAAAGTGAAATTGTGTATAATGAACAGCGTCCAATTGAAACTCTGCATTTGCTTTTGAAGCGCACCCTATTGAAAGTGAACGAAATATAGCGCGTAATAAATATTGGACTTGAATGTTTGTAGCCATCTTTCGAGCGTCTCTTCTGGAAAGAAGAGCAAACAATATTATTTGTAAAACACATAGAGGGAGTGAAATGCTGTGCCTACTTTCAGGGGGAACCTGTTGGAAAGGAAACAAAACATTATAATTGCAAATATACCCTGTCCGAAAGAAAGAGCTCCGTGTGCGCTGCATTAAGATGCAGCCGGGGAGCTGTGGGGCTGAAGAGGGAGTTCTGCACCATGCACTAAACTGTTTTCGGGGATGTTAACATGAATATAATAGGGCATACGTTATCTTGTATGTTAGATTAGCAAACGCACAAGACATACAAAAAGACACGCTGTGGCGGTTCAGAAGAAGGGACACTGAGACCAGATCGAGGTAGTGAGGGTTTTATTCGAATAAATGTCTTTTTCTTGCATTGAGTGAGTCGTTCCCTGGCTAAGGCAGCGGGATCCAAGGCGTCAGCTAGGGTGGGGGACCTTCGTGTGCTTGCACGTCTTAGCTCCCTCTCGCTGGTGACCTGGTCGTCTTCTCTTGCCGGGTTCCAGCGCCACATGCGGAGAAAGAGAGACCCTTAGTGAGGAGTCCTGTCTGTTGTTTCTTTTCCCAGGGGGAAGTGAGGACACTGGTGTTTCTATAGTACAGAAGGCTATGTACAAAACGGACTGTGCACTTGAGGGAGATAGGTGAGGAGAGGAGGGGGAACTTGGGAGCAAAGGGATGGTAAGGCAGGGAGAACGATATATACAAATTTACACAGAAGCGTCCCGCCTCCCCAGCCACCCTGACACTCGGTGACGCACCTGGGTGAGCGCTGGGCGCTGAGAGGTATCGTTGGCCTCCTGGCTCTGCTTCTCACTTCATCTCGTTTTCCTCCACGACCGCTGGGCTCCTTCTCACTCGGTTTCGTTCTCCGCTCTTCTCCTCCGAGGTGCCGGGACACACTGCTTCATCTTCTTCCTGCTTTTTCACTGGTTCCATTGGTTGCACCACGTCATCCGGGGGCGTGACTGCGTCTGCAAAGCTGACTGGTCGGCATAGCGACTCCACTGGGGAACGGCCCTCTTCCTTAAAGCCGGCCCCGTAAAAGGAACATGCCTCTCCACTCGCCGCAGGTTGACTCCACCAGCTGTCGGACTCCATCTCCCATGGGTCCTGAGACGGCGAAAGAGAGGTGGGAGGCGTGTCAGTGGTCCACCATTCTCTCACCGGGGCAGTGTTCGATTTCCAACCTGCTTCCCCGCTATACACGCTTACAAAGACCAGTTAGAATAAAACACAATACAAATCCATAATACAGACGACATACTCACATGGACGCATTATCCGAGCAGCCTCGAAGTCAAGACCAAACATTAGGTGGCTGGGCGCTCTGAACCATTTAATTTTAATCAAAATATGGACACTGAGTATTCTTACAAGGTGTGCACCCGCAGTGCATGCCGTGTTCACTCACACTCGAGCAGTGTGCACGCGCGACACGCGACAGCACCCGGGAGCCCTTGGACAGGTAGGAGCACTGTGGCGCAGGTGACCCATCCGAGGCTGGGCAGAGCTGTGCCGCATTATCACCGGCTCTACTCCCTTTACCCTACAGCGAGAGCTACAATGGGTTAAGAGCCTGACGCCGAGATGTTTGCTGTGCCAGGAATGTCCCGGGTGAGAGTCGGGGTCTTAGGTGCCTTTGTGGTCGCATGGGCTCAGGGGTCAAAGTGGGGGGGATCGGAGGGCCACGACCTGCCCATATATTTTTAATTTATGAGAAAACGTTCCATTACTTTTTACTCTTATCCCTCTTAGTCTTGGCTCTCCTGTGTTCCTGTATTCTAAGTTTTAAGACCCGCTTTGTACTTCCTATGTACATTTTGGAACATTCACAATGGAGTGCATACTTCACGCCAGGTGAATGCAGAGTGAGAGTGACTGCAGAGTGAGAGTGACTGCAGAGTGAGCGTGACTGCAGAGTGAGCGTGACTGCAGAGTAAGCGTGACAGCATGAGTGACTGCAGAGTGAGAGTGACTGCAGAGTGAGAGTGACTGCAGAGTGACAGCAGAGTGAGAGTGACTGCAGAGTGAGTGACAGCATGAGTGACTGCAGAGTGAGTGACTACAGAGTGAGTGACTGCAGAGTGAGTGACTGCAGAGTGAGAGTGACAGCATGAGTGAGAGTGACAGCATGAGTGACAGCTGAGTGAGAGTGACTGCATGAGTGACTGCAGAGTGAGAGTGACTGCAGAGTGAGAGTGACAGCATTAGTGACAGCAGAGTGAGAGTGACAGCATGAGGGACATCACAGTGAGAGTGACTGCAGAGTGAGTGACTGCAGAGTGAGTGACTGCAGAGTGAGTGACTGCAGAGTAAGAGTGACTGCAGAGTGAGAGTGACTGCAGAGTAAGAGTGACTGCAGAGTGAGAGTGACAGCATGAGTGACAGCAGAGTGAGAGTGACAGCATGAGTGAGAGTGACAGCATGAGTGACAGCAGAGTGAGAGTGACTGCATGAGCAACTGCAGAGTGAGAGTGACTGCAGAGTGAGAGTGACTGCATGAGTGACAGCAGAGTGAGAGTGACAGCATGAGTGACTGCAGAGTGAGACTTACTGCAGAGTGAGTGACAGCATGAGTGACAGCAGAGTGAGAGTGACAGCATGAGTGACTGCAGAGTGAGAGTGACTGCAGAGTGAGTGACTGCATGAGTGACTGCAGAGTGAGAGTGACTGTAGCGTGAGAGTGACTGCATGAGTGACTGCAGAGTGAGAGTGACTGCAGAGTGAGAGTGACTGCAGAGTGTGAGTGACTGCAGAGGGAGTGATTGCAGAGTGAGTGACTGCAGAGTGAGAGTGACAGCAGAGTGAGAGTGGCAGCATGAGTGACAGCAGAGTGAGAGTGACTGCAGAGTGATAGTGACTGCATGAGTGACTGCAGAGTGAGAGTGACTGCATGAGTGACTGCAGAGTGAGAGTGACTGCATGAGTGACTGTAGAGTGAGAGTGACTGCATGAGTGACTGCAGAGTGAGAGTGACTGCATGAGTGACTGCAGAGTGAGAGTGACAGCATGATTGACTGCAGATTGAGAGGGACAGCAGAGTGAGAGTGACAGCATGAGTGACTGCAGAGTGAGAGTGACTGCAGAGTGAGAGAGACTCAGCAGTAGGAGTGTTCCAGAGAGAGCAGGGTATGCTTGTGCGCTTACACTGTGCACTCACAGGAGCTAAAACAAAGAACAGCTGAACATGTGTCTTGGGTGCTTTTTGGAGGCAGCCGGCCTCAAGGAGAGGACACCCCAACCAATCAAGCGCAACTACTCACAACCTACTGTACAATTACAACACAGGCCAAAGGGCAGAGCTAGGTCTTTTCGCATTACATAGGGTGATCAGTGTGTGAGTGTGTAGGGTGAGCAGTGTTTGAGTGTGCAGGGTGAGCAGTGTGTGAGCATGCAGGGTGAGCAGTGTGTGAGTGTGCAGGGTGAGCAGTGTAAGAGTGTGTAGGGTGAGCAGTGTGTTATGTGCAGGGTGAACAGTGTTAGTGTGCAGGGTGAACAGTGTGTGAGTGTACAGGGTGAGCAGTGTGTGTGTGCAGGGTGAACATTGTGTGACACATGTAGGGTGAGCAGTGTGTGAGTGTGTAGTGGCAGTGTCTGAGTGTGCAGGGTATGAAAATTTGAACTAAGTCCACAACACACACACACATAAGACCACACACATAAGACCACACACACAAGACCACACACACATACACACACTCTTACCACCACACACTCACCACCAAACACACAATCACTCACACACACCACCATCCGTCTGTGCACGCTTTCATCGGGCACAAACACCACCAGCCGTCAGTGCACGCTTTCACCCGGCATAAACACCACCAGCCGGCAGTGCAGGCTTCCACCAGGCACACACCACCAGTCACCAGTGCACGCATTCACCAAACACACACACACCACCAGCCATCAGTGCATGCTTTCGACAGAAACACACACACCACCAGCCGTCTGTGCACACTTTTACCAGGCACACACACCACCAGCCATCAGTGCACGCTTCCAATAGGCACACACACCTCCAGCTGGCAGTGCACGCTTCCACCAGGCACACACACCACCAGCCATCAGTGCACAATTTCTACAGGCACACACACCACCAGCCATCAGTGCACACATCAATTGTTAATGCATCCACAATTAACTATTGTAACAATCGCAGTATGGTGCACTTTACTTTTAAACATATTCATCTAAAGCACAGCATGCCACCATTGCTACAATTCCAGTCCAACCCACATAATTCCACTACACACCACATGCATACACTCCATAACACATGGCTAAAAGACATTGCCATTTACAATGCCATTAGCTCTAACTCAAATAAATCCGAGACCTATTGCATTTTCAATGCTTGTTTATCTTGTAAATGAATCTATAATTCACAGAGAAGCACAAAATACTAGTCACTGCTTTGATTTACTTGGGAGGAAGTGTAACTCATTTGGCAGTAGAAAGCCACTTATACGCACTCCAAAAGCACCAAAATGTCACACATAAGTAATCTGAAAACCTACCAGCTATGCTGGTCATAAGAATTAAACGCTCACTGCAGTGTTTGATTGGTTTATTGTCTGTCCAGTCAAGTTCTGCTCGCTACAGACTAGGACGTGCTACTAGTACCTTCTCAAATCCGTATTTAATTTACTTTTAGCACGTCATGATCATAAACCAAAGTAAACTGGACACTAGGTTAGTGGCCTTCCGTTTCTGGCGGTTTGCGTAGTTTTAAGATATTCTCAGTATTTCTCGTTGCTCAAATAGGTGTAATTTCTGATATTAGGGTTTCCCTCATCTTCATTGCTTGATTTTGCTCACGAGAAAGTCAGTCCTGCCCAGTGTCACGCAGCAGGTGTTAGACTAACGCATTTCAGTGCGTTGCACCGCATCACCATACTGGAATGCATTGTCACGCATAATGCATCGTCTTGGAGCTGTCACAGAAAGCGAGATGCAAACAGATTGCGGCAGCTGGCAGCGTGACTCAGTGCTTGTGCTGGCTGCTCACGTAGGTTTGGGTGCCCTCCTAGCAGCTCAGGATCAGTCTCACAGAGCGGCAGGCAGTGCTGCCTGCTACAATGTATCTTTTGTGATACCCGCGAGACGCGCAGCGGGGCTCCGAGTCACTAGGCACTCTGAGTGATCATGTGACTGTCATAGTCCGGCCCAGGTGCAGTAATTTACACACAGTCTCAGACTGGCTGTAGCACCGCAGAAGAACCGTGACGTCACGTCTGGCTTCCAAAGAACGGGGAGTTCAGTTATTAAATGTTGCAACTTGCGAGGAGGACTTTACTTTTGCTGCGGACTTGCCCGACTGTTCAGTCTCACTCACTGGTTAACGGGCAGACAGGGAATCATGGTGCTCGGCTCCGCAGCACACTGCTATAATTTGCACCTAACTAAGACCTTACCCAGCTGGGCCACAATATGGGGCCGGCCAGGTACTAAATGATAACGTTGCCTGCAGGCTAATTTTTTCCGGTAGCCCGGGACGGCCGACACGAGGTAACATGCAGTCAACAGACCGTGGTGAGAGGGTGAGAGAGTCTGAGGGCCGGTCATCACCGGTGCAGTCCCGCTGCCTCAGCCCAGTGCAGAAGAAGGCCAGAACGTCAACGAACGCTGTAAGTTAACCAGCCACATGTCAGAATAATACAATCCTAATTAATTTAATTTTAGTAGAGCGAATGACTTATTATTCCAGTACTGCTACTGCACTAAGTGCTGCATTAATTATGGCTCCCATTAGGTTGAACAAGGAGGACAGCAGCAGTCCAGCGCGCTGCTCCCCAGCACAGGCACCGGCAGCCTTCAGTTGTGCACAGTCAGGAGTGTGGGCAGCAGAAAGCATCATTGCAGGGGTGATTCCCAGCCGGGAATACAGCCAATGGAAAAGAGGGGGTCTAGCTGGGGGATCATAGCAGGCATATTTAATTTTGGTGATCCTGTTGGAGAGATGAAGAGCACCACTACAGTGTAACCAAGGCAAGTCTGTTAGTCTAGCCAGGGGCTCAGGTGGCAAGGCAAGTTCACAAGAAGCCCCGGAAACCGCGTGGGTCATAGACAGCTTGAGGCAGGACAGCTAGGAGGAGGTGGTATCCAGTGAGCAGTAGCAAGCTGTTTGAGGACATAAGCATGTTCTCTAGCAACGCAGTAGACACCGCAGCTGGTTCAGGCATAGGAGCTACCTGGGAGTGCTTTAACAGTAGTAAGGATGCCGTTCTGGCCGGTAGCTTGGGTTACTGGCCCGGGCTGATGGCGGTTGGACGTGCTTCTGCTAAATAGCTAGAATGTCCTAAAGTAAACAATTCTGTGCCTTATGTGTTTTTAGACTAGTCTTACAGGCTGCTGCATGACACACACTGGTACAAGTACTTGTAGGTCATAGCCCGTGAGACACAATGGACTCTGGCCAGGGCGGTCGGACTCTCAACTTTAGGATTATTACCTCAATCAGCCTCTTCTCCTGAGGCTTGTCCTGACCCCCCGCCCCTCCCCCCCAGTTATGCCTCATAGTATTGTAATGTTAATTGCTTAGACTAGCCATGCAACTTACTCTGAGCCTAAGGTTAATAATAGCGGGTGGCGCCATGCTGTAACCAATGAAATTATTTTTATTAAATAGCTCAATGTGTCTTTTTTTTTAAAAACTACAGTCTGCAGCCGGGTTGTCACCCCTAGGTATTTGTATGCCCTTCCATTTCTTTTGCTTTTCAGCGATTTTCAGATCTTCTTAAGAGTTTTTTGTTGCTCAAATGGGTGTAATTTCTGATATTTATATGTTTCATTTATCTTCATTGCTTGATTTGGCTTGCGAGAAAGTGTCGCTCATAGTTGTTGAAATGTCACTCATAATTACACTGAAATTATAAAAATGTCACACATAGCAATCTGAAACCTTGGCAGCTATGGAAAGTGTCACTCATAGTGGTTGAACGTCACTCATAATTACACTGAAATTATGAAAATGTCACACATAAGCAAACTGAAACCTTGACGGCTATGTGCGACATAGTTTGACAAAAAATGATGTACTGTAACCAAATATCTGAGATTCCAATATTTTTTCCATGTATGTGGGCTGACAGTCGAGTCTGTCTTCGTATGTCTTCTAGGTCCGTGAAATTTGTAACATTTAGTAGGCCTCAATGCTCAGAATAGGGTATCCCCCACAATGCATCTGTGCCTGGAGTCCCATGAATCCAGAAGGCGGCTCTGAGAATGCGGTAGAGAGACTGCAAGAAGGCCTGAGCACCAAAGGCAGAGGCTGAGCTTGCGCTGGCAATGGGCGGCACTGATGGTAGAAACAGGCTGCACCGGCGGTAGGAAGTAGACTAAGAAGGGCTTTACACCTGCCAGTTTTACAAATTAAACAAACGAAAATATATTGACTGATCACGCTAAAGGCCCTGGTTAGGACAGCCTGGGCCTGCAAATGGCTTGTCCCCATTACTGTACCTTTGTCCGTACTGTTAGTGGACCCTGGTGAGTGGTGAATTGCCTCTCTCTACTCCCTCTCTCTGCCCCTATCCAATTAAGTTAGACTGCTGAAAATTGGGAGCACCAATTTTAAAGGAAGAGTTCTTTGGTTTAAGATTTAAATAGCCTTGTGTGCTAAAATGTGCAATAAATTAGGTTGAAGTGACATCTAGTGTTTATCATATGTATGTGCATTTTTTTCTAAATTGACAGTATTTTTTGTGTTCAATCGGAGATTGTCCAATCATAGCATTTTACTTGCCCTTCAAACTATACCTTTGTCTTTAAAAGCCCGCATTATAGCCTGTATACGCACAATGTCAACTGAATACCGAATCTCGTGCACTGGTGTCTCTCAGGAAAGAAGTATTTAATTTTCTTCTTCTTTTAACGCCTTTTTCTATACCTCCCTGCCCATTCCCCAGCCACCTCGCAGCCTTCTTTTTCTCTGCAATTACTTTGACAATATTCACTTTCCTCTGACATTTTCCAAAACACCTTCATCCCCAAATGTCGCACTTGTTCCTCAGTGTACACTTCTATGACTGCGTATTTCCCTCTAACCCTAATTGCTGCTATTATATATGAGATAAGTATAGTATTAAAGTCACTGTGGAGTTCTGAAACCATAAAAAGGAATGAGAGATTCTGAGGGTGCCGCCTTTATAACCTGCTCCAGCCTGTGTGTGGTGGCCCCACTACCGGACTGCGAACATCAACCAGCCCTGTGAATCGGCTTGACAGATACTGGTAGGGGTGGGGTGCTAATGGGAAGCACAGCTCCCGCTTTTGGTACAGGGGGCTGATATTGCAGCACTGCTGCAAAACAAGCCTCCAGTAACAAAGCTGGCCCATACATGTCCAAAGCCCACCCCCTCCCTTCCGGCCCACCGGGAAAATGCCCGGTGCCCGCTACAGCCAGTCCGGCCCTGAGTGGTCCCATCTTTGTCAAATCCTAAACTGGTTCTGGTCAGTTCTTCCCTTTTCCCTGGTTTTGTATCCAATCTGTCTAGGGCAACAATGGGCACTATGGCCCCAGTGTGAAGCAGCTTCAGAAGTCAGGAAGGGGGTGGGAACAGCCCTCAGACTATCCTTCGAGGCTAAAAAAGGGCTGAGTACAAATCACAGGTCGTCCTGCTCAAGGGAGGAACACCCTTCCCACACCCAATGCCCTTTTGTTCCCTGATTGGAAGAAATACACGTTACACCACAGCAAAGCATTAAAAGTCACGTGACCTTGGACAATGGCAGAGAGGCATATTTGATTTAGGCATAAACATGCAAACTTTCTAAAAGTGTCAGTTTCAGAATAGTAACTTAAAATCCTTCCATTAAAAATGATTTTAAATTACAATTTAAATGAGTGAAAGAAGTATTTATCTGCTCCCAAACTGAAGTTATCATTTATTAAGTGTAAGAAGTTAAAACAGCGTTAGTTTGTGGAAGAGTTAGCCTTGCCACAGTAAAAAACTATTTTGGAGGGGGTTCGCTGCCAGGACATATACAACTTAGCTACACTTGTCCTACTTTTTAACCCCTTCCCTGCTCATGACGGAACGGTTCCGTCATGAGCGTCGGTTGGCCTTTGCTTATGACGGAACCGTTCCGTCATGGTTCTATTGGTTCTTTAGAACCTTCAGCACCGCAGCGGAATTCGCGCAGCACTGAAGGGGTTAAACATCATGCAACCTGCAATATGAGCCTTTAGGGCCTACCTTAGGGGTGAGTTATAAGTATTAACATTGGCAAAGATATAGGTTTTGCCTTTGCGAATTCTATTGGTTTTGTCAATGTTTAGTTAGACATGTTACACAGCAGCGTGGGCCGCTGTGCATAATGGCTTAAAGTAAAAAAACAGAGCTATGACATGGTCAACTGAGGCCACATCATAACGCTTTTAAAAAAAACTTTAAGCCATGTTGTACAGCACATAGCACCACTGTGCAACTTGTTTTAAAATTGAAAGCATTCAGAAATCTAACTTGAAGACTTAAAAACTTCCAATGGGTCGACGAGGAGGGGTGACGAAGGAGGAAGAAGCCAAAAGAAGGACGATCCAACACATCAGATATTTAAGTAGGAGGGTTACCTGAAAAGAGAGAGAAGTAAATGTCTCAAGAAGAAGGCTATAAAATACAAAATGTAAATAGAAAAATCTATTAAAGATATCAGGTTATGCAATAAAGCAATGAAATTATAAGCAAGAAACACATTGTCAAAATTACCATCCAACGGGAGGGATGGGTGGAATAATGTCAGCCTCCGTGTCTTTAATGAAATCCAGATTCTCTAGTCATGGAAATAGGAGAATCCCAATTTCATTACAAGAACGGAGGCTACATTATGCATGTTGGTAGCTTTGTAAGACAGGAATAGACATATGTTTGATAGGTTTACAGTAGTGCCGTGCAAAGGTGCTAGCGTTCAACCAATTGGCCACATTAAGGATGTCGTCCAACATGCCTCCAGACCATAAAGATTTACTGGCCATAGCGCTTCTAATGAAATGAGCTTGAAATTTAGTTAAGTCAATACCTGCTAAATTCATGGCAGTTTTAACCCATCTAGCAATGTAAGTTGAGCTTATAGCCTTCTGGGGCTTGACAAAAGAGATGAGTAATTGATTTACGCCTGGGGGGCGAATACTAGACATTCTTTGATCATATTCTCTCATGCAGTCAACTACACAAAGTTTTGAACAGGGGTCAAAACGTGGATAGAAGATTGATTCAGACATAGTTTTGGTTCTTCTACAAATATCGAACTTGACGCCAAAGATGTTATAAGATCTGTTAGGGATCTCAAGAACTTTGACATCAGAGACTCTTCGACAGGAGATAAGGCATAAAAGAGTTGCAAGCTTGATAGAGATGAATTTTCTATTCAATAGGGAGTTATTTGGCCAGTTATTAAAAAGGTCTAGGATTATCTTAACGTCCCAGAGAGTCTCAAATTTGAGTTTAGGAGGTCTTTTAAGGTCAATGCTCTTCATAACTCTGCAAACAATGACATTTTTTCCAACCATTTTGCCATTGACAAGGATAAGGCCAGCAGAGATGGCTGATCTATAGCAACTGATAGTTCTGTAACTTAAGCCTTTATCAAATTGTTCAACCAGAAAGTTAACTATGTCAACAATATGTGCCTGTAAGGAATCAAAGTTCCTTTCCAGGCACCAACGAACCCAGCATCTCCAAATGGTATTGTATCTATAGCAAGTCCCGGGGGCCCAAGATTCTCTGAGGAGTGTAGCAGCTGATGATGAAAGGCCTGAAATTTCATTGGATCTCCTGAAACTTTCCAATCAAGAAGGTTCAAACTCCCTGTCTGAATTAGGGGATGGAATCCTCCGTCTGTCTGTTAGAAGATTCTCTTGGAAAGGAATTAAAAGGGGGAGTGTGTTTGGGGGGGCGGGGGGGGGTAGTCCAATTCCAGAGTAGTAGGGAGCCAAGCCTGGGATGGCCAAAACGGGGTTATCAGGACAATGGAGCACTAGTCTTGTCTCACTTTCTGTAGGACTCTTTGGATCTTAGCAAAGGGAGGAGGCATACACTTTCACTCCTGTCAAGGGTTGGAGAAATGCTTTCACTGCTGGAGCACCGGGATTGGGCATCCAGCTGAAATATTTTGGTAGTTGGAACGTAAGTCTGCTGGCAAAAAAGTCTAACTCTAGAGGACCCCAGATTCTGTTCAGGGTACTGAAAACGGAAACATTGAGTTTCCAATCGCTGTGATCTAGAAGGAATCTGGAGTTCCAATCCGCAGAGATGTTCGTCTTTCTGGGAGGGCAATTTTGTGCTCCAGGCAGAACATGCAAAGTTTCCTAGCTAAATTGGAAAGGTCCGCAGATTTGGTACCTCTGAGGCGATTGATATAGGCGATTGCGGACATGTTGTCCATCTTCAGGATGACTGACTTCCCTTGGAGAGAGTGTTTGAAACTCATGAGGGCATAGAGACCAGCTGTTAACTCCAGATAATATATGTGATGGGAAGATTCCTCTTGTGACTAGATTTCACCGGGGTTTTGATCGAGAAGGCATGCGCCCCAGCCGTGTAGTGATGCATCTGATTCTAAAACAAATTCTGGCTTCAAGCCAAATGTTGCTTTGCCATTTCATGCTTCTAGATTGTCTAGCCACCACGTAAATTCCGATTGGGCGTCCTGGTCCAGAGTGATACGATCTTCGTACCAGAGACCAGATCTTACGGCTCTCCCTTTTATCCTTTGCAGGGCTCAAAAATTTAGAGGGCCGGGGAAGATTTCTTGAATGGAGAAGGAGAGGAGACCGAGTAGTCTGGCTAGTTCCCTCAGAGGAAGGTCTTGTTGTTTCAAGACATGTCTTATTTCTTTCTTTATCTTGGATATCTTTATAGAAGGAAGAAGAAGAAGGCATTTGGAGGTATCCACGGTGAATCCCAGGAACTTCAGAGATCTTGAAGGAGTTAAGATAGATTTCTCTTTGTTTATAATAAACCCCAGGGACTCTAAGAGATCCATTACTGTTTTCAGGTGTTTGATTATTTGATTGAGTTCTTGCGACACAATAAGGATGCTGTCTAGATATATGATCATGCGGAAAACCTCTTTCTCTTAGGAATGAGGCAATCATTCTCATCACCTTGGTGAAGCACCAAGGGGCAGAAGACAGCCTGAAAGGAAGTGCTTGAAATTGGTATAGATGTTTCTTCCACATAACTGGATGAAAAGTTGATGGATTTTGGCCATAGGGATGGTTAAGTAGGGGTCTTTTAAATGTTAAATGTCATATACTTGTAAAGCGCACAGCTGCCCCAGCAAAGGGGCGTCCCGGCGCTGTATACCGCTGGGGAACCCATCCTGGCTTTCCCTGTGAGATGGTCCCACCTGGGCATCTCCAAGGTGAAGTCAAGCATCCCCGGCGCTGATGGGGCCGTTAGCAGAGATTAAGCAAGCTATTGCCCAGAGTTGCTGAGCGGGTCCCACGGTTGGAGTGGGCACTGAGGCGAGAATTATCGAGTGCGCTGACCATGACCCAAGACCCTGCCGCGTCAGGAATCGAACCCTGGTCCCGGGCCGACCTCTGCCTCCGGTCTGCTGCCTCTAACCAGTGAGCCACACCACTCCACTCCACTTTTAAGTCCAATTTCACCAGCCAGTCTCCTTCAAAAAGAAGATCCCTCAGGAGAAGGATGCCCTCTATTCTGTAGACTAGGTATTTGTATTTGTTGAGTTCCCTTAGATTTATAACAGGTCTCCAACCTTTTTCTTTCTTCTGTATGAGGAAAAGTGTACTTATGAATCCTATCATATCCAAGGGAACCTTTATTATTGCCCCTTTCTGAAGCATGGAGGAGATCTCTTGATATACTATCAATTGCTGATCTAAGAACAGAGCTATTTCTCTCGGAAATGATGTTTGTGTAGGAATATGCGTGAAGTCTATCAAAAAAATCCTTACTGTGTTTAGGACCCAGGGATCTTGAGATATTAACCACCATTTTTTGTAAAAATGTTTGAGTCTGCCTCCACCTTTAGGGGGAAAGAAGGGGAGGGCGGGGAAGGGAGAGTACTCACTGGGTGGGTTTGATCCAATGGAGGGGCCACACGATCTGAATCCTCTTGAACGGGGGCCTCTACCTCTCTGGGGGTAGAAGGAAGGAGCATAGTATTGTTGGTATCCACGTCGGAAACAACAGGACCTTGGAAAGGGCCTTTGATTAAACCGGCCGGAAGAGAGGCCCTTTCTTCCGGCCCACCCAAAAAGGTTGTTGTTAAAGACCTTTCTCATATTTTGTTGAGCCTTGTCTATGGCAGTAAAAGTTGATACATATTTACCAAGGGATTTGATAAGGTCCTCCCCAAAGAGTAATCCTTTGGGGTAGTTAGAGTGTTCTTTATCCACCATATCGCTAAGCTTCGGATTAATTTTAGTGAGAACTACTCTGCCCCTTTTGGCTTTAAGGCTAGCGTTTGCATTACCTAAAAGAATTAGGGCTCTCTGACTCCATCCTCTGATTAGCTCGGTATTGCGGGGTGTACTCTGGAGGTGGCTTTCTTCGGTGGAATCAATTATTCTTGCAAGGGGCCCCAGGATGTCAAGAAGACGGTCCAGGCAGCCCTTCAGGGATCTCTTCATCCCCTTTCTGGGATCCCGACCAAGCTTAAAAAGAAATTTTATGAGCTGAGGGTCGAGGTTGGAAGTTTGGCAAGTTTTATCTTTGATGGAAGGTCTCAAGTATTCTGCTCTAGAATGTTCCTGGTATCTCTCTTGAGTAGGTTTTGTAGACATTTCTTTATGAATTTGGCAACGTGGTCTTGGGGCCACCACTCAGAGGATCTAGGATTCTTGAGGTTCAGAGGAGAGAAAATTTCTTCCCATGGGATCAAGGATGTTGTCCTTAGAGGATGAAGGGGGTCTTCCTCAATAATATAGAAGTCATCATCCTCTTCATCTAAATCTAAAATATACTCACCGGGGATATCAGATGAATCAAACTCGTTAAAAAGATTACCACTGAGTCATTTGGAGCACTTTGATGATTTGTGCAGCTAGGGGCACCCAGATAGTTTGTGCCGCGGTGGACACCCAAATGGTTTGTGCCATTAGGGACACCCAGGGAGTTCGAGGTGCGAGGACCTCCATTCAGTATTGAGGTGCTAAGACCTCCTAGTTTGGATGAGGTGCCAAGACCTCCTAGAGTGCTCGTAGGGGTAGTTTGCTCAATATTCTTACTTTTTAAAATTCTTTTACCCCTTGTCTCACAGGTCTTCTCAATAATGATTTCGGTCAACTCGTCCTCCTGAGCATGGGATGGTCTCTTGGCTGGAATGACCTGGTTTAAGGTCTGAAACATGCATGACCTCATTTCTCTTTGGAGCTTTTTCCTGAAGGAGTCTTTATCCATGTTGCGCATGGGGGCAGAAGCATCGTCTGAATCAGAATCAGACATTGTGCTCATTAATGTTTTTAAAGGTGAGGAGTTGCCACTTAAAGTAATATGCCAAAAGTAGAAGTATGGCTCGTAAGGGTTAAAGTTTAGCCAGAGGGATCAAACAGCTGAAATGCCCAAGATAATATACAAGGACAAATGAAATCCCCCCTTTTTTTCTTTTTTTTTGTGCAGGGCTTATAGAAGAATAAATCCTAACTTCAAGGGCGAGAACGAATAAAAATAACTAGTCTACTTTCCTTGAACAGCTGACTGTCAACTGACGATTGCTAGGGCTCGTTGTCCTGGAGACGATCGGCAGTGTAAGCGACCGCCTAGAGCTCCAGAAAAGGTAGGGAGAGGAAAGATCCTAGGCAAGGATAGGATGCGATGTCCCGCTTGCCAAGGTATTTTCCTTAAAAGACCTACAGCGATGCAGGGAGGCCCTGTGTATGGGGAAGCGAGGGTGCCTGAGATCGGCGATCGTAGTGAGAGATTGAGGGCATATGTGAAGGTCCAGGGGTAAAGGCAGAGCAGTGGGAGTATAAATATGTGAATGCGGTGAGTTAGAAGTACGCGCTACAGTATGCTGTAGAATTGGCAGAAAAGTAAAAAATAATACTCATGTGAAGGCTGTAAAGGAAGAAGTTAAACATGAAAAATGTGAAACAGTCCAATTTAAATAAGCCGATTGCTGTCAGCTCATGGCATTTATGTACTTGTTATGTTTTATTCTGGAACCTTTGGTATTGTGATATATGCGGCTGCTTGGAGACTGCATTAAAAGATTATGCATAATGTAGCCTCCGTTCTTGTAATAAAATCTATGTTAAGTGAACCAATTTGTTCTTCAAGATGTGCTCCTCTCATAAGGCCTGTGACAGGGTCTATCATTTCAGGTTGCAGGCAGCTAGTCTTTGGAATCTGCCGTCTCTAAATCTACGTCTGCAGTCTGATTACTTAACCTTTAAGAAAATATAGTAGAACAGGTTGTGTGCAGGTTAATTTGTGAGCATTTTTTTGTCTTCTGTTTCTTTAGCATCATGATGCCTTTGAGCATGTGTACCCTAAATAGATATATTAAAAATGGTGCACAGACTGAATATTGAGTTTTAAATGTCATCATACACAAATATTGAGTTAGAAATATCGTGATGCAGGAATATCGACAGTAAGAATATCGTGGTCAAGAATATTGACTTTAAGGTAAGAAATATTGTTTTCGAAAATATTGAAGTTAGTAATTAAGTTTGCAAAAATATCGTTGTTGAAAATATCGATGTTTAAATTAGTGTTATGTATTTTAGCATGTATTTTGAAAGTATGTGATCTATTTTTTGAATAAGTATTGATTTTTTTTATATATGTGTTTCATTTTTAGTAGTGATTAATTTTATGTTAATTACATTTTGCGTTTAGTTCTGTAGGGGGGTTTGGGTTTATAGGGGAATAGGGTGAGAAGTAATTTAATCAGAATAAATTAATTAGAATTTATTACTTATTAGTATTTATGTATGTATGTATGTATAACACATTTGTAAAGCGCATTCTGTCACCCAACGGGCATCCTGGCGCTGAGATCAAACAGATCCTGAAGCACGGTCGATGAGGAATCAACAGGAAGAGAGAACTACCCTGATCTAGGACACAGGTGTGTTTTTAGTTCTTTTTTAAAGGAAAGAAAGTCTCCTGAACATCTGAGCGACAGTGGCAGATCATTCCACAACTTAGATGCTGTGAAGCCAAAAGAGCGGCCACCAATTCGCTTTCTCCGAATCTTAGGAACAACAGCCAGGTAGGCAGAGGCAGATCGGAGAGATCTAGTGGGGGTGTACCAGGAGAACATCTCCTGTATGGGCAGCGGTCCCGATCCATACAAAGCTTGGAAAACCAGGCATAAAGCCTTGAACTCGATCCGCTGAGGAATGGGAAGCCAATGCAAGTCTCTAAGAGCTGAGGAAGACGAGTCAAAGTGGCGACGGGAAAGTGCTAACTTGGCCGCGAAATTCTGCACTCGTTGTAGCTTGCCTATCGCCGTAACAGGCGCCCCCAGAAGCAGTGCGTTGCAGTAATCGAGTCTGCTTAAAATGATACTGCGCACTACTTCTGGTCTAGCATGGGCAGGGAGCAGAGGGAGGATCTTCCTTAGGGAACGCAACAAACCCATGCAGGTTGACACAGTTTTGCCAATGAAACCATCCAGTAGAAGATTAGGTTCCATTGCCACTCCCAGGTTCCGAACCGAGGTAGCTGCTGCTGCCGTGCCCTGAAAGGAGGGAGGCCAGAAGTCCCGTGGTAGAGGTCGAGGGACCCGGTCCGCAGAGCAGTGCAACACCTCAGTCTTGGAGCTGTTACATTGCAGCGAGTTGTTACTCAGCCATGTTGCCGTGGTGACCATACAATGGTGAAAGGTCTCCTGAGACACCGCATTCTCCCCTTCGAAGGAGAAAATGAGCTGGGTGTCTTCAGCGTAATTGGTGACTGAAATGCCGAACGATTTAATTAACTTGACCAGGGGGTGGAGGTAGAGAGTAAAAAGAATGGGGCTGATGGCCGAGCCCTGGGGTACTCCCTGACTGACCCTTTTGATGGTAGACTTAAAGGGGGGCAGGGCAAACACCTGATGTCTGTTGGCCAAGTATGATACAAGCCAATCCCGGGCCAGGCCCGTCACCCCAGCCTCCTCCAGTCTCCTGGTCAGGATGGCATGACTGACCGTATCGAACGCTGACGACGTGTCGAGCAGCACTAGAAAGGCTGCTCGTCCATAGTTGGCACGCGAACGAAGGTCACTCAAGACAGTCACCAAAGCTGATTCGGTTCCATGCGCTGGTCTGAAACCAAACTGCGACGCATCCAGACAGTCATTAACTTCCAAAAAACTGGACAGATGTTTCCTGACCAGTTTTTCCAGAATCTTAATCGGAAAGGGAAGTGATGAAATGGGTCTGTAGTTGGCGGGGCATAAGGGGTCCAGTGATTCTTTCTTCAGCAATGGAGAAACAACCGCTAGTTTCCAACTGTCCGGCACCTGGGTAGAGCCAAGAGATTGACAGCAGATTGCGTGGAGAGGAGGGAACAACTCTTCCCTAAAGACTTTCCAGAGTTTGTGCGGAAGTACAAAAAGATTTATTTAATTAAGATTTTATAGTGTACATTTGTGGGAATCAATTTATTATTAATTAATTTTCATTAATTAATTAATTGGTAATTATGTTAATTGTGTTATTTCTTTTAGAAGCGGTTTGTGGGTTTATAGGGGACAGGGTGGGAAGTAATTTAATTATGATAAATTAAATACATTTTATTACTTAGTATTTATTTAAATTAGAATTTATAGTGTCAATTGTGGGGATTTGTTTATTATTAATTAATTAATTGGTTGTTCATTTGTATTACTTAATTGGTAATTAACTTAATTGTGTTATTTTTTTATGAGCGGGTTATGGGTTTATAGGGTGGGGTGGGAAGTAATTTAATTATAATACATTATTTAATATTTTTTATTTATTAGTATTGATCTAATTTAGATTTTATAGTATTGATTGTGGAATTTATGTATTAATAACTAATTATTAATTGGTTGTTAATTATCATTAATTAATTTATAATTTGTATCATTTCTCTAGGAGTGGGTTGTGGGTTTATAGGGGAATAGGGTGGGAAGTAATTTAATTTTAATACATTTAGTAATAATTTTTAGATATTAATATTAATTTAATTTATCATTTGTAGAGTTAATTGTGGGAATTAATTTATTAATATTTATTTAGCAATTGTGTCTTGATAAATATTAATTAATTAATTGGTAATTAATTATGTTAATAGTGTCTTTGTTTAGGAATAGGTGGTGGGGTTTATAGGGGAATAGGATGGAAAGTCATTTATTTAAAATAACTTAATAAATAATTTTTAAAGAAGGCTAAATAAAAAATGACAAATTAAGTATGGCAATTGGGTAATTAATTTGAGATGTGATTTGTGGAGTTAATAGTGGTAAAGGGTGGGAAAACATTATTTTCAATTAATTAATACATTGTTAATTATTAATCATAATTATTATTATTCATTCATTAATTGATTAATATTTATGGTAATTGTTTACTTTTATTTCATGTATGGATTTTGGTTTTATAGGGGTAATGTTTGGTGAGTATATTCATTTTTAACTTTCTTCATTTGTTTTTGAATTAATAATATTTGTTTATTTGATAATTAATTATGTTAATTATGGAGGTACACTTTTTTAGAAATTTAGATGTGTGTTGTGAATAGTGTGCTGTTCTAGAGTAGAACATAAAAAATATAAATTTTATGTAACAATGTTTTTATTCTAATTAATTTCGATTAAATATAGTTTGAAAATTCTTTTTTACATTTTTATAAATTAAAGTTTGTAGGTCATTTTTTAGATTTTTTAAAATTATAATATGTTTCTATCTTTTGTAATTTTTATCATTTGTATATATGTTTTCTTTTTAAAAAAATTTGCATTGTGGTTGATATTTTGTTTGTTTTTAATTTTGTATTGACTTCAGTGGGAATGTTAATTTTTAACCCTCTGCTATCCAACACTTTCCCTACTTTGGCACTCACTTGAGTGGGAATAGTAATTTGTACCCGTCCGCTATCCAACACTTTCCCTACTTTTGCATTCACTGGAGTGGGATTAGTAATTTGTAAGCCTCCGCTATCCAACACTTTCCCTATTTTTGCACTCACTGGAATGGGAATAGTATTTTTTACCCCTCTACTATCCAACACTTTCCCTACTGTTGCACTCATTGGAGTGTGAATAGTAATTTTTACCCCTCCGCTATCGAACAATTTTCCATACTTTAACACTCACTGAAGTGGGAATATTACATTTTTATATCTTCGCTTTCCAACATTTTCCCTACTATTACACTCATTGGTGTGGGAATTGTAATTTGTACTGCTCCGCTATCCAACACTTTCCCTAATGTTGCACTCACTAGAGTGGGAATAGTCATTTTTTACCCGCCGCTATCGAACACCTTCCTTACTGATGCACTCACTGAAGTTGGTATAGTTCTTCTTACCCCTCAGCTATCCAACACTTTCCCTACTGATGCACTTATTGAAGTGGGTATAGTACATTTTCCCCCTTCGCTAGCCAGCAATTTCCCTACTGTTGCGCTCACTGGAGTAGGAATGGTAATTTTTACCCCTTCGCTATCCAATATTTTCTCTACTGCTGCACTCATTGAAGTAGGAATAGTAATTTGTACCCCTCCGCTATCCAACACTTTCCCTACCGTTGAGCTTACTGGAGTGGGAGTAGTAATTTTGTTCCCTTCACTATCCAACACTTTCCCTACTCTTGCGCTCACTGGAGTGGGAATAATAATTTGTACCCCTCCGCTATCCAAACTTTCCCAAATGTTGCAGTAATTGTAATCAGAATAGTAATGTGTACCCCTAAGCAATCCAACACTTTCCCTACTATTGTACTCACTGGAGTGTGTTTAGTAATTTGTATCCCTCCACTATCCAACCCTTTCTCTACTGTTGCAGTCACTGGAGTGGAAAAAGAAAATGTTATCCTCCGCTATCCAACATTTCCCCTACTGTTGTGCTCACTGGAGTGGGAATAATAATTTGTACCCCTCCGCTATCCAGACTTTCCTAAATGTTGCAGTAATTGTAATCATAATAGTAATTTGTACCCCTAAGCTATCCAACACTTTCTCTACTGTTGTACTCATTGGAATGGGAATAGTAATTTTCACCTTTCCGCTATCCAACACTTTCCCTACTGTTGCACTCACTGGAGTCGGAATAGTAATTTGTACCTCTCCACTATCCAACACTTTCCCTACTTTTGCATTCACTGGAGTGGGAATAGTAATTTGTAAGCCTCCGCTATCCAACACTTTTCCTATTTTTGCACTCACTGAAATGGGAATAGTATTTGTTTACCCCTCCACTATCCAACACTTTCCCTACTGTTGCACTCATTGGTGTGGGAATTGTAATTTGTACTGCCCTGCTAGCCAACACTTTCCTTACTGTTGCACTAATTGGAGTGGGAATAGTAATTTTTACCTCTCCGCAATCTAACACTTTCCCTACTGTTGCACTCACTGGAGTGGGAATAGTAATTTGTAAGCCTCTGCTATCTAACACTTTCCCAAATGTTGCAGTAATTGGAATGGGAATAGTAAAAGTATTTTTACCCCTATGCTATCCAACACTTGTCCTACTGTTGCACTCACTGGAGTGGGAATAGTAATTTTTTGACCCGCAGCTATCCAACACTTTCCTTACTGATGCACTCACTGAAGTGGGAAGAGTTCTTCTTACCCCTCCGCTATCCAACACTTTCCCCACTGTTGCACTTATTGGAGTGGGTATAGTCCATTTTCCCCTTCGCTATCCAACAATTTCCCTACTGTTGCGCTCACTGGAATGGGAAATGTCATTTGTACCCCTCTGCTATCCAATATTTTCTCTACTGCTGCACTCACTGGATTGGGAATAGTAAATGTTTCCCCTCCACTATCCAATACTTTCCGTACTGTTGCACTCATTGGAGTGTGAATAGTAATTTTTATATCTTCGCTATCCAACACTTTCCCTTCTGTTGCACTCACTGGTGTGGGAATAAAAATGTGTACCACACCGCTATTCAACACTTTCTCTACTCTACTGTTGCGCTCACTGGAGTGAGAATAGTAATTTGTACCCCTCCACTATCCAACTCTTTGCCAAATATTGCAGTAATCGGAATGAGAATAGTAATTTTTACCACTATTCTATCCAACATTTTCCCTACTGTTGCACTAATTGGAGTGGGAATCGTATTTTTACCCCTATGCTATCCAACACTTTCCCTACTGTTGAACTCACTGGAGTGGTAATAGTAATGTGAACCCCTCCGCTATCCAACACTTTTCCTACTGTTGCACTCACTGGTGTGGGAATAGTAATTTGTACCCCTCCGCTATCCAACACTTTCCCTACTGTTGCACTCACTGAAGTGGGAATAGTAATTTTGTCCCCCCCACTATCCAACACTTTCCCTGCTGTTGCACTCACTGGAGTTCGAATAGTAATGTGTACCCCTCCTCTATCCAAACTTTCCCAAATGTTGCAGTAATTGGAATTGAAATAGTAATTTGTACCCCTACGCTATCCAACACTTTCCCTATTGTTGCACTCACTGGAGTGGGAATAGTCATTTTTTCCCCTCCGCTATCCAACACTTTCCCTACTGTTGCACTCACCGGAGTGGGAATAGTAATTTTTACCCCTTTGCTATCCAACACTTTCCCTTTTGTTGCACTCATTGGAGTGGGAATAGTACATTTTCCCCTCCGCTATCCAACAATTTCCCTACTGTTGCGCTCACTGGAGTGGGAATAGTAATTTTTATCCCTCCGCTATCCAACATTTCCTCTACTGTTGCACTCACTGGAGGGGGAATAGTACATTTTCCCCCTTAGCTATCCAACACTTTCCCTAATATTGCACTCATTGGAGTGGGAGTAGTAATTTTTATATCTTCGCTATCCAACACTTTCCCTACTGTTGCACTCACTGGTTTGGGAATAGTAATTTGCACCACTCCGCTATCCAACACTTTCCCTACTGTTGCACTCACTGGTTTGGGAATAGTGAATTGTACCCCTCCGCTATCCAAACTTTCCCAAATGTTGCAGTAATTGGAATTGAAATAGTAATTTGTAACCCTACGCTATCCAACACTTTCCCTATTGTTGCACTCACTAGAGTGGGAATAGTAATTTTTTCCCCTCCGCTATCCAACACTTTCCCTACTGTTGCACTCACCGGAGTGGGAATAGTAATTTTTACCCCTTCGCTATCCAACACTTTCCCTTTTGTTGCACTCATTGGAGTGGGAATAGTACATTTTCCCCTCAGCTATCCAACAATTTCCCTACTGTTGCGCTCACTGGAGTGGGAATAGTAATTTTTATCCCTCCGCTATCCAACATATCCTCTTCTGTTGCACTCACTGGAGGGGGAATAGTAAATGTTCCCCCTTAGCCATCCAACACTTTCCCTAATATTGCACTCATTGGAGTGGGAGTAGTAATTTTTATATCTTCGCTATCCAACACTTTCCCTACTGTTGCACTCACTGGTTTGGGAATAGTAATTTGTACCACTCCGCTATCCAACACTTTCCCTACTGTTGCACTCACTGGTGTGGGAATAGTAAATTGTACCACTCCGCTATCCAACACTTTCCCAAATGTTGCCGTAATTGGAATGGGAATAGTAAATTTTACCCCTACGCTATCCAACACTTTCCCTACTGTTGCACTCATTGGAGTGGTAATAGTAATTTTTACCTCTTCGCTATCCAACACTTTTCCTACTGTTGCACTCACTGGAGTTCGAATAGTAATATGTACCCCTCCGCTGTCCAAACTTTCCCAAATGTTGCAGTAATTCGAATTGGAATAGTAATTTGTACCCCTCCGCTATCCAACACTTTCCCTACTGTTGCACTCACCGGAGTGGGAATAGTAATTTTTACCCCTTCGCTATCCAACACTTTCCCTTTTGTTGCACTCATTGGAGTGGGAATAGTAAATTTTCCCCTCCGCTATCCAACAATTTTCCTACTGTTGCGCTCACTGGAGTGGGAATAGTACGTTTTTATGCCTCCGCTATCCAACATTTTCTCTACTGTTGCACTCACTGGAGGGGGAATAGTAAATTTTCCCCCTTAGCTATCCAACACTTTCCCTACTATTGCACTCATTGGAGTGGGAGTAGTAATTTTTATATCTTCGCTATCCAACACTTTCCCTACTGTTGCACTCACTGGTTTGGGAATAGTAAATTGTACCACTCCGCTATCCAACACTTTCCCAAATGTTGCCATAATTGGAATGGGAATAGTAATTTTTACCCCTACGCTATCCAACACTTTCCCTACTGTTGCACTCATTGGAGTGGTAATAGTAAGTTTTTACCTCTCCGCTATCCAACACTTTCTCTACTGTTGCACTCCCTGGTTTGGGAATAGTAATTTGTACCACTCCGCTATCCAACACTTTCCCAAATGTTGCAGTAATTGGAATGGGAATATGAATTTTTACCCCTACGCTATCCAACACTTTCCCTACTGTTGCACTCATTGGAGTGGTAATAGTAATTTTTACCTCTGCGCTATCCAACACTTTCTCTACTGTTGCACTCACTGGATTTGGAATAGTAATTTTTACCCCTCCGCTATCCAACACTTTCCCTACTGTTGCATTCAATGGAGTGCAAAATGTATGTTAAAAAATGATTAAATATTTTGATTGTTTTAATTTACAATATCACGTTTTTGTATTAGATTTTATCTTATAGGTGTATGTATATATGTATATTTATTTGTAATTTTTTATATATTGATAACATTTTAAAATAAATTAAAATGATTAGTTTATTCATTGTTTTACAGTAAATATACATTTATATATTACTTTTTTAATATGTATGTTAACATTTTTTAAATTTAATTTATTTATTATATTTGTTAAGATGTACATTACATCTAAATAATTCTTTTAAGTTAATTTTATTATATAATTTATTTAACATTAAACATTGTTTTTTATTTATAAAAAAACGATGTTTTGTACATCGATATTTTTTTACTGTTGGAAACTTGTCCCCTAATTGGTCTCCTGCCTGGTGGCTGGACAAACCAGGCCCTTTACCCATTCCAGTGACTTAGTCTCAAAACGTAGGAGTAATTATTGATGAAAAATGTAACTTTGGGCATCAAGTCAACGCTATCATCTCTTTCAGTTTTTATCTACTCAAAACTTTAAAAAAAATATTGCTGTTTATCCCGATCTTAGCAAAAAGACCGTAATTACCTCCTTAGTCTTATCCAAGTTAGACTATTGCAATGGCCTTTACCTGAACACCTAGGAAAAACACTTGAGAAAGTTCCAGACGGTGTAGAATGCAGCTGCCATGCTTCTTCTGGGTATTCCAAAGTTCCAATCTGTGGCTGAGAACATTCATAATCTGCACTGGGTAAGAAGTTGCATCAAATTCAGCCCTTATGCATCTCCTATAAGGCGTTGCATAACATAGGGCCACAGTTTTTGAGGCAGTCTTTGAAGCAGTACTACCCCCAACAGACCCCTTTGCTCAGAAGGGGCAAATCTTATTCTATGACCCAGGATCTGCAAGGCCAACTGGCTAGGGTGGCAGAAACTTTATAGCTTATGCATCTCCTATATAGAAATATATATATATATAGAAAATATCGACTCCAAAATATTGAGTGTAAAAAATATAGACTGTCAAAATATCGAATTATTTAAATGTCTTAAAAGTAAATTAAAAGTAATATAATAATGAATTAAATTAATTTAAACAGATTTAAAATACTTAAATAAACGTAAAATTGAGAAATAATTAATGTAACTAAAGATTTTTTTATATTTTAAATATATATATATATATATATATATATATATATATATATATATATATATATTTAAAATATAAAAAAATCTTTAGTTACATTAATATATATATATATATATATATATATATATTTAAAATATAAAAAAATCTTTAGTTACATTAATTATTTCTCAATTTTACGTTTATTTAAGTATTTTAAATCTGTTTAAATTAATTTAATTCATTATTATATTACTTTTAATTTACTTTTAAGACATTTAAATAATTCGATATTTTGACAGTCTATATTTTTTACACTCAATATTTTGGAGTCGATATTTTCTATATATATATATATTTCTATATATATATATATATATATATATATATATATATATATATATATACATAATATTTACAAAACATATACAATATGTTTACCGTAGGATAGCGAAAGGGTTACATTTACAGTAACGACTCCCACTCCAGCGAGTGTAACAGTAGGGAAAGCGTTGGATAGCGTAGGGGTAGAAATTTCTATTCCCACTCCAGAGAGTGCATCTGTAGGGAAAGCGTTGGATTGCAGAGAGCTAAAAATTACTATTCCCACTCCAGAGAGTGCAACAGTAGGTAAAGTGTTGGATAGCGTAGGTGTAAAAATTACTATTCCCACTCCAGAGAGTGCAACAGTGGGGAAAGCATTGGATAGCGTAGGGGTAAATATTACTATTCCTACTCCGAAGAGTGCAACAGTAGGGAAAGCGTTGGATAGCGTAGGGATAAAAATTACTTTTCCCACTCCAGTGAGGGCAACAGCAGGGAAAGCGTTGGATAGCGTAGGGATTAAAATTACTATTCTCACTCCAGAGAGTGCAACAGTAGGGAAAGCGTTGGATAGTGTAGAAGTAAAAATTACTATTCCCACTCCAGAGAGTGCAAAAGTAGGGAAAGCTTTGGATAGCGTAGGGGTAAAAATTACTATTCCCACTCCAGCGAGTGCAACAATAGGGAAAACATTGGATAGCGTAGGGGTAAAAATTATTATTGCCACTCCAGAGTGCAACAGTAGGGAAAGCGTTGGATAGCGTAGGGGTAAAAATTACTATTCCCACTCCAGCGAGTACAACAGTAGGGAAAACATTGGATAGCGTAGGGGTAAAAATTACTATTACCACTTCAGAGAGTGCAACAGTAGGGAAAGCGTTGGATAGTGTAGGGGTAAAAATGACTATTCCCCCACTCCAGTGAGTGCAACAGTAGGGAAAGCGTTGGATAGCGTAGGGCTTTAAATTACTATTCCAACTCCAGTGAGTGTAACAGTAGGGTAAGCGTTGGATAGCGTAGGGGTAAAAATTACTATTCCCACTCTAGAGAGTGGAACAGTAGGGAAAGCGTTGGATAGCGTAGAGGTAAAAATTACTATTCCCACTCCAGTGAGTGCAACAGTAGGGAAAGCGTTGGATAGTGACGGGGTAAATATTACTATTCCAACTCCAGTGAGTGCAACAGTAGGGAAAGTGTTGGATAGCGTACGGGTAAAATTACTATTCCAACTACAGTGAGTGCAATAGTAGGGCAAGTAAATATTTCTTATTTAAATATAAATAATATATATAGTAACACCAATTACAAATTAATTAAATTATTTTACAATTGTGTTAAATATATTAAATAATCATTTTATAATGCAATTAAAAATTATTTAATATGTATGAAGAATGTAGGTTGAAGGGAACACTGCCGCCGGATCAACGGATGGCAACTATTGTAGCCATACCGAAACCAGGTAAACCCCCCAGTGAATGCTCGTCGTATAGACCTATTTCCCTTCTGAACCCAGAGGCCAAGGTTATTGCTAAGGTGTTGGCGAACAGGCTCCTGCTGTGTTTAACTCAATTGATTCACCCAGACCAATCCGGCTTCATGCCACACCGGAGTACCGCCTTAAACCTCCGTAGGGTGCATGGGGTAGTGGCGCGACTCCCGTTATTAAGGGAACCGGCCGCGATCCTTTCACTAGACGCCAAGATGGCATTCGACATGGTGGAGTGGAACTATCTTTTTGCAGTGCTCGCACATATGGGTTTTGGCCCGGTGTTTATCTCCTGGATATGCATGCTTTACAGAGACCCCGTAGCCAGAGTGGTAGCTAACGGCCACATTTCCAGAACCATACATCTAGGCCGTGGCACGCGACAGGGGTGTCCGCTTTCACCCCTCCTTTTCGCCCTGGTTTTGGAACCGTTGGCGGTTACTATTCGCACCACGCAGCTCCTGAAAGGGATCCAATGGACCCCGCAGTGGGAGGATAGAGTGTCCCTATACGCGGACGACATGCTGATATACCTTACCGACCTGGAGGACAGCCTTCCTAACCTCCTGGCTCTCTGTACTGCACATGGGCGAGTATCGGGCTACACCATTAACTGGGCGAAGACCACTCCCGCCACTCCCGGATTCCTGTCCACTAGAGCTAGCGCACACTTCTTTTAAGTATCTGGGGATCCATATTACCCGAGACGAGGCAGAGTTCGCACGACTTAATTTGCAGCCTCCCCTGCTCCGCCTCCGTAGTGATGTGCAACATTGGAAAGAACTCCCCTTAACACTACTGGGAAGGGCAGCGCTCTTTAAAATGATGGCTCTGCCGCGCTTCCTGTACGTTCTTGAAAATACTCCACATTTGGTACCGGATAGCTTCCTCCAAAAAATAACGGCACAGATCACAGGCCTGCTCTGGGGAAACCAGCCAGCCCGGATCTCGCACATAAAATTGAATAAGGGGTGGTACGATGGAGGCATTGCGCTACCCAACATACAGCTATACTACTGGGCGGCCCAGCTTAAAATCCTTAATCAGTGGATACACGCCCCGCAAGAGGACCCAGCGTTTAAAGCGGACAGGGCACAGCTGGGTACAAACAGTTTGTTGGCCCCACTGTACCACCGCGGTATTGCGGCACAACTCACTGGGCCTACGAAACATACTGTTCGTTTATGGTACAAGGCACAAGCGAAATTGAAATGGGATGGGACTATCACAAAACTTACGCCTCTGTGGGACACGAAAGCATTGGGTCACCTGCGGCGCTCCAAGGGCTTCACGCAGTGGGACAACATCGGGATCTCCACTGTGGGGGACCTGTGGACGAGGGAGGGAGTGGTTCCTTTTGAGACTCTGCAGGAGCAATATGAGTTGAGGGATACTGAGCTTTACAGATACATACAGGTTAGACACGCCATACAAGCGGCGATTCCGCCAGACACATCCCCACCAGAATCCTCCCCTCTAGAGGACCGTCTACTCACTGACTACCTACAGGAAGGGGCGACATCGATGACATACCGCAAATTGATTAATAATATGCCTGACCCACTGGGGAAGCTGAAAGACAAATGGATGCTGGAGGTAGGAGATCTAGACGAGACCGAGTGGAACGCAGCCATGGCGTCCCCACGTGAGGCAGGCATATCTTCCAAATTCCGCCTGGTACAATTAAAGATTCTGCATAGGATTTACTACACTCGCACGACACTACATAAACTGCACAGGGCAGATCATCCTTATTGTCTCAGGGGTTGCGGGGCAGAAGGCTCATTTATACACACGATCTGGGAATGTCCACTGATTGTTAGCTATTGGCAACGAGTTTTACGCACCATAGCCCAAGCACTAAACACCTCACTGACTCTAGACCCACGGATGTGCCTGCTGAATGTCTGGGGACCGACTGACCTCACCTTTTATGCGAGAACGTGGACCACAGTGGGGCTGGTGACGGCAAAACGGGATATAGCGCAGAAGTGGGGATCGGCAGATCTCCCCACGCTGGCTCAGTGGATCCGAAACATGGACATGCTCATGCAGACTGAAAGGGCGGTGTATAAACTGAGGGGTAATCCGCGAAAATGGAATGGGGTCTGGCAGCCTTGGAACTCCTATAGGGGGGACATATGTGAGCCACTGGATGAGGAAGATCTTGAGGGGTCTGAGAGTGAAGAAGACCACTGATTGGGTATGGGGGTGATTGCTGGGCGACATACCTGGGAGCGGGATGGCTTAGCGCTAGGAGTTTGGTAGGGGGGGGATGGAGTGGGGCGAGGGGCACAGGAATGTCTGATTGGTCCCTATATAGGAATACTGTGATGCTAGATATTGTCGAAACTACCTCACTGACATGCCGATTTATGTGTGCACTTTTTCTGGTTTAAGTTCGCTATTGTTCAAGCACAAGAAAAAACATAAAACGCAAACTGTAATTTTTACGATACATGTATGTACCTTTTCATCAAGTCACTCAGCTCACCGGGTTCACAACGTAACTGCGGGGTAATGTCACAATGCCTACCGTTTCCCATTTCATTTGTGTTCTTAAGAGACCCTACGAATTTATATGTTTATGTGACTGATGATGATACTGATACTATTCCTGTTTTGCAACAAAAATAAAAATTTAAAAAAATAAAAATTATTTAATAATAAAAATTACCTACTAATACTAATTATTTACCTATTAAAGATAAAATAATTAACAATTTAAAAGTATTTTGGAAAATTAACTCAATAAGTTTTTTATTCAAAAATGTAATTACTTATAATTAAATGACTTCACAAGCTATTCCCCTAAAAACACACAACTGAGGAAATAGAAATTTTTAGGTAGCTAATGTGTCCCCCACTCGCACCCCATCCATACACACGTGTCCCATGTATTTCATGTAATTCCTTTTCCGTGCCTGCTAGAAAGACGCATATGCATTTGCGTCCAACGTTAACATGTCAGTTATACAGTTCCCCAAGAAAATCACGTTAATTAGGCTTCTAGGCCTATGGTGCCAATGTCTTTACATGGTACACTTTTGAATCTCGCACACGTTTTCTCCATGTTTTCTGTCCCAGCCGAGCCAGACCCTTAATCGAGGCTCCGAGTTCTTTCCTGTCTCTCAAAGCTACAGTGTAGGTATGCATCCCTGACCTCTGCCTTACATCCTGCTCAGGCGAAGCGGTGCCCGGCTCGGCCTGGCCTGCCTGCCAAAATAGTGTTTTGCCTACAAGTTATCTGCTCAGCCTCCTCGAAAACACATTCCAGTCTAGTGAAATAGGTAAACATATTCCCGGCTGCAGAGCAAAGGGCCCTGCCTTCCTGTCTCCATGCAAGTAATTTACTGCTCCCGTTACCATGGTAGGCCCATGGCCCCCGCACTTTACATGAAGATCCATATGCACGCACTAGCATTCAGTGATGAACGGCCTCTGCCAGAGAGACCTTTTACTTCAGACACTACATCCTCCAAACATAAGATACCAGATATGCTATAAGTGCAGGTCGTTCTGACACCCCAGACATCAGTCTCCTCTACTAGTGCTAAAGTCAAAGCCCCCAGCTCTCCTCAGTTACACGTCATGCTCAGTTGCGCGCGCATGTATACCAAAGGTTTCTGCTGATTCTGCAAACTTTCTCTAAACATCCACCCATTTGTGACGTTTCTTGTGACGATTCTCTGACATGTCAAGTGCACGCCCATGTGTACGCCTTCTTACACACCTCCTGTTACGCACATGTGTTCTTATCTCTCTCTTTTCACCTGTTACGCCTACTGTATTCATTTCAATTATACTGTTTTACTATATATAATGTGTGATGTTAATAAAATGTTGAATGTCCCTTCCTGAACCGTAGTGGTGATGGAACCCGATGTCCCATGCCTCGAGGCATTTCATTAAAGCCCGTATGACTCAGATACCACGGACTCTGCCTCTCATTTTGATTGAGCTATCCTTATTGTCATTTAATGTAATCAAAAATTGCCCGGTAATTTTATTTACCACATAAATCTGGCGCCCGAACAGGGAACCCCCCCTTCCCCACTCGCCGGCGATGTAACGCAGGCCCCTGACCCCTTCTACAGCCGTGACGGATCCAGTGCACACCTGCGGGTTTTCCTGCTATCTCCCTCAGGCCCACGGAGGAGACGGAGACTGCGGTCCGGCATCCAGACGAGGCGGTGAGGAATGCGGAGGATCCCGACCAGAGCCCCAAGTCGAGAGAGCAAGGTTCGAGGTATCCGGAGGCCCACCTGTTCCGAAGCGCATGCGTAGGAGAAATCGTAGCTGACGCAGTCCAGTCCAGTCCAGTCCAGTTTCCGAGGCCTTGAGTTTTTGCTTCCCGGTGAGTTACGTTGTTGGGAACGCATCTAGACGAGTTCATTAATTTGTGCCCGGTCAAGACGGGTCTGGGTACACAGATCCGGTCCAGTCCAGACGTGTTCACTTAGGTGAATATGGTAATGACGTGTCTCTTTATGGGACCGGTATTGTCTGTACTGTTTAGCAGTGCATCTAGTGATTCAGTAGAGATTTCAGTATTCATGTTTTTCTATGTACCAGGTAAATATCAGTCTGAAATGTTTTAATGTGTTTAATGTCGTGGTATGAATGATTGTTTGCTATTCATTGCTGTGTTTATTGTGTTCACGTTCAAGTCAGTTCAGAAATGCCGCTGTTCTCGAAATTACGTCAGATAGGAACTAGGAAAGGGATACTCGAAGAAGCAGTTCCCGTCCCGCCTAGGGACACTCCAGGACATTTTATGTACCATAAACATGGCTTAGATGCCATACTGTACTTAGACTTGTGGGTGGAGTATACAAAAGATCTGGAAGAGAAATATAGATGGCCTGTCTCAGGGACATGGGATGCTGATTGCATTATGAGAGTAGAAGAAGCATTATGGAAAAAGAAAGCCAGACAATCCCAGAAAGATGCCTTAGAATTATGGCGTAAAGAAGCGCATAGAAGAACAGAGAAAGAACTCAGGAAAGCAGAGAGAAGTAGAGAAGAATCCGAAAAAGCTAGAGAAAGAGAGTTACTAGAAGAAGGAGAACGAGTCAGAATAGAACAACAGGACAGACAAAGAAATGCCCTCATTACAGGCATGTATCCTGTTCTCGCCGAGGGCCTGCCCAAGGCGACCCCGGAAGTACCTCGTAACTTGCCACCACCATTGGTTCCGACTAAATTACGTCATAAACAGACCGCAGCGGACATTTTCCTTTCCTCTTATTTAGATGATGTAGCTCCAGAATATACCAATGTATGTGTACCACCTACTAATAATGTTCCTCAACAGCCTGTTCAGGATGACACGACCCCTCCCACTGTTCCACCTGCTACTGTTCCTGCTGCCACTGGTCCTAGCAATCCTTTTACGCCAGCAACACATGGCCAACTTACATTACCCGCACCTATTACTACTACACCTACTCGACCAGTTCCATTGCTACCACCGACAGCACAGCTAGTTGATGGTTACGCTTCCACTTCAGGAGGTGCAGGTCTCCCTATCACCCCACCTCAAGTAAAACGAATGACGCTTAGAGAAGTAGCATTACAACGTACACCCAAAGCGGCGTCATTCGCAACCCTTAGACAGTACCTTACAGATTGCAGATATGATCCAGTACCAGGCGAAGACGAGATGATGCTATTCTCAATACGTTTACGACGAGTCACAAACTATCTGTCTATTCTACCACATATGAAACAACATTTAGATAACATATATAATTTTATTAGAACAGGGGAGAGACCAGAATGCATTCACGAGGCCATGGCACACAATAAGGTTGAGACACAAAGAATGATCTTACAGTTTTTGATAAATTGTTTGATAAGGGAACGAGATCGGCCAGGTACTAGCAAAGAAGAGATGGATATCCTGATAAATTGGAGTAACAATATAGCTGATGGTAAACATAATAAACAAAGTTGTGTAGAATCCATGTACAGAAAGATCCGTAAAGAAATTGTAGTAATACACGAAAAAGAAAAAGCAGCTAGGGAAGCCGAGAAAGAGGAGGATGAAATCACAGAGGACGAAGATATAGAGGATACAGAAGAAGACCCAGATAGAATAGCGTACGTAGGTAGAGCAAGACCTTTTGACAGACTCATTCGCCTAGAAAACACGAAACGTTTTCTTTCTCCTATACCAGAACAATGTTCTCTTGAACATCTATTTCAGGCCACTGATAAAGTACTGAAACAACGAATAGGTTACAGTGAACTTAGTACCATGCGTGAACAAGAACTAGCACGATCAGCAGTACAGTGGGCTGGAAATAACAGCGTATATAAAGATGATTCAGTAGCGCAAACATTTTTGACTCTTTCCCCAGACGAACAGCGACTAGCTGGTATGTACATGATCCAGCATCTCATTACACTATATGAGAGTCAGCATTCTGATCCAGGTCCCCTATATAATATATTGGAAGAGTTACTCCTAAAAAGATGGAGAGGCCTAGGTACCGATTTAATTAATATTATTCTAGAACAACGCCATAAATACAGAACTTTCCTGACTCCACATTTCGTTCCTGTTCCACCCTCAGTAAGACAACCTTTTTATATAGACAGACAGAATCCCTTACGAGAAGTTCATCCCGTCCAGACCGCGGGGGGTGAGCTTCAACGAGTATTCGTATACACACCCTTGACTAAAATGGAACTATTGGAAATGAAAAAATTAGTGCCCTGTCATGATAAAGATCCAGCAGGGTTCCACCGTGAATTAAAAGACATGCTACTCATGGGGGATTATACGTATCCCGATATTCTTAAAATGTTAAAGGTATTGTTGCCTGCCGGTATTTACGAAAAACTTAAAGAAAAAGAATGGGAGGTGGGAGATACAAAGATTATTTGGACTGAATTAGAAACAGAAGAAAATGGACGAGTTCCAGGTACTGGTTTTGGGGACAAAGCTAAAGCATTACCAGGATTATTAGTACAGGTCCTGCCGAGGTTATTGGCAATAAAAAAGGAAGACTGGGATGCAATCTCAGCCTGCAAACAGAAACAAGATGAAGACACTAGTGATTTTTATTCCAGATTCGAGAAATGTTTCATTATTAATAGCAGCCTGAAAACAAGTAGTGAATCGTACCCACATCTTTTTGTGACCAAATTAGTCGAGAATTCCTTACCTCAAGTTAAAAATAGAGTACTGAAAGTCGAGAGTACATGGCAAGCAAATACCCCTTCTCAAATGTTACAAATGCTACAGTACCACCAGAACCGAATTAGAGAGGAACACGATCACGAACAGAGACGTATGAAAGACACGAAAATGAAAGTACTAGTTGCTCAGTCTGTTCCAGCTGACGGTCAGAAAAAGGGTACAGCACCGCCAGGTCATTCTGCAGCTCCCGTTAAAGGGAATTGCAACTATTGTAAACAGCCAGGTCACTATATAAACGAATGTACCGTTCTGAAATATAATATTGCTACAGGCAGGACGAAAGAAAGACTGCGTCCTCCTAGACAAGAACATGTTCCACAGCATATTTCACAGAATACGCAACCTCCACAGAATACACAACAGACAGTAGCTGTACCCCAACCCCAACCTATTGCTGCCACGCAACATGTCACGCAGCAAATGTACCAGTATGCACAGTCAGATTATCCCGATTATCAACAGTACTCATGAAACAGCCTAGAGAGGGAGGTTGGCTTGCCTCTTATTGAGGTTTCTGTAGATCAAGAGGGTCCCTATGTACATAGTCAGGTATTAGGGAAAGACAGAAAATTTTTGATTGACACAGGGGCGAGCAGAACTACCATCAGTCATGACGAGGTTCCAGGGGCACCACTCTCAGGCTCACAGAATGTTTCCCTGGGTTTTTCAGGAAAGCCTATTGTTAACGAAGTGTCAAAGCCAGTTTCCCTAGAAGTTGGTCCATTGTCCCGTACTACAGACTTGTTACTTACGAAAGCATGTCCTGAAAATCTGCTTGGTATTAAAACGTTGAAAGCACTAGGAGCAGTAATATGTTGTTCTCCAGAAGGAGTGAGATTGTTTTTACGTGATTTCAAAGGTCATTATGTGTTGAGAGATTTTGATCCAAGATTGCAAAATGTACCACAGCATTTATGGGCACAAGGTCCAACTGATGTAGGTTGTATGCACATTACACCTTATCGTGTTACACTCAAGCAAGGAGTTGTACTACCCAGAATCCGACAATACAAATTGCCCCCCGAGGCTGTAGCAGCCTTACTGAAAATTATTGACGAACTGATTGCCCAAGGAGTAGTTATAGAAACTGACTCCAATGTATGTAATTCTCCAATCATTCCGATTCTTAAACGAACTGACCCAAATGCACCACCAGTCTACCGATTGGTGATTGACCTTCGAGAATTGAATAAATGCATTATACCTCAGTACCCAGTAGTGCCAGACATTTCTTCCTTATTGACTGCTATTGATTCCGAAGCAGCGTTCTTTACTGTAATCGACCTCAAGAACGCTTTCTTTAGTGTCCCCATTCATCCGGAAAGCCAGTATCTCTTCGGATTCTCTTTAAATGGCCGGAGCTTCAAATTTGCACGTGCACCTCAAGGGTTCACGGAAAGTCCTAGTATTTACAGTCAGGCCCTGAAACGACAACTAGACAGTATTCACATGCCTACTGACACTGCTCTGCTGCAATACGTTGATGACCTGTTAATAACTGCACGGACCGAACGTGACTGCGAGCGCGCGTCACTGACTGTCTTGTATTTCTTTGCCGAAAAGGGGCATAAAGTGTCCCCTTCGAAGCTACAATTCTGTGCCCAGCAAGTGGTATAACTTGGGCACTTGCTGTCCAAGTGGGGGAGACAGTTGACACCAGACCGCATCCAGTTAATTGCACATCTGCCACAACCCAAGACACAAAAGGAGGTACGGGCCTTCATTGGCCTCACCTCTTACTGCAGACAATGGATCCCTCAGTATGCATATCTAGCCAAACCACTCATACAGTTGACAACACAGGAGGCAGCGACTTCGACTGTCCTCCCTTGGACTCAGAAACACACACAAGCTTTTGACAAATTAAAGAAAGCCTTATGTCAAGCACCTGTTTTAGCGACACCATGTTACAGCAAACCTTTTACACTTTTTGTTACTGAACCCGATGGCACAGCATTATCTGTGCTCACACAAGATCAAGCAGGAAAACACAAGCCTTGTGCTTATTTTTCTAGTACATTGGATCCAGTGGCCCAGGCTCTGCCTGCGTGCCTTAAATCAGTTGCAGCAACAGCTCTAGCAATCAGACAAAGCGACTCAATAGTGTTAGGACATCCCCTGACAGTACAAGTTCCACACTCTGTGGAAGTTCTTCTGAACCGAACCCAGACACAACACTTGACCATAGCAAGACTGACAGGATATGAATTAACATTGTTTCAGCCACACATAGAAATCAGACGTTGCAATACATTAAACCCTGCCACATTGTTACCCTCGAGCACAATTGACCCGACACCACATGACTGCGTGGAAGTCATCAATACAGTAACGAAACCCAGACAAGACTTGACAGACATTGCATTACCCGACCCAGACCTGACGCTTTATGTGGATGGTTCATGTATGAGAACAAGCACAGGAGAGTTAGTGGCCGCCTATGCAGTCACCACAGAGACTGAAGTCATAGAAACACATCGTATTGACACATTGTCTGCTCAAGCCGCAGAGCTCATTGCTCTGACCCAAGCCTGCATCCGAGCCAAGAACCTGAAAGTAAACATATATACAGATTCACAGTATGCATTCGGAGTTGTTCACGACTTCGGTATCCTCTGGCAAGAAAGAGGTTTTTTAACTTCTCATGGCGCCAAGATACAGCATGGTCCCCTCATTCAAGCTCTGTTAGAAGCAATACACTTACCTGCATCCATTGCTATCATGAAGTGCAAGGCACATACGAAAGTCACAGACACTATTTCCCAGGGTAACGACCTGGCAGATCGAACAGCTAAACTCACAGCTCAGACTCAAACAGACATACCGACTAATCCGACAAAGACTGAAATATCATCACAGACACATTGTATGACAGTGAAGGATCCCACTCTAGATGTACTCGACATACAGACACATGCCACTCCAGACGAAATCAAGAAATGGACTGAACAAGGAGGGATCCAGACAGATCAGAGATGGATGACGAAGGGAAGAGCCACATGGTTCCCCCCCGACTCTATGGTTCAAGTTATCATTAATACAGCACATAGTCCAGCACATTTAGGAGAAAAAGCCATGTTAGACAGCATTCAGAATCTCTGGTTCAACAAGCATTTACGTGCAGCAGCAAAACAGAAAGTGCGTACCTGCATGATCTGTTGTCAGTTCAATCCAGGCAAAGGCATTCCCATGGAACAAGGTGGATTCCATCCTCCTGACCATCCTTTTGAAGACCTTCAGATGAATTATATCCAGATGGACCGATGTAGAGGATTCAAATATGTCCTCGTAGTTGTATGTGCCCTTTCCAGATGGACAGAAGCATATCCAGTCCCAGATTACACTGCCGCGACCACTGCCAAGCAGTTGGTTCGTGAATTCTTCCCGCGATACGGCTTGCCCCGTGTCGTGTACTCAGATAATGGACAGCCATTCTCGTCCGAACTTATGAAACAGGTATCACTCCTGTTAGGTTACCAGTGGAAATTTCACTGTGTACGACACCCCGAAGCAGCTGGTTTAGTCGAGCGTCACAACCAAACTCTGAAAACACGATTAGCGAAGGTCTGTGCAGAAAAAGGTGTAGATTGGATAGTAGCCCTGCCAGTTGCCCTCTTCTATATGCGCATGGTAGCTCATTCCAGAACCGGACTATCTCCCTATGAGGTAGTCTTCGGCAGACCTCCCAATATGTGGGGTACGCCTATGCCTCGAAAAATTACGGATGTCGACAGTAACATGCTGACAGATTACCTAGCTTCCTTGATGTCTGCACTACTATCTTGTCGTTCACAGGTCGCGGCTGCCTTCCCGGACAACAACCAAGTAAAACTGCATGAAATCGTTCCAGGGAATTATGTCTACGTCCGCAACTTCGATCGCACAAGCCCTCTGGAGCCAAGGTGGAAGCAGCCAAAGCTGGTGTTGATGACCACGAGGACCACAGTGAAACTGGAAGGTCGTAAGGGGTGGCTCCACTCTAGCCACGTGAAGCGATTTTATGGATTGTGTCCAGAGACTGTAATCAAGGACTGCCCCGTTTCAGACACTGACTCTAAACTCCCCCTGTTAGAGAAAACTCCGCAGCAGGAGTACCGAGCTAAATTGAGGTCTAGTAAGTCAGACAGCGTTTAATTGTTTAAGTCCCCCTCGGGTGAAGCGGTTAGACAGGTTTCTGACATGTATAAGATAGACCCAAGTAGTCAGAGAGATAGGCGAATCGAAAAGAGAGAACAATATTGCAAATGCTTGCATAGCAGATGCATCATAACGTTAATTTTCATGTTTATTCTGAGCATTTCGATTCTATGTATAAGCTTCATGTTACATGTTTTCTTTCCTCCTTTTGGTTCACATGCACATAATTCCTCTAATGACTCTGTAGAGCACACTTTCAGCGACCTGCCCCCTCATGAATTATCCTATCGACTAGCAATGCGCAACAATACATTCATTTGTATGTTACACCATACTCACCAGACCAGCAATGCCACGAATTGCTGGGTATGTGGCCGACTCCCACCTTATCAGAAATACAAGGGAGCTCTGCCCCTCTTTCCCTACCCGTTTACACATAATGGTTCATGTGGAGCATGGTTTGCTCTAATGTCTTCTTTAGACATTAAGTCCAAAGTTTCCCAAGGCAATTGGATATGGGGGAACCTGAATACAGTCATGAATAAAGCATGTTTCCCAGACGCAGACGGTCTTCCCCAAAGGAGAGGGACCGATCTAGAAAATGAAGTGTATGAATTAGGTATTTTTTCCCTCAATCTCATGATCCTGAACGTCCAGTCCGAGACTAATTCGAACCTGCCGTTTATAACAGTTTTGCCAGTGAAAGGCGAATTTTGCGTTAGAAAGAATGGTTCAGTACATCTAGGACACAGTGATTGTAATACTGTGGTCGAATTCAGCGATAAAGGAAAGTCTACTTTCAAAGCCTCTCGCCATTCTTATTTTATTTGTGGTCAGACAGCTTATGTACATCTGCCCCCTGATTGGGATGGGACGTGTTACATTGCGTTCCTATTACCACCTGTTTTCCTAGCCCCACCTGATTATCATCGAAATACACACCTTATGCATGTCAGACACAGAAGAGACCTTCCTCCTGTTATTGATTATTCCGAATCAGCATGGGATCAGTATAAGGATTATGTTAAAGGATACTTCTGGTTCATAGGTCCTGTCCAGAACAGTAAAATAATACGCAGGTTAACAAGAACTCTTGAAGGAGTAGTGAACGAAACTACATTTGCTTTAGGTAACCTGACCGAAGAGCAATCTGCTATGAGAATCGTTGTTCTTCAAAATCGCCTTGTCCTTGACGTCATCCTGGCCGATAGGGGCGGGGCTTGTAGAGTGATCGGATCCAGTTGTTGCGTGTTTATTCCTAATAACGCGCCATCCGTGTATAAGGTCATAACACGGCTTCACGAAATTGCTCACCCGATACACCAGAATCCAGGCACCTGGACTTGGTCCGGTTGGCTCTGGAGTGTGATGTCCGCCTGGGGATGGAAATTGCTATCATTCCTGGGAATAATACTACTGATCCTATTCAGTTGTTGTCTCTGTCTGCAATGTGGGCCAGCGATTTGCGGCTTGTGCGCCACAGCTTGTATTCCCCGTCCAAGTTCACGTTCCCGTTCCCGAATAAAGAAAGAAGAGCAAATGATGTTATATGAGCAGATAGATGGTCTCATGAGAATAGACATATCCTAATAGGGTGAAGTAGGGGCCAAGGAGGGAATGAGGAAATAGAAATTTTTAGGTAGCTAATGTGTCCCCCACTCGCACCCCATCCATACACACGTGTCCCATGTATGTCATGTAATTCCTTTTCCGTGCCTGCTAGAAAGACGCATATGCATTTGCGTCCAACGTTAACATGTCAGTTATACAGTTCCCAAGAAAATCACGTTAATTAGGCTTCTAGGCCTATGGTGCCAATGTCTTTACATGGTACACTTTTGAATCTCGCACACGTTTTCTCCATGTTTTCTGTCCCAGCCGAGCCAGACCCTTAATCGAGGCTCCGAGTTCTTTCCTGTCTCTCAAAGCTACAGTGTAGGTATGCATCCCTGACCTCTGCCTTACATCCTGCTCAGGCGAAGCGGTGCCCGGCTCGGCCTGGCCTGCCTGCCAAAATAGTGTTTTGCCTACATGTTATCTGCTCAGCCTCCTCGAAAACACATTCCAGTCTAGTGAAATAGGTAAACATATTCCCGGCTGCAGAGCAAAGGGCCCTGCCTTCCTGTCTCCATGCAAGTAATTTACTGCTCCCGTTACCATGGTAGGCCCATGGCCCCCGCACTTTGCATGAAGATCCATATGCACGCACTAGCATTCAGTGATGAACGGCCTCTGCCCGAGAGACCTTTTACTTCAGACACTACATCCTCCAAACATAAGATACCAGATATGCTATAAGTGCAGGTCGTTCTGACACCCCAGACATCAGTCTCCTCTACTAGTGCTAAAGTCAAAGCCCCCAGCTCTCCTCAGTTACACGTCATGCTCAGTTGCGCGCGCATGTATACCAAAGGTTTCTGCTGATTCTGCAAACTTTCTCTAAACATCCACCCATTTGTGACGTTTCTTGTGACGATTCTCAGACATGTCAAGTGCACGCCCATGTGTACGCCTTCTTACACACCTCCTGTAACGCACATGTGTTCTTATCTCTCTCTTTTCACCTGTTACGCCTACTGTATTCATTTCAATTATACTGTTTTACTATATATAATGTGTGATGTTAATAAAATTTTGAATGTCCCTTCCTGAACCTTAGTGGTGATGGAACCCGATGTCCCATGCCTCGAGGCATTTCATTAAAGCCCGTATGACTCAGATACCACGGACTCTGCCTCTCATTTTGATTGAGCTATCCTTATTGTCATTTAATGTAATCAAAAATTGCCCGGTAATTTTATTTACCACACAACCCACTACAGAAATTAATTTAATAAAAGTAACATAATTATCAATTAATCAATTACAATAAATTACAAAATATATTTTAATTAATTACAATTTAATAATCAATTTACAATTAATACTAAATAAATACCAATAATTAAAATAACATATTTAAATATTTGTAATGAAATTACTTCCCACCCTATTCCCCTATAAACCCACAACCCACTACAGAAAATAAATTACTAAAATTAACACATTAATCAAATATTCTATTAAATTTAATTAGCAATTATATTTTAATTAATTGCCAATCAATAATTAATTATCAATAAAGTCTAAATAAATACCCACAAATTAAATTACATATTTATTAATTATAATAAAATTACTTCCCACCCTATTACCCTATAAACCCACAACCCGCTACAGAAAAACAAATAATAACATTAACATATTTATCAATTAATCAATTAAAATTAATTACCAATTATATTTTAATTAATTGCCAATTTTTAATTAACAAATAATTCTAAATAAATACCAATAACTAAAATACCATATTTAATGTATTAGCATTAAATTACTTCCCACCCTATTCCCCTATAAACCCACAACCCGCTACAATAAATACATTACTAAAAATATAATATTCATCAATTAATCAATTGAAATTAATTACCAATTATATTTTAATTAATTACCAATTAATAATAATTTAACAATTAATTCTAAATAAATTCCAATAAATAAAATAACATATTTAATTAATTATAATTAAATTACTTCCCACCCTATTCCCCTATAAACCCACAACCCGCTACAGAATTATATTACACAAAAATTAAATATTAATATTAACTTACCTTAAATTCGATAGTTTTGTTGTCTATAGTCTGTCTAGTCGATATTATGTCCATTCTATATTTTTGATTCAATATTATTTCTATTCTAGCCGATATTAATTTTTTCTAGTCGATATTTTTGTTGTCTATATTATGTCTTGTCAATATTATGTCTATTCTATATTTTTAACTCGATATTATGTCTAGTCGAAATTAAAAACTCGATATTTTGACTAGTTACCAGAGTGACCAACAATAAGGATTTTAACCAGGTGTTTACTTACTCTTGGATTCCTCTGCTTAGTATATATAAATACGGAGATTCCTGTTGTGTTATGTTGTAGAGCCAGGAGGTGAGCTTGCAGCCTGACTCCAATGACAATATGTTTTTGAGTGCCGGCAGCGTGGGAGGCAGTTCAGGAAACGCCCCAAATTTGTCCTTCCAAGCAGCACGAACCTGATAGTAAAGTAGCATGTCCAGTGTTGTGTGTATGGTAGGATCACACATCTGTTGTATCGTTAAAAAACTATTGTTTGGGTACAGATCCCTAACTAGATGAAGGTTGTGAGCTTGTGCGCGTTCCCGCACCCTGGCATAGATGGCGCATACAGTATATCCATGTGTGCCCTCTTACAAAGCCCCCCACCGCAGGGTTTCAACCGTGTCCACTTCGTCACCCGTACATTTATATGTGTGGTAAAGTTCTGCGCTCAGGGGAAGGGGCGCCACTCTATCTGTCTCAATCGCCACATGTGGCTGAAAAGGTGTAGGATGAGCCTAAAAGTGTAAAAACTGTGCCTGAGTGTTGTATGCATACAGTGTGAAATCCGGGGCTGTCATCCCACCCTGTGCTTGAGATAGTGTTAAGACCTCCCAAGATATTCTAGGTTGTTTCCTCGCCCATACCAGCTCTATCAAAAGTGAACGTAAGCGTTTAAGGAAATGCATTGTGAGGGGTATAGGAATATTGGTAAATAAATACAATAGTTTGGACAGAACAATCATTTTGGCCACTGAAATCCGGCCCGCTAGTGAAAGAGGAAGAGATTTCCACCTCCGTACTCTGTCTCCTATCCAGTCCACAAGTAATGTAATTAGTTAAAGCCACATGGTAAACAGTAGACGACCAGGATGAATATGTTGCAATTGTTTATACATCCAAGTGAAGACTTTAAATAATGTCCAGATGAAACTTTGTGAACAAATTTGATAAGAGAAAGGAAAAGATTGGCAGCAATATACAGGAGAAATGCAATGACTCTTTTGGAAGTCAATTAGCATGATACAATGCATTCATATAATTGAGTCAAATGATTGTGGAAAATTATGAAAGAAAGTAAAGGAGAGCGATTAAATGTGCTTGCATATTCCTTATGCATAGTAACCAACCATATTTGGTTATAAGAAAAGTTAGATTTTGGCAGAATATAATCAGGCAAAAGAATCAGTGAGATCTGGAGTGTAGAATGAAAGATTATTGCTAAATCACCACCCTGGGTCAGCATGCTGTCAAAGTGGATGATTTTCCAACTGTTCAGAACGGTGGTCACTAGGTCAGGGTTGGAAGGGCTTTTGAGCCAGGATTCAGTGATGAATAAAATGTAGATATTTATCAAACTGATTAGAAGATTTATTTTCCATTTAGATCTAGGGATGAAGCAGTAATTGAGCTTCACATCTGCAACAGAACGAGTGAGGGGAGAAGCAGAAGGTTTTGTCATGAAAGCGCTGGGTAAGATGCTTCTTACCTGAAACTCAGACTATTATGGCCGAGATACCCGCCACCCCCTCTCAACACAATCCCCAAGAATTGGGAAACCGGAAACAGTTCTTGAACTTTTGGAAGGCGGGAAGGGAGTCACCCTTCCCGGCCGTATTTATTAAAATATGAAACAAAAGAAAACATTAAAATAACAGTTTCATATAATGTACAATTTCATTTCCACATTACGATGTTGGCTAACCTTAACAGATCTCTAATACAAAGGTTCTCCTAGCCGAACTAACATCCTACAAAACATTTGACTTGAAATTGTACATCCTAACGTTAAGGGCCAACGGCAAGGTCGTAACCGGTGTCAGATCCCTAAACCAGAAATACCCCCCTCACTTGTGAGAGGGGCGACCGCACAGAGGCGTACCTCAAGTGCATTTACCAATTTCCCTTTGTACTTGACGGGGGCCCAAATAAACTCGACGCCATTTAACGGTCGTTCGAGGACTCGTGTGAGGTGTCTAAAAGGTAGCGTAAACCCCCTCCCGCACCCCACACAACTTACCCATCTGCCGTCGCAGATGTCCTGGCCCCGGGAAATTCCCCAGGAGGGGCCGTAGCCCCTCCTATCCAGGAAGGGGCCTTGACCACCTTTCCTTTCCTTCCGGCGGCCTCTCCTTAGACAGGACCGCCTCCCCGTTGAGGGGCCAATTGGCCACCTCCCCCGCGCGCTCCCATCCGTAATGGGTGACGCCCCCTCATAGGGATCTTCCAATTACTGCTCACCGATCATGACCTTACCGCCCGACCAAAATAAATACGACAGTTCTACCTAAGTTACTAAGATCTATAAAGCAAAACAACATTTATTATCAAGCGTAAATACTGATCAATCCTTGTTCAAAATTACTTTATTAGCAAAACATACTGAAAATAATCAATCTTTATTGCATCGTTAAGAACTTTCACGACAATCATCACAACCTGTAAGAAAGCAGAGAAAACCAAAGATACCATATCAACTGTATTTACAACGAATCGCTGTCCTCAGGGGCTGGTGGGTGGGTCAAAATTGCTCTTCGTTCCGTCTCGAGCTCACGTGCAGCGGGGAGGTGCAGCTTCAGAGCACAGGAACAAGAGGATGCTTTGTTGGCTTCCGCTCCTTTTATCCGTCTTCAGGGTGGGCGTGAACCCGCCCCCGCCTGCCTCCAAGGGCGTGGCCGGCCGTGTTGGTGTCTAGGCCAGCCCACTCGAGGGCGGGAAAAAGGCGCGCCCCGGCTACGCCGCTTCGGGCATACCAGCCGAGACTCGCCTCCCGCCCAAGATGGCTTCCCGGGGGGATCGTGGTACTCGACCATACGTTCGGGGGGACCGATTGGTCGCCCCTTTCCATATGGCCGAGATACCCGCCACCCCCTCTCAACACAATCCCCAAGAATTGGGAAACCGGAAACAGTTCTTGAACTTTTGGAAGGCGGGAAGGGAGTCACCCTTCCCGGCCGTATTTATTAAAATATGAAACAAAAGAAAACATTAAAATAACAATTTCATATAATGTACAATTTCATTTCCACATTACGATGTTGGCTAACCTTAACAGATCTCTAATACAAAGGTTCTCCTAGCCGAACTAACATCCTACAAAACATTTGACTTGAAATTGTACATCCTAACGTTAAGGGCCAACGGCAAGGTCGTAACCGGTGTCAGATCCCTAAACCAGAAATACCCCCCTCACTTGTGAGAGGGGCGACCGCACAGAGGCGTACCTCAAGTGCATTTACCAATTTCCCTTTGTACTTGACGGGGGCCCAAATAAACTCGACGCCATTTAACGGTCGTTCGAGGACTCGTGTGAGGTGTCTAAAAGGTAGCGTAAACCCCCTCCCGCACCCCACACAACTTACCCATCTGCCGTCGCAGATGTCCTGGCCCCGGGAAATTCCCCAGGAGGGGCCGTAGCCCCTCCTATCCAGGAAGGGGCCTTGACCACCTTTCCTTTCGGCGGCCTCTCCTTAGACAGGACCGCCTCCCCGTTGAGGGGCCAATTGGCCACCTCCCCCGCGCGCTCCCATCCGTAATGGGTGACGCCCCCTCATAGGGATCTTCCAATTACTGCTCACCGATCATGACCTTACCGCCACAGGCCGGATAGTTGACCGGCTATCCGGACCCCCCACAAAACACTCCTACCTAAAGGTCATGCTGTAAACTCCTTAACCATGCTATGAAGTCTCCTATGAGTAATTCGTTCCCCACCCGGGACAAATGAACACCGTCCCCCAAATACATACTGTCCCCTTTAATACAACCATGCGAGACAGAATGCAGTGTACTTGAACGAAACAATCTACTCATTTTATTATTAATTTTCCTTACTGAATGATTCAACGCAGAAACAGAAATAGCCCCCCGCCACACTTTCCGTGGGATCATATGGGACCATGCAATTGTGCACCCTGGAACTCTTCTCGCCAACCAACTTACCGTGGAAAGCATCGCCTCAAGAAGAAGTCGTCTACCAGTGGTCACCAAATCATTGCCCCCAAGATGTACTATGACTACAGACGGCGGTGACCTTGTCCGCCCTAACAAACCCTCGAAAAATGATCGAAACTGGTCAATACAGAGCCCGCCCTTTCCGTAGAAGGACACACTGTACCCGTATTCCCCAGCCACGTGAATCATGTCACCTGCTTTGAATACGTCCGCGGCACGCCTCACGTATGAGTGGCCCACGACCCACACCTCCTTTTTCACAGCCGGCAATGTCTGACCGCTGGCCCCCCGGTGTCGGGTCGACTGGACAGTCCGCCCCGCCTCGTAGGCTTGCGCAACTGAAAACCAAACAAAAAACAAGAAGCGTGAGTACATCGTTACAGCTTCACAACATGTGCAACCGTACATACCTCTTATAACAGTTCGAGGACCAACGCCCCACACGTTTTATTTGTTCAACATTCAGACCCCTGGCTGTAGCTTCCGTAGCAGCCCCTATCCGAAAGGAATGGGTCCCAAAGTCGCCGGGGTTCAAGCCCGCGGCAGAAATCGACATCGCAAGCACCCGCTGAAACTGAAACCTCGTCAGTGGGGTGGCGTCAGCGTGTCTTAACAAGGTCCCCCCCCATGCTGCCACCCTCTGCGCTAAATATGCTTCTACGCACCCAACAGGGCACATGGCAGACCCGGGGATCCTCTGGATGATTACGCAGTCCCCGATTGCATCCTGATCGGATTTGGACTTTACAAACGAGACCGTCATCGTCTCCTCTCTGACCTGAATGTGTTCCCGGCACAGTCCCCCCATCGTATCCTGCTTGTTCTTTGCCACTAATTCGCTTACCCGCATAGCCCCATGGAATGCTAATGCAAATGCGGCTCGGAACAACACTGCTACGTACTGGGATGAACATGTTACCGGTAGCACGGATAATAACAGGGCCAACCTATCCAAACCTATCGGGTGCCTATCGTCTACTCTGCGACCCTCAAGGCGTTGCCACCCCCGTAGCGCTTTCTGCACAACGAAAGACGCTGTCGGGTCCTGGATCCCATGAGCCCTTGCCATGAAGGAAATGGCGGCCCGATGCCTCTGGGCCGTAGCTACTGACTTGCCTGCGTGACGTAAAGAGAGCAGGAATCTTACTACAGACTCTTCCAGACCCCAAAGCTCCCTCCCAGAAGTACCCAAAAAGGCCCAATAGGAATGGAACGCCCCTTCATATGCCTTCCTCGTCCTGGGTGCTAAACTCTCTCCCACGAGGTCTTGTAGTTCGGGGCACCGAGAGACCAGAGAGCTTCGGGAAAGGGTGCCGCCACCGGGTCCGCTGTGGGCAGAAAACCCCAGAAGGCCTGCATACGGAAACGAGAGAGCGCATCAGCCGCTTGGTTCATCACCCCCGGCACGTGCCGCGCCCTAAACAGTACATTTAGTTGCATGCACAACAACACAATTTCCTTGAGTAATCGGAGAATCAATTTGCAACGTGCTGCCTGACTATTGATACACTCAACCACGGTCATGTTATCAGACCAGAAAACCACAGAGTGACCCCTAAACCCTTCTGGCCATGTTCTCAAGGCCACCAGAATAGGGAATAGTTCGAGAAAAGCAATGTTACTCGTCAACCCGCACTCATGCCACCATGACGGCCATTTTTGAGCCGACCATTGTGTACCCAATATGGCGCCAAAACCCACACTCCCCGCCGAGTCTGTCCATAGTCCCAACTCCTCGGAAGACACTGCTGGTTTATTCCAGACAATTCGACCATTGAAATCCACCAGGAATGCAATCCAAATGCGCATGTCCTGGCGAACCTCTGCCGAGAGTCTCGTACGATGATGTCCTTCCTTCAAGCCGACCATGGACTGTGCAATCGAGCGGGAAAAGGGGCGCGCCATCGGCATTACTCTTAGGGCAAAATTCAACTGACCCACCACCTGTTGCAATTGATGCAAGTTCACTTTCGTTGCACGAATACATGTCTCAAGGGATAACCTGAATTTTAACACCTTTTCTTTAGGTAAACGCAAACAACCTTCCACTGAGTCGAGCTCGATCCCCAGAAACTCGATCAAGGTCGAGGGACCGACAGTCTTACCTGGCGCCAATGGCACACCAAATTGATTCATTAGGACACAAAATTCATGTAAGGCCTGTCCACACTCAGAATCCCCGGCTGCCCCCAGAAACAGAAAGTCATCGAGATAGTGCATAACATGTTGAAAACCTGTCTTCCTCGTGAATACCCACTGCAGAAAACAACTGAATTTCTCGAAATAGGCACATGAAATCGAGCATCCCATTGGCATACATTTATCCATGTAATAGCGACCCTGAAACTGGAAACCAAGGAGACGCTGATCGTCTGGGTGTACCGGGAGCAACCGGAACGCTGACTCGATGTCCGATTTGGCCATCAGCGTCCCGGGCCCCAGGCGATTCAACATGGCGACGGCCTCATCGAAAGATGCGTACCGCACCGAACATACTTCCGGATCTATCGCATCATTTACGGAAAGACCATGTGGGGCTGACAAATTGTGTATCAGCCGAAACTCCCCCGGGTCCTTCTTGGGAACCACCCCTAGAGGAGAACACACAAAATTAGCAACTGGCGGAAAATCGAATGGACCGGCGACACGACCTCGAGTCACCTCTTTCCTAATCTTTACCTGAACCACCGCCGTGTGCTGTAAGACCGACATTTGATTCTTACAGTCCGGTACCCCCTGACAATCCCCCACTGGGATGCGGAAACCATATGAAAACCCGTTCCGCAACACCCCAGCAGAAGCATAATCCGGGTATTCGTTGAGCCAAGGAATCATTGCCATGGTATCAATCGGGGTCGGTAAAGGCGCCCCTCGGACTATATTAGACCTGTTTGGCGCCTCCCTTACCACCGTTATCACCCGTTTTGGCTCTGCACATGGACTCAGGATGGGATGGCTGCCCGCATCCCCCACACTCATGTCTGAATTTGCATGACCCCTGGGGCCTGGTACATTTGCCCCTGTTAAAATTCCAACATATCCCCCTTTTACCTGTGTTGCCACTCGGCTTCGTGTGGGACTCGTTACCTGTACCTGTCCGAAAGGGTGTCCCAGAGTTTTGGCGGGAGGATTCCCCCCCGTTACTCCCTACTAATGGCACCTTCAACATCCCTGTACTCTCCATTTTTTGCCAAGACACAGAGTCGTAACAGTCCCAGGACAACAACGGGTTGTGTTCCTTAGCTTTTCTAAACAGATTATCATAGCAGAACCACTGATTGCCCCCATATGCCACAGAATACTCCATAATACGTGACTGATAGATGGGTAACTCGGTCAACAACTCAGGTCTGCGTTCCCCCATGATGGAAGTAAAAATTCCCCACGCTCTGCCCCAAGTACCAATGGTCTCATCAACCTTAAAGGCGGCCATTTTAGCGCGCCAAACACTCGGATGCATGAGCTCCTTTTGACTCTTTACATGCTCGATCTCGTAATGGTCGGTAAGCAATGAAAACATGTTTACATATTTGTCCGCCCAAATCAACTCCTTGACTTCTAGTGGGACGTGCTGGGCAATCTTCTCCTTTCGAGAAGGTGCAGAGTCCCCCCCCGCAATCGGCAATGGCCGCTTACCTGAAGTAGACCCCACGCTTGTCGCCGAACTTGGGCCTGCTGTACTTCCAACCGCTGGGACCTGCGGGGGAACAGGAGATGGAGCTTTCGCAGCCTCCCTCGATTCCCGCAGTTGTCTCATCACTGCCCGGGCGTCGTCAGCCGTGGCGCCCTCGCTATCGTTTCCCAACCACGCTGCCAATTGCGCCGCTAACTCGGGGGGCATATCCTCCCTGTTCGCAGGGGTGACCACCACAGGGATTGGGTTCCCCTCCTTTGGCGCCGGGGTTGGCTCTTCTCGTGGCGCTTCGGGAACCGGGGTCTCCCCCCCAAGTGCTCCCCTTCTGGGCCTCTTGATCTTTCCACCGGGAATTGTTCCCGGTAAAGGCCGTTTCGGTCCTACCTCCCCGTCCTTGGCCTCAACCTTTCTCTTCAGATCGGTTATCTCCTTCATGAGCATACGGAGCATCTCATCGGTACCGACCCGCTTTCCGACCTTCTTGGGCATTCTTAGACGGGATATCTGTAAGACAAAAAGAGGGATTACAACGCTCAAAATTGCTCTTCGTTCCGTCTCGAGCTCACGTGCAGCGGGGAGGTGCAGCTTCAGAGCACAGGAACAAGAGGATGCTTTGTTGGCTTCCGCTCCTTTTATCCGTCTTCAGGGTGGGCGTGAACCCGCCCCCGCCTGCCTCCAAGGGCGTGGCCGGCCGTGTTGGTGTCTAGGCCAGCCCACTTGAGGGCGGGAAAAAGGCGCGCCCCGGCTACGCCGCTTCGGGCATACCAGCCGAGACTCGCCTCCCGCCCAAGATGGCTTCCCGGGGGGATCGTGGTACTCGAACATACGTTCGGGGGGACCGATTGGTCGCCCCTTTCCAAAAGAGTACCAATGAAGCAGTTCTCATTTTAATATATATGATAGGTTTCAAAAGTGTGGGTGCTTAGTTTGTCCGGAATGTGGACGGGTGCAGACGGACTGGACTTAGGCACGCTGCTGGTGCAGATGCTCATTTGTAGTTCTTTTTAAGGCCTACGTATTGGTCAATTTCCCAGGGGGCTGGAAGGGTGGGGTCTGGTTTGCAGTGATGGGGCTGGTTTTGTTACTGGGGGCTGTTTTTGCAATGGTGCTGCAATATAACTCCCATTAACATAAGCAGCAGTGCATCACACTTACAATCCAAACAAAATTGCCAGGGCTGCTTTGGGTTCCCAGTCCGGCCCTGGCTGCAAGTGCAGGGTCTCTGTTGCTAAACAACAAGATTCTGCATAGAAATGAAAGAAATACTAGGGGCAAACAAGACAAACTGTAGCCCAACTGCTTCTACTGTAAGTGGAGGCTATCCTCCAGTGCGCGGTTACAGGAAAAGAAAAGAAACTAGCACAAACACGGCTGGCAGTGGGAGTACCAGCAGGGCGGTGACGTGGGGAGGGGGAGGGGCAGGGTGGGGGGTAGTAATGTATGGATTACAGAGATTTACAGGTAAGTAAACATTTAAATAAATAAAACGAATTTCGTTGCGCGCACTGCAACGCATTTGGGGATGCAGTGCACTCAACAAAATTTGTTTTATTTATTTAAATGTTTACTTTCCTGGGAAGCTCCGTAATCCATACATTACTACCCCCTACCCTGCCCCTCCCCCTCCCCACATCACCGCACTGCAGGTACTCCCACTGCCTGCCGCGGCTGAACTAGCATAAATGTATGAAATAGCTTATCAGAGTTAGTTCCAAAAAAAAACAAAGCACTCTATGGACAGTACCTTAATTATCAGATTGTTTTCAGTTATGCTTTGCGATACAGACTTATCAGTTAAAGAAAGAATTTGATAGGATTTTAGTTTTTTATATCCAATAATCCACGTAATTGATCTATCTTCTGGATGTATGCTGTTCTAACAGAATATCGAGCTTTTAATATTGTCATGTCAAACGTTTGTGGCCAAGATATTAGCTACACTATACAGTGAAGATTTGTACATGAAGGTAAGCATAGATTTACTATTTGTATCCCCACATATATGTAATTTGACGATATCAGAGCATGTAAATATGGATCTAAGAATAGAACATCCTTAAATATAATTACTTTCAGAATTTATATATATAGATATTCTCACATAAAACCGTATTCATTTTGCAGTTTGTTTAATCGTCTGTGTTTTATGGGTTTTGACAAAAATTAACTTCAATGACTGACTGGATTATGATTCAAGTTCTGTAAAACAAGATGCCACTTCCAGAATGACAACTTTTCAGTTCTTCTCCAAAACCTCTCTGTGTTTCAGCAGCCATCTATCCACCTAATGTGCATGATTTTCCATGTTTAGGCGAACAATATGATTTAGCTTAATTATTTTAGGGGATCCTAGTTAATATTTAGTACCTTGGTTTTACAGATCTCACTATTAGATATGTAAAGTACTACTTTACTTGCTGGATATTATTCTCTATAATACCCTAATGAACATTCCTCAAAAATCATAAAAGCGTTGTTTATTTACACAACCACAAAACACACGCACAGACTGCAAAAACCCACTGGTGCCGGCCCTGCTGTCACACATCTCTTAAAAAACTCTTCATTTTTCAGAAAGTGCCGATTGTATCCAGTGCTTGGGTTTAAGTAGATGTTCATGCAGCCTAGAAAACAATGGGATTGTATTGTAACTTTGCTCCCCTGTATATTTGTCACAAACACCAATTGTCTGCCAGCAAGTTGAACATAAGTTTCTTTGGGGCATATGTAGGTAGGCTTTTGTGAATCGCAAACGGCGATTTGGTATGTAGGTGCCAAATTGCAAAATAAGGAATCGCAAAAATTGCGATTCCTTATTTTGCTCACGCATTTAAGGAATCACAATTTTGCGATTCCTTAAATGCTATGTAGGGGTGCCTTAGAAATAGCGATTTGGGCTTAAGGAATCGCAAAATACCACCTACTCCAAGTAGATGGTATTTTGCGATTTCCTTTCAAAATGAATTTTTTCTTAAAATTCAAAGTTCCATGTGGCGCACACACATGCCCTTAGGGCATGTCTGTGCGCCACATGTACTTACAGGCACAATCCAGGGGTACAACAGGTGACCTTTGGACACCCTTGCACCCTTGGAATTGCGATTCTCGAATTGTGATTTTCTCATAGAAAATCGAAATTTGAGAATGTATCCCCATTCATTCCTATGGGCCTCGTGGCCCATAGGAATGAATGGGACACTCATTCCTTAATTGCGATTCTCAATTTGCTAATCGCAATTAAAGAATTTTTGAGATTCGCTAAAAAATTGCGAATTTTTACCTTCATTCCATTTTGCAATTCTCAAATAGCGATTCCTTAAAAATCGCTATTTAAGAATCGCAAAATGTGAATTACCTACATATGCCCCTTTGCCTTTTACGCAGTGGACCTACTTACATTGCACATGTTTGAAAACAATGGCATACTGAAAGCAGGCCTGACTGCTATATGAAAAGCTCCCAACTTTCTAGGAATGTCTAAGATGACAGCTTCAAAACTCAAGGTATGGTGCCACTACACCTTTTGGCGGACCATTTCTGGCGTCGCCCTGCGATACATCATATTCGATTTCCAACAATGTTGTGCTCGTGAAGAGTGGAAATAATTGTGCAGTAAGCAAATACATTTGAGCTCACCAGCTTGAAAACTGATACTGCTAGAAGGTGATAGAACACTTTCTGTTGGAAATGTATATTTAAGTTATAGAATTTTTTCACTGCTACATTAGCACATTCTGCAATATTGCAATACACTAAGTCATGGCTTTTCTTATCTGCAATCCTCTTCTCATGTGGTGTCTTCAGTGCCCCAACAGGCCCCATACTAGTTGGATGTTGGACTACACATCCCCTGTTGATCCAATAGCTGGCATGTTCTGCAGGAAAATTACTGTGATGGTACTTTAAAGGAGTATGGGGCTGATTGAGAGTTTGGCGGACGGGTTACTCTGTCACAAACATGACGGATATTCTGTCACAAACATGACGGATATCCTGTCCCCCTTATTACAAGTGCATTATATTCAGGCCCACCGGAATGATGCGGCAGGGTATGGCCAAATTTTGAGGCATGGTTGACTAAATTATGCAGCAAGAATAGACAAATTGTGCAGCGCAATGCAGCACATTTGGTAATAGTATTGCTCATTATTTTGTCATTTTTAGGTCTCGGCTAGACTGCGCCTGTTATGTTTTGAAGAGACATGTTGTATTCAACATGTGGGCTTCAGCTCCCATAGGCTTCCTATTTGCTGTCTCCATTGTCACGCTCATATTTTTTCTCTCCAGTGGTCCATGGCATGTATGCATCATGCCTCTTTCTGTGTTCAGCCCTTAAAGATAGCATGGATCAATTACTACTTTCCATCCACTGCTCTCATTTTAGGAACTGTTTTAGTAACTACTTTTTTCTTTGATTCAGAGCACCTCACATGACACTCATGTTTTCAATCACTTCAAGTTTCTGTAAACAGGCCTGTAAATCTTGTTTTTATCTTGTCATTGTAACTGTGTATTCAAAGACCGAGGTCAAATGTCAGACAGTTTTCCGAGGGTTCCTCATCACTTTTCTATCTCTGACTTCAAAATGAGAGGATTTGTTTGGTAATGTCCCGGAGTTGCTTGCTCATTCCCCAACCCCTCGGGTTTTATTTTTAAATTGTGCAGTCATAACCAGGTTCTAAAAATGGTAATGTGATTTGGCTTAAAAGTTTGATATCCTATCTGTTAGAAGGTGGTCTGCCCATCTGAGCTGCACGGATTTTTTGCTTTTAAAACACCTAATTATTTTGCTTTTACTGTAGGAGAGCCTCATAAGCTGGGACTCACCCACAGTGAACTCATGATGAAAGAGACTGCATGTGAATTTTACTGGGGTCTCCCTTGTGCGAGAAGGCCGGTGCGCTGCAGTCAGACTAAGGGGCACCGTACTGGTTACATATAGACATGTGTGTGCACACATGTGTGACCCCATGTAAGTGCTGCGCAGGGGAGATCATTTCGTGCGCAGACCAGGAGCAGGTACAGATAGAATGATGTGGCAGAAATTATGCAGAGTTGGGTGGTGACATGGAATTGGCTTTATAATATGGGAAGACACGAGTGAGGGAAATTTAGCGTGTTTACTGTTTTCACTGTAGGAACACTCCCGTACTCTCCTATGAAGATGGGGAACACCTGGGGTAGTTTCAATTCCCTAGGGCCTACAAATTCCAGACGCACACCAAAGTACACTGCAAGTTCTGTAAAAAGAATAATTCTGTTGAGTCCAAAGACTTATCTGTACTGCTTATGGGTCATCCAGAAATGTCACATTCCTCTGACTCATCTCATAACCAGAGCCTGGCTGGGTGTGACCCTGCCAGGCTGGATTATTTACCTTCCTCCCCAAGCTGTAGTATCAGAGGCCTAGCCCTTCACTGCAAGCATTGAAAAGGACGAAGGTCTTCCCTCCAAGAAGCAGAGGTGGGGGAGGAGCTGCAGGTTATCCATCAGCAGCTGTCACCTGGTGCCAGGACCAGGTCTGCTCTGGCCCATGAAGGCAGCAAGGGAGGAAGGGGGCTTTTCAGAGACCATGTGGCATGATACCCCTGGACGACGCCATTTTTAAGTATCCCAGAGGCCTGTGCAGGAAGGAGGGAGCATGGGCAGAGAGGTGATGTGTTGCTGCAGGATAGGGCAGAAGAGCCTTCCTGCCAGCTCCCTCCAAATTATTTTAAAAGGTCTTGCACAGGAAGAGGAGCTCTCTCTAGGGTGTGGTCTGCTGAGAAAGACTGGTGCTTGAGCCTGGCACCATGGACAGTTGGAAGGAGGAACCCCCTGACTGTCCCAGGACTGTGCCTTGGAGGGAGTACAGGGCCAGTGAGGAGAAGCCTGGGCCTCTGTGCAGTGAGAAGAGAGGCCCAGAAAGAGATCCAGGTGGAAGGCTGGTGCAGGGAGCCAGTGAAAACAGCTCCCTGCCCAGTTCCCCCTAATTGAGACCAGAAGGGCAGCGGGAAGTGCTCCAAGTGGCTAGGGCTGGCCACCAGGAGCAAGAAGAGGCCACAATTGTGGAAATCAGTCCCCTGGGGACTGAGATATGCCTACAGAAGTTAGGCGACCTTGACCTCTGCCCTGACGAGGATGAAGAGTGTGGGGCTCCGCCGCCAGTTTTGGATGTGCCCCCAGGGTGGGTCAAGTCCCGGGGGCTGCCCAAGAAGAAAGGGAATGTCGGGGAGCGCTGTTGTGCTTCCCGTGAAGAGTTCTGTGGCCTTAGACCCCAACTCCGGGCCCCGGTGGCTGCAGTATGGAGGGGGAGTGCCATCGCACTCCCCTGAGTGAGTGAAGCCAGGGAGCGCCGTTGCACTCCCCGTGAACACCTCTTAGGGGCCCGGGACTCCAGACTCTGGGCCCAAGTGATGCCAAGAGGAGGGGAGACTCCCCTGGGAAAGGAGGAAGGTGGTGAGAGTGCCTTCGCACTCCTCTTAGGACAAGATGCAGCTGCCAGGTCTGCCCGCAGGAGCGGGCAGACCAAAATGAATGGCCGGCTCCAGCAGCCATACGCAAGGTTGCTGGCCAGTCGGGGAGCCGACAAGGGCAGCTGTGGGTGGGCTCCCCGAGCTGCTCTCCATTGTGCCTGAAATGTGGGGTCTGGGTGGGACCGGGCCCCAACGAGCTGAGAGGAGCGGGTGGGCCGGGCTCCCTGAGCCGCAATCCACTCACTGGCAATAAGGGGTCCAGGCCCCCAACGAAGTAATGCAACGGCATGAGGCCACCCAGGATGGCAGCACGGCTCTCCCTGAGCAGCGGTGGAGCGCTGCTCTATTATTCACGGTGCCTGAGGAAAGCGCCTCATAATGCCTTGCAGGCCTGGACTGGTCTGTCAGGAAAAGCAGCTTGTTCTCGGCGTGTTGTGACCTGCTTACGGGATCATCACCAAGTGTGTGACAAGGTACATAGGGAGCTGAAAGAGCAACGCAGACTCCCCCAGGATAAAAGAGGCAAGTCCCTCCCTAAGTCTCTGGGGACTTCCAAGAAATCACCCCTTCAGAGGTTATCTTGAGACATGCAGGGAACAACAGAGTATTGTATCCCCCCTGGCGGAGGCGGCATTTTACCTCTAGAAATGATGATCGTTAGCTCTGCATAGCACTGGTGGACTCAGGAAATAACATGATATGCTTGTTCTCCACCTGTAGGGGTCCAGTCCGCCTGGTGGCACGAAGCACTGCATCCCTGTGCTTGAAGTGAAGAAGTTTCACCAACACTGGATGAGGAGGGGAGCACAGGCTGGGACACGTTGTGCTCTTTCAGGGATAAAAAGGGCGTGAGTTCAGAGGATAGTGTGACAGACTTAAACCATGTCTCAAGGTAGGCAAAGGGGTCAGTGCAATTGATGCCCTCCGGATGTCCCGAAATTCGAATTTTGCTCCTCCGGGAGCGGCCCTCCAAATCATCCGCCCTACATTCCAATGCCCCCAGCTTGGAACATGTTGGTGGGACAGCTGGAGTCGAAAGATCTGTACACCCAGGAGGGAGCAATGCCCTGGCCTCAGCCAGGCTGCCGGGAGCAAATATTGTTGCCCCGTGCCTCAGGCCGAGCACCTACGCCGGGCAGGGCCCCAACAATGATCCAATGGGGCCTGCCTCAGATAGGCTGAGTCTTGCGGAAAAGGCGGGGTAAATGGCCTAGGTGCTCTGGCAAAACCCCGTGTCTCGATTATGGCACTGATTCAGGAGTTAGAATTCATGGAGTGCCACCTTAAGTGGTCACAGGGGAATCCCAACTCTGCAGCAGTCAGGGACAGTCCAGCAGGAGCAAATAGATTGCCAGCAGTGGGGAGGGGAACCACCAGACCCCAGGGGATAACCCCATCACGCACCTCAATTGTAGCACTGATGTAGGGGCCAAGTGTCGTTAGGGGCTCCCACAGGGGGTGACAGGAGTCCCCTCTCTATTGTGTCCAGGGCCAGGTAGAGGGAAACCCGGGAAAACACAGGAAGGAAACAAGGTCTTGGTCCTGCAAAGGGGTTCTTATTCCTATCACCGTTAGGTCTCAAGGCGCTTGCAGACCCTTCAACTAGCTGAGTTCTGTCTCATTTCACTTAGAGAACAGCCATGTTTTTAGTTCTTTACAGAAACGTCGATTGTCTGAGATGGACGTGAGGTGGAGTGGAAGTTGGCTCCAAAAATAAGGGGCAAGATGGAAAAGAGACCAGCCACCGCTCCGCACAGTGTGAACCCCGTCGGGGGAAGTAAGAGAAGTTTAGAACTAGATCTAAGAATTCTAACGGGTTGATATTTTTTCAGTTTTTCCCCAAGATAACCAGGGCCGGTGCCATAAAAGCTTTTATGTGTTAGGTTCAAGATTTTATACTACCCTCTCTTCCTGATTGGAAGCCAAGGAAGAAGCTTCAAGTTGGGAAAGGATGGCGCCCTAAGAGGCAGGTCCAGGATTAATCGGGCTGCCGTGTTCTGCAGAATCTGAAGTTTGGAGAAAAGATCTTCATTTATGGCTATCTGAGGACTCCGCGGCCACTTTAGCTCTGGCTCTTCCCCCAGGCTACCTTATATGTGTTCAAAATAGACCCATTGGTAGAGGTGGTGGATTAGGGGTGATCTACAAGTCCAAATACATTTGTACCCTCAAGGCCACTAGCATAGTTATTAGTGAATGCGCGCTATTTAAGATAAAGGTCTCTGACACCTTCACTCTCACAGGGCTCCTCGTATACCATCCCCCAGGACCGGCGAGTGCATTCCAAGAGTCGCTATTATCAACCATTTCGTTACTAGCGCTTCAATCAGCTAATTTCAGTGTTTTCGGTGATCTCAACCTCCACCTCGAGCGGCAAGACTCCCCCACTATATTGAAGTTTCTTGGCGACTTGGAAGCATGCCAGCTTCATCAGCTGATTGTGGGACCCTCTCATCAGGCAGGCCACCTCCTCGACCCAGTTTTTACTAATATAGAGGAAGTTACAGCTGAATCCCCCAGACCTCTTAGCTGGACTGACCACTTTCTGGTCTCGGTTTCAGTTAAGATCCCAGCTAGCGGCAGGGAGACTCCTCCTCCCTCCCTACGGAGGCGCCCAGGGAATAGCCTAGATAAAGCCCAGTTTGAAGACAGGCGCAACCATTCCCGCCCTGTCTGGTCGGGTAACATGGAAGAAGCAGACTTTGCTTATAGAGAGTGGATAAATAATTCTTTAGACCATTTTATCCCTATAAACGTTCGAGACCTAGGCGAGATCAGTCCCACCCCTGGTACTCGGAGACTTTCGCTGAAACGAAAAAACATTGCAAGCTGCTAGAGCATATCTGGAGACGATCTTACGACCCCCTGGCCAAAACTAAGTTTAGAACGGCCACTAAAGCTTACCATAAGCTTATAAAGAAAACTAAAGCCACCTACTATACAGACCTGATTACCTCAAGCACAAATCGCTCCAAAGCGATCTTTTCCCTGGTGAAAAATATGACCAAAGCTCCGGTAGGCACAGGCACCCTGATAGTGTCAGATGCACAGTGTGAAGAACTATCTTGCTTCTTTATTAATAAAGTCAAAGGGATATACGACTCACTACAACCGGATAGCCCGTCGGGGCCCCCTAATCCTGCTAGAGATAATCTTGATCCTCCCTACTCCCTCCTGACCCTTCCACCTATAGAACAGCCAGGGATGGAACACCTAGTCCTAAGAGTAAAGTCAGGATCCCCGGATGATCCCATCAAACCGGAACTGTTCAGATCACTTCATGACTCTGTCCTGCAGGAAGGGCGAGAGCTGATTAATCGATCTTTACAGCAAGCCGCCGTTCCCAAATCCTGGAAACATGCCAAAGTACTACCCCTCTTGAAAAAAACAACTCTGGATCCTTCAAGGCCAGACAGTTTCCGACCTATTTCGCTGCTCCCTTATCTTGCGAAAGTGGCGGAAGCACATGTGAACTCCACTCTGACTGCCTACTTGGAGTCCAATGGGATTCTTGATGAGTCCCAGAATGGCTTCCGTGCTAATCACAGCACGGAGTCTGCCCTGTTAACAGTCACAGAACATCTAAGGGCCTCCCTGGACATGGGCGCAACCTCTATCCTGGTTCTGCTGGATTTGAGTGCGGCCTTTGACACGGTCTCCCACAAGATACTACATGAGAGACTGTGGGAGATCGGAGTCAGGGAAACGGCCCTGGACTGGTTTGCGTCATTTCTATCTGACCGCTCCGTCCAGGTGCCCGCCCCGCCGTACTCATCCAGCAAGCTCCCTCTTGAATGTGGAGTGCCTCAGGGGTCTGCGCTCAGTCCCACATTGTTTAATGTGTACGTCCGCCCCCTGGCCTTGATGGCCCGGGAACGTAAGATCAGCTAACATCATATGCGGACGACACACAACTCATTTTCAACTTTTCCAATAACAATGTGGGGGACCAAATAAAATTCCAAGAAGACATTCTGGCGATTTCAAGGTGGCTATCTAACAACTGTCTTCAGTTAAACGCCTCTAAAACAGAGGTTCTCCTGATTGGCAATGGCACGCAGACTTGGGACGGGACGAGCATTGGTGGCCTCCTGCGCTGGGACCAGCTCCTATACCCAAGGAGTCAGTAAAAAATCTGGGGGTGTTGCTTGACAATTCACTTAACCTGGAGTCCTATGCCAAAAAAGTGGCAGGTACTTGTTATGGGTGTCTTCGCTCTCTTAAACCCATCTTGGGTTTTTTTAGCCTTCTTCCCGCCAGATTATAGTCCAGGCATTAGTTCTATCTCACCTGGACTATTGCAATGCCCTGATGCCAGGCTCCAACATGACTGCAATAAACAGGTTGCAAAGAGCACAGAACGCCCCCGCCCGCATTCTATTTGCCCTACCCAAAACTTGCCACACGTCCCCCTTTCTCCGACGATTACATTGGCTTCCAATACAACAGCGCATTCAATTCAAGACCCTTTGCCTCACCCACAAAATCCTGTATAATGCTGGCCCCCAAACTCTGCAGGGACTGTGCCCTTTTTATACTCCCACGCGAGCACTCCGCTCAGCAGACCTCTCTCTAGCTCGGACTGTCAGGATTCGGAGGAGCAGAGCCGGCGGCCGCTCCTTCAGGTATTTGGCCCCTAAGCTCTGGAATTCTATCCCCTCTAAAGCTCGGGCCAATTCAAATCACCTGCAATTCCGAAAACATATAAAAACTTGGCTGTTTGCATCCATCCATCTAGCACTTCCTCTGCCGTACTAGCTTCTGGCATGTCCGCAAGCGCTGGGACGCCCCGTCGCTGGGGTAGCCATGCGCTATACAAGATCACATAACATAATATAACATGGAGGCCAATAAGGCATTTCCATAGTCCATGCGACTCACAATGAGGCCCTGCACCAAGGGCTTCCGGGTTTCAATTGATAACCATTTAAAGATTTTCTGTAATTTCCGTAAAATGGCATAGCAGGTGCCCAGAACACGGTTTACATGTACTTTCATGGAAAGCTTATTATTGATGGTAATTCCCAAATTGCACATGGTTTGTTTTGGAGATGGACAAGGGCCGAGTGTCTGGGGCCACCAGCTTCTTGACCAATGATCTTCGGCCTTGCCGAACAGAATGATCTCGGTTTTTCTGTTTACCTGTAATTTATTTTGGCCCATCCAGCTGTCAATGTGGGTCATACAATTTTTAAACCGGATCATTGTAACAGATGGGTCTGGGCCTAAAGTGATCAGCAGCTGGGTATCGTCTGCATACGAGACGGCCTCAAACCCGTAGGACCTAAATATCTTGGCCAGTGGAGTGACATACAGGTTTAAGAGCATAGGGCTCAAGATAGATCCCTGGGGAACTCCGAAACATACTAGTCTGCTACCTGCAGCCAGTGAACCAAGGTGCACGGTAGTGAAGCGATTGCGCATTCGCGTCTGCCATCTTTACTAGCTCGGCCACGCCCCATCACAGGAAGTGACTTGACCATGAATGTTCCCAGAAACTGATGTCATGTGACCGTACTCCGGTTGACCTCACAATAACAGACAGCACTGAAATTCCATTATAGCGGCATGATTAATTTGACAACATTATGAAAAGTCTGTTTTGGAAACCACCTATATTGGGGTACTGAAGGTGATGGGGCATGATACCAATAATTTGTACTGAGAAAGGGGATTGAGTGAACCAGGCCTCTTTCAAGGGGATTCTTGGGGGTTCTTCTCCTACCCCCAAGAACATTTTGAAACTAATTACATCAAATAGTGTGGTTTAAAACGCAATAGTAACATACATTTACTAACAGCACTTATGATATAGGAAAATCCATTTAAGGGTGTGCCCAGCCAAAGAAACCTGACGCTCCTGAGGAGTTGAAACCATTTTGTTCAAAATGTTCTATGGGTGCCCAAATACATAAAAAATGACCTCCATTGTGCAAGACCAGCATTTTGTCATAGCGTCCTCATCCCAAATAATGACGCCATGCCAGTGTCAGAACTTTTAAATTAATGCCATCCATATACTAGGGCTGATCCTTATGTCAAAAATTACCCCTTGTATACCAGAGCGATCATTTTGTCATGGTTGCCCCCTCCAATTTACCACGTTTGTTCTCCCTTATGCTAATAATTATTTCCTACATGCTAGCACTTTTGGCCGCCATAAGTGTGGCAGGGTATGCTCAGACGTGAGTCCCTTGCTCACTTTGCCACTGGATTCAAGCAAGCCGGGCTGAAGACGGCTGGAATGCCAGAAACCGGTCCTCGGAAGCTTGTTTCCGGTCCAGGGAAGACATGGCTTGGCAGTTCGAGCTGGACTGTTCCCATGAGGCACAGGGTCAGACTGATTTTCATATAGCCATGTCTGAACTGGGGTGGCAGAGTGGGCTAAAGAACGGTGATGGATTAAACCCAGATCTTTTGACTGGATGTGAGTGTTTGATTGATTCAGATGCTCCGTCCATCACCACCCCCTTTTGTACCGCTACATGCTAGCACCAGCATTTTGCTATGGGTGCCCCAGAGCAAGAATTTCCTCAAATATACTGGTACCAGCATAAAACTATGGGTACCCGCTTTGCCAAAAAACCACCAATTCGCCAGGAGGCCATTTGCAGAGTGGTGGTGAAGGGGGCGTGGCCTCCGGCGACATGCAGGAGTTTTTTTTCTCCAATTTTTTAAAATTCATTTTAAGGGAAGATGGCTGCGTGGCCCCCTTCCATGGGCAATTTTTGGCCCTGGGGACCTGATCCACGGGCCCAGCCCTTTTTCAATGGGTGAGGTGGGGCCCGCGGCCTCCCTCATGGAGGCCTGCCCCTTTTTTATTTTAATATTTTTAAAAAAGGGGGGACACACGGCTCCCCTCCCAGGCCGATTTCAGGCCCGGCGACCCCATTCCCTGGAGCTGGCATTTTACAGATGTGAGAGCCGGGCTGTAGGGCCTCCATCCATGGGCCAAATTTGGCCCCGGTAACCCTATCCCCTGGGGCCTGCCCATTTCAAGTGGGTGCCTCCATGCCACCCACTCACCAATGGGACTGTGGGGGGAGCCTGAAGGTATCCGCGGTCCCTGCTGGCTCCCCCCCTCCTGCAGGAGCTGGCCTTGCTTTGGGATCCAGGGAGCTGCTGGTATGCAACTCCCTGGGTCAAAAATTAATGTCTGTTTTCCTGCTCGCTTCACAGCGAGCAGGGAAACAGACACTTGCTCTGCTCTCCCTTGTTGAAAGCATAGCAGCTGTTTGCTATGAGTTTGCAGGAGCGACTGCAATGTCCCGGCGGAGGGCACCCAGGGACAATGATGGAGCCAACCCTGGGAGGTGGTGGTTCCCAGGGCCATCTAGGGCTCCTGTACCCCTTGCTTTGTTCCAATTTACCCCAGGGAGGTGGTGTTCCCCATGGCCAGGGGTCCGTAGCAGACCCACTTTAATATTGTATTTGTGCTCGGGAAGTTGGTGGCGGTCCCCAGGGCTGCTTGGGGAGCGTAAGCCTCCCACGCATTATGAATTATTTTAGCCCTGGGGAGGTGGAGGTCCCCGGGGCTGCGGGGGAGGCATAGGGCCTCCCTGCATTGTTTTTAATTTTTAATTATTTAATGTTGTGCCCCAGGGTTGGCGGTCCCCAGGACAGCAGGGGGGACCGAGTGGGTCCCCTGCATTTTTAAACAAACAGTGCCCCGGCGAGGTGGTGGTCCGCGGGGCAGCGGAGGAGCCACAAAGCTCCCCCCTTATATTCTTACTGCCCTGTGGAGGTGACAATCCCCGGGGCTGCGGGTGAGGCTTAAGGCCTGCCCCTCATTGTCATTTTAAATTAATTAATGCTGTGCCCCGTGGAAGTGTCCGCCGGCCCGGAGGATGCGGAAAAACCACTGCGGAGGATTCAAAGACCCCCCGCCAGATTAGGATGGCTGGGGGGTCAGGTAGACCGTCCGCCGCTTTTCCGCCGCGGTCGACTTACGACCGCGGCTGAAAAGCTCTAATATGGAGGCTGTGTCTAACAGACACCGCCAGCCATATTAGGATGGGGGTAAACAGATGTCTTTCCGCCGTGGCTTCTCTGCCGTGGAAAGGCATACGGTGATTTCTTTGGGGGCCCGTTGCGGGCCCCCAGGGTGACAGGGGGTGCACATGGGGGGTACCTATGGTACCCCCCTGCATTTGCGTGCACGAAGCGGCAGGCACCGCGCTGTGCCTGCCGCTTTGTGCATGCAAATGCGAAGCATTCATGTTTAACCATGCGGCGGGTGCTGCTTCAAGCAGCACCCGCCGCAATGTTAAATATTGAGGATGTGACCGCCTTGGTGGCGGTCACATCCTAATTGCACTGGAGGGACCGCCGCTGCCCCTGCGGACGGTCCCTCCTCCTCTGGGGTGGCGGACAGACGCAGGTCCATCCGCCATCCTAAGGAGCACCTAAATTTGAATCATTTGTGGCAGTAACATTTGTCTCGATAGAAACATTTTGCTACAATATATGTGAAACTATAAAAACGTTTAGTTCGTTTCGAAAAGCATTTCTATGTATAGGTCAAGAATATTCTTTTTTGTTATATCTACATTCTTGTATAACATCATCTCCTGTTCAGGAAATACAACTTTGTGTGTTTAAGCATTTCTAAACAAATTGGGCTTTTAGTAGTGCTACCATAGCCATTTGAGGCCTGGTAAATGTAAATATTGTAGCTGTGTGCATTTTTTGTCACATTTTTAAATGCATTTTCTTTCATTTAAGCTTGCACTTTAAATACTGCACATTCAATTTAAACTATACTATTTTGTGTTTTTATTAAAACACGTTCCCACCCTCCTTTAGTGCAGGGGGACTGCAAAGTCGGAGGATGCTAAGGCTTTTGCTACTCTTCCAGATGACCGCATGTCGCATTTGGAGTACTGCGCCTGCCCATCAGGGATCTCTGAGCCTACAGTGGAGCTGCACACAGCCGGCCCCAGCGATATTCTACATCAAAGGGTGCCTCTGTGAGCTGTTTAAACTGTGCTCACTAGGGACTGTGCACTTCGTTTTTTGGCCAGTAGAGGGAGTAAAGTTTTATTCAAACAGTATTGTTAGATTTCAAGTTAGTGAGGCCTTTACCTGCAGAAGTCCAAGTTGTGGATTGAGCCTGTCTGTCTCCTAGGAGATTCTGAACAGGAATAGCAGCTTCCAACTCCTAGCCAGCAAACCTTGTCTGAGGTCGCTGGGACCTTATATGGTCTGATATTGTTTGGTACATGTGTACACTTATTGGTGGTTGTATCTGATGTTTCTATTGGATTAGTGTTAGGGTCCTAATTGGATGGGTATTTGAGTATTCTGATTGGTTTCTGGGTCTGTGACTCAATCAATGTAGGGTTGGGACTAGGGCTAAGGTTAGGATTTCTATTGGAAGTAGGGACTAGGGTTTCCTGTGTTATTGGTTGTTGGGAGTAAGGTTGGAATAGCGCTAGGGTTAGACCTTTAATTGGAAGTAGCAATTAGGGCTTCTGATGTGATTATACAATTACAATGTGGGACACTGGCTGCTGACACGATCCATATGTTCTTTGTCTGTCCCAAGCTAGCCAAATATCTACAAGACTGTTAGAATTGGGGGTCTCTGGTTGGCACAGGTAGGCAGCCGCAGCCAGCAGTGGGAGTACCTGCAGGGTGGTGATGTGGAGAGGGGGAGGGGCAGGGTGGGGGTAGTAATGTATGGATTACGGAGCTTCCCAGGTAAGTAAATATTTAAATAAATAAAATGAATTTCGTTGAGTGCACTGCATCCCCAAATGCGATGCAGTGCGCGCAACGAAATTCGTTTTATTTATTTAAATGTTTACTTACCTGTAAACCTCCGTAATCCATACATTACTACCCCCCACTCTGCCCCTCCCCCTCTCCACGTCACCGCCCTGCTGGTACTCCCACAGCTGGCTGTGGTTGCAGGTTGGTACTTGTGACAAGCAAGGACCCTCTCCTCTAGTCAGGGCAAGGGAATTACTCTCTTAAAATAACCCCTGCTCACCCTCTAGGCAGTGTGGCGCGAGCAGTCAAGGCTTATTTCAGAGGCGATGTAAGTTAAGCAGTTGTGACCACATACAGTAACCCAGTGACAAAACTACAAATGGACACCACACAGGTTTTATGAAAAAAATAAGTATACTTTATATAGAGTTATCACAAGACCAATAAACGACAAAAAGAATCCACAGTACTATTAAGTTTCAAGAGTTCAGGTTTAAAAAGGCTTAATTCAAGGTTCTGTGCGAGTTGGTAGCCTTGTCCGGCTACAGCGTTGCTAAAAGAACACAGAGTCTAACCGCTGCTGTCCGGGCCCACTCAAATGTCGACAGACTCAGTCACCGTACCTTTTCCTTGAGGCGGCCGACACGGATGTGCGAGCCGGTTCCGGGGTTCGTCACGTTGTACAAAAAGAAAGCGTTGCAAGTCACGGTGTCATCGTTGACGGAGTCGGTGAGCTCAGAGCTTGCATTGTTCGAAGCGGACGTTGCTCGTTGCGGTGCTTCCAGCTTTACGGTGCGCCGACAGAGCCGGAGTTCGGGAGCTGGCGTCGATCAGTCCGGACAGCGGTGCAAGTCGGGTGGTGCATCGCGAAGCGTGGGAGGTGGTGCCCAACTCCGGTGCGGTCACAGGACTCGAAGTCAGTAGCAGTGACGTGTCGGTCAGACCAGTTCGATTCGGTGCAGCGAGACGTTGCACATTGCGGTGTCCTTCCAGTCGCGGTGCAGGCTACGGCTCGTTGACGGCATCGGGACGGATATTGATAGGCATGATGAAAATCATGCTTGAAAACAATTTCTTTTTCAATCACAAATGGTATAAGCAAATGAAAGGGGTAGCGATGGTTTCCAAGTTTTCACCCTCCTTTGCTAACCTGTTCATGGGTTGCTTAGAAATGGATTGTATTTGGGGCAGGAAGGGTGCATCTTGGATTAATCAAATAATCTACTGGGGCAGGTACATTGACGACTGTCTATTGATATGGTCCAGCAACGAGATGGAATTACAACAATTCGGTGATTACCTGTATACAATGATTATGGTATCCAGTTCACTATGGAATATAGTAACACCAGCATCGGTTTCTTGGATATAGAACTGTATATTAAAAATTATAAACTGAATAGCCGTCTTTTCAGAAAGGGCTCTTCCTGCAATGCAGTTCTTCATGCAGGTAGTAGCCATCCTGCACACCGGATCAGTTCCATACCATTTGGTGAATACACGAGGGCTAGAAGGAATTGCAGTGAGGATCATGAATTTCAGCAATGTATAAAGGACATGGAGCAAAGATTCCAGAAAAGAGGCTACTGCAAAACCATTCTGAACAAAGCAGCCAAGAGAATAAGTAAGGTCACAAGAGAGGTCACTCTCAAAACAAAGCCTCTGAAGACACAGGGCGAGAGAGCTGTACGCATGATCACAGAATTTAATGGACTTAACCAGGTGCTAAGGAAGAGTATTACTAAACACTGGAAAATATTACGTGCAAATAATATATTAGCACAAAATATACCTGCACGTCCATTGATCACATTCAGACGAGGGAGGACATTGCGCACTAGATTGAGTCCTTCCCTACCTAAAACACGTGTCAAGGTTCCTGGTTAACTCCAAATACAACAGGGTTCCACAGGTGTGGGTTCTGTGGGGTTTGCAAGTGGGCACAACACAAAGTCAAAACTTTCACTAGCCCCAACAATCGTGAGTTTGCTATTAGAACGAATATCAATTGGACCTCCAAGTATGTTGTCTATGTGATTGTATGTAAATGTGGTAAGAAATACGTAGGCTGCACGAGAAGAGCTCTAAAAGAAAGAATTGCAGAACACATGAGGGCAATCAAGCAAGGGGCACGTTAGATACCCAGTCGCCACACATGTAGCCCTGTGTGAGGCACAAGGTACACACAAGAAAGTAACCTTTTTTGGTATCGAAAAAATCGACCCACATCCAAGAGGAGACAACCGAGAACTCCATTTGCATAGAACAGGAGCATTATGGATCATGCGTTTGCAGTCAGTCCAAAAGGGGTTAAACTGTGACTCGGAAATGCAATAGTTTTTAGGCAAGTAAAACAGCAATTCCAATCCAACAGCATACAAGAGTGAAGCGTAATGATCAGTTTATCAGGTGTACTATATCAACTTGCTGTGATGTCTTGCTACACAAAAGCTGTGTATGTTACTCTCTTTTGTGAACATATAAACACAATAGCTTTTCAGGGATACATTAGATAGGATGTCAATAATGTGAAATGTCTATATGTAATAATTTATTGTAACAACGATACGTTGATGACGTCACTATTTCGGGATTAACCACTGGTGTTGGGGTTTGTTTTTTTACCATGGTTTCCCTATGCACTATGTGAACTTTCTCTGTCTGTATACCACATAGGGATGGTACTAATATTTCTAATATATATCGTTTATGATATACATCCAATAGAATTATTCTTGATTATCATCATTTATTTGCATTTCCTCACTTTGTCACCATTTAGGGTGTCTTCTTGTAGATGACAGATTACGGTTTCTTTCCTTCTCTTCTCCGACATACATACGTCTCCAGCCACTATAATTATAGATTACTCATCTGATCGTTGTCACAAATCTTTAGTGAAATCAAATTTTGATATCAATCGTTTAAATACTTATTTTTATTGCTACACACTGTTCTCATTTGCATCATTGGGGCCGTTTCTTTTTTACACAGGAGGTCTTTCAGCCATAGTATTTCGCGAGTTGTAGTGAGACTACAAGCGGCCCTTTGTGACAGCACACGGGAAGCAATATTCCCCCTGTCGTCAATACGTAATTTGATCCATTAGCACTAACCATGGAGTATCGAGGTCCATATGGAGATTGGGAATCTCTTTTAATACTTATTCATTTACGTACCCTGCTAGTGGGTCTGAGTCCATAGGATGTCCGTCAGGTTCACACTTCTGGGTTGTTCTGTATTCTGTTCAACCGGAAGCTCCGAACGCATTCTAGTGGTTTTTCGGCCTCCCCGCCCTTTATCCGCGGGCACTTCAGTTCCGACTGCTTCGATTCAGACAGCATTCGGGTAGCTATTACAAACGCAGTGACGTGGTCCCTTATCGTGCTCTGGTAAGTACCCTAAACTGTTGGTATCTCCTCATGTAATTGTGGCCAGTGGCCTTTGACTTTGTCGGTACCCATCGTTTAGTGGGCTTGTTGACCGTTACTCAATACGGTCTCTTTTGACAGGTTTTGAAACATGAACATGAAGCAAAGGACAGATATTTCCCGTTCAGATCCTTAATGTGAGTGTTTTTATTCTTGTTTTGTAATTACTGTTTACTGTGCATTTAGGGACTGATTCCTTTTCCGTATTGTTTAAATTCATTATTTGAACAATGGTTAACTACGATAAGACGCATAGGCCCTTTTTTGACCCGAGAATGTTCTTATCCTTGCTCTGTAATTAAAGGTGCACTATGATTTTGAAATGTTTGGATACTTAAGACCGGTATATCTTAATGAATAACCATTACCATTGCAGACTATCAACTAGACGTACCTGTCCCTTTCTGACCTGAGCCTGGCGTTTTTGTACGTGCCCACTAATTTTCACACAGGTGGGTTCAAGATCTTTGGGGGTTATAGTGGATCTTCTCCCCCTTAAGTTCTATTTTCCTAGTGCCTGTGGAGGTTTTTTGATTTTAGGTCCTTATGCATTACTAGACTTTGCTTTTAATATTCCCCCCGCTGCAGACTCTGTGGACGCACATGAAGTTTGACTGTTGACAGATAGACTCACCCTTTTAACCCGAATCTGATTTTGCTTTTGGATTTATCATGGAATTTTAGGTACTTTCCATTCATTATCACGTGTCAGCACGCACCAATTCTTGCGAAGAGCATTGTTCACTTGATCAATTTCTTTAATAGCTTCCCTTCCTCCCCCTACCCTTTTCCAGCAGAGCACCTTGAAGTACTTTGCGTAGAAGACTAACGTATTTTCCGGCGTATAAGACGACTTTTTAACCCCTTAAAATGTTCTGGAAAGTCAGGGTCGTCTTATACGCCGGATGCTAAATTTGAAGGAATGTTTTCATGCGTTTTTACATAGCGCGACTACACCCGAAGGTGTCAGACTGCTTCTGCATTATATAAAAATGGGCTGATGTGAGCAACAATAACAATGGACAAATTACAAAAGCAAACATTAAGTTACATGGATCAAAAGTGACAATAGCGAGCAACCAAAATACATGAGGTAGCAATCGGTACATTCCTGGAGAAAAAGTGATAAGTGTGCAGGTTACAAAAGCATACAAAGCATACAAAGCATACAAAGTACGAGCCAAAATAAAATAAAATACATTCTCAAAATGGCTATGCAGGACTGCGTTGGACTGCACTGGAAGTGGGGGATGTCTTATACGGCGAGTATAGCACGAAACCTACATTTTATTAAGCAAAGTAGGGGGTCGTCTTATACGCCGGGTCGTCTTATACGCCGGAAAATACGGTACTCCGTTGACTTTTTCAGACCCCGACTGGGTTGGAATTATCACCGTTCTAGGGGTAAGTTTTCCTTAAGTGGTATTTACCAACTCTAGGGTGTGCTGAGTCCAGCCTGTTGAATTTCAGGATACCAATTCTGATTACACTTTTTGTGTTCCCCTCACCCCCCCTTTTTTCGTCATAGACCACCGATGACCGTCCATTGAGACTGGGGTATGTTCCTTATATATCGGTGTACCAGCTATCACGATCAGTCCTTTACTTTACTTTTCTTTTGGTCAAGGTAGCACCAATGGGTTTTGGGTTGTATCCACACTTGTTTCAATTTCCTCTGTATTTGAGCACACACATTGGTTCAGATAATTTATGCCAGGGGGCTCCAACCAGAAGCTCGTGAGCTACTGTAGCTCTTGAGCTAACTCTGAGTAGCTCACATGTGTGCAGCCCAGCTTATTAAATTAGAAAGGTTTTGCTTGGTTGAATTAATATACATATAAAGCAATTGAAATTATACTGCACTAATAATATTAGTAGCTGTTAATGTGTTTTAATGAACATAAGTTGCACTCAATACAATACAGAAAAGGTTGAAGACCCCTGATTTATGCTGTTCAAGAGTGAGTGTGACTCATACCAAATTTGTTGTTTGATTGTAAATACACATCAGTGTGTGTATCTCTGCATATAGTGTTTTTTTAAAGTGTCACTTCTTCAACACTGCAGGTCCTACTATCCTTGTAGGTGAATATAGTTTGTCTTGCATGACCCTGCCTTTTCTCTTGGTTTCCACTGGAGCGTTTGGTACTTTTAGTTGGTTGAACATGTTTTCCCAAGGGACGGTACATTGTAATTTCTGGCTTACTGAAGTCAGCTTATTTGTTCCATTTCCAGCCCTGAAGAGTCAGAGTTGATTGTACTCTGACAAAACACGTGTCGGCTGATGTTCATGCAAACTAGCATTAAACCAACAAGAAAAGATGTGGTGAATTTCTTCCTTTTGTTCATATTCTCATTATATTTACATATTATATGTTGTGACTTTATGTGTGCACAGGTCCTTGGTTCATGTTGTACAGGTTTGGATTTCCCAACACTAGTCTAGGGGTTGTTAGGATCACCCCTTGGCTGTTAGCACCATAGTACTTGAACGTATGTAGACCTAATAGCCAGTGACACAGCAGAGCGCAAGGTTCCCTTTACACTAGAAAATCCTACCTGTGGATATTCAAGCCCTTGGAGATCTTTGCACAAGTTGAAAGAAAAGTCCAAAGTTCTTTCTCCTCTCTTTGGCAGTCAGGCAACCACTGCAGGCCAATCCCCCAAGCAGCACTTCAGCTTGGGAATAGTCTCTCCTCAGTTTCTTCAGGTTCCTTCTCTTCAGCTGAGGTTTCGTCTTGTCAGTTCCAGGAGTGATCTAATTTCATGGGATCATGGTCCCAATAAATATACCCCAAAATCCTTTGTTCTCTGAGGGGAGAGGGGCCTGTGCCCAGTTCAATCCAGTTCTGAAGCACTCTGTTTACCAGACTTCTCCTTCCCTTTCACAGCACAGGGCAGGCACATCAGACGCCCCACAGGAGGTGGAGCCAGCATTGTGGAAGGCAAGTACAGTCCTGGAGCACTCTGTTGACAGTTTTCTTTCTCTTCTTTCAGTGTGCAGGGCAGAGACATCAGACACACCACAGGGGGTGGAGCCTACATTGTAGAGGGAAGGCCCAGCCCTATTCAGGTCCCAGGTGCAACTCCTCCCTCCCATCTGGATGCAGATCTTCCTATTCACCACCGGGCTGCCCCAGCCTGTCGCCTGGAATTCCACAGTACTGTCACACACAAACCCAGACAAGGAATACACAACCTAGAAGAGGCGGGCTCAAATGATTAGGCAAGCAAATACCTACTTTCTAAAAGTGGTATTTGCAAACACAGAATATTAAAATAAACTTTACTAAAAGATGTATTTTATTATTCTGAGTACAGGCACACTAAACTAGAATTTCTACCATGTTCTCTGAGTCTGCTAGAATTATAAACATGTAACAATCCAGCAGCCCATTCTAGCCTATGGAAAACAGGTAGCCTTTCAATAGTGAAAAACAAAATGGCTGTAATTCACTATTAGGACATGCCACACACATCATGGCTTGTCCTACCTTATACTTACAATGCACCCTGCCCCAGGGCCTACCATAGAGGTGTCTAATATGAAGACAAGGGAAGATTGAGGGGCTGGCAAGTGGGTGCACTTGCCCAGTCAGCATGACAGTACCAGACTGCACGCAGGTTCTGCAATGGCAGACCTTAGACACATTTTACAAGGCTGCTTCTGTGGGTGGCACAACCAGTGCTGCAAGCCCACTAGCAGCATTTGGATCACATGCCCTGGGCACACTCAGTGCACTGTACTAGGGTCTGACATTAAACCAAACATCCAATCAGGGAACGACTAATCAATACATCAATTTACAGTAGGGATCACTCGCACTGTGGCACTGGACATCAGTGGCACAGTGCCCAAAGCATCTATTACCAGAAAAACACATGAGGCAACAGCGAAAAATGGAAGGGAGACTCACACCAGTTGTGCCAGGTCTAACAAAGACATTGAATTATTCCTGACTCAGATTCTGGGTAAAACGGTTTCGCTAACACCTATAATAAGACAAACTTTAAATGAGTGTTCTGTCTGTGTATGGGGTCAACTCAATTGAATTTAATGCCAAGCACAGGACTGCCTTGCATTGCAAACCTAGTGACAATTGCCCTGCCCTGAATAGGGATGACCTTCACGGGTATACCTGGTGACCCCGTGGTGGACTGATCATCATAGCTACTGTTTCTAAGGGCAAAGCAGGTGAGGTTCCACTGACAAAAATACTGTAGTTTGTCTACCTCTAAATGGGGCGAGGAAACCACAAGTGTGAAGGGTGCGACATCCGCTGTTTTTGTCAGCTGCGCTGAACCTGCCAATTTCTAAATGACCTGATAAGCTATTGATAGCAAGCCATTATCATTGTAGATATGTTTCCTCTTTGTTGATGTAAGATTTTGTATTCATTTATAAAATTAGATGACCAGTTCTATCATCATTAAGTAAAAAGTAGTTTGTATCCCAAAACAAATATAATAATAAAAATAAAATCAAGCGTGAACCGAGAGTCAAACTAAAAATGATGTTCATCATTCAAAAATATTTGTGAGCTATATATCCTATCGCTGGATTTTTTCTCCCCACTGAATTCCCAAAACAAAATCTCCAATCTTCTTCTGTGATCCCAAATTCTGAGGTTTAAAGCACATATGCAGTTCATGACAGTAAAATATATATTTGACCCATCTCTTAGATGTATGAGAACTACCTACACGTTAGGAAGTGATTGAAGCTAGCATTGATCAGTCTAGCCTTTCTGATCCCTAAAAATGCACCTCAGGACTGCGACCCCTTCTTGCACACACGTTTGAAAGGCAGGCTGTAACCATAGATCTTTTTGGAAATTCATGTATGAATTACGTTGGCTTACCATCAAACCTAGCACTACTATTGCGGTGGAAACTAATCAGCAACTAAAAACCACACCCACAAACCACCGATGATATTAAATAGACATTCTCAGACACGAGAAGATGTCAGCATGTAGTAGTGTTCAGAAGAGGACGCGAGGTGACATATTGGTACCTAAAAAAGAAGTGTGTAGTAGTCTTTAGATGTACCTTATACTTAAGTGGGATTTTCTCATAACTTTCTTTTTATTGCTTTTTCTGGGCTATATAATTATAAACACGTAAGAGTTGACAGGGATAGATGAGTATTAAAAGTACAGAAATACTTGTTTGCTGACTGCTTTGCCAAACCTTGTTTTGTTAAAAATATTGGCGAGGCAGGATTCGTTTTTTATTTGTTTCGGTTTTTATTTGAAGTTTTTAAATCTGTTGAGTTATTCTACAATTAATTACAGCTGTATATTTTATTTGAAATTATTTTTGAGGACCACACAGTGCTTCATTTGTGCCAGTGTTGCAGGTGTGGCTCACCGTCACTCACTTTTTGGGAACAGCACTTCTTTTTCCCATCAGACTTTAATCCAGAGGAAGAGAGGGGAATCACAAAAGAGGGAAAAAGGAGGAACAGAAAGATGGGAAAAAAGTGGCAAAGAAAGAAAAAAGGATGAAAAAGTACCCGAAAAAGTGAGATAATGGGTGCGGGTGATTGATGAAAGAGACTTGAGGTGGAATAAAGACCATGCAGCCTTGGTATTCGACACCCCAACCTTTGATAGTGTCGGCCGCAGGCTTCTGAGCTAAACTTGGGGCCCTAGCACAAATTAAGCATCGGGATGACATGCGCACATACTATCAGTGCTACAGTTGTAATATATGTGATTGTAAAGTCAAGGACATTTTTTTTAAAACAATTGTCCCTATTTAAAAAAAATTCTATTTTATATTTAAATGAATTGTGGTCTAAATAGCGCTTTATATTGAACATTTCCACAGTGTGTAATCTTTTAGTTGTTTATTGTTATGGTGTATACCAACATACAAATAAAGATCATATTATTATTTGAAACATTTATTACCGTGTTCAGAATTTCCATCTTTTATATATTAGGTTATTATTGTGAGAAAGATATCTGCCACTCTAGACTTTCTGAAAGCCACTTCACCCAGTTGTAGTAGATTCATTAAGATAAATTAATCATTAATGAATGTAATCAGCAGCGAGCAGTGCCACAATGTAAAATGCATGAGGGAGCTACGTGGAATCCTACTTGACTGATATGAATTACTTGACAGGATTTATAGCAAATAAATGAGGTGAGCTTAGTAGTAGGTTTCAATAGTATAAACAGCCGTAATGTGTTTGAAAACGCTTGCAATTTATTTGAACTCATATATAGTATTTTACAATTCATTAAAAACAAAAAGCTTCACTGAGAAAGGGTCTGCATTATAGTTTGACGGATTGTCCTCTGTCCGTCAGGGGGTTGGAGTACATTACGTCAGCTGCACTAACAGACTACTATCCATCAAATTTAGAGATGACCGCCGGTTTATTGGTAATCTCTGTATATTGAAAGGAACCACCATTACGGCGATGCTTTTCAATGTACAAAAAGTTTGGTTACAGCTGCCATTTATTTTGACAGCCATTCACCACATTTTCTATAAGTGTTTGTTTTTCTGCAACAAACAACAAAGCTGGAGTTTGTTTCAGTACAATTTAAAAATAGTGACCCTCACATTCTAAAGTTAAATCCAACAGAATTTCAGCATTTTGCTGTGTTTTTATTCATTCATTTCTTTTTATGTTCTGTTTATTAAACCGTTGCATCATACACCATTACAAACAATGCATATATATATATTTTAGTCTGGCTGTAGTAGACAGAAGGAGCAGTACAGTTTGAATCAGCAAATAATTTACCTCTGCTTTGGTGATCTACTTTCTCAACTCGTTGGCACCAGTCCAAATCTTGTTTCCATTCACCAGCCCCCCATGTCCTACTGATATTCCTTTTTGCCACTCCTGATGCTAACATCAGCCAGACCTTGTTTAGGCCATGTTGTCTCTCCAGTTACTCCTAACAGGTGCCACCGTGCTAGGGCTAAAACTTGCAGACCCTCTACTGTAGTCAGTATTCGGGCCTCTCCGATCCAGTATCTCTGAATTTTGGGGCATGCTCAAAGAATACGGAAAAAGGTGCCCATCTCCCCACATCCCCCAGCGCACTGCCTAGAATCACACTGGCCTAGTCTATGTTGGATCATCCGGGAGGCGTACGACCTATGTAGGTTTCAGAGTTTAATTAGTCTAAACTGGATTGATATAGCACTTATACTAGGGCTCTGTAGGGCCTCAGCCAGTCGTTGTCCTTTAGCAAACCTGCATATGTCTCCCACGCCTCCCTCAGGGGGCCCAAAGGATCCGGCAAGTTGTTCATTATCCTCCAGTATGTTAGAAAGATAGCCTTGTCTGCTAGCGGGTTAAGAAGCAATCTGCCTTGTAGCAGGGACCAATTGGGCAACAGTTCTTCCTTTATTATATGGCATCGTGGGGCATATCTCAAATGCAGATACCATAACCGTTCTCGTCAGCCATATGATATTCTGTCAGCAGGTCTTCAAATTTAACCCTTGGCCCATTCCACAAAACCTCTCTTAGGCGGTCTAACCTTATAAGGCTCCACCTATGAAAGGCCTGTAGGAGCCCCACTTCGCCCAACAGATCTCAGAGCGATGTTTGTTGCGTAAGTTTGGTCTCACATCCCACTAGTTATGTGGCCGTTCGCCTTGCCTGTATCGCTGTCTGTGTGTGTACAGGAAGAGTATTCTCACGGTCTCTGTGATACAGTGCAGCTGGATAACCTCCATTTCTTATTGCATGGTAGTCCGCCCGGTACGCCGGTTCGGCATGGGGTGTAAAGACCCAATCATTGATACTAATGAGCTGGGACACAAGATAATAACTCCTGACATCAGTGACCGCCAGTCCCCCCTCATATACTCCCCGCTGCAGCTTGCACAACGCTATTCGTGGGCTGCCCCCCTCCCATAACAGTGTGTAGCTCGCCTTCAATCGCACAAAAGAACGCACTCGAGATCGGATACAGGGTATTCTGAAAAGTATATAACAGGTGTGGAAGGGCCATCATCTTGAACAAGATGGCCCAGCCCATTAGGGTGACCGGGAACGGTCTCCGGTGACTCGCGGCCCCTCGCAACCTCTCCAGTTGGGAGTATAGATTCAGGACCCGGAAATTCTCCTCCGACTTGGTTATCCAAATCCATAAATATTTGGATTTGTCATTCTGTGTCAAAGCCCAACAGGCTGATGTAAGGGGCGGGAACTGTCCGGCCAGGGAAAGAATTTACAACTTTTCCCAGTTTATCTGGTAGCCCGAATAGCTACCAAATGTTTGGAAGATATGAATGAGTCTATGAAATGTCTGATGAGGCTTATGTGAGTAGAGCAGAATATCATCCGTGTAAAGGGAGATTCGTTCCTTCCAACCTCCTCCGATGGCAATGCCTTGAACCAGAGGGTCTCTATGAACCTATGCTGCTAGTTGTTTGGGTGCCATTGCAAAGATCATAGGGGAGAGTGGGCAACCCTGACATGTGGCCCTGTGTAGTGCAAAAGGCTTGGATACCATCCTGTTTAGAGGGACTCTTGCCAGTGGATCAGAGCACAGGAGGCGGACCCAGGCACAGAACTTTGGACCAGAGCTGATTCAGGACAATAACGCGAATTGGTATGGCCATTCAACACTGTTGAATGCCATACGGGCATCAAATGAGAGTACTGGTGCGCTCTCAGCCGGTCAGGACATGGTTATATTCATTACTCCATACAGGCGTCAGAAATTCAGCCTGATGCTCTTATGTGGCATTTTTGCTGTGTTTTTTTATTGTTGTTTTTTTTTGTTTTTTAGTAGCTTACTAGTCAGAGATCTGTGGAAGGATGCGATTTCTGGGGCAAGTAGCCAATTTCCACATATGAGAATTTCTGTTTTTCATGAATGGCGTTTAAGATGTTTAGCAGACATCTAATCATTCATGGCCATTACGAAAGGTTCAACAATAAAGGTTGTCCTTCAGGTTCTGGAACTTATACTTGAACTGCTTACATTTAGGACCACATAGCTCAAGACACAAGGGAGGACCATGTTCAAGTTCCAACTGCTACCTATACCAGAAACATATTGCAACATTGTATCATATAGAATATCTGGCTAAATCTGGAATATTGTATACAGTGAAAGAGTGGGTGACTTAACAGAAAAATTGGGCTCCGGTACGATGTGAATATGTACTCAGATCATCTATAAACTGTTTTTGTACGAACATACCAAAGAAGAATATCCCTACGTAAGTATTTAAAGGTGTTTAGTCCACGCTAGTGTCGATAGCTAATGCACTACCTTACCCAACTGCAGAAAATTTACTTTACGAATTCATGTGTGCTTTTTGTCTCACATTATGAGCTGAACACGCTGTTGATCAATTCTCAGTTCATCTTGTTAATAGCGAGATGGCAGAGGAAGGCTCTAGCACTTCATAGTATCATGCTTTCCACAAACCCTCCAGTTATATCAAGACTTTTGTAATTATTTACATGTCCATGCCTTTAATTCTCTACTAACTTTTAGTATGTCAGGGGACTAGTCATAGTAACTGCCCTAGGGTGCAGCAGTGTTTACTCCAGCCTAATACAGCCCCCAAGTACTTTGGTATTACAGAAGGGACAGTAAACACATGCATAACCCCTTCTATAATATGTATCACCCAGTGCACATCTTCGCTCTAGCACGATCACAAGGGGGCATTTCCTCATTGGCATAGGAGTGTGACCCCATGCGAATGAAGAAACACTTTGACCCTGCTACCATGCTGTATTACAGACCAGGCACAGACATGAAGGAGCTGTCAAAAGCCTCAATGACTGTTCGCCACATAGATGTGGCAAACAGTCAATGCACCCCCAGAGGGAAACCCCCGGAAGGACTAGAAGGGTCCATGGAACCCTCAGATATCCTGATGCAGGTTGGTGTAGTAACTCACTTCCCATTTCAAATGCAGGCTGTATTGCCACTTATACAGTGAAGGGTGAACCAGCAGCTTCAAAAAGCACCCTGTCTTTCACTTATGCTCTCTTCACAGTGCAGGTGCGAGTTTGTGCCTGTACTGGGGCTTGGTACACCTCATTTGGGGCATAATTTATGGTGATTTCAGGTATGGCTGCTCAGCCCTACGTCAAAGTGAAAGGGCAGGAATGCACTGTTATTTTTCTAATATGGTGCTTTACTGTTCTTTTGCTCCACGCAGGCACTGTTTCGGCAGACTAGCGCCAATGCAGGCATCCTTGCACCATTGTGCAAGGGTGCTTATATTGTTGTCAGGATTAATATTTCTCCTCACAGCTCCTCCTCTGGGGAGGCATTAGGTTTTGGTGCATCCCCAGGTTTACTTGGTTTTGTAATTCTGGGCAGACGTCAAAATCCACGGGTGTTGCGTGAGCTTGTGATGGTTGCAATTGCATGAAAGATAGATGGGCCTAGGATAAAAAGATGTATTTGTTACAAAATTGGTCTCAACGGTTACATCTAGACTAGAACAGAATGGTAAAGCATGTCACATTTATACTGCTGACTCTTCTTTTCAGGGTGTACCATGCATTTCCGCTTGCTCAGCCAATGAGTGGCCCTCTGACAATGATATTCCAAATCACTGAGAGGCTTCCTTGACAGCACAAAACACCAAGGTGACTAGCAATATCCATTTTGTATGCACATTGGAGTCCTTCATTTCTTACCCTCATATCGCAGTGGTTGCAGAGGGCACATAGGATTGAGGGCCCAAAGATCAATCTCAGTAGCTGGTGAGAGTGTTTTAGAACTTATTAAGTCCAGTTGTAAGTAGCTGTAAAGTCCATGCATGAATTGCTCAACACAGTCAGAATTTAATTTGCATTCTGTTACTTGCAGACTTGATTTCATGGTGCGGTATTCAGTGCTACGAGTCGCATAATGCAAAGAAAAAACATAGAGGCTTATTCACAAAAGTAAATCTTACACTTTTTAGTAAATTTACACCTGTAAATGGTGAATAGACAAAAGTAGTAAAGTTACTCAAAAGTGTAGACTTATATGTGCTCCACCCACTGAAATGGGGGTGAAGGGGGACTAAAAAGTTGAATACCACTGTAAAGTTACTACTAGTAACAACTTCACAAACATATTTGTCATTTTGCACATTTGGCGAAGACCTCCGCAATCAGGGTGGAGATCTCCATATGGTAAAGCATAGGGAGATGTTTTAAAGTTAATTAACATTTTCAAAAAGTTATACAACATATATTTATATTAAATATTAAATGGTATAGCATTAATAACTTAATTTTAAATAAAAAAATTTATTTAGATCATATTACATTAAACTATAATACATTTTCGATAGCTTAAATTAATAACAATAATCCCACTTAAACTCTAAAAATATGTTTTATTATGTACGTAAATGATTAGGTGATGTATTGAATTAATTACAAGTAATTTCATAATTTTTAATATAAATATAAATAATGTTACATTCACTTTGAAAAAAGTTTTTAACATATTTAAAAAATAAAATAACAATTTTTTGATTTTTATAATGTTTTACTTTAAATTACATTTAGTTATGTTTTTTAATAGTTACATTTATTTTAAAATTGTTTCCTATGGGTTTTTAATTTCCAATCTCCATTATTTGCTATGGGAGGGTGTTGCAGAACCAGTGGTTTTCCATGTGTGGTGCTGGACTTACTCCAGCTCTGAGCCTCTTTACTCCATAACCTCCCCCTTTTAGTAGTTAGCATTTTCAGTTTTTCCACAGCTCGCCTCTGTCTCTCCAACATTTAAAACTAAAACATTTACATGTGTGGAGATCTCCACAATCGGGGTGGAGCGCTCCACACAGACAAAATAGAAGAGGCGGAGGCAAAGACCTTGTAGTATTTAGTAGTACAAGTGTACTACTTCTAAATATACAACAACATGCATCATGTGTATAGGCCTCTAGTCTGCATGTGCTACATACAGAGCTTGGAAATGTGAGAGGTTTACTGCTGCTGCCATTTTTCCCATGGTCTGAAGGAGCCTCCAGCCCATCCTGCATTGCTGAGGAATGGAGAGCTGCACTGTGTGAGTTCTGTCATATTCTCCTCTGAGTCATTACATTTAATGGTCAGAGAAGACTCAAAAGGCTTGGCAGGTGCTGCGCGTGTGCCTGTAAGTCTCCGGTGATACTCAATGGGTTTGGTAAATCCTTGTCACTATTTTCTACCACATTTGTATTAATCTGCATAGAACGCAGACATATATAGAGCGTAATTTACAAGTTAAATTTACCCATAGACAATGTACGCCTCAGTTTAAATGGCTAAAGTGAGGTTTTCTATTCCTGCTGTTTTTCTATTTTTCTTTCGTTCCAAGGTCCAAGCTAGACAGTATGCACTAACTAAAACTGCATCATTATTGTTTTAGTTTCTGTGTGAATATTTGTATGTGTTCCATGGAGAGCTAAATAATGAACCTCTGCACCTGCACGAAGACCACACTAACCACATTGTTTCATCCTACTACCAGATGTCTATTGAAGGTCAACAGTAGTAGACATTCTATTGGGTGATGGCTGAGAAGAGGGTGCCCACCAAGTTATTATGAAATGTTCGAGCCTGATTGGTTTTCTTCATGGGAACGTGGGGAGTTCGTTTTCGCTAAAGATGTGCACTTGTAATTGTGCATTGCTGAGTTAGTTGAATTCAGATGTCTTTTCCACTGCTCCCAAAGGATATGCTCTCCCTCTATACTCCTTCTGAAAGAGTTAGACTCCCAGCAAATCCATTTCTTACTTACCTGACTGCAATTTTGTGTCTGCCTTTAAGAGACTTTATTTGCTTACACCTCCTGCCTGACTTCTCTCACAATTTGTCCCGATTTCTCTAGCTTAGCATATTAGGGAAGACCCATCATAGTAATAGAGCGTTCTTGGATTGCTTTTTGACAACTTTAAGCAAATTGTCTTTGTGTTTGCTATTTTGAATTGATTGGAATTATACTAACTGATGCATTCACTGCTGATTTCGACCAACTTAAACGATTTGAGTCTGTAACTTTACTAATCTGCTAATTAAATTGTATGTTTTGCAAATCTACCACTCTCTGCATCATTGTAAGGCTTAATGTTCAGCTTGAGATCTGTACTGAGCAATCCCGCTGCCTCAAAGGACAAAGAAGTGTCAGAGACTCTGCCTGAGACATAACACCTGCTGTTAGCCTCCGCTCCACGTTTCAAAATTGTAATGCTGAATGCTGCCTGAGTGCAGGTGTGACAGGTCTCAGAATGTGCTGCTCTCCCTTACTCATTAGATCTTGGTTATTGGAACACCTATTGTTTTAAGTTCACAACATGTACTCAGAATAGGCTTATGGTCATGACTGAATAGCTTTGTTATTTATCTTAGGTGCTTACCTCCCTAGTGTTGTGTTGTCTGACCCAAAACCATTTCCATCTCACTGTGTTCTGATTAGATTAGCAGCATCCTTAGACTGTGTACTTCTGAAGTCTCTGTAGGTCTATGTTTTACTGCACAGCTGTCTGTCAAACAGACTGTTACTAACAGTATATATAGTGTAAGCCTTTGGTACGCCCCTTTCAGCAATTTTCTTTATTTTATCAGCCTCTTTTGCCCATTGGTTTGAGACTTTGTCAATCTCACTCGTATTCTCCTCTCGCCAAATGCTATTGACCGTATCCTTCCACAACCACTGCAGTGCTTGCATTTTGAACTGCATAGAGTTACTTTACAACTACAGTTCACTCTATCCACTCCTCCTGGCTCCACACAGTAGCACAATAAAATCAGATCTACTGGCTTTGCCAGTGATTGTTTTCTTTAACTGTCAGCACTCTATGAGGGTGGGGGTGTTTTCTTGATCTCTGGTATCTCTCCCACTTGTTCCTCTGCCACATGCTCTCTAGTTACTCCGACTCCACGTCCCACTCCCTGTTTTAAATTAAATATTTTAATGTTATTAATAGGGGCTGGCATCTGCATTGTGCTACGGGGCCAGCCCCCACCCTCTTCTTTTATTTTTTCCTTTTTTTCCTCTGTTACTGTTTTAAAAATGTCCATGCACTATACTATAACAGCAAATAAAAAACGCCAGGATAGATGCCTGTACATCATGACACATGTACACACATGCATCACATTGCACACGCCCGCGTATGTCATAGCGCATGCCTTTCCTTTAATAGAAAATCCATTCCAAAATGGCCGTTCATGTGTCCACATATGTTGTGACACATAGGCTGCTATTTTGCCATGATAATGCTAAACAAAAAAGTATTGCCAGAACCAATAGCGTGGCCCTATAGACAGATACAGATTGGTTTTACCAATGCTTAATTTTCTCCTCATCCTAGCATAAAAGGTGATGAGACAGCAGTGGCAGCTGATGGCAAACCTCTCACAGAACAGTCCAAACGTCCACTCTCCCTCCCCATTGCAAGTAGACAATAATGTAATGTTTATAGCGAGATTATACTGTCACGCATTGTAACGTAATATTATATATCCTATTTAGCAACTCACAGACTGAGCCAAGGCAGATTACTACAAAGTATAGGCATAGCACTTTTTAGTTTCTGCCAGGGGCGTAGCTAATAATTGTGCAGAGGTGCAGTTGTGCTGGAGCCCAGGGGTATGAGGGAGGCCGTATGCATTCCGATTTTGACTTTAATTTCAGTACCTGACAAGGAGATAGGGTGCCTTTTGTGGCTGATTGCATCCGGGTCCCTGGCATTCTTGCTGTGCCACTAGTTTGTGCCAGCCAAATAAGCAGCATCTTTGCTTCCCAAATCGTACCAAGAGTGATATCAAATGCCTGCTGATTTAAAAACATCACACATGTCTTCATATCTCTGGCTTCCCATTTGAAATGAGGTGAGGCTTGCACCAGGTAAACAGAAATAATTCAAGAAAAGCTTAACCACCAAACCAAAAACTCTCTAACCCATAAACATTGTTCTCGTGGTTGAAATGTACTTTGTGACACAAATATCCTTTAAAAATATATTTTATTTCATAATGTTATCAAAAGTACATAATTTTTTATATTTCGTTTTACTACTATATCTTATCAATACATTTGCTATACATCTCATAGAAATTATATCATATTGTGGAAAACAAAATCTGACAACCTCCTGCATGCCTTTATCATACTCATTCATGCAAATTAAGATTTCCCTTGGTCTATTTTTTTTATTTCAATAATTATTTAATGAAAATTACAGTGAACAGTAACAACAAAACATAAAGCGGTAGTGAAGCTCACCTGTAGGGTTACCAACTGGCATGGGTGCAAATTCAGGACGGTCAGTGTAAAAATTCAGGACAAAGGGTCAAAATTCAGGACAAAAATTCAGGACAGAAGATCAAAATTCAGGACAAAAATTTGGGACAAAACATAAGTTTTACAAACATATCAGAGGAGGTGGGACAATAATATATAAGTAAGTAAATAGATAACCAAAATAAATACAAGTAAAAATAAGTTTATATAAGGTTGAGCCAATCGTGCACTTCACAGTTTTTCAGTATGCGCGCAGCTTTGCAAAGCAACATCGGGCCCTTTCTGCAATCAAGATTTGTGATAATAACAATAAACATTAATAAATCGTATTTTTTTATTTGTATGTTGAAATCTGTCTTTTAAATGTACAGTGAAAACGGTGTTGGTTATTTTATTTTTATTTTCTCCAGCTTGGCGCCAATACAAAAGCAGAATGCTTTGCACTAGTCCCATGCAGGAGAAGGTACACCACATGCTTTCACTACATTTAGGCCCATTGTCATTCGAAAGTGGTAATCAGCTGCACTCTCAGAATGACAATGGGCCAGTCCACCGCCTGAGCGAGGTCCGGGTGGGGTGGCGGCAGGCAGTCTCTAACGATTAAAAGATAGGAGCGAGAGGCCCGAGTGAAATCTTTTAAACTCACGAGGCCTCTCGCATAGGAAACTGCATTTCTTACTGAAATTTCCTATTTCGACTTTAGTATGATGTCTGTAAGGCGTCCGTAATTTGAGATCTCCAAATTACGGACGCCTTACAGACATCATACTAAAATGACGGACGGTCTGTGAAATTTACGAACGGTTGGTCACCCTACTCACCTGGTGTTTCCGCAGAGGTTAGGTGGACAAACAGATACAGGATCCAAACTCAGCCACGGCCCATGGAGGGAGTTGTGGTGAGGTAAGTAAACAATTTCATTAATATTAATAAAACGAATTTCGTAGCTCGCCCTGCATCGCAAAATGCGATACAGGGTGCACTTTTTAGCATTGCCCACCCTGCCCCTCCCCCGCCCCGCCTTCTGCCCCACCGCAACTCCCTCCACGGCCCGCGGCTGTCCAAACTTCTCACCTACCAAATCAATCCAACACAGTCACACCTGAAAAGGTAAAAGTGGGGAAGAGGGGAAAACAAAACAAGGAAAGGGAGAAAGAGTTGAACACGATGGCACGATGTTCTTATGGGGTTGATTGCATAAACATCCTATGTGAAAATAACATACAGTAAGTAATATTCATGCATACAGAAGAAGGTCATATTAATGATAACGTGATGTATATTTAGGAACAATATACCTGATGGACATCCATCTTCCAATTCAATTGAAGATATAGATGTGCAGGAATTAACTTTAGAACTGTTGTGTCTACAGGAACAGAAAGTACTAAGCATTAACGGTAAAACTGCAGAACCGGGTATTTAATTTATGAAAAGCGTGAACAGTACTAACCTTAACAAAGGTCACTATATATATCCACTAGACCCAAATATATATCTATCCTGATACTACTAGGAAAAAAACAAAAAACATATTTTCCTAGAAAAGATAAAAATAAGAGAAACACTAGACAAAAGGTGCTGGTTCAGAATAGGATAGGTTATCTTTAGGGTTCAGGAAAATAACCTATTTCAACTCTCTTATTTTCCAACGTAAGAGAAGATACAGAAACAAAAAAAAGAAAAGAAGAAGCTCGAATCCACACTGCGTGAAATGCAGGAAATCAATCCTACCGTAAGTCAGGAGGCTAGGATTCTCTCAATACAATCTTTTCCTTTCTCTCCTTACAGGTTTGGTGAAGTACAGGAGTTTTAGGAGGGTTGGCCAGGAAGAGCTGAATGAGTGAGGAGCAGCCGGCAATGGGAACGCCAAGAACAGCTTTCGCCCCGGAAAGAAGACTGCGACCCGGAAGAGGAGACTCCTTTAGTTGCAGCAAGAATACAAAATGTTCTAGCTTTTGCAACAAGAATTTTAGATTCTATTAAGGACACAGAGGCGAGGATTATGCTTTCTTATTTCTTTACTGCACCAACAGAAGCCAATGAAAGTAAAACTACAGTGGTAAAAAACAACATTTCCCATGAGGCTTTGAACCACGCCTCCAATAACAGTAACCAATCACAGTAGTAATAAGCATATAAAGTATAGAGACACTAATCTGGCCTTCTCTTTCTTTGCGCGAACAGTCTTATTATAGTGAACAAAGTCTTTAACTCTCAACGGAGAGAACAGTTCCTTTAGGAATTCTCAACGGAGAACACTCCAAAACCACGAAGAAATCATCTTCCGCCAGGAAGGCACAGCAGCACAACCCAAAGAAGGCAATCAGCTCTTGTTGGAATCATTCCCTGAAACAGAAAAAGAAGTTTGAGAAAAGGAGCCCACAAACTACATTTCTCATAGGGTGGGTACAAAGTTGGTAAACAACATCATTTCAAAACAACTTTACAGTTATATAACTGTCCCAACGGGTGGGATAATCCTCACATCTGTGTAATTAATAGAATCTAAAATTCTTGTTGCGATAGCTAGAAAATTTTGTATTCTATGGCAGGACCGGAGGCTTCTGATTATGCTGGTTCAAAGCTCATCAATCACAGCATCAGAAACATGAGGAATAGGTTTAAAATAAAACACTTTAAACATTGAATCAGAAGACCAATCAGCCGCTTTTAGGATGTCTTCCAATCGGGAACCTAATAAATAGGCTTTAGAGGCCATCTCCCCTCTAGCTGAATGAGCACCATAAACAGATATATCAATGCCAGCCTCTGACATAATCCAACGAACCCATCTGGCTAAAATAGCCGCAGCAACTGGTTTGAAGGCTTTCTGCACAGAGATTAGCAACTGTCCTAAACCCTGTGCGCAAGAGTATGCTCTTTATAGCTTTTGAGACACTGCAACACACATAGCTTGTTGTTATGTGGGAAAGCGGGATACTCCATTGAGCATGACATGGTCTTAGTTCGTCGTGTAATAACAAAGGAGACACCTTCAGGAGAAAACATTCTACCAGCCAAATCTAATGCTCTAACATCTGAAACTCTGCGACATGAAATGAGACACAATAGCATAGTGAGCTTGGCAGAGAGCTGTTTCAAAGATAAATCCCCATTATTGGGCCAAGTTTCCAATAAGTTAAGCACTTTAGTAACATCCCACATGGTGGAATACCTGGGCCGAGGAGGATTGGCCACACGCACACCTCTGAGCAACTTACAGACCAAGGGATGCATCCCCACAGGCTTACCCTCGATGTGGTCGTGACCAGCAGAAATTGCAGACCTGAAATTATTAACCAACCTGTAGGCCAGGCCCGAAGCTGAACGTCCAGACAGAAAATTCATAACTTCAGTCACATTTGATCCCACGGGATCCACCTGTTTTGAAAGGCACCAACCCACCCACTTCTTCCAGGAAGCAGAGTATCGTTTTCGGGTGGAAGGAGCCCACGCCTGCCGCATAAAGCCGGAAGCTTCTCGCGAAAGACCTGCAAGGCATTCATGTCTCCGGAGAGCGTCCACACCATCAAGGTCAGTTGATTCTGCAGGATTAAGGGGTGGCAAGCCCCCACTGGGTCCTGCAGGAGCGTCGGGAAGACTGGGAGCCGGAAGGGAAGATATACAGATAACTCCAACAGTGTGGGAAACCACGACTGAGTCGACCAGAACGTAGTCACCAACACTATTGTCGCCCTCTGCCGGCGTACCAATGCCGCCACTCTCTGGATCAGAGCAAACGGAGGAAAGGCATTATTCCTCTGTTGCCCCCAATGGTGAAGGAACGCATCCATTCCCACCGCCATCGGATCCGGTCTCCAACTGTATAACCGGGGAAGATGGGCATTGAGGCGCGAGGCAAACAAGTCCATCTGGCATGGGCCTCGCATAGTCATGATCTGAGCAAACAGCGATGGGTGAAGTCTCCAATCGCTGAAGTCTCGGAGAAACCGGGAATTCCAATCCGCCACTTGATTGAATTTCCCCGGAAGGTATTCTGCCACCACCGAGATCTTGCGATCTAGGCAAAAGTGCCAAAATTCCTTCGCAATTTGAACCAGCATTCGGGACTTCGTCCCCCCTAATCGGTTGATGTATCTCACCGCTGAGACATTGTCCTTTCGGAGGAGAATACAACAATTGCTCTTCAGTGGTGAGACAGACCTGATGGCAAATGACCCTGCCAACAACTCTAGACAGTTTATGTGTAGAGTTCGTCTGCCGACCAACGTCCTCCTGTGGTAAAGTCTCCACAGCGAGCGCCCCAGCCCCACTGACTGGCGTCTGACTCGACTGCCACATGCGGGGCTGCGCCAAAGATGGCTCGGCCATTCCAGGCTGACATTTGGTCCAGCCACCGTTGAAGCTCCTCTCGGGCCTCTGGTGGAAGAGGAATAAGGTGATCGTAATGAAAATTCCTCTGTAAGTAAAAGATTTTTAGTCTTTGAAGGGTTCTGTAGTGTAAGGGTCCCGGGAAGATGGCTTGGATTGGCGAAGCCAGAAGGCCCACAATCCTCGCTAGCACACGCAAGGAGCTCTTCTCCTTGGTCAGGGTGGATATAATTTCCCTCTTGATGGACCTGATCTTTTGAAGAGGAAGAAGCAGCTGGGCTGACACAGAGTCTATCAGGAAACCTAGGAACTCCATCTGCTGGTTCGGTATCATCACCGATTTTTTGGTATTGATAATGAACCCCAGATTCTGCAAAAGGGACGTTGTCCACTCTAAGTGGGTGAGGAGAAGGGCTCGATCTTGGGCTAGAATAAGCATGTAGTCTAGATAGACGATGAGACGCACTCCCATCTCTCGCAGGCGAGAGATCACCGGTTTGAGGAGTTTGGTGAAGACCCAAGGGGCTGAGGACAGACCAAAGGGAAGCACCTTGTATCGGTACCACTGCCCTTTCCAGGGAAATTGCAAGAATTTCTGATGAGAGGGGCAGATGGGGACGGTCAGATATGCGTCTTTTAAATCTAAGCGGACCATCCAGTCGTTTTCCAACAAAAGGTCCCGTAACAGATGGATACCCTCCATCTTGAAGTGGCGGTAAGTGACATAGGGATTGAAGTCTCTCAAATTTAGCACCAGGCGTTGTCCGCCTCCTTTCTTCTGTACCAGGAAGACGTTGCTGCAGAATCCTTCGGGTATGAAGGGTCCAACAGCAATAGCCCTTTTGGCTAACAGTTCCTCCAAATCTGAGTCAATAAAACTCTGTTCTAGAAGGGAAAAAAGGAGAGGCTGAGGGGGGAAGGACTGAAGGGGACATATTAACATCTCTATTTGGTAACCCTGGACGGTCTGGAGGACCCAAGCATCTGACGTGAGAGTCGTCCAATTCATCACAAAGTGACGCAATCTGCCCCCTAAAGGGACCAATGGGCACACTTGACTTACCAGAGGATTGATTGTCGAAATTCTTGTAACCTCTGTTGACACCTCGATTATATCGGCATCTGAAGCCGCGTGATCTGGACGGGTAGAAACCGGCCTGGTCCGGTTCTTGTGTGTATCCTCTGCCCCGTCTAGGGGCGTATCCCCTCTGAGGACTGGTATTCGAATAGCGGCCGGTTCGAATAGCGGCCGGTCGAGCGTCCTCTGCCACGCCCGGCCCTATTAGAGGCCTGATACAACACTCTCTTGAAGGAGGCCTGTGATTTATCGAGGGACGCGAAGGTATTAACGAATTTGGCAATGTCCTTTACAAAGTTGTCCCCAAACAACTGTCCTTCCGCCAAAGGACTCGGTTCAGAGGAAGCCAGTTCAACTAACTGAGGGTCAATCCGGAGTAAGACTGACTTCCGCCTTACAGAGGCTAGAGCGCAATTGGCGTTCGCCAGCATGCAGATGGCACGTTGAGCCCAGCCCGCAAGGACTTCAGGATGGATGGCATCACCTGTCTCTTGAGCTTGAAGGGCTAATTCTAGGATCTTAGCCAACGGCCCTGAAAGGTCAAGGACCTTATCTTGGCACGCTCTGAGCATGCGATCAATCCCGTTTTTAGGGTCTTTTTTGTATTTTTTGAGGAAAGTAGTCATGGAGGGGTCAATGTCGGGAGTGACGGCAACCTTGTGGGCCAATTCGGGACGGGGGGCACTCGGACCTAAGGCGAGCCCTCACCTCTTTATCAAAATCTTTACGGAGGTGAGTTTCCAGGTATTCCGCCACAGCTGGGGGAGGGAGCCAATCAGAGGACCTGGGATGGACAATGTCCGAAGGGTCAAAGGAGAAGGGCGAGGGGTTGACAGGAGGAGAGGCATGCTTGCGTTTCTTAGTGCGCTTGCGGGGAGCAGCATCTGAGGAGTCTGTAACGGTATCAGTGTCCGTGGTGGTATCTTTTGGGGGGGTGGGGGGGGCGGGACGGTGAGGTCTTGTCGCCAGTGGAAGACTCTTTGGATTTATAAATCTTATCATAGGACTGGGCGTGGGGCCAGGACTGGTCAAGAGCCACCTTCTTAGGGGGAGGAGGCCGTGAATGATCTTGTCCAGGAAGAGGGAGAGGCTTACCAGGGACCAGCAGTTCCAATTTTTTGGCTAATGGAAGCAGGGCCTTATCAAGTCTAGCGTCCAGTTTCTTGTCAATTATATTCTCCATAGACTCCTCTTCGTAATAGTCATCATTGCCCTAGTAGTCGCACGCATCACCCTCCTCTTCGCAGTACTCAGTATCTGCCATATTCACAAGGGACCTCTCAATCCCACTCACAATCCCCAGAGGGAAGCACAAGTGCCAGCCCAGGCAAGGGCGTCAATCAGGCGCAGCAGCCGGAAATACCAAGAGTTACAATTGTATAAAGTCCAATTCTAGGACTAACGGAGGGAAAAACAACCCTTAATCAGGTATGAAAAGGGTTTCCAAAAATTATCCCACTTCCTCTGTCTTTGGGAAGTTAGGGGTTAATGTCCAAGACCTCCGATTGACAAAGGGAACGAAAACGCTGCTTTTTTGCGGTCAAAAACGGTCCCTCGGCTCCTGGCCAAACTGCGTGATAGCCCCTTTCACCCGGGGCTAGAGCGTCTTGATCGGCACTAATTAGCGGGCTGCGCGCGCATACAGGCGTGCGTGAGCCCCTGAAGACGCACGCCGGGCCTAAGCCGGGCTCCTGCGTGCGCCTCCTTCCCCGAGGGGGGGGCCAAATCCCTCTGAAACGTGACCGGGATAATCAGCGGCCACAGCCGCGAGCAGCGATAGGGACACTAGGGAAGCCTACGGCGCAACACGCGCTCCACACAGCAATACAGGAAGACGGAGCGGGCCAGAGAAGCACTGCTCCGAGATCGGGGGAGAATGAATGCCAATAGCGGCGTAAGGAAACAAGGCGTCACAGCGCGGCAATTTTTAAAACGGGCAATAGAAGCTTATCAATAAACAGTACACAGTACAGTATCAGCAATTGCATAAGCATAATGATCAGAAAACGAAAAAACACACGCTAGAGGTGAAATCAGTAACATGAGATCGTTCAAGCATAAAAAGTAAGGAGCACTTATCTGGGCTGCAGAGCAGCAAAGAAAGAGGAGGCCAGATTAGTGTCTCTATACTTTATATGCTTATTACTACTGTAATTGGTTACTGTTATTGGAGGCATGGTTCAAAGCCTCATGGGAAATTTTACCATTGTAGTTTTACTTTCATTGGCTGCTGTTGGTGCAGTAAAGAAATGAGAAAGCATAATCAGAAGCCTTCGGTCCTGCCATAGAATGTGCCAGTGACATCTCCATGGCCCGACGGCATACAGCAGCAAGAAACCAGGTAAATGCGGCTAATCAGGAGTGCGGAGAAGGCTCAGCGAAAATCTGAAATGGAACGCGAAGCAGGCTCATTTCATTGACCGGCCATCCTCTCTATCGGCCTTAGGCACCACCCTGCCCGCTGACATCCGTTGGCAAGCGGGGCACCCATGACAAGTAGGAGATCCAAGGGATATCATGGAAGGCAAGCATGAGTTATTTATCATACATACGGGAAAACTAGCTTCTCTTATGAAGAGGATTGTGATATATAAATGTGTCCAGAGTATACCATATCGCTTGGGATATTCAGTGTTGCCTCGAAGAGCATCTTACGATCTATGTGCATTTCTTACATACATAAATCCATGCTCACTAGGTATGATAGAAGATTTCCATTCTGTAAAATGGTTTCAGAAGCTACAGTCAGAAGGAGATCAAATAGTGATATTTCATTATCGTTTCTGCCCGGTCAGTGAGATTCGCGGACACTTAATGACGTGTCTGAAAATAACCAATGGAAAATCCAAGATGATCATCGTATTGAATACTTTAGACACTTAGGGTTCTATTAGGATGGTGGTCGGAAAATCACTCCGACCACCATGCTTGCGGGAAAACACCGACCTCTAGGACTGCGGTATACCCGCTGGTCCAATTAGTATGCTCTGCAGTCGAAATCCGACAGCGGCGGTCGGCTAACAGTGCCTGCCACCTGGTACAGGAATATGTAACCATGGTACCCCCCCCCAGTGCACCCACATACCCCCAAACACATTGGGGGCCCGCAATGGGCCCCTGGAGACATTCTCTGCATGCCTTCCCATGGCACACAAGCAGTCAGGCTTAACTTAGAGGTAATGTGGAAACTGCGGTTATCTGGTTGTGCTGAACCAGAACAAAGTCACAGGCTCATGTCGACCACGATAGAGCATGGGTGTTGATACAGGTACTAGGTTAGACCCGCTGAGAAGTGTACCTAATGGCTTGATGCGACGCATTTGTTCTGCAGTGTCGAATCCAAGGAGCAATGGGAGGTCCGGCGTTCAACTTATTATATACTCTATTAGCTAAACATATCCCTTTACTAGACCATTTTTGTCCAAGATTAGAAACATTTTCAGATTTAGGCTGATTATTATTCCAAAGGGAAATAAAAGAAATTGAGATGGAATTAGACATGAACTTTTCAACACTGATTGTGTCCACAAAACTTTGTTCTGTGTGAGGGGCAGACGTGCGGAAGCCGGGAGACCTCTTGTTTTAAAAATTGTATTCTTGTACTTTCACTGTGCGCAATCTTTTAAAAACTTTCACTCACCCCCTGACTTCACGAACCACAGGTGACAGAAGCGCCGAACAGCGACCCTGTCGCTGCAACGTAGGAAGCGGAGACAAACAATTGTGCCGCCATTGACGGCGAGGTAGACAGGCCACGCCCACCCCGAGGCCACGCCCACCCGCCCTCCACAGCATAAATACGCTGCCTCCAGCGCTGCCAAGCAGACCTTGTAATTTCTCCTGAGGCGGAAGCCGGGAGACCTCTTGTTTTAAAAATTGTATTCTTGTACTTTCACTGTGCGCAATCTTTTAAAAACTTTCACTCACCCCCTGACTTCACGAACCACAGGTGACAGAAGCGCCGAACAGCGACCCTGTCGCTGCAACGTAGGAAGCGGAGACAAACAATTGTGCCGCCATTGACGGCGAGGTAGACAGGCCACGCCCACCCCGAGGCCACGCCCACCCGCCCTCCACAGCATAAATACGCTGCCTCCAGCGCTGCCAAGCAGACCTTGTAATTTCTCCTGAGGCGGAAGCCGGGAGACCTCTTGTTTTAAAAATTGTATTCTTGTACTTTCACTGTGCGCAATCTTTTAAAAACTTTCACTCACCCCCTGACTTCACGAACCACAGGTGACAGAAGCGCCGAACAGCGACCCTGTCGCTGCAACGTAGGAAGCGGAGACAAACAATTGTGCCGCCATTGACGGCGAGGTAGACAGGCCACGCCCACCCCGAGGCCACGCCCACCCGCACCTCCCCCACCCATAAAAATGTGCATTCACCGGACGCGCAGCGGACGGGCGCAGCGGGCGTGCCGTCAGCGCGCCGAAGGCGCGCCAAAGGCAAGCCCGTCTGGGCCCCTCCGGGCCCAGCCGGCCCTAGGACCAGTTACTATGCCCAATTCACAACCCCACCTGGCCTACTCCCCGGATACCCTCCGCCTTTGGAACACTAAGAAAAACCCTCAGTGCGACTTCATTCTCAAGGATGACACCCCGTTCACAGGATGTCCCCTTTGCGATACCCACAAAGCCACAGATCCTTGCCACATGCTTCGACTGGGCCTTCTGAATTGCAGGTCGCTAGCAAAACACTCGCACGAGATTAATCTTCTCACTCAAACCCTCGCGTTAGACGCTTTATTTTTGACCGAAACCTGGCTGACCCCCAGCAACGGCTCGGACCTGGTCATCGCAACTCCCCCCGGCTATCAAATCTGTTGCCTTGATAGACCAGTTGGAAGAGGTGGCGGGCTCGCCATTCTCTATAAAAGCAATTTCAGCTGCAGGATCAACGAGGGCACGGTTAAGGACTGCGAAAACGGTAATTTCTCCCTCCAGATCTCCCCCACCACTTCACTATCGGGTCTGCTGGTATACCGACCACCAGGCACGACAGGTGATTTCCCTAGCACGCTGATGGACCACATCCTTTTAAAAACTTTAGAAACGCCCAACTTCCTCCTCCTAGGAGACCTGAATCTCCACTTTCTTGACAAAGCAGACAACATGGCCGCCAATCTCCAAGCAGACCTTTTGTCAGCTGACCTTATGCTCCTGAACTCAAAACCCACGCACGAGAAAGGGCATCTCCTAGATCCAGTTTTCTCTAACATTAACAATCTTCAAACACAAGACCCTACCCCTCTTCCATGGACCGACCACTTCCTGGTCCCCATGTACTGGCCCTATCAGCCCGCCACGGCTCCTAAACAGAAAACTAAGATTCTAACCAGACGTTGGAACAAGCTAAGACCAGAAGAATGGGAAGCAAAGCTGAGGGAATCCGACGGTACCCTCTCCACTAACCCTAACACCGCCGATAGGGAGTTCAATAGTTGGCTCACCAACCCCCTAGACAGCCTCGTCCCACTAACATGCACCCTCAAGCATGTAAAAAGAATTAACCAGGCCCCTTGGTACACTCCGGCCCTGAACATCCTCAGGAAGGAGTGCAAAAAGATGGAGAGGACTTGGAGAAAAAATAAAACGGCGACGAACAAAAACGCCTACCAAACAGCCATGAAGGCATACAAACATGCCCTCCACAGCGCAAAAAGCTCCTTCTTTGAGGAAAAAATAAAGAACTCCGCGTGCTCTGCGAAGGAGACTTTTTCTATTCTTAAAGAGCTTCTCCATGTCCCAGCACCCCCGCAGATATCCCTGGACCCCAAAGCAGCCGAGGAGAAATGCGCCAACTTGGCTAATTTCTTTAATAATAAAATAAAGAAAATCCTTTCCTCCCTACCCGCCACCAATCAAGCCACCCCCGGATCAGCAAAGAACTGTACCCTCAGGTCAAGAAATCCCACTGAATACTCCGAACTCCCCAGTTTAGCCACATTCGGACCATTTACGGAAGAAGAGGTGGCAACCACCCTAGCAGCCACAAAAAGTGGCGCTCCAAGCGACTCGGTGCCCGTTCGGTTCACAAAAAACATTGTCCGGACCATTGCAGCTAGACTTACGGCCCTAATTAACACCTCGTTTACCCAGGGGGAAGTCCCTCAAAGCTGGAAGGAGGCCGTGGTCAAAGGCTTATTGAAGAAACCATCACTAGACCCCACGGACCTATCCAATTATAGACCGATCTCGCTCCTCCCCTGGATAGGAAAGGTCGCAGAGAAACTTGCAAATAAACAGCTTTCCCACTTCTTGGAGGCAAACCTTCTCCTAAAAAACTCCCAAACCGGCTTCAGACCAGGTCAGGGGACAGACACCGCCCTCCTGGCAGCCGTAGAAAAAGCGAGGGAAATCATTGATACAGGAGGATCAGTGGCAGTGGTCCTCCTGGACCTCAGCGCGGCATTTGACACCGTCAACCATCAGGTCCTAGCCCAGCGCCTAGACAACATAGGCATACAAGACAGAGCGCTGAGATGGCTTACATCCTTCCTCTCCCAACGCTCCTTCCAAGTTTGGGAAGGAGAAAGCCGCTCCCCCCCAATCCCCCTCCGGTGTGGAGTGCCACAGGGCTCCTCACTGAGCCCCACGCTTTTCAACGTGTATATGGCCCCACTGGAGGAGCTGGTCGCCCCATTCGGAGTCACAATCGTCAGCTATGCTGACGACACCCAGCTGGTGGTGACCCTCTCACACCCCAAGCTAAAACCATCCAACCTGCATGACTGCCTCTCCACCGTCCACCAATGGATGAGCGACTCTGACTTAAAACTCAACGGGTCAAAAACGGAGATCCTGCTCCTCGGCCACAAAACCTCGAGTCTCCCACCTGACATCTGGCCCGCCTGTATGGGCGACCCCCCGTCCCCCAAAACAGAGGTCAAGAGTCTAGGAGTGTGGCTTGAGACAGACCTAACCTTCAGGACTCAGGCGAGGAAAACTGCTGGCATCTGCTACGGGCTTTTGAGATCATGCAGAAAGGTACTCCCCCTACTACCATTCCAGTCTCGCCTTCTGCTAATTCAAGGTCTAGTGTTAGCAAGGCTAGACTACTGCAACGCCATTTACCTCGGCGCGCCGGAAGCCACCTACCAGATCCTTCAAAAAACCCAAAATGCCGCAGCCCGCCTGCTCACAAACACCCCATCAAGAACATCGGCCAAACCAGCGTTGAGAAAACTTCATTGGCTCCCCGTGAGGGAAAGAGTCGCATTCAAGGCCCTCTGCCTAGCCCATAAGACCCTGCACAACGCTGGCCCCCCCATTTTGAGCACGTGGATCACACCCTACAGACCACCAAGAGCGCTCAGGTCTGAACAAGGCAACCTTATCGTTGTCCCTAGGGTGAAGAAAGCCCGCTTTGGCGGTCGCAGATTCTCGGTAAACACGGCCAGAAAATGGAACACTCTTCCCCCGAACCTTAGAGCAGAACCTAACCTCCTAAAATTCAGGAAGTCCCTCAAAACTCTCCTTTTTCCTTGATCTACTTGAAGTTTCCCTTCCCCCCCCCCTGTAGGAATACGAGGTTCAGCGCTGGGATACTCGAGGGTGACTACGCGCTCTACAAAAACCTAAATTAAATTAATTAAATTACTGTGACATAATGAGGATGAAGGCAACACAGAGGACAACGAGGATGGCCGAATGTATCATCCAGATATTGCGGAGAAGTTACTAGTATACAAGCTATCAACAAAGGTACGTTCTGTGTACTTGTTAGTTTTACTGTTAGACCATACTCCATCAAAGATATATTCCTGTCCAAATCTATCATAGGCTTTGTTTTTGTCTTTTAAGGAATCAGACGTGTTTGTATGTATGGCCATTAAATATACAGCAAGCACCAATCGGCCTCTGACCCCCTACCAGTGACGTCAACCATTTATCAATAAGCCCGGTAAGCATGCAATAGGGCAGTTTAACGAATACCTGTCGTTTGGAGTTAACATGACAGATTTACTGTACTGATTTTCCCGTTATTTAATTGTTTCAGTCATCAGATATCGCTGCCATCTCAGTTTTCCAGACCTAATTAGCATACAATAATAGTGTGGAGGCGACACTATTTAAAGCTCACATCTGGGTAAGAAGAGCAATTAAGTTTATTTATCTCTGGCATAGTCCTTAAAATTATCAGACATAGCCTAAATCACAGAATTTCTTAAAAGATGTTTCTCTCATTACCATCTAGGCAGTTTTTATCCAAGCAAAACAGACTGAAATATCTATCCATTAGCAGCAGATCACAAGACCTGACAAGTCTACAAAATAGGTTAGTTGCCCTCTTTACAATTAAATTAGCCACTTTTAGACAGGATTTCATCCATGATATTCATGTATACCTGCAATATTAATTGTGTTTTCTATTTTTAGTCATCAACATTACAGAATTAATTTTGAAACACATGTGTTCCGGTTTATAATATTAGATGAAACCGCTCTAGTGTCAAAATCATCACTTATATGTGAAGTTCATTCTTACCTGTGGTAAGTGCAAATTAGATATATGAACGTAGCGACATCTGTTAGCGATAATCCTATCGTAAATATAAGTAGATTATCTATATAGATATAGATATTCATAAATAGGAAAACTATTCTACGTATCGATCCAATAATAATTAGTGGAAAATACAAAAGTGTCTTAATGAAGAATAAGGAACTATTAGAGTTAGTTTTTTCCTTTCTTTCTATCTACATTCAATCCTTTATCTGCTCTTCTCTGAATTATATCCTTAGCTTCATTCTTACTATTTAGGATTAATGTTAGCTTTGAGCATCTCTTTTTAAACACTGTGATATAATGCTGACTGTATATTGGATAATGAAACATCATAAGGTAATTAGACCTGTTCTTGTTTTAACGATCAGATATTTAATTACATCTGTATACTGTGCATTATGTTCTATAATTCATATAGGATTGATTACTGATGTAATTGGTGAATACTCCCCTCATATGACACGTAGGCTGATGCATTTTCTGTTACAGATTAGTATGTGTCAGAAATGATGTATTGTAAAATAATGTTGCTTAAAACCTGAAGAATACTACAATGAGATTACTAACCCACAAGTCATCACATTAAGAGACTGTGGCCACTAATTATACGAAAGAGTAGCAGGCTATAAGAGAGGTCATGATATATGAATTTATGCTTCACTATTTTTATTAATTATCAACTGTGTTATGGATTAACTTAGGACCTGAGTTTTTGAACAGTGTTTCCGTTATTTTTATAAAATATGTAAAGAATAAAATATTATTGTAATAACTAAAATTAATACTATACATTATTTTATTTTCAGAAAGTTGTAAAATTGTCTTGAGAAAGGCGCTGGCCGCCGAAACGCGTCGACACACAACTCACTCTTCTATGTTCAAGAATTTTAATGTTACGATTGAGTGTAAATTCAACTTTTTATGAAATGTATTTTTTAGTTATTGTTAATGTGACTGTAATAAACTTATGTTTTTAATCGGAAGCTGTTCATTCTCAGTGTTGGTCCTTTTCGTATTGTGTGTTTAAATTTAAAATTACTGCCTAGGTAGTTTCCTCCATTGATTTATTCCCTGACCTAGGGGTTGATTGTTTAATTTTTATACAGGGAACCCTTGTTGTCTTCAAAGAGTCATCCAAAAGTCAATACATGCTTTGCAAGGTGAGGAAGCAAAAGACACACAATTGCAAGGTGAGGAAGGCGGTCTGGTAATGAAACGTGGTTGTAAATTTACATCCACCTCACACACAATCGAACCGAAGAAATGTATACGCAATTCAAGCTGTTTTGTTATTCAACAAAAAGGCAGAAGTGATTTTTATCTGAAGTAGCAAAAAAAGAGTGTGAAAGACGACTAGGAAGCATAGATGGACGGAAGGTTACAAGGGGTGTAATCATCATTGTTTCTACCCTACCTCATTAGTATATATGTTTAGGAAACTGGAATGAGGGAAGCTCTTTAATTTTCTCTTTTGTTTTAACTTCATTAGATCTGACTGAGTCTGCTGAATCATTATAAAAAGAGATACCCAGGTATTTGAGATGCGATTCGCCAAGATGAGTTGGCAATCGGAGCGGATTGAGAGACAGGACCTCTGTTTTGACCTTGTTTAGGGTATATCCAGAGACTGAAGAAAATAATGGATGGCACTAAAAATCCTTGCCTTACCTACCTCACCCGAAAATATAACAATATCATCTGCATATGCTGCAGTTTTATAGGAGGTTGCACCAACATAAAATCCTTTAATTTCTAGTGAATTGGTAAGAAGTTGTAATAATGCATCAATAGACAGCAGAAGTAAGAGCAGTGATATGGGCAACCTTGTTGTGTACCCTGGTGAAGAGTGAAAAGGGCAGAGAGGGCACCGTTAATTCTAGTTCTTGCTTAAGGTTTGGAGTAGAGTTCCATAGTCATCTTAATAAATATGTCTCACAGATTTTGTTTCATGAAATCAGTCTCCAGAAAGTGCCATTAAAACTTAAGCAATGTTTACACTGCATCTAAGGTCACTGCAGCAGCTGGGTGCAAAAATAGGTGTGCTCTTTCTATGGCATCACCGAGGGTGTAGATATTATAGATGATTAATGTACCCTGAAACAAACCCAGATTTGAAGTAATTTAGTAATGAGAGGTTCCAATCTCTTAGCCAGAATGTTTGCATATATTTTAGCTTCCATATTTAGTAGGGATATTGGTCTATAGTTTTTAGGACTTGAATGGTCTTTACCTTCTTTGGGTATGACTGCGATTGTAGGTTCAGCTGCAGTTGCAGAAACCGCACCTTGCATCACCAAGTGATTAAAGGTACAATCTAAAGATGTAAGGATGACATTAGAGAACGTTTTATAGAATATACCAAGAAAACCATCTTGAACCTGTGCTTTGCCGGAACGGACTGTCCTGGTGGCATCCAAAATTTCTAACGGCCTATTTAATGTCTCTTTTTCAGTTTCCGAAATAGTTTTTAACAGTATTTTATTCAAAAGTCATTTTTAGAAATCAATACTTTTTGTAGGTACAGAAAGGCATAAAAATGTTTGAAAATTTCTTGTCTGTCATTGGTTTTAAATTTGACCAAGTAATCCACAGCCTTGTTGTTAGGTATTAGACTATTCTTTTTGATAAATTTGAAGGTTGCTGCCAGTGCTGTCCCACCTCAGTTGAAGTAGAGCTTTTTGCTTTCTGTTCATGTACTCACAAATCTGTATGTCTACTTATAATAGTATTATATTTGTATTTTAGCTATTTATGTCTTTCTATAGTTGAGAGTTTTTCGAGTGTCTGTAAGACAATTTCTTTCCCTTTGATACATACAACAAGTTGTTTAAGGGACTCTTTAATTTCTTTTTTATGCCTGCCATATAATCCATAATTTGGCCTTGAATAGTGCATGTACATGCATCTCACAACGTCACTGGGGAAGAGACCGAGTTTGTATTTTGTAACGAACATTTTTATTTATTTCCCTAATTCTTGAATATCAGATTCCTTTTCTAGAAATTCAGTATTCATACACCAGGATGTATTCCTCAACATGGTGGAAATATTGAGAATGGTGATAGATATGGTTGATGTTCTGCGACAGTAATAGGTTCAATCAATGAGTCAGCGGTTACTTGGAGAAAAAATGAGTCTACCAGTAGGTAGTGAGTATGAGAATGACTTAGATGGGGAGAGAAAGCGAATTTACTTTGGGATTATGCAGCCTCAAAACATATGAGAGACAGTGATTCTCATCAAATGTAACATTTGTTTGTGTGTTTTCGGCAATCTGAATTTAAATGAAGTTTGGTAGTCTAAAATAATCTCAATTGGTTGATTCACATGATATAAGACTTTGTGGGTATAAGTGAGAATTTTGCATTCAAGGAGCTCCAACATTGAGCTCATCTCCATCAGGGCAATATATATTCATTATATTAAGATCATTTTCACAGGTTTTGGGTCCAGTGAGTAACCATCTTCCCTCCCCATCGTGTTCAGTTGAAATATTAGATATCCTTGATCTCCTCTGAATGAATGTGATTACCCTATTCTTTTAAGTAAAGACAGCTAAACAGTCAGCCACCCTTTTATAAGGTATATAGCTTCCCTGTAACCTATTTTGATTTCCTTTAGTAGGCTGATATTTTTTGTCCTCTTGACAGGGTGGTTTACCTCCTTAGTATTAAGAGATAATATTTTAAGAGATGGCATTAGTACCATTTGAAGGTTAGAGGCAGCAGCAACATTGGCAAAGAAGCCTAAACATGGCGGTAAGCTCCTCACTAGCGAGTGTTATAAGGTAAGATATTCTGTTGGATCTGAAGGAAAAACAAAAAGGATCAGCACAACAGTAACACATATGAAGAACAGAAGTGGGAAGCTGGAGGTTAATGTGCACTGATCTAGCTGAGATACCATAATACACATAGGAATTCAACTAAGCTTCCCAAGCTGTGGTACTGTAATTTCGGCGACTGCTGTAACACCGGCTCCGGGGTCCAACACCCGTGTTCAAAATATCGTCGTACCATGACGAATTTGGTATCTACGGACCGGTAATGATTAGGACGTTATCCCTATGCATTTGCGTCACGATCGAGTGATGTTAACACCCTCAAATCGTAGTTTCCGTCCCGAACCCTCAGACTCCATTTTGTAAACGGCATCCATCTTAGGACTTGCCCTCATATAAGTCAATTGATTAAAGCCGAGTTTGATCTGAAAGGACACGTCCTCTGTAGCTGACTTCCTCATGACCTGGCCGAAGCTGCCTCCACCGCCTTCAGCTAAGCCTGTCTGGGCAGTTCCTCGCCCAGTGGCCGAACAAGATATCATCTAGGCACAACATGCCATAAACCATTCACTACATACAGACCATGTTTTCCATACACATACACCTGTCCATGCTTCTTGTTTATGACCCGTTTTATGATGGGAGGGTGCCCGACCTTACTGGTGTTACATCGATATCTGATGGGAATTCTGGATCTGGCCAAGTAATCCATCACAAACTGGACATCTGAAATATGTGCTGACCAGCATGACTTCGCTCTTTGTATTGTTACAAAAATATGTGTATAGCCATATCATAAACTCAAGAATTCTTGCCTACAGCTGTTATTCATGTATATAAGGGGAAGGCTGGTTCTGTAAAAACGAACAGTCTCCTGAGAACTTACGGCCCGTGCTGCCGTACTTCTAGGACACATGTTACTTGGTTGCAGCCAATAAAACTCGATCTCTGACTTCAACTAGAAGACTCCGTGTTTCTGTGGTCCATAACAGGGAGAACTCAGAGGTCCCCGGGTGTTATCCCTGGCACCACCGGGTCCCTAAAAACCCGGCACCTCAGTTGGCGCCCAACTCGGGGCGGTATCAAGCGGTGACGGTCCAAGCCAGATGTTCGTGAGGAGCTTCGTGTGAAAATTCCGGAGGACGGCCAGCCACTTCAGCGACCCCTGCATGTCGACGTGGTTCCGAAGGTCTTTGCTGCGAGGTTCCCCGCGTCCCGACGGCTACGAAGGACTGCTGCCCTGACTATCGCCCTGTTTTGGACCCAGTGATCCTTGGTAGAGCGAAACGATAGAAGAGTCTTCTAGTGACGTCACCGATCTTCAATATTCAGTTAAGTATAAGTGGAGCGTCTCCCAGTTCTTAGTTTGGTTCTTAGCTTTGGTATCCTAGAGATACGATTTGTATTGGTTCTTGGTTCTTAGTTTGGTATCCCAGCGATACGGTTTGTAATTGGTACTTGCAAGCACCAAAACCGAGGGATTCGTGTATTCACGATAATATCATAGTTAGATAATCCCTTGAAGTTTGAAGCTAGACTAGTGAGCAAAGATGCCTGGTCTTAGCAGACTTGGAAACTTGATTTGTCTTGGTTGTAGTAAGGACTCCCGATTAGAGGATTCGTGTCCTGTTCCTCCGATTGGAACTCCAACATATGAGTTATATATAAAGCACGGAGTAGGTCCTATCACGTATAATGAGGTATGGATAAAATACACCCGCAAGGATGGTGTTTTAAAATGGCCCCAATATGGTAGTTTCGACTCGGAAATACTAGACAACCTCGAGGTCAAACTGTTCAAGAAGAAAGCCCGGCCGGCGATGTTTGACTCTTTTCGCCTATGGCGCAAAGAAGCCAAACAGAAAGAAATAAAACTAGCAAAGAAAAATAAAAGAGGTATGTCGATGGTGCAAGCTGCCATCGCATACAGAGATAATGAGGAAGAGCAGGAAAGTGAACAAATGCTCAGAAGCAAGAAACTAGCGATAGATAAATGCTACCCGATGTTACCACATGGGGGACAAGACTCAAAGGGAACACCTGAGAAAGATCCATTAATGTCCCATTTATTGAACTCACCACCCCCATATACATCGAGTATTGTTGGTCCCCCAAGGCGTATTGTTATACCACGCCCTAGCGCACGAAAAGCAGCTCTTGGACAAGCACCAGCTCCTCTTCAGCTGGTTCCTACTTCTCCGGCGCAGCCTTCTCAAGGGCCGCCGCCTTTGCTACATACTCCATCTACTTCTATGACTTTGCCTACTGCTCCAACTACTCACTATGATACTACGTCTGCTACTGCCTCGACTTCCTCTGCTGTTGCCTCGACTTCCTCTTTACATCAGCCTGTCTTTTCCGGCGCATCTGCTCCGCCACAAGCTTCTCCTTCTGTCAGACAGAGAGTGACAAGTACTGTCACCGGTCTATTCTCACCCTTCTTTGGGTCACCTAAAACGACCCCTAAGACAGAACGTAGACAGTTGCGTAGCCAACTACCAGACTACGAGGAAAGAGTGGTACTAAATGAGTTAGCACGCAAATGGGTTACTGACACTGCTAAATATGACGTTCAGTCCGTTATGGAAGTCTTCCGTCAGTGGGATGCACCCACTCAATGATACGTATTTGAAGAGATGTGCTTGTACCTCTGGGAAGATGTGCGAGACAACGACCCAAAACGCAGAATGCAGGAACTAGCCCGCATGCGATTCAAATTTTACGAAGGCATGATTATAGGTGCAGATGTCGAACGAGCAATAGATCTGCTGTTATCATATAGGAGTACGGGAAATAGCTCTAGGTCGTTTGATGAGGATGATGTGTCAGATAGGAAAAAGGCGCGACAGTATCCCATGAGAGAGGTTCCTCCAGTATGGAGAGAAGGTGATGCGAATGCACAACCACCTGTTCCACCACACTTCCAGCGCGTATGGGTACATGTCCCTTGGAAAAGATCTGAAGTTTTAGCACTCAAACAGACACTACCTGATCCACGTAAAAACCCAGCAGGATATTATAAGGAGTTATCACAAACTGCCAGCTCGTGTGTAATGAATTTAGCAGATATAGACATGTTGTTTGGGAATGTTGTTCCACATCCTTTATGGAGTAAAATTCGTCATGCAGATCATGATCAAGAACTAGGTGACTCATGGGCTAATATTACTGCTACAGATGCTAGACAAGTTGGTGGTTCTAAACCTGAGCCTTTAATAACAGATCTTCCCGGTAGAATTATCGCGTACATGAAAACGCTAATGCCTGAATTACGCGTAAATTGGGACAAGCTATCCGCAGGCAAACAGAAGAAAGATGAGAATGTGTCCGACTTTTTCACGAGATTTGAGGAGACTTTCACTGATCATAGTGGTCAGGACATGGGTACCGAGGGTGGCCAAAGATTGTTTGTAGACAAATTTGTACATAATCTGCTTCCTGAATTGTGCAATAAATTGAAAGATTCAGAGAGTGCTTGGGCTGTTTCCACGTCAGCGCAGATTTTAGCCACAGCCCAGTACTACGAAAATAGACGCAAAGACGAGCTAGATAAGTCTGAGAAAAAGACTAAAGAACTAAAAACTAAAGTTCTTCTCCAACAAGCGTATCCGCCTCGCACTCCTAGTCAGCCCAATTATCAGCAACCACAGCAGTATTCGAGAAACGCACAAGGAAACGAGTTTTCCCACCAGCGTTCTCCGCATGGCCCGAATCAATGTGCCTATTGCAAAGAAGAGGGTCATTTCAAAAGTAATTGCCAAGCTCTTGCACGACGTTTGAACGGTGTCTCCGGCGCAAGAGGTAGAGGTGTTCAACAGGCTCCCAGAGGTAGGGGCCGTGGAAATTTCCACCAGAACACCAATTCTTTCCCGCCTCAGAATTCTATGAATAGTTTTGACCAACAGAATAATGCGTCCTCCAGGACAGCTCAGTACTATGCAGACGACTATTACGCAGAGAACGAGAATGAGGGTCATAATTGCTAGGACAGCCATGGACAGAGAGAGGGAGTTGTTTCAGTTCCAGTAGATCAGAATGGACCTTATGTTGAGGTGATTACATCCGGAGTATCAGAACCATTTCTGCTGGATACTGGTGCTACAAAAAGTTCCATTATGCACTCAAAACTTCCTGGCGCACCTTTGTCCGGCGAAATGAATGTTTCAGTAGGTTTTTCTGGCGCCCCTGTTAGGAACCCGATCTCCAGTCCCATGCCCCTTTCTGTTGGCCCATGCGAATTAGAAGCACCCCTCATTCTTACAACAGGTTGTGGCGAAAATTTGTTAGGTTTGGATTTGTTGAAGAGATTATATGCTACTCTGTACTGTTCTCCTTCGGGAGTACAACTCACCCTTGGCAGGAAAGTGATTTCCCCGATGTATTTGTCAAAAGACAGAATCCCAGCTGAATTGTCATCTCTTCCAGATGTACTTTGGGCGAATGGTTCTAATGATGTGGGTCATTTGGAGATAGCACCGTATGTGATAACAATAAAAACCAATGTTAGGTTGCCACGTATTCCCCAATATCGAATATCGAACGAATGTGAAAAGGCTCTGTTAGCGATCGTCTACTATCTAATTACGAAAGACGTCATCGAAGAGACTTCAGGCAACATTTGTAACAGTCCTGTTTTGCCTGTGTTAAAGCGTACTGATCCTTCACAGCCCCCTGTGTACCGATTTGTGATCGATCTAAGGGAAGTGAATAAGATCGTTGTACCGCAGTTTCCAGTCGTCCCCGACATTACCGCCTTACTGACGATGATTCCAGCTTCAGCCACGTGGTTCTCAGTGATCGACCTGAAGAATGCCTTCTTCAGCATCCCGATTGCCGAGGAGAGCAGAGATATTTTCGGCTTCAATTTAGGAGGACGAAGCTTCCGCTTTAAACGCGCTCCTCAGGGCTACTGTGAGAGTCCATCAATATTCAGTCAGGCTCTGAAAACACAGCTCGATACGATTGTTTTACCTGGTGGCGCGACTCTGATTCAGTACGTAGACGATTTGCTGATCGCTGCAGATACTGAAGAGGTTTGCAAGCAAGCTACCTTGTCATTGTTGTGTCATCTATGCGACATGAAACATAAGGTCTCGCTTTCCAAATTGCAATTTTGCCGACAAGAAGTAACCTACTTAGGTCATATCTTGTCGAAGGAGGGAAGGAGACTGACCCCAGAAAGAATACAGGCAATTGCAGAATTGAGTGTCCCAAGGACACAAAGGGAAGTGCGTGCCTTCTTGGGCATTACATCGTACTGTAGACAATGGATACCGAACTTCTCACTGTTGGCCAAACCCTTGCTGGCATTAATGCGTAAAGACACACCCAATCCTTTGCCTTGGTCTGAAGATTGTCAAGCGAGTTTCCATGAATTGCGCGAGGCATTATGTTCGGCTCCTGTGTTGGGCAATCCCGACTACAGCAAGCCTTTTACATTATATGTCCACAAGAAGGTAGGTTGCGCATTATCAGTCTTGACGCAACGTTTTGGGGACAAGCAACGCCCATGTGTGTATTTCTCCACGACTCTAGATCCTGTAGCCAAGGCATTACCAAGTTGCTTGAGGGCCACTGCCGCAGCGGCTGTCTGCACCCGACAGTCGGCTGGGTTAGTTATGAATAATACTCTGACCGTAATGGTCCCACATGCTGTAGATATCCTACTAAACAGAACAAGAACTCAACACCTAACTAGTGCTCGACTATCCAGCTATGAATTGACCTTGTTAGCAAATCACATTCACATAAAGAGGTGTGACACACTCAACCCTGCTACCTTATTACCCGTTCCAACAGAGACAGATGGGGTCGACAAACATGATTGCTGTTTTAGGACAGAGGAAGAGACCAAAGGGAGAGTAGACTTACAGGATACCCCCCTCCCTGAATGTAATGATAACTTATGGGTTGATGGTTCATGTTTCAAGTTGCCGAATGGTGACACGACTGCAGCATATGCCGTGACAACATTACACACGATCGTCGAGACAGCTCGCATTCCCCAGAATTCTGCACAAGCAGCGGAGTTAGTCGCACTCACAAGAGCATGTGTGTTGGCGAAAGGAAAATGAGTAAATGTGTACACTGATAGTCAGTACGCCTTTGGCGTAGCCCACAGTTTTGGAAGATTGTGGCGTGAACGTGGGTTCCTGACGTCGCATGGTGCAAAGATACAACATGGCCAGCTAGTACACGACCTTCTCGAGTCACTGACCTTGCCCCTACAGGTTGCGATTGTGAAGTGTAGTGCGCATAGGAAAATCCGAGATGATGTTGGCCGAGGGAACGCATTTGCCGATGAGGTCGCGAAAGAGACTGCAAGGAACACAATGAGTCGGATGGATGTTGTAGGTCCTGCTAGATGGACCCCTGATGTGGGTATGTGTGAGGACACCATCGAAAGTGTAAAGACTATACAAGCCGATGCTACCGAGAAAGAGGTGAATGAATGGAGAGAAAGCAAGGGTAGGTTAGACGCGAATGGTTGTTGGGTCGAACTGTCAGAACATCAGCGATGGTTGTTACCTGATGCTTATGTGCTCGCAGTGGTAACGATGGCCCATGGAATGGCACACATTAGTGTGAAAGGAATATGTAAGCTGTTGGCCCCAGTATGGCAGAATAGTGGTATCCCAAAATGTGCAGAGAATCTGGTCAAAAATTGTATGGTGTGTTTGAAGCACAATCCCGGTAGGGGAACCCCAACCCCAGCTGGTCATTTTGCGCCTCCAACGTACCCGTTCGAGGTCTTGCAACTCGATTTCATTCACATGGAGAGGTGCAATAACCTAAAATATGTCCTTGTTGTCGTTTGCGCTTTCTCCAGGTGGGTAGAAGCGTACCCCCTTAAGAACAACACTGCATTGTCAACTGCCAAAGCCCTTGTCAAAGAATTCTTCCCCAGATTCGGCATGCCTAGACTTGTTTGGAGTGATAACGGAAGTGAATTTGTGGGACGAGTGATGAAGAGAGTGTGTGAGTGTCTAGGCATCCACCAAAAATTTCACGCTGCGAATCATCCCCAATCGGCAGGATTGGTAGAGTGCTATAATGGCACATTAAAATTGAGACTGGCCAAGATTCAAGCCAGCACAGGTCTCAAGTGGCCAGACGCCCTGCCTTTAGCACTCCTGTCTACCAGGATGATTGTCCATTCTAGATTAGGACTTAGCCCTCATGAAATAGTGTTTGGCCGCCCAGCTAACATTTGGGGCGTGCCTAGGCCAAAGAAGCTAGACGAAATAGAGCACCCTGTACTGCTTGACTACTTGCACGAACTGACAACTAAATTGCGTGTTTTACACCAACAGGTTCACAGTTCCTCTCCGCCAGCCTCTGATGATCCAGGTCACTCCATCGAACCCGGCACCTGGGTGCTGGTGCGGAATTTTCAGCGCACGAATAACGAACAGCCCAGGTGGACCGGACCGTACCTCGTCCTTCTTTCCACAAGATCAGCCGTTCGGGTGGAAGGAAAGAAGAACTGGATCCACGGGACCCACTGTAAACGGGTCCCTCTGCCTCTTCCATATGACCGGTGGGTCCAGGACGGAATCGCTGACTCTGAGACCGAAACCGTACCTCGTTTTGTCCCCTTCAGCGATGCACGATTAAAGGGAACTGGTACCGACAAAGAGAGCGATTGTATCTTGCAAGGATCTGTGCCATCGTCGATGCAGTTGGACACTACAGAACCTGAAACATTGTTTGAAGATCACACAGTGCATGGAAAGGAACAATATAATCTGAGGCCGAGACCAAAGAACTGACATAATCGAATTTGTGCGATTTCCCCCCCCTCTTTTTCCATGAACTATTTTTAATTCCACAGCTCTCTCGCCCAGGGAACTAGCTCATTTTTGATTTTCGAACCGCCATCCGGTTCTGCTGCTAGGGCCGCGGTTGAAGTCTGAGGAGTGCAGCCGGGGACGCCTAGGTCCACGGTTCTGGTCGATCTGAGGGAATTACCCCGGACCGGACAGAGCGCACATCTTGGCAGAAACAACCTCCCACCACGGGCAGCAACCAGAGGATGGAGTTTCCGAGGGTTGAGAGACCTGCTAAACACATGACTTTTGAAAAGAAAATATGTGCTATAATGGCAAGAAGACGAACTCTAGTGTTAAGCATCTTAATGTTGTGTAGCATAATAATGTTTTTGACTGGTTTTGCTCTGTCCATCTTTCGAGTTCCATTCATACACAATACACAGCTCGCACCTCCTCCCACTGTTCACACACACTCCTATCCCCCTCTACCTGAACACGAGTCTGCCAGAAGACTAGAATTTGTAAATAACTCCTTTGTCCAGCTCCTACACCAGCACCAGTCTATTATGAACACATCGAATTGTTGGATATGTGGACTCATGCCACACGCTGCAGATAAGGGCATCCCTTACTTTGTCCTACCATTCAGTTATTTCGGTTCCCTATGGGCTTTCCAGACTATGTTCCTGTATTCCTTGAACCCTACGTTCGAGGGGAGAACTCAAACAATAAGGCATTAGTGGCAGGGATCCGAAATATGAGTAGAGATATTGACACGGTTAGAGCAACTCCCAAAGATGAGTTTACCCCATACAGCAGATGGAACCTCACCAAGTATGGGATTTCCTTGACTGAGAGCCAGAAATCAAAGAAATCCTCCCCAGTCTGGATAGTACCCCACCGAGGCCACTTATGTCTGCAAGGTATTGGCAGGGATCCCAATGCGCAGTTGGGGAAGAACAAATGTACGGAAACATATGTGTTTGCCTCCCGAACTTCCCCTCCGTTCTTGGCGGCTAAAGGCACCTATTTCGTCTGCCATGACAAAGCCTACACATGGTTGCCCCCTGACTTCTCGGGCACATGTTTTATCTCGTTTCTGCTGCCACCCACCTACACGGTTACCATCGGACAAGGACAGTTAGGGGTGTCGTGAGTCAAGACGACACTGCGGGTCAGGAGTTTGGAGACTTCGCAAAGGGTTTTCTGCCATTTTGGGGGCCTATGGTGAACAGCAGGAACATTCGACAATTGACGAGAATAGTTGAATCCGCCGTGACTGAAACGGCCGGTGCCCTTAGCAACCTGACAGCTGAGCTTCAGTCGGATCGACTTATGACCCTTCAGAGCAGGGTTGCCCTAGATGTCATACTTGCAGACCGTGGTGGTGTATGTAGAGTGATCCAGTCTAGTTGTTGCATTTTCATCCCCGATAATGCTCCGACAGTATATCAGGCCATCTCCAAGTTGCACAAAATCTCTGATTCCCTTCACTTAGAGAAAGGGGATAGGTCCTTGCTAGGGTGGTTCTGGGAACTGATCTCTGCCTGGGGATGGAAAACTCTGATCTTCATCGGGATGATCTTAGCCGTTCTGTTTATGTTCTGCCTGTTTGTGCAGTGCGCTCCTGCAATATGTGGCCTCTGCGCCACTTCATGTGTAAGGAAGCCTGTGTCAAGGGACGAATTGAGCAACAGAATGATGCTACAGCAGCATCTCCATGAATTCATCAATACTGATTTGGACTCAGATTAGAGTGAGTTATTGCCTAATATGAGGGCAAAAGGAGGGTCTGTGGTACTGTAATTTCGGCGACTGCTGTAACACCGGCTCCGGGGTCCAACACCCGTGTTCAAAATATCGTCGTACCATGACGAATTTGGTATCTACGGACCGGTAATGATTAGGACGTTACCCCTATGCATTTGCGTCACGATTGAGTGATGTTAACACCCTCAAATCGTAGTTTCCGTCCCGAACCCTCAGACTCCATTTTGTAAACGGCATCCATCTTAGGACTTGCCCTCATATAAGTCAATTGATTAAAGCCGAGTTTGATCTGAAAGGACACGTCCTCTGTAGCTGACTTCCTCATGACCTGGCCGAAGCTGCCTCCACCGCCTTCAGCTAAGCCTGTCTGGGCAGTTCCTCGCCCAGTGGCCGAACAAGATATCATCTAGGCACAACATGCCATAAACCATTCACTACATACAGACCATGTTTTCCATACACATACACCTGTCCATGCTTCTTGTTTATGACCCGTTTTATGATGGGAGGGTGCCCGACCTTACTGGTGTTACATCGATATCTGATGGGAATTCTGGATCTGGCCAAGTAATCCATCACAAACTGGACATCTGAAATATGTGCTGACCAGCATGACTTCGCTCTTTGTATTGTTACAAAAATATGTGTAAAGCCATATCATAAACTCAAGAATTCTTGCCTACAGCTGTTATTCATGTATATAAGGGGAAGGCTGGTTCTGTAAAAACGAACAGTCTCCTGAGAACTTACGGCCCGTGCTGCCGTACTTCTAGGACACATGTTACTTGGTTGCAGCCAATAAAACTCGATCTCTGACTTCAACTAGAAGACTCCGTGTTTCTGTGGTCCATAACAGGGAGAACTCAGAGGTCCCCGGGTGTTATCCCTGGCACCACCGGGTCCCTAAAAACCCGGCACCTCAAAGCTCACTGAAACTTCCACTCCATTTCCTACAAGGGGAAGTCTCCGGAGATAAGGTAAACAATAGGAGACTATGTAGCATCTGACCAAGAAAGCGAGACCCTAGCGTGTCCAGCATATAATAGACCCCCCCCCCCAGCGCCTTGAGACCCTCTGGGTAAGTAGTGCGCTATATAAATACGATGATTGATTGATTGATTGATTGAGCTAGCGAACAGCACGAAGCTAAGCAGTTTGCAGAGACAGATGGTGACATCTAGGAATAAAAACAAGAGTAATCTTGTGCAAAAGGCAACAACATTCTATCATGAAATGAGACCCATAAAACAGCTGTTAACAACCAAGATCTAAAACTCCAGTATGGTATTAGTAGAATATGACTAATCAGCAACATGAGATAAGAAACAATTGCATATTATGGATATTCAATATGCAGCTGGGTACAGAGTACGGACTGATCCCAGATGCACAATTAATATTAGCTTCATAATGTATAAATGTTTAAATATGAGAAAGATGGTTATGTGGAACTCAAACTGAGGGAATGCAACAAGAGCATTATATGAGATGTGTGTATAATGCATACAGAGGTTTCTAGAGCTAACAAGTAAGAGTACTATACCAGCATGGGATATCTATCAATATCTTCTAGCTGCATGATTCAAATGAGTCTCTTTAATCCGATGCTTTTGGAAGAGTCCACTTCCATGCTCAATTATGATTTTTGTCTAAGAATGTACAAAGCTGAGTAGGTTCTGAGAAAATGTTACTTTGGCCTTTAAAAAAGTGATTTAACATTTTGAAGGGCAAGCAAAAGAGTGTTGGATAGAGGTCAGTGATTCTATTCTGTAGGGTCGGGAAGCCTTTCCTTCTGATAACTGTATCTTTGAAATAGTCCTAAGGTATTGATATTTTGGAGCCCTGTGTCATTACAACTCTGACCCCTCTCATATGGATCAAAATAGCCTCAGAGTGTTGATGGTGGAAAGGATCATCAGATGTGGAGATGACAAGCTTTTAGGTTGGTAGTCTATGTCTAATTTAATTTGCAGGGTATCAAGGATCCATGATTAGAGAAAGCTGATGGGCAAAGAGGCTGCATTTCCAGATCCTTCAGGCAGGCCAAAAATTCTCAGGCACCTTTTCCTATTGTGGTCTTCTAATTCAGTTATATTGCATTTGAGCCCATATGGAATTTTATCTGTTGCTTGCAGTTGTTTGGCTTGTACATTATTGCAGTTCTCTAAAGAGCTGCTCCTGGTCTGTTCTTTGGATATCTTATAGTAAGATCTTTTAGGTCTTTGCGAATACCTACCAGCTCAATCTGGAGCAGATCAGTGTTTGCTTTTATACTCTGGGTGATATCATGAATTGTAATCATTTTTTTGAGGATAGTCTTAAGTGTGGGGGAGAAGTATGGCTTGCCTTTTTATAGGAGAATTCAGGATCGGAGGATCCTGCTCTGTGAGTTTAAGTTTGATTTCGCATCTTTATCGTTCTTGTCTTTGGGGCCTGTCAGGCTTCTGGGAATAAGAGTCAAAGGTAAGTTCAGCTATCTCTCGAGGTAGTAAAATAGTTGTTGCAATACCACGGTCAAAGATGTCATCCCAGGTATGGTATCAAAACCAACCATATATTGAGTGACTAAGAAGATTACAGCCAATAGGTGTTGTCAATAAACTGTATCTGAGGCATCGCCAAGTAAAGATATGACTACAACCTCCTTGCAATAAAGTGTTCTCACGCCAGTTAAATATATCTTTACCATGATCTAGGCCAGGCCCCTCTACCCTTGGTCTACTTTTGATCCCAACCTTTCACCATTTGTATAATTTACCCAGCTCTAAGTTAATGGTGGTTGCAGCTGATGGGTCCATAATATATGTCAGAGGATAGAGCATTAAACATTTAATAAGAGGCTTTCTTGGAATCATATTTAATGGTCTGAGTCTGTAGTTAAAGGACGTTTCAAGTACTACTGGTAAAGTATAGAATGCCTAATAGGCTTTTAAAATGGGTTACAATAACAACAGTCTATTTGAATTTTCGGCAGAAACGTGCTAAAGTCTTTAGCAATATGTAGCTCAAAATACTGGGACAAGTCACAAGAGCTGTGGAAACATAAGCAGTCAAACTTTTTCTGATAATATGGTCAACGTGCATTAGCAGAGAAGTAGATTAACCATTTAGGTACATTGCATGTTTGGTATTTGACAAGTCAGAAAAATACTATAAGAAGGATCAGAATTGCTTATGGTTTTATAAGAAGTATCACTTAGACAAGAATTTAAGTGTCAAGAGATATTTTTGCATGAATTGTAAATACATTCCATGCTAGAACAGGGGTACAAGTTCAGCGCTTCATATTTAAATAGGATTTACACTGTGATGCAATAAGGTGGCTTTGACAATCTTCTTTAGCGCTGACTACTGATACTCAGGTTTCATATGCAATATATTTCTTGAAGGATTTGTTAAACAAAAAGAGGGTGAGAGCAAACCGCCTCACATCCCAGCAATCAGTTCGCCCCAGTGCATTATGGTAAATGCATTACATGATAACTCTTACTTCAGTGACAGTCTTTAGTTTTTCACCCTTGTTGGTGCAGGCAGTGCTGGTAATCAGTAGTAATTCTGGGTAATTAGCTTGATGGTAACATTGTGAACAGAGTGATTTGCAAACTGACTCTATTACTAATTTTCAGTCCTTTATGTAAGCACTTCAAAGGTGAATATATCTTTAGCAGTCTGAAGGTGGTTTACATATCTGAGACCAGTTTCAATCTATATCTTTGAATATGCAATTCTGTCAGGTATCCGAATATTTGGTTTTTGATACCAAAATGAGTAAAGGTGCTAGAAAATGTTAGCTTGTAATTTTGGCTTCTTACTTGTGGTTAGTGGGCTGGAATACTCCCTGCATAGTATATGAGTGTGTACCCCTGACCTGACTGCCTGTAAAACTGGTAACCTGACTTTTTTGTTGACCTACCTGACATGGTATGCCTTAGCATGTGCTTTGAGGCCTAGACCTGCCCATGGTAACTGTAAGGTCCAGAAGCGGTCCTGTGACCTGAAGGGGCCCACCTTGTGCGTCTTATTTTATTGACTTGTGATAGTGTCCATGTCCTGAGTTGTTGACATGAAGTGGTGGTGGCAGCATATCAATTTTTGTGGATTGATTATACGGAGCTGATCTTTTTCCTGGTCAAGAGGACTGTGGTGCCCACTAGCTCACTCATGTAAAGTACTAGTTCTATATTACATCTAAATAATTGCGCTAACATCCTGTGTGCATTTTGAATGCATTTGTGTAGGATATAGATTGTGGAAAAACTCTGTGTTGTGGTAAGACTATGATTACTGGGACCTACAGTATCTAATTTTAATTCCACCTGGTTTGACATGGTACATGATGGAGAATAGGCTACTTAAGTAATATTGATTTGGCAAGTCATTTTGTCATGCCCTTGAAAATGCACAATGTGCAATGTGTTCTATTAGCACATGAGTCACATCGAAATTGCAAGTATTCTGTGTACAAATTACACATCGCTGGTTTGCAAATGAGAACAGTAATTACACCAGGCCTGTAATGTTGAAGATATCTTATTTCCATTTGTAACTTGGTTCTCCTATTGTGTCAGGATTTTGGTTTGTATTATTTGGTATTTTATCTTCCATGATATTTATTACCTTTCCACAGTGGACATTAAGTCGAGAGCTTCTCCCTGTCCCGCTATTTCCTACCTCTATAGATGGAGACTGATGTATAGGTGTTTGGTTACATTATTATTCTACCTGTTGAAACTCTGCCAGGTGTATTTAGGAGGTATTGTAGTGTAGTTCCTATATTCCCAATAGGCTCTGTGCATTGGAATAATATATCCTATAGATTTGACGTAGGACTTAGGTCGACTAGGTCTCTATCGAATATATTAGACTTAATTGTAAGTGCCAGCTAGCTCAGAGGTCACTAGAAACTTTTTCGAATAAACAAGAAGGGATTAGTTTCTGACAACCGCATAAACATAGTGGATAAGACACGCACCACACTTTTGTAATCAAAGAGTGCCAATTTGTTGTGTGCTGCTGGGGCTTCGCTTTCTGTACCATCAAGCGTCAAAAAGTAATCAATGGTGCAAATCCTGATAGGAGTTGTCCCCCTGCGCACCGCGTGAATGATACCCAGAAGTGGGTTGTGGGCTAGGGGTTGGGGCGGACCGGAATAACAGGCGTGGAGGCCGGATGTGGTGAGCTATGACTTAGCTTTCTTTATTGTTTATTCAAAGTCAGGGGTTGTGGGAGGTAAAGAGGCGGATGGTTAGGATGAAGGAAAGAAGTTCCTGGAAGCAGTGCCGTCGGGAAGAGGGAAGGTCCGGGAAGGGTTCTGTTCGGCTGGACGTCTCTGGAGTAGATCTTTCTTCTCTAGGTCGGTTCTGGGGTCCTCTGAGGTATATGTGAGAGAGAAAAAAAGCAGGACTGCCTGAGTACTGTCACCAACACCAGGGTTGTGTTCAGGGCAAAGCGAGCGTGAGGGACGGGACGGTAGGGGTAGATATTGGAACGAGAAAGAACAGTAAGGAAGAAGGTGTAAGTGGTGAAGGTTTAGGTGTGGGGTTCTCTATACTATCGGGTTCATGACGTGGTCTATACAATATAGGCATGGGCGGCTTTTGCGGATTGGCAATCCGCGAATTTGCGAATTTGCGGATTGCGAAAATCCGCAAATCCTCGCAGATTTTTTTTGTGTGTTCGCACGGGTTTCTGCAAGTTCGCAAGGGTTTTGTACAATTTCGCAAATTGCGAAATTGTACAAAACGCTTGCGAACTTGCAGAAACCCGTGCGAACACAATGTGCCCAGTAGGGTATGTGCCTCTTGTCTGTAAAAGGTCAGAGAAAGATCAGTTCAGCAGATGAAGAGAAAGAAGCTCCTGGTCACAGGAACAGCACGGGTATTGCGCTCGTGAAAGTCAAGGATGCAAAGTCTATCCAGCATCACAGCTGATTTTCCACGGTAGATTTGGGAAGAAGGCACACCTGTCCAGCCTCGACGACGCTCACGATTGTTTTTGGGCTAATGAATCAGTCACTGAATTTGAGCATCAACTAGTTCGAGCGACCATGTGTGTGTTACTATGCAATCGCCCCGAAGGGCGCAGGGGTCCCTTGAGTGGTCCATCAGCTGATTTTATTTATTTATTTATTTTAATTTCTTATATAGCGCTGGAATCAATCCCGTAAGGGTATCTCCGCGCTTTGCCAGCTATGGAATCATCAGATAGTGTGACATGAGAGGTTAAAAGGACAGAAATGCTTCTTGATAAAGAAGGGTCTTTAATGTCTTTCTGAAGGACACGTGGTTAATGGTCATTCTTACATCAGTGGCTAGCTTGTTCCATAAGGCAGGTCCAACCGAGGAGAAAGCACGGTCTCCTTGTCTGGATTTCTTTGTGGCAGGGGGTTTTAGAAGGGCTTGATTGCTTGAGCGGAGAGACCTGCTAGGCTGGTACAGCTCAAGGGATTGTGACAGGTATTTAGGGCTTGCTCCATATAGGCATTTGTGGACCGTACAGCATATCTTAAAGTTGATACGCTGTCGTATGGGGAGCCAATGTAGTTCTTTCAACAAGGGCTTAGAGGGAGTCCTGGCCGGTGCACTCATGACCAATCTTGCTGCTATGTTCTGGACTACCTGCAAACGACCTACTGCATCTGCGTTTGCTAATGTCAGCAGGCCGTTGCAGTAGTCCAGACGACTGGTAACCAAGGCCTGTACAAGTGTCTTCCTATAGGTGGCAGGGAGGTACGGTCAGACACGTCTAAGAAGGCCAATGGTGTGGAAACACAGCCCTGCGATGTAATTGGTGTGTTCCTTCAAGGTTAGCTTTTGGTCCAACTTCACCCCTAGATTCTTTACATGAGGTTTGGGATCTAATGGCCACCAGTCTGGGGACCAGAGGAGACTCGCCTTGCCAAAGAGCATGACCTCTGTTTTTCCCACGTTACATTGGAGGCAGTTCATAGCCATCCAATGTGACACTGCCCTCATACCCTCAGCAAAGTTCTCCTTGACTTTGGGGCCAAGGGAGCTGAAAGGGTAGAGGAGCTGGGTGTCATCAGCGTAGGAAACCGGTATGAACCCATATTTCCGCACAATCTCAGCAAGGGGGGCCACATATACATTGAACAATGTAGGGCTAAGGCATGAGCCCTGTGGCACCCCCTTCGTGAGCACCCTTGAGATGGAACGAAAGGGGCCCAGGCTGATAGATTGTGATCTCCCGGAGAGGAAGCTCTCCAACCATGATAACGCTAAGCCTCCAATTCCTACTCCCTGCAAACGGCTGAGAAGGATGTTATGGGACACGGTATCAAAGGCTGCGGACAGGTCCAGCAGCACTAGAATCATGGAACCGCCTCTATCCTGTGACATTTTGATCTTATCTGTCACAGAGAGAAGGGCTGATTCAGTGCTGTGGTTGGGCCTGAACCCAGATTGAGATTGGTCCAGGCCCCCTGTCGCCTCAATAAAGCTGGAGAGGATGGTGTTAACGTGTTTTTCTGCCAGTTTGCTGATGAAAGGAAGGAGAGAAATCGGGCAGAGGTTGGAGAGTTCTGACCAGGGCAAGGTGGAATTTTTGCATATAGGGTTCACTACCGCTTCCTTCCAGGATTGTGGGAGTTGTCCCTCGGCAAAGGAGAGATTGAGCAGTTTCTGAATAGAGGGTCCTAATATCTCGTTCAGAGGGGAGATTAGTTTGGCGGGTATCAGATCAGTAGGAGAGCCTGTCTTTATTTGGTTGATAAGTGCAGTCAGGTCTTTAATGGTTATTTCTGGGATTACATGAAGAGTTTTCCCAGAGGTCACCATTGGGAAAATTTCAGGGGCCTCATTATCCAAGGGACCTGAGACTGCAGTAGTTTTCTTATATATCCCTTCTATTTTGTCCTCAAAGAACTGAGATATTTCATCACATAGAACTTGAGTGAAAGTATCTGGGCTCTCACACACTACAGGATTAGTAAAGGTCTGAATGATTTTAAATAGCTCTTTTGTAGAGTTGCCCGCCTCTGCAATTTGAGTGGTGAGGCTTATTTTTCTTGCTTTTTTTATATTTTTGTAATAAGTGGTCATAGCCTCCAAGTATCGGTTCTTGTCTTCCCCATTACCTGTCCGTCTCCAAAGTTTCTCCAACTTTCTACATCCCTGCTTTTCTGTTTTAAGGGCCTCAGTGTACCATGCTTCCCTTTTAGCTATGGTAGGTTTTTTCACATTTTTCTGAGGAGCCAGAGTGTCAATGGCTGTCGTCAGTGTGGAGTTAAATTTTGAGAGAGCAATATCGATGTTATCGGAGTCAGAGAATATAGGCTGTTTCCAGGTTTGTGTGAACCTGGTAGGAGTAATTTTATGCCATGATCTACGTTTAGTGGACTGAGTGGCAGGGTGATTTATGGGATTGGATAAGTGCAGCAAAGAGAAATCTATCATTTTATGGTCAGACCAATAAATGTGCTTAGGGGGGTGGCAGTGAACATTGGGATGGGTAGTAAAAATCAAATCCAGGGTGTTACCACCTGAATGAGTAGGTCCACTATTTCGAAGGTGCAGACCTAGAAGAGCAAGATCTGTTAAAAATACATTCGTATCATGGTGATCATCAATGTCAGTGTGAAAATTAAAATCTCCAAGTAAAATAAAATTCCCGTTAGCTTTCATGTAGGGGGCTAACAGTTCAGTAAGGGCAAGGGAGAACCCAGCATTGGGTCCAGGCGGGCGATAGACTAATGCTCCTTTCCAATGTACCTTGGGGCTGATTTTTAAATGAAAAATTATTACTTCCATTGTAGGTAGCATCACTTGTTGTAAGACTCTAATATTCAATGTATCTCTATATATGATGGCAGTCCCGCCTCCTACCTTCTCAGGGCGGTCTTGACGAAGAATTTTATATCCCATGGGTATCCCTAAGGTGATAGTGGGGATAGTATGGGGTTTCAGCCATGTTTCTGTCAGGAAACATATCTCAGGCTGAATGCTGTGAATAGTGTCCCATAATTGCATATGATGTTTAGGGAGTGATCTGACATTTAACATAAAGCTTTTCCAGCCTCCCTGGGAGTCTATGGTGTCTCTGGGCCGTCCAACAATGATGTTGGAGTGAGTAGCTTGGAATCCGCATTTAGTGCAGGAAAAGGGACCCTCGGGACATCTTAGCGTTCTATTTGTGCAGCTGTGTTTCCCCTGGGGTTGCAGCGTCAGAAGAGCATGTGGTGAGTACCTGATACAAGGGGTGATCATTGGGCAGTCCATAGTAACAGGGCAGAGTGGATGGCCCCTGGCCCCGTCCTGTCGCGGACGGGTGCAGACGGGCCACTCTTTGGCTAGTCTTCGGCGTTGTCTTCGGCTCTCCTGCACGCGATCGCTGCACGCTCAGAAGGGGGCGAGGGCTAAATAGCCCCGTCAGCCCTGGCCGCTAGAGTGCTAACCGCTCAGCGAAACCGGAAGTGGTGTTCTCCCTCCCCGGAACACAATCACGGTAGATTTGGGAAGAAAGCAGACCTGTGCCCAGCCTACTCATGCAACTATTTTACAATGGCGCCAGCAAGCTGCCAGCGCCATTGTAAAATAGTTACAAAGTTAGCTTGCACAGGAAGCACTTAGAGAAAATAAAGCAGCACCTGCTTCGTTTTATCTAGTGGTTCCTGTGCAAGCTAACTTTGTAACTATTTTACAACGGCGCTGGCAGCTTGCTGGCGCCATTGTAAAATAGTTACATGAGTGGGGGTTCAACTTTTGAACCCGTTACGTCCGCGGATTTTTTTTTGTGGATTTTGCGGGAAATCCGCAAAATTCGCGGATTGCGGATTTCCCAAAAATCTGCAAAATCCACGGGCGTAACGGATTTCCTGCTCACCCCTAATACAATATATACAGTGCAAATAGTGTTCTACAAGGTGAGGGGACACTCTATGTACACCAATATACAATTCCACCTGGGAGCCAGGAGACAGGGTACTCACATGCCCTGCCGCAACTCTCCCGCGAGTTGCGGCCGCTCTCCAGCCACCTCCTGGGGACTCCACCAGTCTTCGGTCCAGATGTCCTCGTCCTCGCATCCAGTCTTCTCTTCTCCGTCGCACGCTCTACGTCCATTCTCCACCTCAGGTTCTCCGCACGCTGTCTCCTGCCACAAGTCCGCCTCCTTGAACGCTCTCCTCTCGCTTCTGTTGGCTTTTCCGGGTTCGGGCTCGGGGTCGAGGGAGGGACTTCCGGGGTCAGAACAAGGTGCTTTCGGTCTTCCATCTGTGGCGATAGGTTCCTGCAAGGGAGGAGAAATGGGAGTATTCCGGGTTGCCAGGGACGCGGTAATGTCGGGGTCAGAGACCAGGGAGTTCATGCTGAGCCACCGCCCAAGGGAGGTAGGGGACGATTCCGTTCCACATGGGTATAATAAAGTTAATCCAAAACCCAAGAGTTGTTTTCACAATTGGTTGTTTTACTTCATTAATTTCATCTTGTTGTCAAACTAAATTATTCATTGGTACACAGAAATTGTTTCCATCATTTCATGAATGTGTACATCCAACATATTTCAACGTCCATCCCTATGCATTTCGGGCCTTTCATAAGTCCTTCATCAGGGGAATGTCTGAAAATCAAAGAAATAAACGGGCTGATTATGGGGAATAACCCTCTACATCCTAAATGTCTTACTATGACCGTCATCACAAATAATACATGATAAGTCGTATCTGTATGGTTAAAAAACTGGGTGAAAAACAAGTGTGACATGATTAAAATAGCAATCTGTCTTCTTAAACAAACAACAGTGACTCCAAAACTAAATGAAGACAAAGTGGGTTGGCACCCACCGAAGCTTACGGCGTGACATCGTGTTTCGTGCTTAATCGTGAGTGACGTGATGTCTCTAATCATAAAACAGAGTCGAGTTAAACCTTAAGCAAGCTCCCTAAGAAAAGTAACCGAATGTACCAATCAAGTGCGCGTGTAATGTGGTATCATGCAATTTTATCAGAAGCGTTAATTAAACGCGGAAAGAGAAGTTAAGGTCAAGCAAGTAGATTACGCGGTTATCTAATGTACCGAGAGTCTAAAAGGTTGGAGGTACTTACTCAATGAAGTCCGGGTAGTCCGAGTAGTCTGCTGTTAGAATAGCGTAAGTGTGCATGCATATTAGTACTGAATAATAAAGTTAGAGAAGCGCGTTCAATATGAATGTTATGAACACAAACGAGGGATTACCATGCTTCCAAAGTGGGGGCCATCTTGAAAAGGAGGAATGGAAAGAGAGTGCAGTGAAGTGCTAAAATCGCTGTAGTGAACACAGAAGAAGGCTAAACGAAGACGGGAGCCATCTTGGAGTGGGGGGTGTCGACAAGAAAGAATACAGTCAAGTGTGCATAACCCAAGTGTCGTGAATCTAACAGAGGAGATTATAAGATAGATAAAGTGACAATGTTATAAGATAACGTTCATAAGTAGCAAAGAAATTCCATTCAGTCATTTAGACCCGTGGGCTGCATCGTCCATAAGTATCTGATCCAAAAGTTTTCTCTCTGTAAGAGTCTGTTTTTAGTGTTCATGCCCTCAATATTCGTTACATTTTCAAGGACAGTAAATTGCAGCTGTGCTACATAGTGCCTTTGTTCCATGAAATGTGCTGCGACAGTCGATTTAATGTTCCTGGTCCTTATGTTACTTTTATGTTCCAAAATTCTTGTCCTGATTTTCCGTTCTGTATGGCCAACATAACAGAGGCCAAAGGGACACTTCAGTAGATAAATTACATTTGAGGAATTGCATGTAGCGTTGACTTTTAATTTGATCGGATAGCCTTTCATGGGATGATGTAGAATGTTACCCTTCATGATATTGTTACAATTGCTGCAATTGTAACATGGTTGTAAACCTTGGTGTTTAGTGATGTTGGTTGTAGTTTTATGATGTGCAAGTAGTTCTTTGAGGTTAGGACCTCTTGTGTATGAAAAAATTGGTGTCTGTTGAAAGAGTTCTCTGAAATCGGTTCCCTACTCAATAATTGCCAGTGTTTCAAGATGATGTTACGATATTTGTTGCTCAATATAGAGTATTTAGAAACTACTGTCATTCGTTTACTGTCAATCTTTGTTTTGGGAGAGAGTAAATCTTCTCTCCTCAGATTGTCACACTTGTTCATGGCATGTGTCAAAACTGATTCCGGATATCCTCGATCGCTAAATCTCTTGCACATGTTGACCATGTGAATGGAACAGTCTGTGGGATCAGATATGATTCTTTTCAATCTCATGAGTTGAGAAAGGGGTAGATTGTTCTTTAAACTTTGTCGGTGAAAACTAGCATAATGTAATGTACTGTTGCGGACAGTGTCTTTGCGAAACAAAGTTGTAGTAAATTTGTTGTTTTCCAATTGGACTTAAACATCCAGATAATTGATAGATTTTTGGTTATATGTCCATGTAAACTGTATACGATCATTGATGGTATTCAGATATTGCAAAAATTCAAGTAACTTTGCTCCGGGTCCAGACCAAAGTATAAAGATGTCGTCTATGTACCGTAGAAAGATTTTACCATGTTGAATCCATAGAGGTTGGTTGAGAATGTTATGTTTTTCAAAGTGGTGCATGAACAGGTTTGCGTACACGGGGGCCGCACACTTGCCCATAGAAGTGCCGCTTAGTTGTAAATAGCAAGTATCCTTCCAGGTGAAGTAGCTTTGGTAAAGTGTGAACACTAGTAATTCCATTAGAAATGGTTGTAGTTATGGTTTGATAGCAGAATTAAGAATAGCGTCTTCTATGGCTTCTATTCCAAGGTTATGAGGAATGGACGTATATAACGCCTTAACATTGATTGTACATAGCCATAGTGCGTCATCAACAGACACCAGCAGGTTGTCAATCTTTATCAAAAAGTCAGTAGTGTCTCGGATATATGTGGGAGTCTTCGTGACTAGAGGTTGTAGATGTTTGTCCAATAATTTACCCACGGGTTCGTGTATGCTGCCTCTTGTGGACACGATAGGTCTGAACGGTGGTTTGTGGAGGTCCTTGTGGACCTTCGGAAGCATATACAATGTGGGTGTCTTAGGGTTATCCTGGGTCAAAAATCTTCTAGCTTTTTCCGTAATGATGTTCTGGTCAACTGCTTTTTGTAGAATGGTTTCCAATATAGATCTAAATTCATTGGTGGGGTTGCGTTCAAGTTTGGCGTAAGTGTTGGTGTCTGTCACATGTATCAGAAATTGTTGGTCATAAAATGAACTGTCCATAATTACGAGTGCCCCACCTTTGTCTGCGTTTTGGCATGTGATGTCGGGATTGTCTGCCAATTTCTTAAGGATGCTCCTTTCCTTCATTGTCAAATTGCAGTGTTATAATTTTGGTTGGAACTGTAAAGACGCAATGTCTTGTTTAACCAAATTCTCGAAAATGTCTATAATTTTGTGACTTGCAGGAACCAGAAAGGTACTTCCGGGGCGTAAACCCAAAAGGATCTCATCTGGTTGGGTGGTAACAGGTGTCATGTTTTCGAAATAGTTTCGTAATCTGATGTTTCTCATCAGTTTGAAAAAGCTGATCTCAAGTTCCAATGTATTGGAATTACTTGTCGGTACGAAGGATTGACCCTTCTGTAGTGTTCTTTGTTCAAAGTCCGAAAGTTTATATGTGGAGATATTAATAACCAGGTTGTTGAATTCGGTTATTTCTTCTTGCCCCTCTTGTCTTTTTTCTCCGGTTCTTTTTTTTCTACTATTTTTGCCCCTCCTGGGTCTTCCTGCCCTCCTGGGCTTTCTTCTAAAAAAGGAACCGCTGGTTCTGAGGTGGTGGCTCTTTCAGTGTCGACTGTTGAGTGTGGAGGTTGTTTCTGGATACGGGCATCACTATCCGAAGAAGAAGTATCTGTGGCAGAATATGTATTATAAGCTTTTGGTTGGCGTCGGCGGGCATACATTTCTGCCCAAGTGTACACCACGCCAAGCTTGTAGTCGATGGTATCCCTTTTATACTTCCGTATCTTCCGTTCCGGAATTTCCTGGGTATATTTATTGAGTTGACCATTAATGTCTTCCAACATTTTAGAGTAATCTGTTGCTTCCATGGACTCGGTGAGTTCAGATTTGATGGTATCTATCTCCAAATTGAGCTCTTCTAAGGCCTTCGAGAGTTCTTCAACTATGAGCAAGATAAGATCGAGCGAACATTTATTAACGATAGCATACCATTTTTCAACAAAGCGCGCGTTGTTCTTACAAAGTAGTGGTTTTAGTGGAACTCCAAGGCCCCTTGGTATACGTTGAGCACGATGGTACCTCACCAGGGTACTAGCATGGACCCTTTGATTCGATTCTTTTTTAAGCAAGTACAAAAGCTGTTTCATGTTACTTTCTTTGCTTTTTGTATTGGAAAGGGGTGTTATTTCCTCTCTAATCAGACTGTATATTTTCGCTGTATCCTCACTGGAAAAAGCGAACGTCTCGGCTTTTGAGTCTGTGAGATTGGTTATGTTGTCATAATTCATCTTGTCAATTCGGAGTGCAGTGTCTCGAGACAGACGGGTAATCAAAGTTGATAAGACACGGACCACACTTTTGTAATCAAAGAGTGCCAATTTGTCGCATGCTGCTGGGGCTTCGCTTTCTGTACCATCAAGCGTCAAAAAGTAATCAATGGTGCAAATCCTGATAGGAGTTGCCCCCCTGCGCACCGCGTGAATGATACCCAGAAGTGGGTATGATAAAGTTAATCCAAAACCCAAGAGTTGTTTTCACAATTGGTTGTTTTACTTCATTAATTTCTTCTTGTTGTCAAACTAAATTATTCATTGGTACACAGAAATTTTTTCCATCATTTCATGAATATGTACATCCAACATATTTCAACGTCCATCCCTATGCATTTCGGGCCTTTCATAAACCCTTCATCAGGGGAAATGTCTGAAAATCAAAGAAATAAACGGGCTGATAATGGGGAATAACCCTCTACATCCTAAATGTCTTACTATGACCGTCATCACAAATAATACATGATAAGTCGTATCTGTATGGTTAGAGAACTGGGTGAAAAACAAGTGTGACATGACTAAAATAGCAATCTGTCATCTTAAACAAACAACAGTGACTCCAAAACTAAATGAAGACAAAGTGACGTGGCACCCACCAAAGTTTACGTTGTGACACCATGTTTCGTGCTTAATCATGAGTGACGTGATGTCTCTAATCATAAAACAGAGTCGAGTTAAACCTTAAGCAAGTCCCTTAAGAAAAGTAACCAAACGTACCAATCAAGTGAGCGTGCAATGTGGTATCATGCAATGTTATCAGAAGCGTTAATTAAACGCGGAAAGAGAAGTAAAGGTCAAGCAAGTAGATTACTCGGTTATCTAATGTACCGAGAGTCTAAAAGGTTGGAGGTACTTACTCGAAGAAGTCCGGGTAGCCCGAGTAGTCTGCTGTTAGAAGCGCGTAAGTGTGCATGCATGTTAGTACTGATTAATAAAGTTAGAGAAGTGCGTTCAATACAAATGTTATGAACACAAATGAGGGATTACCATGCTTCCAAAGTGTGGGCCATCTTGAAAAGGAGGAATGGAAAAAGAGTGCAGTGAAGTGCTAAAATCGCTGTAGTGAACACAGAAGAAGGCTAAACGAAGACGGGGCCATCTTGGAGTGGGGGTGTCAACAAGAAAGAATACAGTAAAGTGTGCATATCGCAAGTGTCGTGAATCTAACGGACCATTGTCATTCATGAAATGATGGAAACAATTTCTGTGTACCAATGAATAATTCAGTTTGACAACAAGAAGAAATTAATGAAGTAAAACAACCAATTGTGAAAACAACTCTTTGGTTTTGGATTAACTTTATTATAACCACTTCTGGGTATCATTCACGCGGTGCGCAGGGGGACAATTCCTATCAGGATTTGCACCATTGATAATCACATAAACATGACAACTTTGTTTCCCCAAGAATAAAACTGATCTCCAGAGTCATGGAAACAATAGATAGATATTTTACTCAGTCAATCGTGCATGCTTCGTTTCATCAGAGGTGCTGAGAAATAGAGAGATGGCGTTTTCAATAAAATGGTTTATTGAACAGTCTTCTCTCTCAGACAGGTGAAATGAACTGCTACAATTGTAATACTGGTTGCAAAGTATAATGCGTACTGTAAGAAGGGTATTATAAAATAATACTGTAAAAGCATTGTATGGTTCCTAAACCATAGATAAATACATACATAAATAACAAAGGCTAAAACGTACTCAACTGGTGCTTCTAAAATACGCCTGCCCCGATGTACCTAACCTAAGTCTACTACAAGGGAAGAAGTAAGTGAGGTGTAGCATAGGTTCAGTTTTTCGTTGCCAAGAATCTAACCAAGATTTCTCTTAGGGTCTAATCAGCTCCGTACCTTGGTTTTAGAATGAAGGAGGTCTGGTATCTCTGTCTCCGGACTCGATTTCCTAACACCCCAGCTTGGAAACACTGGAGCTGGATTCTCAGCGAGAGAAAGGCAGCCTCTCTGTCGGTGCATCAGCTGGAGGGTCGGCTTCCTTCAGCACTTGCTGTAGCGAGCTGTGTCGGGCAAGTAGATAGTCGAGCTGATCCGAACCACTGTGTCTTTGCTAGGGCAAGTGTAGGCATATTTATACCTTGAAGGTGCCTAGTTTGACGTAAATTCAGACATAATAATGTCACCAAAAGAACCCCAAGGGAATGGGAGTTCTTTGAAAACACCATGATTTCTAGGGCAAATCAATAATCAAGTAAGGAGATGTTCCTGACTGCGGAAGCCGAGTTTTCAAAGAAATCGTTGTGGCTTTTTGGAACTAGTGGAAGTAGCCATGCCTATATTTGGACTGGATGGGTTATGTTTAAACATGGGTATGATTATATAAGGGCAATGTGAATTATATCTATATAAGGGCATAAATCGGTAAATTTCGCTCGGATCCTAAAACGCCATACAACAGTATCGAACGAATAGAGCGTGAACTTATACAGTGGATCTAAAAAGCAAACATACACTTATTATTCATAAGGACTTCAGAATTTAAACAGTAAACAATGATAAGTGTAAAACATACCAATCTTAACATGAACCACTAGTAGAAGTCAACAGACCCATAAGAAAAAAAATATACCATTGCCTGAGAACTAGGAAAAAACTAAAAACCTATTTCCCTAGTCAGGGCAGCCAAGAAGGGAAAAACTGAGGCACAAAAAGGTGCAGGGTCAGAGTGTATTAAGTTCAGGGATAACTGGTTAAAAATCAATGTTATTATTTATTTTGCAGCAAGAGATATGAAGAAGAAATCGTGAAATCAAAGCAAGTTCAGGGCTGAGAATACACTACACAACAAGCGAAGGAGCAGAAAATCAGATAAGTATCAGGATTGCCACCAAATACTAAAAATAGATTGTCTCCTACCTTCAGCCTAGAACTAAGATTCTTTAAATACCTCCTTGGTTCTCATAATGCAGGTACTAGGAAGTTGGCAGCATTAGAAAATGCTGCTCCAAAACACTGAGGCCGCTAACAGGAGAGATCCAGGGCTGGATTATGCTCCGGAAGTAGACGCGGCAACCCGGAACCAACAGAGATCAAAAGAACGCCAGGAGAAGAACGCCAAAGACGTCCTCTCTCACCGGCATGGAATCAAGAATGCAGGGAAGCGGGTAAAGCAAGGGAGACCTGGCGGGTGTCTGTAAAGGAACGCAAAGTGCGCTTCTCCTTGTGGACCCCTCTGTTGTGATACTTAGAATAAATTAACAATATACCAAACTCCTTGTATATCTATATTTATTGTAATAACGAGATTGTGGGGGGAGACGGTCAGCGACTGCGCAGAGCCGACAAAATGCTGTTCGTTGTGAGCTGTCATATTACGTCATATATATATCTAGTGAACATTCCAATTATCGTCACATATTTTAACCAATGACAACACAGGGCCTAAAGTGACACCTAGATAAACTAGACCTACAACATCTCCCTTTTTCAACATAGAATAGATTAACACATTTCATAGTCTTTAAACGTTTCAGGTAACTTGGAGATTCTACCATATCTGGTGCAAGAACCTTCCCACCCTCCATGACACGCTTCAACGTTACTTCTAACAGTGGCAGACATGGGGAGCTCCTGAATGGGACATTCATCAACGTTCACCTGTCTATTACCACCATTGTCATTTTGCACAACATTCTCTGTGCCAATTGTGACATCCTTGTTTCTTGCACCTTCTACATTGTCAGATGAAGAGTGAATAACATCTCCTACACGTACCGTTGAATCAATCACATTTTCACCTAAGTATTAAACCATGAAAATTCCCTCTCAATTATAGTTTTGTCGTTTTTTCCGTTAAACCACAACTCAACTTGACTTTTACTTATTTTCACTGCATCACTCTTACTACGCCACCCAAGATTTTTTGGGCGAATAGAACTGTCCGAAACTTCAACAATTTCCTCTGGGTCAAAATATTTAGATTCTCCTTTGATTTGATGGTTAGGTTTTTTTACTTTAGCCCACTCACCCTTGCAGAAAACCTTCATAACGGCTCTACGCACCTTGTCATTATATTCTTTGGCTTTCATTTGGCAATCAACTATATTCTGTTTGACATAAAGTTGACCATCATTAATAGAAACCGTAGTAGGTAAGTGATTCTCCAAACACGTAAGTTTTGGAACAATGTCATTGTCACACCTTCTTCCTATCATCAAAAAGAAAGGAGAAAAACCAGTCACAGGTTGTACGCAAATACTCTTTCTTGAATGAATTTTTTAACTGGAAATCCTGGAGCCAAAGCTAACTGGACACATCTTTGAGAAAACGATTCGCTCTTTCTATTTGGCCATTGGACTTCGGTGAATACCACAGAGTCTTCTCCTGACGGATACCATGTTTGTTTAAGAAGTCTGTCATTTTCATAGAAGTTAGTTGTTTTCCATTGTCCGAGACCATGATGCGTGGAGCTCCCTCAATGGTAAAACATGTTTCCAAAAAGTCAATGACGGTGTCAGAGTCAATAGTATGTACAAACATATGGTATATCCGCTTGCTGTAATAGTCACTAATGGCAATTATAAATTTTGCATTCTGCTCTAATATCTGAAATGGACCAGCCATATTTATTGCAATTTTGTACCACGATGAATTGCGGATTGAGACTAGTTGCATCTCCTGCACTCTCGGTTTCCAATGTTTGTCGGATCTTACACAAATATCACATTTGTCAACAAACAATTTTACATCAAGATCTAAGCCTGGCCACTAGTATTGTTCTTTCAATCTTTTCTTTGTCATGGTAGACCCTAAATGTGAATTGTGTGCTGTAGCGATTAACTAATTTCTCAATTTGGATGGAGGAATCAGTAAATCTCCTCTCATGATAAATCCTTTAACAATGTTTAATTCATCTGACACTTGCAAATAATTTTTTTTAATCAGCTGCTAAGTTACGTATTGGAGGCCAAGAAGTAGGCATGAATTGTTTGACTTTCGTTAAAATAGAATCAGCTTCTACGGCCCTCATCCAGTCACTTTCTAATCTTACATTTTGCGAATTTTGCAAACTCTCTATATTAGAGACAACACATTCAGTTTCATCCTCAATAGGGGATTCCGTGTCTCCAGCAGGTAAACAGGATAAAAAATCTGCTATAATATTACTCTTACCTGAAATATGCCTGATTGTGAAATTGTATTCCTGCACCTTGGCAAGCAAACGTACTAACCTGGTGGAAGCCTTACCATTACCTCTGCTGTAACCATCAAACATAAAAGTAAGAGGTTTGTGATCAGTGATAAGTCCACAAGTACATTTTAAGTTTATCTACAGCCCAAACACAAGTGAGTGCTTCCCTCTCGATAGTGCTGTAATTCTTTTCTGTTTCAGACATCCTCCGTGAAATAAAAGCAACAGTGTGTACTTGCTTATCCACCTTCTGCGTAAACACAGCACCAATGCCAACTGAACTGGCATCAACTGTTATTATATTGGAACCTTTGGTTTTAAGGTTGAAGCACTCAGAATAGCTTTTTTTCTTTCTGAAAATGACTGGTCATGTTGAACTTCCCATAAAATTTGTTGTCCCTTGCGTAAAAGAGCTCGTAAGGGTTCGACCATGTCAGAGTAATTCTCAATGAAACGTGAATAATACTCACTGAGACCCAAAAATTATCTAAGAGAGTCCTTTCATTCAGGTTTGGGGGCATCAGATATGGCTCTAACCAGATTCAATTTAGGTTTGATACCATCATAACTCAAAATGTGACCTAAATATTCTAGCTCCGTTTTTAGAAACTCACATTTATTATTGGAAACTGTCATGCCTTTCCTCTGCAACTTACACAGCACAGAATTTAAAATAGAATTGTGCTCTTCTATGGTACCTGCATGAACGAGAATGTCATCCTGGAATTTCTGGACACCCGTCATTCCACCGAACATGTTTTCCATAAGTTTTTGGAATACGCTAGCAGAAAATGCTAGGCCAAAATGTAATCTTATGTATCTGAAAGCACCTAGGTGAGTGATGAACTTGGTCAATTCCTTTGATTCATCATCTAACGTAACCTGATGGTACGCTGACTTGAGATCAATGAGTGAAAAATATCTGGACCCTGCTGTGGCAGCTAGAATTTCCTGTATCTTGGGTAATGGGAAACAATCTATTAAAATGTTTCTGTTCAAAGATCTCAAATCAGCGCACAAATGAAATTCCCCATTCTTCTTTTTAATGAGAACAATCCCAGAAATCCATTCGGCCGAATCAGCTGGCTCAATAACACCTTCACTGATGAGTTTGTCTAATACTTTCTGTAACTCATCTTTTACTGATAAGGGCAAAGACCTGACTTTATGTCTAATGGGAATGGCTTGTTTCTTCAGTATAATTTTATGAAGAAATCCAGTGATGTCATGAGTGATGTCACTGACCATGTCATGAGTGATGTAATATGTAACGTCATCAGCAGTGCATTGCACGCGTAAGTTATAGTGAGTCCAACTAACTATAACGTGGAATTTCATTGGTTTTATGTCAGTAAAATTTCCAGCTAACTATAACATGTGTCAAACCTATGGTTTTTTCAGTGAATTTCATAGGTTTTTTAAATGCTACTTCCTACCTATAACGTGTGTAAAACCTATGGTTTTTTCTGTGAATTTCATTGGTTTTTAAAATGCTAATTCAGAAAAATGTCGTGTATGCAACCTATACTTTTGGCAATAAAGTTCTGGCAATATTTTTTTCGAAAACAAGCTGTTTTCTTCACTGTTCAAGTTGCATAGACACTCCTTGTAAAGCAATACAGAATTCGAAAGTCTGTACCTTGCCTTTTTTTAAACACATTAAAATTTGTCTGTAAATAAAAATAGCCTTACTAAACTTTCGTGCGCGACCCGGTGTGCGCACTCTCGGCAACAGTTGTCAATAAAATGGATATTGCATTTCCAGGCTTTCGTGCGCGACCGAGTGCGCGCACCGGCCTATATATTTCGTAAAAACCTTGCTATTTGAACTTATTGAATTTCTTCATACACCCCTCAAAGAACTTATAGTACGTCAAAGAGACTGTACCTAGACTTCTTTTTTATTCTTATGAAACTTTTCAGTAAATGGAGCCGAATGTCTTTTTAAACTTTCGTGCGTTACCGGATGTACACACCTTAGTATTTTTTTTAGAAATATAAAACGTTTCATACTTTAACAATTGTGTGCTTAAATCCAGCTCAGAAGATATACAAAATCAGGATGGTAGTTGGTTCAACCCGGACCGTTTATTAGAGGTAGATCGTCCGACCCCACCGGAGGACACCCCTAATAAAAAGGACATATATATAAAATGCGGACTAGCCGCTGTATCGTGCTAGCAAACTATAACATATAAATCGTTAGAAAAAACAAAAGGAATCGAGCAAAATCAGTAGGCCACTGATGAGATCTTTTTTTGACCTCGCTAAAATAGAAAAATTAGGAACAACCCCTCATGAGAAATATGAAACTAGTGAGAGGAACCGAGCTCGACGCCATGATGGCTGCAAGATACACAACACACCAGCAAAGTAACAGGGTAAAACATTTTATTAAATAACTATTTACATGGCAGCCTACTGCAACATGAAAACAACACTTTCAATTGGTTCTTAATAGTTTCAATTCTGGAATTTACACGCAGCACTCCACCCACTTCCCTCACTATCTTTTCTACTCTCAAGAGAGAACAACGTCCTACATCTTTCGGAAGACTTTGGTGAAATGGCTACCGTATCTCATTCATCTTCCGAATCTGACCAAAATGATCGACTACCTTTAATAAGAAAAAATAAATCTTTCATCTGGCAATTTTTCACTTATCCTGAAGATCAAAAGAAAGTGAATGCACCAAAAGTAACCTGCACGATATGTGACTTGGTTCTCTCAAGAAGAAATCCAGCAAAAAAATCTTCCTTTTCCATACATACCATGGTGCGGCATGTCAAACAAGTGCACCCTCTGCAATTTGCAGAGGCAACGACAAGAGCCCTGGCCACGCTATTACCATTAGAGGTGGCCAGCACATCTTCTGATCGACGACCTGTATCTCCATCGAGCGCAGAGATGGACTTCAGATATTTAACTATATATGGTCTATAACCTATGGTTTTTTCAGTGATTTTCTTTGGTTTTTTAATAGCAAATATCAAAAGCTTTTTTGTGGAAAATGACTAAAATTAGGTATACATAAGCGGCGTTCATTTATGTTCACCACAGCCATTGTTAAAAGTAAAGTGAAAGTCGCGAAACAGTAGCCACGCCATCTAGTCCCTTTTAGGCCCCATCATGCACGTAAGTAACAGCCATTTTCTGTGTCATGGCCTCTCTGCCCACTACCAATAGCCTATGATTGTTCGAAATTGGTTCTCTTTGGGTCATTCTCTGTTCACAAATAAGCATAAAGTCGCAATACTCTGTTTAGTTTTTGCAGATAGTGAAGGATAGGTAGTGCACACTTTTGTCCCCTTTGTAACCCGTCATGCCTATCTCTGCCCCGTTTGTTGGTAGTTGGTTCAACCCGGACCGTTTATTAGAGGTAGATCGTCCGACTCCACCGGAGGACCCCCCCTAATAAAAAGGACATATATATAAAATGCGGACTATCCGCTGTATCGTGCTAGCAAACTATAACATATAAATCGTTAGAAAAAACATGAAACTAGAGAGAGGAACCGAGCTCGACGCCATGATAGCTGCAAGACAGCTCGGCTCCGCCGCCCACCCCGCCCAAAATAACGACAAACACTATGCAAATATTATAAATATATACAACACACCAGCAAAGTAACAGGATAAAACGTTTTATTAAATAACTATTTACATGGCAGCCTACTGCAACATGAAAACAACACTTCTAATTGCTTCTTAGTAGTTTCAATTCTGAAATTGAACACCCAGTACATCCAGAGGTCATGTCCGACAAGTTGTGTGGGGGGATGCCTTGCTAATGCCGCCACCCCCACCACCTTCTGTAGGAAGGACTCTGGATATGCTTGGTCCCTGAGAGGCTTCGATGTCCCTGCCTTGCACAAAGGTCATAAGTTCTGGATGTTGAGAGCCATACTTCAGGGTCCGACAAGTTGTGTGGGGGGATGCCTTGCTAATGCCGCCACCCCCACCACCTTCTGTAGGAAGGACGCTGGATATACTTGGTCCCTGAGAGGCTTCGATGTCCCTGCCTTGCACAAATGTCATAAGTTCTGAATGTTGAGTGCCATACTTCAGGGTCCAAGAAACGCGGACTCGGAGGGGGCGCTTGGCTCCTGCCCCCTCCCCAAGTCTTGTTCCCCTGGTATGGCCTGAGATCCCCCCGACATAGGCGGCCGGCTCCCGGGGTCAGGCGGAACTTCTTGCCTTTTGATGCCTCTTCCATTCTGGACCTTGTCCCACAATCCGTTTGACCTGAAGACACGTCCTGCGGTGCCCTGGTCCGACCATCACATATACCTGCGCCAGGAGATGGCGTGGGGTGACTGGAAGGGAGAGGCGGCGCGAACGAGCCTCTCCCACCTCACCAGGTGGAGGTTTCTTAGCTACACCCCAGCGCTTCACTCGGCCAGCTGAGTTCCGCCTGCTCCTGCGGCACAGTGCCTCGCTCGGCCAGCTGAATTACGCCTGCTCTTGCTATTACACCGTCTCACCCGCCATCCGGCTGAATTGCACCCACTCTTCCGATAAAGCGACAGGCGGCTGCCACGGAGCTCAGGAAATGGCGGTCGGCTCCACAGACTTGGGCCTGGCCTGCAAGGATGGCTCTGGGCAACCCTGGAACTCGGACGCTTGACTGCTAGGGCATGAGCCCCATTCCCAAAAGCGTCCCCTCAGCCTTGAAGATTCTACAAGAGTCACCGAGGCCCCCGACTCCTGCAGACTTCCGGTGGGGAGCGTCTGCCATGATTGCTCGCGGAATGGCCACGACGTAGCCACGGGGTGCTCTCTTGCTGACGCCAGCTTCAGTCTGAAACATCCAGAAACACTGTAGACTACCAATTCGATCAGTTCCGGTGGAGCCCCAACGACGTATCGCGTTGTTGCGTAATCCGTCATATGACGCGCCGCGTTAACGCACCCGGAAGTTCTCCGGTGCGCGAGGCGCGAAGCGCAGCTTCCCGGAAGCAATGCGGAGCGCGTAACGTAAGCATTTACATTTCAGTTGGTTCTCCCTCACAATATTTTCAATGTCACATAAAAGTCACCCATCACCCACTGCCATCTCTGGCTGTTTCCATGGTAACACCTCATTCTGCACCTGGCTGAAGGCACAGGTCAAAAGTTCATATCTCAACGTTCTACAGCAAAGTAACAACACTGTTTTCCCTCCAGAAACACCTGCCAATCCACAGCTCTGTTACATGTCTTTTTTTTCACACCCAATAGTACTTTTCGTTTAACATAAACATTAACATGCAACGTACTGTTCAATCTCCACTTCTTACAATCAACCAATCATTTTTATTTTTTAAACCACACCCAGCCTCTTCCTTTTTCTTTATTTAGAATTTCAACTTCTAACTACCATTCCACTTCCAGAACCGATCGGAGGACGACTACAAATCCCTTGAAAATGAAGGTCTGGCTAATAGGACACAGTTATATTCACTGGAGTGAAAAATATGCAGTAAGCAGACGAATTTGCAACCTCAGCTTACCAAATGTACACATAACATGGATTTCCAAAAGAGGATTGAAATGTCACCAATTGATTCCATTGGTGAAAACTTTTATGCATCTCCCAGAACCAGACCTTATAATTGTGCACTGTGGTGGGAACGATCTAGGCACAATCACTGGGGTAGGTCTGGAAATGCTTCTAAAAGACACCTTTCGACAATTGATGACACTTTTTCCTCGATCTGCCTTGGTATATTCCAATATATGCCAAAGACAGAAATGGAATTGGTCCAATCAACATTGTGCACAATTTGAGAAAGCAAGGAGGCATGTAAATAAATCTGTTTCTGCATTCCTCAGAGATTATAGCATGGGTTCTATTTACCACAACAACTTGCGATACCACATGCAAGACGTCTATAGGAGAGACGGTGTTCATTTCACGAATGAGGGAAACAGAATCTTCCTCTGCAACATCAGGCTCTGCATCGGTACTTACTTATAAATGCAGAAAACACTCAATTAACACAAGGGCTCTTTTCAGAGCCACCTTATATCTAAGCACTCAAACTACTGATTTATCTCCATTTTCACACTCTAGTAAAAAGGTGTGCGCGACCGAGTGCGCGCACCACGCAACTTTAAAAAAAATATATATATATATATTTTCGCCTTTAAGGGCCTTACTGCACACCCTGAGAAAACCTACGCAGCAAAACAATCTCTACCTTCTCCCCTTTCCATATTCCAACGCTTTGAAATCAACAATATATTTACTCGCAATGACAAAATGGCGGTCAACACTTCCTGATTTCCTTCGAATCGAACGTTAACAGACGTCACGCAGCAAAATTCCGCTCGCGCGCGCAGCCGTTTTGGTGCGCGCACGTGTGCGCGCGTATAGATATATAATTGACTTTAACTTTAATTTCCTCAGCAACTACTGAACGGATTTACACCATTCCAAAAAAAGCGTAATCTGCGAGCCGGACTGTACAGTTTTGCCAAATTTCTTATAAATCCATTCACCCGTTCGACCTGTAGCCGAGTCTAAAGGTCCTATGGAAAATAACATGGAGAAAACACGTTTTGGGACCCCCCTTTTATCTCAGCCCCCACTTGACCAATCCCCCCCAAACTTTTAGGGAAGGAGCGCAGCGGACCGAGCCATCTTCTTTGAGAAATTCGCTAAGATTCTTCAACCAGGGCCAAAGTTATTCCAAATAGAATGTTGAGGATTTCCTATGGAAACTAGGTCCTAACTATAACTACCTACTGGCGACCGCCAGTAGGTAATATATATATATATATATATATATATATATATATATATATATGACCAAGGCCTCTGGGAGGCCGAAACGTTATGCTGTCCGTGTGTTGCAGAATAAATTAATTACTCACGGAAAATTTTGGGCCTGCTGTTTTCTGGCGGCGCTGCGGTGACATCGAGACTACGGCGCTGCTTTTTGAGAACCCGTGTGGATATATATATATATATATATATATATATATATATATATATATATATATATATATATATATATAAAAAGATTAAAAGCAGGAAAAGCTTTGAGAGAACATACTATGTTTTATGCTAATGAAAGTAACTAAGCCAACGGAGCGTACAATTTATGCTTGCAATGCTGTAAAACCAAACTTTCCCTTACTGCTGCTTTATATTTGTACCATTGTAGGGAATAAACAAAGAAATTCCTTCTTTAACGCTTGAAAATGACTCAAATACCTTCCGTTTCCACTCCGGTGAAAATCATGAAGAAAACTCCTCAACAATGCCCAATGCCGACTAAACAAAATGGCGTCACGTAACTTACTTTAATGACGCAATGACGCTTGGTGTTAACTCGCAGGCAATGGAACAGCTGAGAGAGATAGATGAAAGTTGATGATGACGTTCTGCAACTGTCAAAGTGTTACAGTTGGTAGGGAAGGTACTGACGCATCAGCGATGATCGGAATGAAGGAACGGTCCTTAACCCAACTTCTGAGCATGGGCAAATTTTGCGAATTCGCGATCCGCGAATTTGCGAATTCGCGATCCGCCAAATTCGCGAATTTGTGCGAATTTGCAGATTTTTGGTTTTTTACGTGATTGCGGAGTTTTTTGCGTGTTCGCAGGGCTTTTTACGTCTTCGGGGAGAGGGAGAGAGAGATAGATAGATAGATAAATAGATAGATAGATAGATAGATAGATAGATAGATAGATAGATAGATAGATAGATAGAAAGAGAGGGAAAGAGAGAGCGAAGAGAGAACGAGAGAAAGAAAGAGAGGCCGGATCTCTGAAGGGCCAGATTTGTGAGTTGCCCCTACAGAACATACAGCTTTTTATTTTTAGCAAAATGCATATGAAAATTGTGCTGTAAAGGTCTCTTTTAGTTTAACCCCTCCTGACAACTCAAAATGGGTGTATTTGCCATCCTCTCCCCTCTTCCTGTTTTTTATATCTGTAAGTGCTTCCTGATGAGGTTTAATTCCTTGCACAGGTGCCTCGTTGCCTACTTGTAACTATTCTCTGACCCTGCTTCAAGGGTCAGAGCAGGGTCAGAGAATAGTTGCAAGTAGGCAACGAGGCACCAGGAAGCAATTAGCAGCAGGTGTCCAAGTTGAAGTTAATTTGTTTGTAACCCTTTTGTAAAAGGTTACAAAGAAATTAGGTTCAACTTTTGCACCTGCTGCTGTAACCCTTGCTTGGCTGAAAATTCGTCCCCGCTGATTCGCGGATTTTACCGCGATTTCGCGAGATTCGCGGATCGCGAAATCGTGGAAAATCCGCAAATTCGCCAGCGAAACGGATCTTATGCCCACCCTTACTCTGACACTGCACTCCCTCACAATTGTCCAGAAAATACTGCTGGAAAGATATTCAGCAAGAATTATGATCCTGAATAAAACTGTAGCATAAAACAAGTATACGTAACTTGCCTGAAATTATTTCCAGTTGAACTTGAATACTGACATACGACTTCTGAAGCACGTCGCGAGAAGAACTTTTCATCCGAATTCAGCAGCTCACCACAAAACAACAAAATAACACATTATTAATAATTTACTTTCCGTTGTTTGAAAACAAATATTATTCACTTGCCTTGAATTACGCTATATGCTGCTCGAAGCATATTTCCTCCACAAGCTTGTCTCGATGAAATCGTATCCCGGACCCTCATCGCCAATTTGTTGTGATACTTAGAATGAATTAACAATATACCAAACTCCATGTATATCTATATTTATTGTAATAACAAGCTTGTGGGGGGAGACGGTCAGCGACTGCGCAGAGCCGGCGAAATGCCGTTCGCCGTGAGCTGTCAGATTACGTTTTATATATAGCTAGTGAACATTCCAATTATCGTCACATATTTTAACCAATGACAACACAGTGCCTAAAGTGACACCTAGATAAACTAGACCTACAACACTCTCCCTTATGTGGTTCTCAAGCGCATCCTTCGCCAGCTGACAGGAGTCGGCCGGAGGGGCTTGCGCAAGAGGCTTAGGGCGGGAACGTCAGCGCTGCTACGGGCAGCACTGCACAATAATGCTGGAGTAGGCATGTCTGTTTCATTCCATTATTGTGTCTTTGAGTTTATTTTTAGATCCCAGTGATCAGACACCTGCTTGAAACACCTGACACAGATGACCCTCGGCTCAGTTGTTTTCCTCCTCTTTGTGTAGTGTTGCACTTCCACAGCAATGATTGGGGGAAGGAGCATCTCTTTGCTAGGCAACATCTCCCTTGTACACCTCCATCTTAACCAAAATGAGGCCTTTTAAGATTGCTGGAGCGGATGCCCAGCAGGACTAATTACTGAGTGTGGTAGAGAGTCCATGAATCAAGAGGCTAGGCTGGTAAGTGAAGAGACAGATTTATTGCATCCAAACACCCCAGCCAACACCCCCAACTGTCATTCTTTAGAATTCCTTGATGAGACATCTCATAGAGTTCTACGTGTTACATTACTGGTCAAGGGAATCACAAAGAGCCCAAAATCAACCACACATCATCCCCTAAAACACATAAGAAACACATATAGCATGTACATTCCAAAATGTGCATACAAAATCTAATTAATTTGTGAAACTGAAATAAACATGAAAATATTATTACAATTCTCAATAAATTTCAAATGTGACTCAAATATTAAAAGAAAAAGAAACTTATTATAAACAAATCCAACAAATGTTAGGGTGAGGTTCTGACACAAAATTGTCTTCAAACACCCCTTCTAACATTTCCTTCATGAGCTAAGAAAGCTTCTTTAGCTGGGTCCTTATGTACCACCTCATTCTTTTCAGACAGCAAAGCAAGCCTACTCAAGTTTGCCCTCCTTGTTTTCTGGCTTATATCGCTGCCCTATGGAGCTGTATTGTTGAATCAGCTAAATCCACATTAAACCCACTCTGATGAATTTCTTAATTAAGGGAGCATTATACTCGAAGTAGAATATATTCCTCTCCTGACAGTGATTATACCCTTTACTTCTAGAACTTCTGCAGGATTCCTGAGCATAAACCACAACGGATGTAGAGAAACATAGATGCTGGACCCTTGACTCTCAGTCTTCACCCTGAGATGTAACTACTTGTAGGCTAGCAAGCATAGCATGGGGTTGCTCCATGGAAATTAATATAATACGATATCCAATATCAAACCTTCACCTGCAGGCTGAAAATCAGAATGTATCTCATGTGAGTCCGCGTCCACCTTGGCACTGTGTAGTATCCTGCTTTGTTTCTATTATATGGTATGCATTTCCCCTTTAACTTGCTTGTATTCATTTCATTATCTGTGTTCTATGTTCCATGATGTAATCGCTGTAAGGACAGTTACTCACTGTTTATGCTGCCAGAAGATCTGCATGGATGTGCTCTTTCTCATGGAATAAACCTAACTTCATTTTACTTCAATTCTTCATTTAATTCATTTTCAAGATACTACAAATTGGCGACGATCGGGATTTCGAACCAAGGTTATTCAGGAAAACCTTAAGACTTATTTTTATCTACTTTGACATTGTTTTTTATTACTTCATAAACTTCACTGGCTGGCTACTTTTACTGCATAATTATCTTCTTCCTAAAGTGAGTAGATTGAAGAGTTTATTATTTCTGCTCCATTCTTAAAAGAAATTACACAATTGTTTTACAGTTGTTTACCTTTGAAGCGTCTTTGACTGTTGTTATCCTTCGAGCTTTCACAGACTCTTCAGTGCACAGTGCGCTTTCGGATCTTTGATGAAAGAATCCTTTATTCTAAAACTTCCTCCAAAAGATATTAATCTGTGAAAATAACAAGTAGTGAAAGGCTTTTAATTCACTTTATGTTGTCGAGCATGAAGGGAGACTCGTGCTGAGAGTGCCGAGGGAACCTGTCAGCAAGTGATTTACGCTGTACTCATCCTACAATGTTAAAACTGTTTTAAAAGAAAAACGAACGACCGTGTGTATATGCTCAACATTGAACAGTGTTGTATGACTGTACTTGCATTTTTTGAAAGCGTCTGCTCCTACGTTCTGAAGTTTCTCGAGGACTGTCTTCCATCTCCATTTTCAAACCTCGACCTCTGACGCATGACTCTCTTGAGACTGTGTCGTCATCGCTCTTCCAGGAATTCTGTTGCTTAGCAACTGGTAGCTACAGAGCGCGAGGATTGCGCAAGGATTACTTCAATTTCAAAGGTCACGTCACGCAAGCTGCGCGTTGTACATGCCTCCATTTTAAAGCGAAGTGTTTATTTACATTTATAAACATCGGAAACAGTCAGAACTTCGTTTTTATTTTCAAGCAGTTAAGGTAAAAGTTACAAATTAATTCAAGAGCACATCTTTATACTTCTTTCTTCATGCTTCATCCTTTTCTACAATTTAAAGCCACTGTGTAAGTACTTTCTTTGTGTTTTCACACATTATTTCTACAATTCATTTTTTTCTACAATTTAAAGACAGAGTTTAAGTACTTTCTCACTCTGCTTTCTGCAATTTTGAAACCTCAGTGTAATGTTATTTTCAACGATTTTCTTATTGACTTTGCATTATTTTTCATTATTAATTCTTAACAAAGTTTGATTTTCAAGTAACTCATAAGTAAAATGTCTGACACTAATCCTAGTGTTAATCCTGCTTCTACAAGTACTTCTTCTATCAATGCTAATTCTGCTTCATGTATTAATATCAACATTAGTACTCCAAAAGAATTCTTAATATCTCCTGGTGAACCTATCATCAAATGGCCTGAGTGGAAGGAGTATTTTCTTAATTATATTGCTACTCTTGAGGATAATGTTGGAACTTTAACTCCTGAGCGTAAAATTAGAGTGCTTTTACATAGTCTTGGCCCAGAAGGTTTAAGAGTGTATAACCAAATGACAAAACCTGATAGGTCTGGAGATTTAGATATTTTCAAGACTGCAATTTTGGTTTTGAATGAACAATATTCTCCTACAGTGTGCATTGGAGTCACTAGATGTGCTTTTTTCAAAAGGAAACAATTAGAAAGCGAATCTGTGGAAGAGTACGTTTCTCAATTAAAGTTGTTGGCAATGCATTGCAAATTTGGAGATTTGCATGATGAACTTATTCGGGATCAAGTTGTAGTTTGCTCAAGAAATAAAAGCATTCAAGATAGACTTTGGATTGAAGGTGAATCTTCTCTGAAGGATGTTATTGCTCTATTAAAAAAAGCTGAACTTTCTGATAGAAGTTCGAACGCCTTGTCAAAGCAATCAGAGTCTACCACTACTACTTCTACTCCTATTGTTAATAAGATATCTGTCAGCAGAAATAGTAAGGATACATCTGTAAAAAGGAGTAACAGGAATTCTTTTTACCAGAAACCGTCTTACAAACAATCTTTTAATAGAAATGAATCTTCGTTTGCTTGTTTTCGTTGTGGTGACATGTATCACAACGCTGGATGTGAAGAATGTCCTGCAAGATCTGTTAAATGTTCTAATTGTGGAATTTTGGGACATTATGCTAAAGTTTGCCAGAGGTGTTTATCTCAACGACCTAGAGTTGCTTGTATTTCTGATTCTGATTCCTCTGAGTACGATTCTGATATCAATGTTGATGAAAATAGTTACAGTTAACATTTGAGGTATGGTTTAGTTTGGCAGAATTTCCTTACAGGTTGCTGCGAACTTGTGTTTGCCCACATTTAAAAAAAAGGTTATACTTGTAATTATATAGAACTGTTGTAGTACCATTATTTAATATTTTCATTTAAAAATAGTACTGTGTTTTGCTTATTGTATTTCATTGCTGGTGGTCAGTATATTCTCGTGTGGAAAAATCTTTACATGTTATTCTTAACTTCAACAGTCCAGAACTAGTTTTAACTACTGAAGTTTGAGAAGGGGAAATGTTTTGGGTCTTAATTTGGTCTTCCAGTGTTTCCTCAGGTAAGATTTGTAAGTTCAAAGGATTTCCACATAGGGGACTTTTTCTTAAACAAAGCTTTCAGCGGGTTAAAGTCCATTTTATTTATGAAATGCTGTGTACATGTACCTTTACCTGAAGATAATCCTAGTTGAATGTACAAGAATGAAATGTTTTATATGATTTAGATGTGGTCAACAATTTTTATGGAGCATTTGTTTTTTTTGTTGGTTTATTTTTAGAGAAAGGAAGAGTTGTGTTTAATGTTTTTGTTTTTTGGAAAAGGGAGGATGTGTAGTATCCTGCTTTGTTTCTATTATATGGTATGCATTTCCCCTTTAACTTGCTTGTATTAATTTCATTATCTGTGTTCTATGTTCCATGATGTAATCGCTGTAAGGACAGTTACTCACTGTTTATGCTGCCAGAAGATCTGCATGGATGTGCTCTTTCTCATGGAATAAACCTAACTTCATTTTACTTCAATTCTTCATTTACTTCATTTTCAAGATACTACAAACCACAATAAAACCAACATAATATACCAACAGTGAATAATAATCTGTTATTCACCCTTAGTACACTAAAAAAAATACTGACCTATTTCGGGTCCACCAACAGCCTCAGCAAGTGACGCTGTCTGATGGCTGGCTCAGGCACACGAAGACACCTGCACCAGCCATCAGAGAACTTATCCAGGACTGGTGAAACCCATCCCTGGTCTAAGGGCCCTGGCACGCATTAGTACCTATCCATCTGAGACGTGTTAAATAAAGCGTCACTGCTAAAGGTAGCCATGGAGCAGCAATCTTAAGCCTTTCAGTGCACGGGACACCACCTCAATCAGCCAGTCACCACATTCTTTGCCACACATCACAGAGTTGGGAAAGGGTGGGGTGAAAGATCAAAAACTGAAACCTGTTGTCCACGACTGCACAGGTTTGAGACTTCAGTTTCCTGCTCCAGTGCTGGAAGCAGAAAGGAGCTGTGTGGCTGCCCTGAGGATTAATAGGACAGGCAGGAGTCCAAACAAGACCTGCGTAGGAAGCAAGGTAAGTATACATTGCTTTTAAATGTTGTGTGTATGGGTGAGAGTGTTTCTCTGAAAGAGCGTGAGTATGTGTGAGCGTGATTTGTGTGTGTGTGTGTGATTGAAAGTGAGAGAAAGGCAGCGAATGAGTGAGTCAGAGTGAGTGAGACCGAGTGATAGGAAGTTAGTATGAATGAGAAATAATGAGAGTGATTGAGTTAGTATACAGTGAGTGTCACTGTATGTGAGACAGCGTGAGTCGGAGTGAGGTTGAGTTAGCATCTGAGTGAGTCTGAGTCGTGTTTTTTATTCCAGTTACACAGGTGTATTCTCAGTTATTGCTAGTTACCTGCAAGTGTACTGTAAATTGCACCAGATCGAGGGTGTGTATATTTGAAAAACAACTTTTATTTAGCGCTTGTTTGAACTCTAAAAACTAGGGTGATATTCTCTGCTAGGAGTTCCTATGACGAACAAGGTTGTTTCTAAGAAGACATTTTATTTGTTTACAAATGTTAATGTACGTAGTGTATCAGGTATTAAAATTCCAGTATGTGTAGACATTGGAGGTGCAGAGAATCACAGGCTTATAGTGATATTCCTTATTTTCTAGTTGTACACAGCAGTCAAGTACAAAGTATGCTCAGCTTTCACAAAAGATTGTATAGTGACGCAGCTTGAGGCAGTTATTCTGAGCATAGACAGAGATGTGTGTTTTTATGTTTAGCTTTTAGGAATTTCCTGTTACATTGTAATGTTTAGAGACCGATTAAACAGAGATATTACTAAGGTATATCATTTTACAGCTATAGTTATGTTCAGCATTCCAAAGACAAGTCCTTTTTTTTTTTGTAAACACGTTTTATTCAATTACAGCTCATCAAATAGGTACCACATCAAGGATGAAATAGTGCTCACATGTTGTTAATGCATGTACATTCTCATAACCATCATCTTGTCGTACATCTACGCTTCTTAAAGTGCTCCTGTGTACATCCATCTTTACAACAGCCTTATGATAAAGGTGATCTTAAATCTCTATCTTGGGCATCAACTACATGGCACCTGTGTTGGCCTTCGCTCTCATCTATCCCAACAGTCAATGAATTAACAATATACCCCCTCCGTTCCCTCACCCCTCCACTCTACCCACCCCCCTCCCACCGTCTGACATGTCGCTCCATCATCCAACTCTCAGTTTGAGAAGTGTGTAACCTTGTAAGGCATCTGGCATCGTGGTGCAAGTAAGAAGACATCTACATGGGGGAAGCCAGCACGTAGTTCGAGCCTACCATCCCCTAAGTCACCTATTCTGGAAGGGCAATGCTTCACCCCGTATGTACCAGTCCCCTCACTCAGGGGGTTGTTCAGTATCATCAGTCGGGCTCTTGAGTAAGTCCACCAGTGCCACCCATGCTCTAGCCGGGTCCAACAATTTTTCGTTATTGGTTCTCTGGGCCAATTGTAACCTAAAAATCCCCTCACAGTCAGCCCATTTTATGAATTCTCGCATCCATTGTGAGGTGTTAGGTGCAGTGGTCGCCTTCCAGTGACCGATAATTTCTCTCTTCGCGAGGACTAGCCCCAAATCTACGAATTTGCTGGTAACTTTATTACGGGAAGCATGAGGGAACCAGTGTAGTAGGCAAAACCCCTGGAGTCAAGTTGCTATCTCTATCCGTTACTTCATCCAATTTAGCTGTTACCACCCTCGAAAACGCTTCTAACAATGGACACTCCCAGAGCATGTGTACAAATGTAGCATTTTCTACCTTACAGCGTGGACAGGCTGTTCGGGACCAGCAGAATTTGTTAATTTTTTGTGGGGTGAGATACGCTCTGTGAAAGACATAAAACTGAATTAGCTGAAATCTCACGTTTCTAGAGCATTTCCATACCCGTTCCATCAACGCTTCCCATGGTTTCTCCTCTATGGGGACCCCAAGATCCGTCTCCCATTTAACACACAGACTCTCTCAGGAGCCCCTGATCTCCTGGGTAATCCGCCTATACAGGCACGTAACCGCTTTGATCGTCCCAGCCGTTGATACCACGTACTGACATGGGAGAGAGGTCGGCGGTTCTGCCAGCCCCCTCTTCCAGTGTTTACGGATGGCTGTCGTCAATGCGGCATGCAATAGGAAGTCATGCCCGGGAAGTTCGTACCGTTCCAAAAGGTCCTGGAAGGGTATGAGGGTGCCGTCCTCATATATGTCTCCGATAGTGGAGATCACCACCTCTCCCAATCTCGCAATCTCTGCTTTATCTCCCCCATGTGGCAATGCCTCACAAAGCCGCAGCGGGATCTCTGGTGCATATGGGCGTCCCATTTTGGCTCTTCTGTTGGTCTGATTCCAGCATTGTTACATCACTCACAACTCCCTCGGGGACCCTTGTTCGCTTAAGGGGAGCCGGAGGAGTACACAAGAGAGTTGTTGCAGGTCTAGGTCTATGCCCACTTGGACTTCTTCCATGCGTAGCCTCCGCGCCATCCACCTTGTGAACCATTGGAATTGGGCTGCATGGTAATAGGTCTCAAAATCAGGGACTACGAGACCCCCTTCTCGCCTAGGTCTCATCATGGTGGCGAGTGCTACTCTGCGTCTCCCAGAGCCCCATAAAAATCCCGTAATTATGGTGTTGAGTTGGGTGAAGTATTTTCGCGGTATCCATAGTGGTAGTGAGCCAAAGTAGTAAAGTAGTTGAGGCAAGGTTACCATCTTTAGCAGTGCCACCCTCCCCGCTACTGAAATTGGAAGGGACCCCCAAAACTCAAAGTTGCTCTTGGTGGTTCGCATTGCTCTTCCAACATTACCCTCTAATAGATCGGAGGGTGCATGATAAATCCGCACTCCTAGGAAAGTTATGCAGCTGCTTTCCCACCTCACATCTAGCACACCTGGTGGTTCACCCCTACCCCTCTGAGCAGGGAAAAGGCACGTCTTGTTCCAGTTGACCTTGAGGCCCACCACTCGTCCCAATCTGGCCAGCAGTTCACAGGCGCCCTGTAACTCCTCTGCAGTTTCGGCAAGGAACATTAGGAGATCGTCTACATATAGGGAAATGAAGTCAAGCTAACCCATCCCGTCCAGACCCCTGTGGTATCGCCCTGACCTTGCTTGGACCGTCAGCGGCTCCACTGCCAGTACGAACAGGAGGGGAGACAGCAGGCATCCCTGTCTTATTTCCCTGCCCACGGTGCAGGCCTCTAAAATTACTCCCCCCCCCGTGCGCACCCTGGCAGTCGAGTGGTTGTATAATATTGTCGTCCAGGTCACTAATCCCTCGCCCAGTCCAAAAGCATGCAGGACCCTAAATAGGTAAGGCCACTCAAGACTATTGAATGCCTTCTCAATGTTGATCGATAGGATACACGCCTCATCCCCCTGTGTAATGGGCTGTTCAGTAGTTGACACAGTCGGTGTATATTGATGCCCGTATTTCGGAAAGGGATAAACCCCGCCTGGTCCACATGAACCAATGTTGTCATATGAGTCATCAAACGGCTGGCTAAAATGCGATTCAAGATCTTGTAATCTAGGTTAAGCATAGCAAGGGGGCGGTAGGCGGTATGATCCCAGGCTGGCCTATCCGGTTCGAGAAGTGGTATAATTATCGCTTCCCTAGTTGAGAGAGATAAACAGCCGTCTTGCTTTGATCTATTGTATAGGGCTAGCAGACGAGGAGCTAAGATTTCCACATACGTAGCATAAAATCCTATTGGGAGCCTATCCGTACCAGGCGTTTTGTTTCTGGCCATGTGCTTTATGGCCCCTCAAATCTGTCCCAGCTCTATATCCTAACCCAAGTCCTCTGCATCATCTGCATCGATTTGGGGGCGTTCTACATCCAAGAAACCCTCTTCCTCAAATACTCGTGGATCTACTCGACTTTGGTATAATTCAGTGTAATATTCCAGAAACTGTGTATTAATAGCTTGCTGCCCGTAGTAAGACGTTCCATCTCTGCCTCGTAGTTCTAAGATTGGCGCACTCTGTGCGCCGGATTGGCCAGCCAAGCCAGCAGCGCCCCAGATTTATCCCTTTCAGCATGTGCTGGAGCCGCATATATCCTGTAGTCAAAACAACTCAAGCGTTCTACCTGGGTTGTCAGTTCTTCTCTTGCTGCCAATAGATTCCCTCTGTCTGTCCCCTCTTTCGGGCCTATCTTTTTCCACATCCCAAAGCTGTTGTTCCGCTCTCTGAATATTGTTGAGCAGGGTCCTACGTACTCCGACCGCTTCCCCAATACAGTGGCCCCTTATCACTACTTTGAAGGCATCCCATTGATTGTGTAGGCTGGCGGTCGTGTTAGTATTATTCTGGAAGTACTCCTCTATAGCAGTGCCTATTGTGGTTCTAAAAACCTGGCCTTCCAATGTTTCCGGCCGAAGACGCCAACTAGGAATTGTGGGCCTGACTCGCACCCAATTCAGGGACACCAACAGGGGATTATGATCAGATATCATCCTGGCTAAGTACTCAAACAGTGTAATCCCTACATGTACATCTGGGAAACAAAGGATAGAGTCCAACCGAACATGCAGCTCATGTAGAGCCGAGAAATAAGAGTAGTCTCGTTCCCCCAGGTGATGGGCCCTCCAAGTGTCTTTCAGCCCCCAGTGTTGCTGCCAGTCTCGTAGTGCTATTGCTATTCTATGTGTGGGAGCGTCAGGGAGTGGTGGATGGGATCGGTCCAGCACAACCTCAGTAATGCAATTGAAATCTCCCCCCAAAATCATTGAACCAGTCAGAACCGGTGCCAGTGTCTGAGAGAGCTGTGTAAAGAAGGCAAGCTGATCGACATTATTAGCATATATGCTTCCTATAGTAATATCTCGGCCATCAAGGCATCTTGATACCACCACAAATCTGCCCTCAGAGTCTATTATCTGCCGGACACATTGAAAGGGGACCCCTGCTCGCACACTATTAGGGCCCCTCTTTCAAATGCTGAATACGTAGTATGAAATACCTGCCCCCTCCAATGGCGCTGTATCGCTGCCCCTTCTGTCTTCGTGAGGTGGGTTTCATGTAGTAATGCAATTTGCACTCCTCTTCTTGTCAGATAAGCATGTATTTTGTGATGCTGGGTCACAGTGTGCATCCCCCTAACATTCCAGGTCCTTATTTTGATGCCTACGGAGGTACCCATAATACAGTCTCTAGATTCTGACAGCAAAATTCTCCCATAGCAACATGTCTGACCCGAACCCATTTAACCCCAACTGTAAACTCTACCCACTCCCACTCCCCAGGACAGGCGCACAAGAACAAGTCCCCATCCAAACAAGAAAGCGTAGGAGGTGGTGGTGCGTACTCAGCTGCCGTTCACCTCAGAACCCTCCTGTCCCCTGTATCTAGTACTCTCAGTAGGCCCCCCTGATACACACACCCTCTAGCAACGCATCAGTTGGGTCTCTAGGGCCAAGTGTCAAAATTGTTCACCCTACCATCTTCGCCCCATTCAACCTGCGGTCCGATCATCCAAACACACCATCCGCCGTCTGTGGAGTAACGTCCGGAACTTCAGTATCTGAGAGCCCATGGGTGCTGTTCGATCTTGAACTCTCAGTTCTGTCTCTCCCGTGGTCTGTGTCGTTGCTAGCTGGGCTGACATCTCCATGACTAATTGCTGCTGCTGCTTGGACCACGCTGTCTCATTCCTGTTGCTGACCAGCCGAAGATAGGGCCCTCTGTGGCAGCGGAGTAGAGGACATCCTCCGACAGGGCGACCTCGGATGTGGAGAGCGTGTTTCGCATCCATTTTTAGACCTCGCCTTCGCAGCGCGCATGCGCTACATAGGAAAAAAGACCTTTTGCAATTGATTTGTTTTTTCAGTTAAAAATGAACACGCATTGCATTGCTTTGAATGCAACGCGTGCACGTTTGGCAATTAAAGAACGCACATTTTCAAACACTTATAGAATCCTAACTGCAGAATTGCCAAGATTTGAAATCAGGGCAATGCACAGGAAGAATGTGGGACCTTTGTCAGTGTTAAGTTATATTTTGTAAGATTTCTTTTTTTGTAAAAAAATAAATTGAAAAAAGTACTGTTTTCAGCATTTTCTGTAGTGTGGCATCGATGCTCAGGATTGTCTGTGGGTGGGGCAACAGACCTCCCATTAGTAAAGGAGGATGTTGCTCTCACACATCATTCATTACTGCCACCTTCCTATCATCTCCATACGGCATTGACTATAGGTGTTGAGTAATTTTAGCTTGCCTTTGGTTAGTTGCTATGTTGTTCTGTGCTCCCTTGGCATTCATATGTCCCATCATGATATACAGGTAGGAAGACCATCACCGGTTGTAGTGCCTGAAGTGACAGTCTGTCATTAGCTCCTTTCCCACCTGGCAGGTAGATAGTGCCTGTTCAAGTACTTCTTCCTCCAAGGCTGCATGCCCCAGATGTGGGATGTCCTCAATGAAAGAAAGGAATAACACTGAACACTTGGCAATGCCATTACAATTGTCTTACGTGTTGCTTATACAATCGATATCAACACTAACTTCAACCTTTCTCTCGGCTACCAATTCCTTCCAGACTCTTGATTGAAGTAATATCCACCAATCACCACCTTCTCCTTAAGTATAAATTGTAGATTAATAATAGGCTACTGTATGTGCCTTGTCTTTTTTTGCTTCTACTTTTTTTTCTTTGAGTTTGTCTGTGCTTGATGCTGTGCAGTCTTTTTGACAATCTTCCGTTTTGATTCGCAGCTCTATTTACGTTTACCAGATGATTTAATCAGATCTCATTTTATACGAACTGGGTGTGACATTTAAATCGGAGGTGTTGAGGCTCATTTGGGATAATGTGATAAAAAAATTACAAGAATTTACAGCTTACACCCTAAGAACTTACGGCTAGATGTATCAACATACCCTTTTGCGATTTCCAAATAGCGATTTTTAAGGAATCGCTATTTGGGAATTGCAAAATGCCATGTATGTAGAAATTCGCTATTTTTTTCCGATTTCTTAAAATTCCTTATTTGCGATTAGCAAATTGCCAATCGCAAATAAGGAATAATTTCCCATTCATTTCTATGGGCCAGGAGGCCCATAGGAATTAATGTGAAATTATTCTCAATTTGCGATTGAGAATAATTTCAAGGGTGCAGGGGTGTCTCAAGGACACCCTGCTGCACCCCTGAAAATGACATGTGTGGGCATAAGGCGCACATACATGCCCTAAGGGCATGTATGAGCGTCACATGGCACCTTTATAAATTGCATAAAGTGCATTTGTAAAAGAATTCGCAAATTACCACCAACTAAAAGTTGGTGGTAATTTGCGAATTCTTAGCCAAAATTTTCTAAAAATAAATGTTTCATACATAGCTTTTAAGAAATCGCAATTTGCGATTTCTTAAATGCTTGCGCAATGTTAAGGAATCGCAAAATTTGCGATTCCTTAATATTGCAAACCTTTTGCATGATACATCTCATTTCCCATTTTTCTTGTTGCAAACGCTGCAATTATGCAAATCGCATCATTTGCGACAAGAAAAAAGCTTGATACATCTACCCCTAAGATTTACATTTTGTGTCTTCTTTGATGCAAACTCTGCCTTAGGAAACAGTTAAAGTGAACAGAACACCAATTCTCTGCAACAACCATTCATTTTCAGACAATACTCAGCGGACTTTATAACTGGAGCTACAGGCAGGTATAATCTAACATCACATTTAAAAAAAAGCTTTTCTACCATTTCAATCTCTGAGCGTGAAGATTAAGAACTATTGGAAAGCATGTATTGGCTCCATCTACTGCTTGCATCACTGCCGCCTTTATCAGGAGGGCATTCCATTGTTGTGTAGCACCTGCTTATACTGCAGCATGTTCTCATTAATCAACTTGTACTTCACACAGTGCCTTTAAACGTAAACAGAACTTTCAGAAACAATTTAACAAAGATCTGGATGCGATATTGGGCATATCCAATCAGATTTTACCAGGATTGGAATTGTTGTTCTTCACAATAAACAGAATCTTTGCGATAGACACATTAACTCGCTGATTTACGTGGAATACAATCCTATGGCCTGCAAGTTGCACGTTATGCTCTCCAGGAAACACACTACACGTTCGGGTTTAAGCACACAATTCTGTAGCAAATGCATTTAACTAGCGTCATCTTGTCAATGCAGTACCCAGAGATTTATTGGATACACCGATCTCTGCGCAAGTGCCTGAACCCAAGCAGCTATCTTACGTGCGTTATGTTGGAAGCAATAAAGAAAGCTAGAAGAGTTTTAGCAAGACTCCTTTGTTTGTTATTTTTTTAGGTCGAGCAGTTGAGACCTCTTGTATATACTTTAGTATATACTTATTATATACTTATATGTGTATGTACCAGGTGCGCAACACCCATTGGGCTCACCGGGCTTCAGCCCACCCCGTCATTTGTGTCAGCCCGGGCTGAGACAGCTTCGCGGGCTGGCGAAATTGCAGCCGCACCCAAGTACTTCACAGGTCGAGTACTTGTAAATGAGGCTTTTGTTGTGTTTTAATCCCTTTTTACAGCCGCTCTGGTTACGGTTGGAAGAATTAGCCCCCCCAAATCTTTTTCAGCCCCCCCCCTGAAATTTGGCTCTAGTTGCCCACCTGGTATGAACTTTGTGGGCTCTGGAGATCAGTCCTGGGCTTGTCTGCTTCCGCTTAGGGACTTTGGGGCATATTACCAAGGGGGTTTATCTCTGCTTTTTGGGCTTTAAAAGCCAAGAAAGCGGAGATAAAATGATCTCCCTATTACCTAGCTGTCGCTAACACCAGTTAGCGACAGCTAGTAGGAGATAGCGACCATCATGGGCCCCGCTTTGCATGTCAGTGATATTTATCACTAATGACATGCAAAGTGGGCGTGCCAAGATGTTAGCGACTGGAAACAGTCGCTAACATCGCTATCTCCTATTACCAACTTTTGGAGATAATCGCGCTAAGCACAATTATCTCCAAAAGCTAACACCTGGAAAGGGGCCACCACTCGGTCCCCCCGAACGTATGGTTGGGTGCCCCGATCCTCCCGGGAAACCATTTTGGGCGGGGGCGTGTCTCGGCTGGTATGCCCGAAGCGGCATAGCCGGGGCGCGCCTTTTCCCGCCCAAGAGGGGTTGTCCTAGACACCTACACCGATGGCCACGCCCTGTAGGCGTACCGGAGGAGGGTACACGCCCTCCCGAAGAAGAATAAAGAGAGCGGGAATCCGAAGAAGCGTCCTCTTGTTCCTGTGCTCTGAAGGCTGCACCCACTCGTTGCTCGTGAGCCCTCGACGGAACAAGGAGCAATTTTGAGAACTTGTAATTCTTGTGTTTCTCTCTCAGTGACTTTAAGGCGAAGAATCCAGGACCGCGTTGATCGACTCGGAGCGGATAATCGAAACCATGTCTGGCAAAAAGGCAGGAAAGGGTTCCGAGACAGATAAGGTGCTACGCATGTTGGTGAACCGAATAGCGGGCATGGAACGAAAAGTCGGACAAGTCCCAGCGCTTGGTCGAGATTTGGCGGACGTCAAAAAACAACTGGCTGCAATGAACAAACCTGGTAACCCTAAGAAGGTAATAGGCCCGGCCTTGCCGGCAATCGTCCCCGAGGGTAGAGGGAAACGGGTCAAGAAGAGGGCGGTTGCACGGGAGGTTCCGGTCCCTGAGGTGCCCCCGGTCACCCCTGACACACCAGCTAATGACCCGGTACCAATCCCAGACGCGGGTCAACCGATCCCGGTTGTGATTACGCCCGCGAACGATGAGGATATGCCTCCTGAATTGGCCACCCAGTTGGCCGCATGGCTCAATAAAAAGGCAGGGGGTGCTACAGCGCCCGGAGACACGGCCCAAGAGGCCAAGTTACTAATCCAGCAGTTGCGGCAGTCGCGAGATGCCGCGTAGGCGAATCTTCCTCTTGTTTCCCCAGAGGTGACACCGGAAGGACCGGCAGCTGGTCTCGAGAAAACGGCGGGAACAACGACCGAACCGGGTAAGCTCGCTTTGCCAATGGCGGGGGAGGGCTCATTACCCTCAAGGCGGGAGAGGGTGGCACAACATATCCCTATTGCCACGAAAGAATTGATATGGGCAGACAAGTATGTCAATATGTTTTCGTTATTAACTGACCATCGCGAGATGGAATATGCTAAAACACAGAAAGATTTGTGGCACCCGAGCGTCTGGCGCGCCAAGATGGCGGAGTTCAGGGTGGAGGAGACGATAACGAATTGGGCGAAGGCCTTTGCAATATTTACTGCAGTTATGGGTGAACGTAAGCCCGAGGTATTGACTGAACTGTCTTGTTATCAAACTCGTATAATGGATTTTTATGCAATGTATGAAGGGGAGGAATGGAAGGGTTACGACATTAAATTCCGTAAAGCGAATGAGTATGATGCCTCTCTGACATGGGACTGCCTCGACTTAGTTTCTTGGCATAAGCAGCTCCTGCCTGGGGCGGCAGGGACATCCTCGCCAGGCAGGAGTGGGTCGGGGGTTTCCTGCCAAAGGCCCGCGGTGCCCTTTCGAGCAGCCGCCGGTGGCGATCACCAGCCGAAAACCGGCGGGAATGGTGGAAAGCGGGGGGTCTGTTGGGGCTTCAATCGAGGCAACTGTAACAGACCGCAAGGAACATGTAAGTTCAAGCATGTGTGTGCGGGCTGTGGGAATTCCTCACACCCGGAGAGTTCATGTAGATCGAAAAATAACGGGGCGGGAGGAAAGGGAGGGTCCAAGCAGGAGTGAGGCTGATCGTTGTGACCAATTGCCTACACCCGTTGATCTCATGGCTATGACTCCTTGGTTAAACAAATACCCTGATCATGTCTCCGCTGGAGTGTTGAGGAAGGGATTCTTATACGGCTTCCACATCCCGGCGGGGGATTTTCAAGGGGAACTCTTTTGTAGAAACCAGTTATCAGCGCAACATAATCCAAGTGTGGTAGAGAGAAAAATTGCAAAAGAAGTGAGTCTAGGGCGAGTGGCGGGGCCTTTTCAGCGCCCGCCAGTGGCGGATTTCATCTGTTCCCCATTAGGGGTGGTCCCGAAGAAGGACCCGGGGGAGTTTAGGCTGATCCATAACCTGTCTGCTCCAAGGGGTTTTTCGGTGAACGATGCTATTGACCCAGAAGTTTGTTCGGTGCGGTACGCATCATTCGATGATGCCATCGCCATGTTAAATCGCCTGGGCCCCGGGGCGCTGATGGCAAAATCAGATATCGAATCAGCATTCCGGTTACTCCCGGTACACCCACAGGATCAGCGTTTGCTAGGTTTTGCATTCCAAGGGAGTTATTACATGGATAAATGCATGCCGATGGGTTGCTCCATTTCTTGTGCCTATTTTGAAAAATTCAGCTGTTTTTTAGAGTGGGCATTCACCGAGGCCACAGGGCATAGGCATGTTATGCATTATCTAGATGACTTTCTGTTCTTGGGAGCAGCTGGCGACACGAAATGTGCGCAGGCGCTACAGGACTTTTGCATCCTCATGAGGGAGTTTGGAGTCACATTGGCACCAGGTAAAACGGTTGGACCATCTACTTCACTGGAGTTTCTGGGAATTGAGCTCGATTCTGTGGAGGGATGTTTCCGTTTGCCGGTGGGAAAGGTAGCTAAGTTTAGGGCTTCCCTGGAGCTTTGCCTTAGTAGGGAGAAAGTGACCCTGCACCAGTTACAACAAACAGTGGGTCAGCTTAACTTTGCCTTGAGAGTTATACCAATGGCCCGCCCCTTTTCACGCTCTATTGCACAAGCTATGGTTGGTCTCAAAGAAGGACACCACTGCACGAGACTGTCTGCAGAGGTTCGCCAGGATATGCGCATTTGGTTGGCATTTCTGGCGGACTTCAACGGTCGAGTTGTGTGGAACAAGCCGCCAGCGTCTTCGGCAGAGCTAGGTTTGTGGACTGACTCGGCGGGGAGCGTGGGATTTGGCGCCATCTTTGGTAACCGATGGTCGGCGCAAACATGGCCGGCGTGGTGGCACTCCAGTGGTCTTACAAGTAACATTGGGTTCCTGGAGCTATTCCCTATTTTTGTTGCTCTGATGGCATGGCCAGACGATTTAAGAGACCGCTATGTGGTATTTTGGTCTGATAATATGACTGTTGTCGAATGCATTAACAAACAGGCAGCACGCTGCAAATGGATCTTGAGATTGTTGAAAGAAGTTGTACTGCTTTGCATGAGACTGAATGTACAGTTCAGGGCCAAACATGTGCCGGGCGTACTGAATCATGCAGCTGATGCACTCTCTCGTTCACATATGCAGGCGTTCAGGGGTTATCTACCTACAGCGGACCTAGTGGCGGCACAATTCCCCGAAGCGCTTTGGCTAATCGGTGGCCCGGATTACAAGACCTCGTGGCAGCAAGCTTAGCCCCCAGGACGAGGAAAGCATACGAAGGAGCGTTTCGTTCCTATTGCACATTTTTGGGTCCGACAGGGAGTCAGAACTGGGGTCAGGAGGAGTCCTTCCTGGGGTTCTCGGTAGCCCTGCACCGAGAAGGCCGATCAGCGGCAACGGCCAATAGGCACAGGGCGGCCATTTCATTTATGGCGCAGGTGCATGGCATAAGGAACCCAACAAGTTCCTTTTTGGCGAGAAAAGCCCTTCGCGGCTGGCAGTGCCTTGAGGGTCGCAAGCAAGATGCGAGGCGCCCGATTGGATTAGAAAGGTTGTCCCTACTCATGGCGAAACTAGTCGAGACATGCTCCTCCCAATTCGAGGCGGTTTTGTTCCGGGCAGCTTTTGCATTAGCGTTCCATGGGGCGATGCGGGTGAGCGAACTGGTCGCTAGGAATAAAAAAGACGTTGAGGGAGGCCTGTGCAGGAATCACGTCCTAATTAGGGGTGATTCGATGGTAGTCACGATAGCCAGGTCCAAGACCGACCAGGGGGCTACGGGAAACAGTGTTATTGTGCAGCGCATGCGAGGGTCCCCCACGTGCCCGATAATGTGTATAGAGGAATACTTGGCACTGAGGGCTGCCACGTGGGGGGGGGAGTTTGCTGAGGCACAGGGATGGCACCCCACTGACGAGGTTTCAGTTTCAGAGGGTGCTGGCACTGACAATCGCTGCCGCAGGCATGGACCCGAGCGATTTTGGGACCCACTCCTTTAGGATAGGGGCGGCTACTGAGGCTACAGCCAGGGGTCAGAGTGCGGATGAAGTGAAACAGTTGGGACGATGGTCCTCGAATTGCTTCAAAAGGTATGTGCGATTGCACATGTTGTAAGTCAATTGACATGCACTCACGCTTCTTGTCTTTTGTTTGAATTACAGTTTCGCGAGCATGTCATGCGGGGCGGAATTTGCAGTCGACCCAGTACCAGGAGACCAGCGGTCATGGATCACCGTCTGAGGAGAGAGTGGTGTGGGTCGTGGGCCACTCATACGTGAGGTGCGCCGGGGACGTATTCAAAGCAGGTGACGCGACTCGCGCAGCTGGGGAATACGGGTACAGAGTGGCCTTCCATGGGAAGGGCGGGCTCTGTATTGACCAATTCGAGTCTTTTGTTGAGGGTCTCTTAGGGCGGCAAAGGTCACCGCCATCTGTAGTCATAGTACACCTGGGGGGGCAATGACTTGGTGACACTGGGGAGACGAGTATTGTTTGAACAAGTTTTGTCTGCTGTTAGCTGGTTGGCAAAAAGAATCCCGGGGTGCACGATTGCCTGGTCCCACATGATTCCCAGGAAAGTATGGCGGGGGGGCCTTTCGGTGTCAGCACTGAACCATTCGGTGAAGAAGGTTAACAATAAAATTGGTAGATTGTTTCGCTCTGCGCAGTTGCATAGTATTCCTCATGGGTGTATTCGGGGTGATCACATGTATCTGAATGATGGGGTTCACCTGTCCCGGGAGGGGAATGTTTTACTCATAGTAGACTTCATAGCATGGCTAAGGGGTTTGAGGAAGCATGACCTTTAGGAGGAGTTTGGGGGGGCCGGATAGCCGGTCAATTATCCGGCCTGTGGCGGTAAGGTCATGATCGGTGAGCAGTAATTTCAAGGTCCCTAGAGGGGGGCGCCACCCACTATGGATGTGTAAAAGGGGTAAGACAACCAGTGACCAAAGACCCTTTAGTGTGGCCCGGCGATGTCACCTCAATGACCCACCAATATTAATCAAATGAAGAAAGCAGGCGCTGGAGACTGAAAGGCAGGAAACGAGGGTTTTAATCTCTCCGGAGGAGAACACATCAAATCGGACAGCAAGTATCCTCACGAGGTGCTCTACCCGCATCTCTGAGGCCTGGCCTCTTATACTCAGGTTTACTGCTTTATTACATGAAACACATATTTGTCAGTACTTTGATGTACGGAAAAGCATCCTAGGAATCCCCGCTTCAAGCCCGTTCCCACACATTTACAGTTGAAGTCCCTACCCCGGTCACAACAGGTGGTGATTATCGCGCAGCTGGACATTCCGCCGATTCACGGAATGTGTGGAGTTGATCGGATCTCATGGGGTGAGGGGTGTTCGATCGACCCGAAGGTCCTTTGATAGGGGGATGCTTCCTACTGTACGGGGGGGTAATAAACAGTGTCCGTAAGGCCAGGTGGCGGCTTGGGAACAGGGGAGACAGACGGGCACACAGGAAAAGGGGGTTTGCATCAAAGGGCCTGAGGCTATGAAAGGAATGAAGGGAGGTGTCCGCGCTGGGAACAGGATGGGATTCTGAGGCCGATCTGCGCTGAAGAGGGGTTTATGACCCAAGGCATGTGAGAGCGAGGGGGTTGTCAGCGTGCGGGGGATGCCTGTGAGGTTGAGAGAGAGAGAGAGAGAGAGAGAGAGAGAGAGAGAGAGAGAGAGAGAGAGAGAGAGAGAGAGAGACGCGCTGGCCATCAGCGAGGGGCAGAGGGGCCATGGTGCTAAAAGTGGCTGCCGCTTACGCGCAAGGCATGTGAAAGTGGGAGTGATCAGTGCGTGGAGGTGCTTGTGTAGGTGAGGAACCGTGTTGGGGGTCAGGGGTGTGCAGAGGGGGGTTCTGGTCAAGGCAGCTAAAGTGGTGGGTGTGTGTGACGAAGAGTGCGGCATCGGGGCAAAAGGGAAGATGGCGTAGATAATGTTCACCAAACCGTATTAATTTTCCACAGTCCTCCCTTTAACATTTCTAAGACATCTTGCTGGCCTATTTCCTATCTATGTCTACTGTTATGGTCATAAGTAAGGAAGTGATAACCCAGGTGAAGGAACTGTACATAAACATCACATTTTAAAATCTTTTCATCTGGTGGGCGGGCTCATCGTTGAGCTTTGTTGAATGCAATATCAGACAAAAATTATGCAGTGAGAGTGTTGGGTACAGATCATAGATGCTTGCAGTCATTCGGAATAGGAGCTGATAGGATACCACGTAAGTAAGTTCTTTTTGTACTCGGTTGGAGCATAGTCAATTCAATGGCGGTTGGGAGAGAAATGAGACATAGTAAAAACAATCATCAGGGTTCCCAGTGTCTTATGGTCGTGGACCATTACTAGTGAGTTCTCAGCATTCTTTGTCGTCTTCTGTTGGCACTGTTGAGCACCTGTACTACAATTCGTTCTTTAGCAGGAATGTCCATGTGGGTTGAGCCGTTGGAGGTCTGCGGGCAGGAGAGTGTCTTTGTTTTGTTTCGCCAGAACTCATGGGAGAAATGCGTTATGGTTTTGGAGCAGATGCATTTTCTTCCATAATCCAGAGTGTGGTCATTAGAAGGAGACAGAAAAGGATTGTGGTGAAGGGTGCAATTGTCTTTGAGTTGTGGAGTCTGTCTGTTCTTGGGTTTCTGTGGTGGGTATTTCCTGTTGCTTCCATCATCTTCAAGGTGTTCGGTACCGGGCAGAACCACATACTTCGTTTAGCTTCTCTTTGGGGTGACCCTTGGTGGTGTTTTTAGGTCACCGTTCTGAGATTTAACACAGTTCGTGGTCTACTTAGCCAGGGCTCCCTCCTTTTTGACGCAGGAAATACCCTTCTCCGGATGGCACAGTAGGATTTAGAGGATTTTGAAAGTTCAGGTGGAGGGAGGGGGTGTGTGTGAATAGTCCTTATGGCAGGTCGGAGGAGGAGGGGATGGAGCAGGGCCAGATCGGGAACAGACCAGGGGGACAGAAAATTTTAGACAGGCGGGTCCATAATCACGTTCAGAGAGCGGGGACTTTTCGGCACACGTCGATCATAGAGCAGGGGCCTCAGATCAGCCCTTTCCTTTAGTTTTGGCGGAAACAGTGCCTCGTCCTGCGACTCCTTACTGTTGTGGTCTCGCCTTGGCCTCCGTCGCCGGGGTTCCACGATCTGCAGTCAGGCCGCATGCTCCCACATCCGGTCTCTTTCTCCTCCGACAGTGGTACCCTTAAATGAGTTTGAAAAGACAGTCTTTAGAGATTTTGCAGAGGAAGGTAATTACGTAAATCTATTTCTCTCCCAACACCAAGCAACTGGGGTAAACATCCGCTACATTGAGGTCTACAGCCAACGTATAAACAATTGATGATGGGTTTGCTGGGTTCCCAACAACTTCCCTTCGTGGCTATTTCTTTGGCGTTTTGTCGGTTTATTACATTCATTTGTCGTGGTACGAGGTCCGATACCCATTCATTGCATTCGTTTATTACAGTTATGTCAGTTCTCCTGGTAGAGACCCATTTCCCTAGTACGAGTCTTGCAAGGCTAGACCGATCTTCAGGGCTTTGTATTTTACGGAAAAGTTCAACGTTTTATTCACCATAGTCAGATAGGCATCCTTCTGAGGAATGAACATAGGCTAAACGATTCTCCATTATGTCAATGCATCCAATCTTTCGTCTAAACATTTTACTTTTAACAGGTTTACTTGCAACAAGTTCTTTCATTTTCGACTTAATTCTAACTTTGCAAACATTATTCTAAATTCTACATAGTTTCTCACAACCTGGCTACTTTATTAAAAAAAAACTCGGGGGCTTGCGATAACCATTAAATTCATCTTTGGGGTGAGTGGGGTCTTATGGAAAACAACTAGGAACACAGTGAATTGAAGCAAAGGACATTTTTCAAATTCTCGTCTGGGGCAGCCGATACAAAACTGATGGTGTCCTGGGAAGGCGGGTATGTCTCGATCGCTTTTACTGATTGGGGCATTGAGACAATTTGGGACGGGGAAGGTCGCGTTACCAGAGATATTTTATCATAGAAGCCACTGACAAGTAGTTCCCTCAAGATGGGTCGGATTAGAGAACCTTAGTCGTCTTACCTGTCCCTTTCTTTTCGGCCAATCTAGGTTTCATCAATATTTAGCAGAAAAGGAGAGGTAGTAACGTGGTATCGATGCAATTTTTATTTAAGACAAATTTGTGCAAATACTTGTGGTATTTTGGAGCCAATCAGGTGGTGCACCAGGGGTAGTGGTTCGTCAATTAGGTGCCATTTGCTAGAAAGAGTGAAAGAGTGAAAGAGTGGAGGAGAGAGAGAGAGAGAGAGAGAGAGAGAGAGAGAGAGGGAGAGAGATAGAGAGAGACAGATAGAGAGGGAGAGAGAGATCAACAATAGGCTAAATAGTACACGGGTGACATGGAGAGTGGCCATGTACTTATTTAGGCTATTCGGTGCATTACCCAACATGAGACATTTTTTTGGTTCGTGTTAGAATGTAGAAAGCATGCAGTTTGGGACGGAAGAGCATTAGGTCAGGTACAAGAAGGACGTGCATTGAGTTGGGCGCCCTTTGGTGTCATCTTGCAGCGTTAGTCCGTTTCATGTATCGGACGTGACGTGGCTCCAGATCTGTTACGATACCCTAATCGTGATTCCATTGTAACCTGCAGAGGGAGAAAAAGAGGGAAAAAGGGAGGGGGAACAACATTCGAGCATATCAAATGTACAGGCACGAAAGTTATTTACTTACCACATACCCGTACTTATCCCCTCGGGATATAATCCCTAGGGTCTTGGTTTCTGAAGTCAAGGGGAGGGGGGGGCAGTGTGATAGGTTGTTCATGAGGGGGTTTGAGGGTGGCATTATAGATCGTGTGTAGGGAATCGCTAAAAAGAGAAATCGGAGGCACCTAGTGCGAGGTACCTGGTTTTGTAGATGTATCTAGTCATCGGGATCCTTAAATTATTCCCAAAGCTGTGATGTTCTAAGGCATATTAGTTCTTCGGTCAACTCTGTCCCTTAGTGCCTTCGAGCACCATACCTTTATAACATTCTATCATTCACACCGCTTTACTTTACCCATTCTCAGAAGTCGAGGTCCTTTTTCATGCGTTAGTTCCTGAGCTTATTTGGAGGCAGCGTATCATACCTTAGATTCGATCATTAATCCAGGGCCGAACAACCATTTTCTAATAACCTTGAAAAGAGAGCGAAACGGTTGCGCACAGAATAGCCCTCCCGCCGATTCCCACATTTACAAAAGTATGCGATACCTGTTCATAGTTTGGAAAACCTTTATTTGCATAATTGTTCAGTAAGTAAATTTGTGAATGCAATCGTATTCGGTCGGACATGGTGATGGCTGGAGCACATACAGTAGGGGGCGTTATTTTGCAGCATAAGAACATGTTAAAAAAGGCCTAATTAATTATTTGCTAGTAACTAAAAACGTCTCATTAAGTGATGAGGGATCGGGGGCGTTTTAGTTCATAAATGTAAACACAGTCAGGTTAATTGCAATCACATTTCCTAGATGTATATCGTGGGCGTGCGTCACAAGCTACATTATGTATCGGTCACAATAAATATCATAATAAATCGTACATTGAAATCAACATTTTAACGGGACCCCTTTCAAATGTTCGCCAAGTGAACCCTCCTCCCTTTTTCGTCAAGTGTGCAAATGTTCACATATATCTTAGTACATCAAGTCTCATTAGCTAAAGAACACCACGAGGTGTCCGTTAGTTCCTATTGATACCGGCGCCACTTTGGGCGAGGCCGGTTTAGTCCGGAAGTATCATCAGGGGCAATATGTCTCCGACGATTGGCGGTTGGACCAGAGTCCCTTTCGGCAGTTCAAAACCTGTGCTAACAGAGGGGCTGGTGGTGTGGACCGTCAATCAAAAAGGGGGAGGGAGGTAGAATCTCTCTTACCGGGTCACGTTGATGTTCAGCCGGAACTTACTCGAGTTCGTTAGCCCATAATGTTCCTGGGTTGTTCAGACTGAAGCTGGTGCTGACACGAGGGCACCACCATCTTGTGGCTATGCCGTGGCCGTTTCATTTGTGATCAAGGCAGTCGTTCCCCACCGGAAGCCTGTAGGGGCCGAGGGCTCCTGGGACTTTAGTAGAATCTTCAAAGCTGTGGGGATGCTGTCGAAGGTGGGGGCTTGTGCCCAGGTGGGCAAGCGCCCGAGTTGCAATACCGGACAAAGTTACTCCAGCGACCTAGACCCGCCTTCCAGAGGGCCCAGACGCCATTTTGAGACCCTGCAGCCGCCGCCCTTTGTCGTGTCTTTCAGGAGTGGAAGAAACTTCTTGTGGCGACAAAGACAGAACACCATGCTGTTGGAGCAGGACATTTGGTTCGGGGCGCCAGGGTGCAGCTGTGGAGCCTCCACCTGGGGAGGTGAGGGAGGCTCGTTCGCGCCGCCTCCCTCTCCCAGCGCATCCCACGCCGTCCCTTCGAATCAGGGGTGCACATGATGACCACCCTACACCCCTGACTCCGACTCTTGGGGGACCATTGTATGTTCGGTGCTACGCAAATATGCCCGTCGGACATTGTATGTCCTGTGCTACGGAAGTATGCCCGTTGGACATTGTATGTTCTATGCTGAGAAAATAGGTCCGTCAGACATTGTATGTTCGGTGCTGCGCAGGTATATCCGTCGCCCGGCTGGAGGATTTCGGCGCCGGGCCGGGGCTGGGAAACCTCCTACCTGTGGAGGTGGGAGAGGCTCGTCCGCGTCGCCTCTCCCTCCCAGTCCCCCTGCACCAGTTCGATGGAGGAATTCGTGATGGCCGGACCAGGAGATACGAGGGAGGGGGTCACCTGCATCCGCCCCCTCCCTACTCGTGGCCCGGGGGACGTTACCCCAGGAAGGAGAGTATGGGAAGACCATTTCATGTCGGCCAATGGAGTCTCCTGTACCTTCTCGTCGGCGATTTCTTTTGGTCTATGGCTGATGGCTGGCCCCGCCCCACACGTGCTGTGTGTTTCACCTTCCGGATGGGCGGGACCGTTGACTTGTTACATTTTGAGAACTTCCGGAGTGAGCGTAATATGTTTTGTATTGTTCCTATTAGTACAGTTTACTTTAAAGAATGTTTTACTAGTTTTTTCTATTTATCGTTGGTTGTGGGTTATCTTTATCGTTATTAAATCCTAAATTATATAACAGATGCTTGGCTTCCTTAAGTCCTTTTTCTACCGGGGGGTTGTCTACGCAGGCCTGTAATTGCTTTTGTTTTTCAGAGTGGGGGGGCAACAGGGAGCAATCAGTCCCAGAATTCAGACATGTCGTTGAAATTGGTCTGACGAAATCTGTGCCATCGAGCATAATCAAACGTGGTGGTTCTATCCGTCCTGTCCGTGTTAGTCTGATTTGTTTTTATCTCGCGTCTTTTCCCTTTCTGCCGGCCTGTTATTTCTGTCGACCCTCTGCTCTTACCTATGTTCTGTAGAGTCGGGCATTGGGCTTTCCAGTGCCCGAGACATTTACAAAAAGCACATTGGTTTTGCCTTAAATCTGCTCGTCCTGTGTATAGTGTCGGGGGATTACTTTTGGGTCGTTGTGTCTCGGGTTTGTCCTGTCGACACATCCCATTACACCGTTCTCTTTTTGTATCTAGTCCTCGGAACTGTGTCGTCGCTGGCCCTTCCTTTCGCCTACCAGGCGTTTGGAGGGTTGTCTGCCGCGTTTCTTTACCTACTCTGACTTCGTCTCTTTCCTTTCGTTGCGTAGCTTCTTTGCGCCACATACCGAGACTATCGAGCATAATAGGCGTTGTCTTGTTATTACGAAGGGTTATTTCTACCGTTTCTATTTTGTCTAAATCGAAGGATCCTATCAGTGGCCACTGTTTCTCTTGGTTTGCTTTGGTATATTTGTGCCATAGCTTACTATAGGCTATGGTGATTAATCCATACTTTGTGAACATGTCTTTATTAGGGGTGCCTTCCAGCGGGGCTAGATGGTCCACCTCTAATAAACGGTCCGGGCTGAACCAGCTATCCATCAGTGGGGAGAAGACAGGCATGACGGATCACAATGGGGATAATAGTCAGCACTACCTATCTTATCACTGCGTGCAAAGACTAGACAAAATATTTCTATTCTACGTTGTTTGCAGGCAGTGAATACCTCAAGAACCAATATTGGGCAATCAGTGTTTGGTCAATAAATAAAAATAAAAAATGGTCAATGGGGAGAATAAGTAGGCCCGCAAAGGTCTGCGTCACCTACCCTTTCACTATCTGCAAAGAGGGGGACCTATTCTTTCCTGTTTGCAGACAGAGAATCTCAAGAAAACGATCCGTAACAGTTAATCAATGGGGAGGGGCAATTGATCAGTGGGGGAGAAAAATAGGCACGACGGGTGCGTTACCTATCCTTCACTGCTTGCAAAGAGAGAGCCGGTTGTTTCTCCGTTTGCCGACAGCGAAACTCCAAATAAATTAACAAAGAATAATACTAGTATTTTCCATCAATCATCAATTGTTCCGCAATTCGTCGTGTTTACACGACCTTACCCGGACTGTATGGATAGTTTCCTGTCTTCCGAATCCAGCGCCCGATCGTCCTCTTCTCTTCGTACTCCTCGTGGCACTCCTGATGGTCCCCAGTCAGGACCGTAGATCACTCGAGAGAGGTCCGTTCGGAACCAGTGAAGTTCGGATGATCGGCTGTCAGACGAGGGTCTATCGGACAGGGTACCTTCCGATCGTTGCAGTCGTTCACTCTGTCGTCAGGACCTCTCCCACTGGATCCACGAGTCACTGATGGGCCCCACGCTTGGGACGCCAATTGTAAAAGGGGTAAGACAACCAGTGACCAAAGACCCTTTAGTGTTGCCCGGCGATGTCGCCTCAATGACCCACCAATATTAATCAAATGAAGAAAGCAGGCGCTGGAGACTGAAAGGCAGGAAACAAGGGTTTTAATCTCTCCGGAGGAGAACACATCAAATCGGACAGCAAGTATTGTCACGAGGTGCTCTACCCGCATCTCTGAGGCCTGGCCTCTTATACTCAGGTTTACTGCTTTATTACATGAAACACATATTTGTCAGTACTTTGATGTACGGAAAAGCATCCTAGGAATCCCCGCTTCAAGCCCGTTCCCACACATTTACAGTTGAAGTCCCTACCCCGGTCACAACAGGTGGTGATTATCGCGCAGCTGGACATTTCGCCGATTCACGGAATGTGTGGAGTTGATCGGATCTCATGGGGTGAGGGGTGTTCTATCGACCCGAAGGTCCTTTGATAGGGGGATGCTTCCTACTGTACGGGGGGGTAATAAACAGTGTCCGTAGGGCCAGGTGGCGGCTTGGGAACAGGGGAGACAGACGGGCACACAGAAAAAGGGGGTTTGCATCAAAGGGCCTGAGGCTATGAAAGGAATGAAGGGAGGTGTCCGCGCTGGGAACAGGATGGGATTCTGAGGCCGATCTGCGCTGAAGAGGGGTTTATGACCCAAGGCATGTGAGAGCGAGGGGGTTGTCAGCGTGCGGGGGATGCCTGTGAGGTTGAGAGAGAGAGAGAGAGAGAGAGAGAGAGAGAGAGAGAGAGAGAGAGAGAGACGCGCTGGCCATCAGCGAGGGGCAGAGGGGCCATGGTGCTAAAAGTGGCTGCCGCTTACGCGCAAGGCATGTGAAAGCGGGAGTGATCAGTGCGTGGAGGTGCTTGTGTAGGTGAGGAACCGTGTTGGGGGTCAGGGGTGTGCAGAGGGTGGTTCTGGTCAAGGCAGCTAAAGTGGTGGGTGTGTGTGACGAAGAGTGCGGCATCGGGGCAAAAGGGAAGATGGCGTAGATAATGTTCACCAAACCGTATTAATTTTCCACAGATGGGAGCGCCCGGGGGGAGGCGGCCATTGGCCCCTCCCACGGGGAGGCGGCACCCACTAAGGATGGGTCGCCTAAGGGGAGACGGCCATAGGCCCCTTCCAGGGGAGGAGGCGGCTATATGCCCCTCCTACTAATTTCCCGGGGGCCGGATATCCGCGACGGCGGATAGAGAGTGTGGGGATGGGGGGGAGTCCACGCTGTCCTTCCTACAGATACCTCACACGGGAGCTCGGACGACCTTTAAGATGGCGTCGAGCGGAAAGGGGGGCCCCCAACAAGACAAGGGAAATTACAGTTGGCAATGAGGGTACAGTCCTCTGCGCATGCGCCACTCACACCGTGAGGGCGAGAGTTTTGGTAGTAGGGATCTGACACCGGTTAAGACCTTGCCGTTGGCCCTTAATGCTAGGATGTACAATTTTAATTTAGAATGTATGCATTTGCAGGATGTTAGACTCGGCTAGGAAACCTTTGTATTAGAGATTTGTTAAGGTTAGCCAAAGAACATGTCTTCATCGAAATGTAATAAATGTAAAATTGTACATGATTATGAAACTTTTATTTAATGTTTTACATTTTGTTTCATATTTTAATAAATACGGCCGGGAGGGTGACTCCCTCCCGCCTTCCAAAAGTTCAGCACTGCGTCCGACTTCCCATCCTTGGGGATTGTGTTGGGAGGGGGTGACGGGCATCCCGGCCATATGCCCCTGAGCAGTTCTTAGCAATGTTATCCAATGGTAGGTGGATAACATGGCTAAGAGCATTAGCTCGGTAATGCATGAATATCGCTGACTTTTCAGCGATATTCATGCATTTCGGCCGATTTTTATTGCTTAGGAGATAAACCTTGATAATAGCAAGGTTCCTAAGCGATAAAAATATTGCCGCTAAGCCAACATAGCGATAATTATCGCTAGTTGTTGGTAATATGCCCCTGGATTTTCTGTTCAACTGGCTCTATTTAACTGTCTTGATAGAAAACGACCATCGGAGTTCAGTAAAATACCTGAATTGCTTTCTTCTGAGGGACTTACTTTTTTTAATTTTTCTGGCAACTACCTCTTTTTTTAACTTTCTTGACAGAAAATGACCAGCAGAGTTCTTTAAAATACCAGAATCACTTTAGCATTCTTTAGATTCCAGTCCATGGAAATTGTCTTCCACTAGCATACGTAGTAAATATTTTTTTCCAATCTTGTATTTTCAGTGATATGACCACTGAAGGCCCTGATTTTATATTAACAACAGAGCTTTGGACTATACAATTTCCCAATGAAAGGCAATATTTCTCTCCATGTGTTCCCATACCTGGTGTGTCATGCAGTTTGGTGCTTACTTTCCATCCATGTTAAAGAACAGTAGATGTTTCAGGGCCCAGGCTAATGTGCTGCAGAGCTGAATACATATAAGGTCCCAAAGGCGAGACCGATTGCATTGCAAATGCTTGTTGTACTTGCAGTGATTTCACAAAAGTCGTGTTTATTAGCCCAGTTACACGGGTGTCTCATCAGCTGTTGCTTAGCACCTGCAAGTGTACTGTAACTTGCACTGGACGGAGAGTAAAACCAGATTTTGAACTCCAATGGCAACATTAAAATGCTTCAGGGCATAACTAGGGTATAAACAAACTCTCCACGGCTTCGATACTAATCTTGTTCTTGAAAAAAGGAATGTTTAAAGGGCACCGAAGACAATGTGCGGAGGAGGCAATACTCGACCTTGTTTAAGATACGAACGGCTGTGCATTCCAAGCTCCCAGGGAGGCCCTGAAAGGAATGCACCAACTCAGGCGTTCCTGCGGTTTGGTAATAATGAAAAGGCATGCGTGTACTTGGCTATTTCCTTGCAAACCTGCGCCTTAGAAGGAGAAAACACTGAGAACATTTAGTCTTTCGAGAAGCAGTTCAGTATTTTATAAGAATTTTGAACATTTTGGCTTTTGGAAAACCAATCTGGGTATTAGCCAGTTTCTCATTTGGGGACAATCATGACTTTTATATAAAAGTGGACTGCTCAAAGGTATGGGGGGCATGTACAGGCAGCCACCGTCATTCCAGGCCGGGTTGGGGCAGAAGTCAAGGCGGGTGTGGGAGGGGTTAGAGGAAGGGGGGGGGGGGGCAGATTTCACGTGAAGTCTCATTTTTGTATTTCACAATGAAAAAGAAACATGTAACCTTGGCAGGCAGTTGTTGCTCCAAGGAGCTATCATGTAACTTGCTACGAATTGCATGCACAGTGTATAATCAACTCGAGGAACTGTCCCCTGGAATGCTTCCTACCCTCTATACTCCCACTGATTTAAAACACGCATGTATGTTGCCTTTAGTAGATGAAAGTAAGTTCGCGTTAACAGGAGCTTGTACTCAATCATATTATCATATTATGTGTAGCCCATACCGCCGTCTCAGCGTTCCATGATCTCAGTGGAACACTTCCGGGGAAGGTGAGGTACAGGGGAGCAGAGAGGGTGATCAACTACAACCTGTTTTATTTCAAATTAATGTTAATAATTAAAATTACCAGGTGAACACCCCAAAGCTGTACATTATATTTTACTGTCTCAATTTACGCAAATAGGAAAATCATTTGCTTCATATTTAAGATGTGAATGTATTTTTTTAATTGAATGAAGATTCTTTAACACAAAAGTAAAGCCTTATTTTCTGAACAATATACAAATGTATAAATGTATTAACCATGTACAATAGTTATAAACAGGGGCAGCTCTAAGCTCATGGTGGCCCTGGGCAGGGAGCGTAGGTAGGGGGCCCCGGAAGAGTGGGTACGGGCGGGGCGGAGCGCGGAGGCCAGTAAAGAGGGGGGGGGGGGGGGTCAGGGTGTTTGGAAGTGGAACAGAGCCGGAGGCCGCCAAATCCCTGCCAGGGGACGCTACGCAAATACCGTATTTTCCGGCGTATAAGACGACTTTTTAACCCCTTAAAATGTTTTCAAAAGTCGGGGGTCGTCTTATAGGCCGGACACCAAATTTTTATGAGTGGAAGCAACGCTCCACCGACTTTGAATTTGCACCCACGAACCCTCCAATATGACCTCTGGGCTCTTACTCGCGCGTTCACACTCCCTGTGCCGTAGCAGGACTTTACCCGAAGGTGTCTGCCCGCTTCACAATAGGACCGGTAATGATACATGAAGAACAAATAATAAATACACGTTTACCGGTACATTAATCAAAAATTGCACATGATTCAAAAATAGTGCACAGTTACTTACAGTCCCGTAGTGCTGTAGTGCCGATGGGAGAGGGTCTCACGAGGCATTTCGGTATTTTCTAACTGCGTGTTCAGCCTAGAGACACAGCGGTATATGCGCTGATCTGGCGCCATAATCCTCACGTTCATCGGAAGGAGAGGAGCGTCACTACCGTACGTCATCTCCTCAGTTCATGGGCATTGAAAGGGGACTGCAGAAGGTTCCAGCCGGCAATACAGTACCGGAACATAATGTTTGGAAGTGTTGGAAGTGGGGGTAGTCTTATACGGCGAGTATAGGACGAAACCTACATTTCATCAAGAAAAGTAGGGGGTCGTCTTATACGCCGGGTCGTCTTATACGCCGGAAAATACGGTATGTATCCATCCTCAGAGGATTATTATATTAAGGATATATATTGGCGATGGGGCCCCTGGGGTTTGATGGCCCTGTGCAGGTGCACAGCTTGCATATGCCTAAGGCCGCCCCTGTTATAAATGTACAGCCCACAAGGCCTAAAAAAGAAGGGGGACCAACCAAGTTATGCAGTATACAAGTGAGCTTCAAAAAAGCGGGAGAGGAAGAGGAAAAACTGGCTTCACCTTCCTCAATAGTATATCACAAGCAGAAAAAAACATATGCAATGCAATAGGTCTCACATTTACGAGAGTTTGAGCTATTGACATTGTAAATTACAATGCCTTTTATGTATGATTTGGTTTTTAAAACATAAATAAAAGGCATTGTCATTTCAATGGCAATATCTTAAACTCTTACAAATGCGAGAGCTATTGCATTGCAGATGGTTGTTTAAAAGTGTGTGTGTGGGGAGGTTGCAAACAGAAGGTAGCAGAAGGAACACAGATGGGCAGGGGGTGGGGAAGCAAAACTGAGGGTGTGAGTGTGGGGAAGCAAAACTGAGGGTGTGGGTGTGGGGAAGCAAAAATGATGGCACGGTGGGGGAAGGGGCACAGAGGACATAGGGAAGCAAACGATAGACAGAGCAATGTGGCAGGCAGGGGGAGAAAAGCAAATGAGCAAGGGCAACATTAAGCTGGGGTAAAAGTGCAACCTTTACAGGTAATCTGAGCAGAGGAGCAAAGCGTAAGGAGCTTCTACTTTGGAACTAAAGAACTGATCAGTAAAGCGCTCCAATAACTTCCGGTCGGGTTCGTCGTTGCGGTTGCAGGAGAGTGTGTCCATGGAAACATTTGTAGCCAATGACTTTCTTTCTTTTTTGGATCCATTTCACAGAGAACCAAATTGAGAACATAGGGTAATAGCCCTTTGTTGAAGTCATGGTTTTTAGCAAGTGAGCGGAGGAACAAACCTAAAGCATATTGTTGTTTAACATAGATGTTCGTTCAGAAAATAAACACGCCAGATCTTTCTGAATTTACATCACGCACCTTTGACCTCACGAAAGGCATTGCTGAGTTGCCCCCTTATGACTACCTTGGCCTCTGAAGAGCTCCCTGTTTGCTATGAGATAAACAAGCCAATGGTCACAACTGTGCATTAGATACCCTCCTACAGTAAGAGAAATTCATTAAAGAAAATGGTGCTTACAGACTAAAGAAGACGTACCGTGTAACAACCGAAGTAAAAGGGCCAGCCCTCATGGGAGGTTACAAATCAAGACAAGGCAGTACTAAGGCAGGATTAACAAGCCTAATAACGAATCAGAAGCTAGCATTTCCGAAGGACAATGACACAAGCCAACGACAAATATGGGCGGAGAGTGGGCGGGACTTCAAGTACATACTCCAATACAACATGCCTTGCAGAGCAGCACTGCGCTGCCCAGGCTCGACATAAAAAAAGGTTGCTGGGATAGATGCCTTATGTCTCTTGCAGGCCACCATCCATGTAATGCCATTTTCATTAGGATAGTCATTTTGCTACCACATGATAAGATGCAGTTTGTGATGAGACATATTAATACATAGATCACCTAGCAAACTGCACACCCATCGGCACATCAGTCAGCATGCCGATGGAGCACCATAGAGTGTGAATGGATCCTAGTACATTGGGCTCCATGTTATTTATTTGTTCATTAATCACAGCTATATACACCAAGCAGGGCTCGAGTCGGGGTACCACGCAGGTGTACTGCGTCCTCCCACTTATTTTACCAGTGGGATCCCATCCCCCCTGCCAAACAGCTGGACTTCACTCTTTGGCCTCTCTGGGACGAGGAGCTCGGCAACTTTTGTGGCATCACTTCCTGTCGTGACGTCACTTCCGGTAACAGCGTCCCCCCACTTCTTTTTTTACGACTTGTGCCCTGACACCAAGAGAGGATCTGCTGAGCAAGAAATGTGCATAAGGCAAGTAAAAATGAGGGTGGGAGACCTGCCCAAGCAAGGTAAGGAGGTGTGCACAAAGTACTTGAGCTGGTTCATTCAAGCATTCATTCACCTACAGAGCCCAGGGGTGTAACACAGGCCCCCAAGCTCCAGGGGGCCCCCAGAGCACAGCACGTTGGCCAGAGAGCTCCTGATAGAGTCCCGAGGGTGGCCCTCCATGTATCTGGCAAGGGGGCCCCCTCAATTATCGTTAAGCCACTGACAGATCCAACCCTTTACAGGGAGAATATAGTTTTAGAACAGAGATGAATACATAAATTTGCTTGCAAACTACCAGCACGCAGGAAATATAGCCTGTAGGTCTCAACAGCTCTTAGTAATAGTCTCTTAACAGGAGAGAGTAAGGCCCTGAGCTCATACCAAGCTGAATCAGAAAGGCCAATGGAGTAGGGTCAGAGTCATTCAGCACCATTTCAAGGGCTTTCAATCGCTGTGCTCAGCATGACGTCATCTTCCCATCCTGAACTTTCATTTCACAGAACATTGTTTTCAGCTGAGTTTGTTCAATTAGCCAGGGTGGGAGGCCCTATGCTTCCATGGAAAGAAAAAGCGTTGCCCCTCCCTCTGCTGGTATGTCTGACTGTCCTTCCACGGTCTCTCCCGCAATTACATCACACTAATTACTAACTCATCACCAGGGTGAACAGCAGCTAATGGATTCAATAAAGCACCCTGTTTGCTAATGAGGTCATGTTTGCCTGTGTCAGGCTTCCGTGGTTCAACCGCCCCAGGTCCCCCACAATGTTATGTTATATTAATAACCATTTGTATAGCGCAGGTACACCCAGGGGCTTCATGGCGCTGACTAAGAGTGATCCAGATGGGTAAAAGGTAGAGCCTAGGCCGGAGGGAAAAGCCAGGTCTTAAGCTGTTTTCTAAACGCTAAGAGATCGGAACAGGAATGGATCCCCAGAGGGAGAGAGTTCCAGAATTTGGATGCTAGGACGGTAAACCTGCGTCCACCCTGGCGTTGCAGCTTAAAGATTGGCGTGGAGAGAAGATGATTGGCAGAACGAAGATTATGAGGGGGGCATACCTAGACAGAAGGATCTTAATGATTTGGGGGCTGCGAGTATGGAGAGACTTAAAGACAATACAGGCAGTTTTAAATTGCACTCGTTGGGTAATAGGGAGCCAATGGAGATGTTTTAGCAAGGGCCTAGCTGACTGCCAGGGAGGGCATTGGTGGATCAGTCTGGCAGCTTGGTTCTGGACCAGTTGGAGACGTTTGCCAAGATGCAAAGGAAGGCCCAGATAGATGGAGTTGGCATAATCCAGGTGGGATAGGACTAGCGCTATCACCACCTGGATCAAGGCCGACTGGGTCAGCATCCGACTGATTTTCTTTATCCTGCGAAGCTAGTAAAAGCAGGAAGATACCACAGAGCCCACCTGAGTTTTTAATGATAGATCTCTATCAATGATCACTCCCACGCTTTTGACCGATGTAGAGGGCGTCAGCGCAGAACCTAATTCCGAGGGCCAATATTGGGGGCCCCAAAATATTTGGCTTTTGCGTTTAGAAGTATTTCTGTCTTTCCAGGGTTCAGTTTTAAATGATTGGCATCCATCCAGCAATGGATGTGTAACATGGTGTCCTGGAATTCCCTGATAGAATTGGGAGAATTGTCAATAGTGAAGATAAGCTGAAGGTCGTCAGCATAATTAAATGTGGCGACTTTAAACTTTCCCAGAACTGAATCAAAGGGACAAGGTACAGATTAAACAAAAGAGGGGACAACATCCCACCCATCCCTCAAACCCTCCTCTCCCCCCCACCAGAAAGGCCATCTTCTGCCTTGCACCATGGAGTCTCCAGAGGGTCTGGAACACGTGTCGGGCGTGGGGTGCTGCCAGCAAGGTTAGTCAGCAAAATCACAGGTTTTGTATGAAATCAAAGCGCTGCATAAAAGACAAGTGTAGCTAAAGATCTAGGTCCATTCAGCAGGAGTATGACAGGGTTGCAGTATGTGTCCAGTGGAGAAGCACTGTCCCAAAAATAGGAGTAAAGCATGACCTGGGAGGGCACTGCAGTGTACCGAGAGCACAGTTTCCACTATACACGTGCATCAGGCATGCAGCGTTACGGCTAGAGTTGCATGACGTACAAACAAGAACTGCTGGAAGTCAGGTTTCTGTGCACACTATCACACATGTAAAGGGTCTTGGTTTGATTCAATTAAAATCTTTGTAACCCTCACATATCAGAATTAGAAAAAAAACAACAGGCCTCACTACTATTTGCTCATTACTTGCTGCTGATAGGTTTTTTGAAATATTCATACATGAAATTTGAATGTACTTCAGTTTTTTTGGGTATGAGAAAGCATGTGACGTACCGCAGCCTTCTCCTTTCACACTCTTCACCCCGGAGGATGTGTCACTTGGTAACAACACTCACCCTTTTTGCAGTAAGAGAGGGGGCTGTAAACATCAGTCTACATGTTAAACAAGGTTTCCCATAGTATTTGCAGCTCTTATGAGCTTCAGTGTGACAAAGGTTTCGGGATCTTTTCGAACATCTCAAGAAGTTGTATTTCCGTGGGAATTCACTGAAAGTTCCTTGTTGGTGATTTGTTCAGCTCCACCTCAGAACAATTTACAGTCGCCACCAGCATCTATCTTTTAGCCACTTTAGGTTTTCCACCCATGAAACGACAGGACTCCTGGGGAAGACATGCATTGACTATGTGACAATATGGGGACAGCCCGAAAGGTCGGTGGTGCTGCCGAGGCAAATATGACAACAGGACTATCCCGCTATCCCTTCGCCAAGCAACTCCTTTAACTTATGGAGGCTTTTCTATAAATCAAAACCCTTCCAAGCCTTGCCTCCCATACCTCTTGGGGGAGGCCTTTCCGTGATGCAAATCCCATCTAACTCTTGGTACGGAGAGGTACGTTACATCCCGGGAAACAAAAGCGTTTGAAATCTTTTTTGCCTAGCCTCCAATGTACTTGAAGGAAGAACTTCCCGAAATCCTGCCTGCCCTCCGTGCTGACCTACACTTCTTCACGTGAAGCGCTTTCCCTTCCCGAGAATGGAATCCTCCTCCAAGCCAAGTCTCACTATACCTCGCGGAACCCTTTCCGTGAAGTCCTTCCAGCGCTCCGTGCCAGGTCGTTCTTCACCTCACAGAGGAGCGAACCACTCCTGACAGGACGTTCACACGCAGCAACACATCAGCTGAATGCATTTTGTACCATATGCGCATTCAGGCAGAAACAAACAAAAACAAAAAGAGAGAGGCATGCAAGGATTGTGCGCACCCCTGCTTGCTCCTGCAGCAATACTCCATGGGAGTTAACTTGTATGGAAAGGTGGGACATACAATACCCCTCATCCATTACCACACTTGCAGTTTTAAATGACACACAGATAAGCCAATACTAAGCAAAGGAGTAGTCAGACTCCACAAAGTAGATACAACAGGTCGCCTACAGCGGAAGCGCTGTTTAGGTTCGACCTAAAATGGAACCCAGAGGTGAGAAAGGCTAGAGATAGACTAATTCTTCACAGTGAGAGAAAAACACTGTTTTTCTTTTAAAAAAAACCTCACCCACCAGGGTTCCTGATCCCTTGCGGATCAAGGCGTGCTGCGACCGGACCAAATACGCGGGAGCACTTTTTTTATATAGTCTATGATAAAGACGGTGGTGTGGGAGGGAAGTGGAGGTTATAAACAAGTTAAAACATTTCTGACTAGTAGTTCACCCTACTTTATTCTTACCTCTAGTCAGTATCGTTAAAAACTGGGGGATGATGGAAGAAATAGGTGTCAGTGAGTCTATTCCTTCAGGTCAACATGTTTCGAGCCTTGGCCCTATAGGACCTATGTAAGGACCAAGAAACCTAGGTCCTATTGGTACCACTCCATAAAAGTCCCTCTTAGGAACATATTATCTTACATGTCATGCAGAATCATCCAACATACATATGATATTAATGTCAGGTCTAACGTCCCTGCGTATATTAGAGAAAGTGCAGCACAATCTAGCTGGGGAGGAGGGGGCCTGTAGTCACACCTTCGTCAAGGACACCCTCGGCTACTGCACCTAATCAGCTCACCTGGGGACCGCATCCTGACCAAAAAAGTGCTCCAGCGTATTTCGACCAGTCGTAGCATGGACACTGGCCCTGTTACATGTCTCATTTCACTTCTGGCCATTTATGCTACTTTCAGCGCACTATTTTATTTGTTGGTTTCTGGCCGTAACACAAGCGCTCATGTTTGTAGTCACTCCGTTCCTGTTTATCGTTTTGTGGTCGTAATACAAGGGCTCCTGTTTTTAGTCGCTCCTGGGTTAACCTTTCCCATTTTTCTTTTTTGTGTGCATTTTTATCTAGCACAAACATGACCTGAAGACATTGGAGCACTTTACATGAGCACCAGTTACATTACACAAAGCTTTGTGTCTGTGATCCAGTCTTACTCTGTCCCTGAGCACAACCGAAGCTCAGAGACCTTTGTGCAAGGACAAAGGGATGCTTTCTGGGCTATTAGAGCAGGAGCCATCCAGAAAGCCGACGTCTGATAAAAACTGCTTAATGACTAATGCCTGTGGGATTAGTTAACAAAGGCGGAGGTAGCCAGGCTAGTGACAGCTTGAGCGCCATAGGAAACATACGATGCTCCTGCAGCTGGCTTATCTTTTTAACTACAGTTGCCTCACTGTTCAATGTCTTGCAGAACTAGCTAGACAAACCTTATTCTGATAAATTACAGCCTGTGTGTATCAATATATCATCAGGACATACGTTGTAGTCTGACTGCACAGACGATTGACATTCAGGCGCAAATTTCCTTTACTGGACTTTTACTTATGAGCCCGATGCATAATGGGAACTGTTGACCTAGTTCACCTCAGTTCGCCCCAAGTTCTATACAGCAATGGCTTTGTCTAATGTTGGCGCTGTCAACATGCCATTTCCGAGCACTTTAAAGGCAAAAAATACCGCAATGTTGGGGTTGAGTTCTAAGCAATCGTTTATTTCAAATGTATAATAATAACAGAAAAATGCACATGTGCTTTCTATGATATAGAATATCTGTGTAGATCATTGTTTCTCTTCCCTTCCACCCGTCCTTTAGTCCCTGTTTCTCCTCCCCACCCTACTGTCCCTGTTTCTTCTCCCCCCTCGTCTGTTTCTCCCTTTAAAGGGAAGAAAGAAACAGAGGAAAACAATGAAAAAGGCAGAAAGTGGATGAGAAAGAACTTCAAGAATAAGATAAAGTCAAAGCAAGTGTAGAATGGTGAAAGAAAATGGTAACCCTAGCATTCAGAAATGGGATCCTGATAAAACATCGGGGGCTTTGCATTCATGTATTTGCAAATTCCACACTGCCCCTCCAAAGGTTGTTACCTCCACATTTAGCAGCAGACAGCTTTCATGTTCTTATTGTTGGCATTACTATATCCAGGGTCACTGGAATTATGCATTTCTGCAGCTGAGGCGATTTTCACATCATTATGGATTTGCCTCATTTGCAACATAATTCATCATCTTCTGCGATATCTGCAGATGTTAACGAAAAAATTGTTTCTAGCTCAAATGGATCCAAAGTTACAAAAAAGATGGCGACGCGAGTTCCTGTGCACCAATAGGCTTTTTGTACACATTGGCTGGTCTTCTTTTAGTTGCTTCTTTCTGTATGTAGGTGCTTAATTGGTACTAATAAGGGGAATACTGCTGCGAGGTGTAAAAATGCCAAAACAATAAAGCTATAGCATCATAAAATGTGGCGCATTATGCAGCATTATTTGCCTTTTCATGCCGCATAATTTAGTCAACACTGCGTCATAATTTGGTCCTTGCCACATAATTACAGTGGCCTTGACTATATATAAACCATATTCACAATCACCAGGGCAACGGAAGAACTGGTCAGCCTGGAATCAGAACCACTAGAATACCCATACAAAGACAGCACCATAAATTTCACAGTAAGAGGTATCAACTCCACATCAAAAGAAGTGCAGGCTGTCAGTGTCCAAGGATGGGAAGTAAAGGGTACTCACAAGAAAAGGGCACATGCAATTCTGGTCCAAACAATCACATTCAAGAAAAATATAGGCCTTGGCAAGGAAATATTGCTTGTTTGAAACAAAAGACTAATCAAAGTAGAGATGTGGGAACAGTGTGAGGCACCACAAACCACGGCCATTAATCAGCATTTGCATTAGACTAAGCTTGCTAATAAGACTTTTGCACATCTTAGATATGTTATACTGCCAACATGGTGCACTGGAGAAGGCTTGCTTGTTTACATTAACACTAACCTGTAGGCTTGCGTATTGACTGTAACCTCATCCTGAAGGATTCAGTCCTCTGCAGGCACACATGATCTTACATCTCATACATATTTTGACTCTGAATTAGATTAGCCTGCCAGACCTAAGAGCATTGTAACAAAAAAGCTACCCTGTGTTATTGTGTTATGATGCATATATCCCAAACTACATTATTGCAGCTGTAGGTAGGGGTGAGAAGGGCAAAGAAAAAGACCAGCCATACCCAGGTAGGGTAATAACTACAACTTGGCAAACTTTAAAACAGCTGTATCGAATGCTCTCAAATTTCCAGAGCTATCAAAAACAATTTGACTTCCTTTTAAGGAAAATCTTTGTTCAACATTTAGTGATTGGAACTGGTAAATAAAGCACATAATGTCAAATGTTTGGAAATCATTTTTTGTTGTGGTGTAAAGAATTTAGATATTTCTATCCAAAACTGAAATATTTTGACAGTGGAATCGCAAGCAGGATTATGCGAGGCAGCCCTTATTTGAAGGGTAAAAAGTGCAGTTGCAGAATGGATGAAAGAAGAAATGATCACACGATTTCTACAAGTTAGCCAATATGTGTGCATCAACCAGTAGTACTTACCAAACATGAAATGACTGATTTAAGTTGACAAGTGTAACATACATACATTGGTCTATGCACTATCACAAACATATAGCAATAAGTGGAAACAGAACTAGGGCTTCGCTATGCATGGTCGGCAGATAACTGTTTTGAGTGATTTCATCAACTATGATGCTCTTCCACGTATAAATATTAAGAATCTAGGCCATACTTAGGGTGCACATGACAATTGAATTTCATGTGGCTTCTGCCTGCCACCCGTGCTCCAATCTCCTGCACTAAGTATTAAAAACAAGGGGATATGACCGTACTGCCTAGGATGGGTGTTGCTAGCTAATTTGGTTCTGTGCTCCCTGCCGCTCATCCTCGCGAATGCTGCCCGCATATCCTGCAGACAGATCCTTTCTGAGCCCTGGCGGACTGTGAGCCTGATATTTGCCCAGGGCCATAATTTGGAGACCCTGCTGGGTACATGCTGGGCAGATAGAGAGGTGCGGCCTACCGGTTGCCTGGGGAGGAGGCACACCGGAACCTGGGTCGAGCATATTCATCACCACTGTGGGCATGTGCTGCTCAGATCGATGAGAATTGAGACTTGCTGCCCACTGCATCACTCGGTCTCTGAAGGCTGACTGGAGCAGTGAGGTGGAGTGGAGCTGAGGAGCTTGAATTGTCATGTCTCCCGGACCTGATTGTGCGGTGGCACGTTCCACATGGAGAGAGAGGGTGCAGCCTGACTGCATTTAAGACGGTGAGTCTAGAGTTGGTGGCGGCCTGATTGGAACCTAGTGTGGACCCGCTGGGGGTTGCTGGAGTGCAACAGAGCATTGCTGTTGTTGCCTGGTGAGCGGGGAGATCACCTGTCCTTGTGAGTGGCCTCCCGGCGGCATGGGGCCCTTTTACCAGGGCCCCCCCAGAGTGAAGACCTGATTTGGGGGTCCCATTTGCCTACGTCCCCGCCCTCTTTGAACTGGGCCTGCCCGTAGCCCTTTTTTAGGTCTTCTCTACGCAGCCCACATGTGCTGCATAGGAAAAAGACCTCTTGCAATCGATTCCGTTTTGCAGTCAAAAATTTGCATGCGTTGCATTGCTTAGAATGGCAACGAGTGCACATTTGAGGATTCTCTTGTGGGAGCTCCCTCAAGGGAAAAAGGCGCAGGTCCCCTCCTCTCTCCCCTCCCCCTGCTGCCTTCTCCTCCCCTCGTCAGCGCAAGGCGCGCACTTTTTTTCTCTTTTTAGGGGTACAAAAATCAGTTTAAGTGTTTACACATTTAAATTAAATCTTTAAAAAAAAAAAAAATCCTGGGCAACAAGACATAGTCTGTTTTTTTTTGTTTACAGTAAAAATACTGATACAGTGAGCTGCAGTTTTTATTCTGTTTAATGGTATGAGCAAATAGTTACCGGCTCTAACAATTATATTACCTGTGTATTGTTTCCTCAGTCGGTAATACCTTTCCATCCAATAACACACAAGATATTATTATTTATTATTATTATTAATTTAATTTTATATAGCGCAACAGCTACCCGAAGGTTTCCCGGCGCTAAAAACGCTAAGAATATATAAGAATTAGGTAGAAGAGGGGTATCTATTGGTTAAAAAGCCATGTTTTTAGGTCCTTTCGGAATTTCTGGTACTGAGGTTCAATGCGCAATGAAAGAGGCCTGGATTTCCAGAGTACTGGGGCCAAATAGGAGAAAGAACGTCCTCCCATTCTTGTTCTTTTAATCCTCGGGATTTGATAGGTGTGTTGATTAGCTGAACGAAGCGATCTTGATGGGTGATATTGATGCACGAGCGCCTGAAGATAGTGTGGTGCCACTCCTGCATTTATCCTATGCATATAGCAGAGAGTTTTGAATTTAATGCGGTTATCAATCTTCAACTAAAGCAAATCACGTAACGCCGCTGAGGCAGATGTTCTAGCTGGGAGATTACAAAGCAGTCTGGCGGCAGCATTTTGAATTACCTGTAACCTGTGTAATACTTCCTTTCCCACTCCAAGGTATAGAACGTTACCGTAATCGAGCCTGGATGTTACAAGAGCTTGGACTACTGTTCTTTGAGTGGGCAAAGGGAGCATCCACAGGATTTTTTTCAGCCACTTCAGTATAACAAAGCAGACAGAGGCTACCTTGTCTGCTTGTTGTCTCATAGTTAGTTGATCTTCAACTATGAAGCCAAGATTCCGGGTTGATTGTACAGGAATCGGAATTGGTCCCATTTGGGTGGGCCAGTGTTGGGGACCCCACAAGGTCTTATTTTTCCCAAAGAGCAAAAGCTCGGTTTTATCACCGTTTAATTTAAGTTTGTTATTGTGCATCCAGTCTGTAATGTTTTGCAACCCAGCTCTCAGAGAAGAGGTGTTACTATTTGAGTTGGTTGAGAGAGAATAGATAAGCTGGGTGTCATCGGCGTAAGAGTACACCGTGAGTCCAGCTTGTTCCGCAATGACAGCTAAAGGGCTGACATAAATATTAAAAAGCAGAGGGCTTAATATTGAGCCCTGGGGCACTCCACACTGAAACCCTCGAACCTCTGATTTAGAAGAGGTTGAGAACACCTGGAATGTTCTATTAGTCAGAAAACTGGATAGCCATTTTAAGGCTAAGCCAGTAATACCACATGATTGAAGAGTGTTCAGGAGGATAGGATGGGAAACAGTGTCAAATGCGGCACTTAAATCAAGAAGAATAAGTGCCACAGTTTCGCCTCCATCAACTTGTCGACGGATATTATCCGTAACTCCCAATAATGTGGACTCTGTAGAAAAACCTGCACGGAATCCAGACTGGGAGTTATGCAGGAGATTATGTGACTCAATAAATGTGGTAAGCTGAGCATTTATGTGCTTCTCCAAAACTTTAGAAAAAGTTGGTAAAAGAGAAATCGGACGGAAGTTAGATGGAATATCCGGATCCAAGTTCGTTTTTTTCAATAATGGCTTAACCATAGCATGCTTCCATGTAGCTGGAACTTCGGCCTCTAAAATAGAGGAGTTCAGTAATTGCATAATTAAGTTTTTATTCGGAGTGCTTAAAATTTGAAGCACTGAGGGGGGAAGCAAGTCATTTGGGGAGCCAGATTTAATGCTACTCAAAATTTTGTCAAAGGAAATATTATCCATTTGAGTCCAACAATCTAGAACAGTGTTGTTATTTGAGGCCAACATATTCATGGGGATCAGTTGTACGGAAGAAGATAAAGTAACTGGTGCCTGTTTTGCAAAGTCAGTATAAATAGTACTGATTTTTTCCACAAAAAAATCAGCTAGATCATTACAATTTTTTGTGTCCAGGCATGGAGGTTTAGGCTGACATGTGGCCCTAGAGAGCTCTTTAACTACTTTAAAGAGTGCTTTTGGACAATTTTGAGCTTCCTGAATAGTCCGATTTGCATGTTCTGCCCGGGCATTTCGACAAAGAAGAACCCCATGGTTCACCGACGAACTCAAGAGCTCCAAGAAGAACTGCCGAGCCCTCGAGAAAGTCTGGAGAAGGGAACCGACACCGGACAACAGGACCTCCTTCAAACTTGCCACCCGGAAACACCACCAGCTGATCCGCGCCGCCAAGAAAACAGCATTCAAGGACCGGTTGGACAACAACGCACACAACTGCAAGGAACTCTTCAACATCGTCAAAGAGCTTTCCAACCCCAGCGCAGGAAACAACAACATCACCCCATCGCAAGACCTCTGCAACTCCCTGGCTTCATACTTCCACAACAAGATCGCGGACATACACAACAGCTTCAACAACCAACCAACACACACCATGACCGAACAACCACCCCCCACCACCACCCTCCACGCCTGGACCCCGATCAGCACCGAAGACACCATCCGCATGATGAACTCCATCCACTCCGGATCACCGACCGACCCCTGCCCTCACCACGCCTTCAACAAGGCCGACGCTGTCATCGCACCCCACCTGCGAGACATCATCAACACATCCTTCGACACCACCATCTTCCCCGAGAGCTGGAAACACGCCGAACTCAGCGCTCTACTCAAGAAACCAACAGCGGACCCCACCGACCTCAAGAATTACCGCCCCATCTCGCTCCTCCCGTTTCCAGCCAAAGTCATCGAGAAGACCGTCAACAAGCAGATGGCCGCCTTCCTCGAGACGAACGGATCCCTCGACCCCTCACAGTCCGGCTTCCGAGCCAACCACAGCACCGAGACCGCCCTCATCGCCGCCACCGATGACATCCGAGCCCTGATGGACAACGGAGAAACAGCGGCCCTCATCCTCCTAGACCTCTCCGCGGCATTCGACACGGTCTGCCACCGCACCCTAGTACGGCGCCTCAGCAACATCGGAATCCAGGACAAGGCGCTGGAATGGATCATCTCCTTCCTCGACGGGAGAACACAGAGAGTCCGCCTACCACCGTACAAGTCAGAGGCCACCGAAGTCATCTGCGGCGTCCCCCAAGGATCATCTCTGAGCCCCACCCTCTTCAACGTCTACATGAGCCCCCTCGCGGCCATCGTACGCAAACACAACCTCAGCATAATCTCCTACGCCGACGACACCCAGCTGATCCTCTCCCTGACCAACGACCCCGCCGCCGCCAGAGCCAACCTGCACGAAGGGATGAAAGAGGTAGCCGAGTGGATGACGACCAGCCGCCTGAAACTGAACTCGGACAAGACGGAGGTCCTCATCCTGGGCTCCTCTCCCTCCGCCTGGGACGACTCCTGGTGGCCTCCCGCCCTGGGCACCGCACCCAAACCGACAGACCATGCACGCAACCTGGGCTTCATCCTGGACTCCTCCCTCTCCATGACCAGGCAAGTCAACAACGTCTCCTCGGCATGCTTCAACATCCTACGCATGCTACGGAAGATCTTCTGGTGGATCCCCACCGAGACCAGGAAGACCGTCACCAAGGCCCTCGTCACCAGCCGACTGGACTACGGCAACGCCCTCTACGCCGGTACCACCGCCAAGCTCCAGAAGAGACTCCAGCGGATCCAGAACGCCTCAGCCAGACTCATCCTCGACATCCCACGAACCAGCCACATCTCCGGACATCTGAGAGACCTTCACTGGCTCCCCGTCAACAAAAGAATCACCTTCCGCCTCCTCACCCACGCACACAAAGCCCTACACGACCAAGGCCCGAGCTACCTCAACAGCCGAGTCAACTTCTACGCTCCCAAACGCCACCTCCGATCAGCCAACCACGCCCTCGCCGCCGTCCCCCGCATCCGAAGAGCGACTACAGGAGGAAGGTCCTTCTCCTACCTGGCCGCCAAGACCTGGAACTCCCTCCCGACCGACCTGCGCCTGACCCAAGACCACCTCTGAAGCTGAAGACCTGGCTGTTCGAGCAGTAGCGCCCCCCCCCCCCCCCCCCCCCCAGCGCCTTGAGACCCTACGGGTATGTAGCGCGCTTTATAAGTGTCACTGATTGATTGATTGATAATTTTCAGAGCAGACTTATACTGTAGTTTGACTCTAGGATCATATAGCTTTCGCCATTGTCTCCCTAAATTTTTACATTTTGTTTTTTCATTTTTAAGGGCCTCAGAAAACCATGGAGCAGGGGTATAGTGATTATTAATTTTTCTAGATAGAAATTTGGAAAACAAACTTGGGATTTACATTTTTTTGCTCCTGCCGTAAGGCTGTATACACAGCAGGGCGGGGGCCACCTCCTCCCCGTCTCTGCGGGCACCAGCTGAAAAGCAATGAATTCGCCCTCAGGGACAATGGGGACTCGACCTGCTGCAATTTTGGGCCAGGCAGGAAGGTTGCAGAGCTTTATTAATTCGTTTGATATCGCGTGTGAAAAGAATGAAAAAAAATAATACATTTTATTTAACAGTAAATATTGAAGACCTGCCGCTTTTAAGCACTGTAAATAATATGTTTTTCTTGCCCAGTTCGTGTTACCATATTTATCGAACATAAATTATGTAATACTAACACATGCTGTTCACTACGCCTTGGCGACACTGTGGTATTTTGCGTTATGTAAAGAAGGAAGGTGAGCTTTTCTTTCGAATAAGTACATTTAAAAAAATAGTTTTTAGTTATTTAAAAAACATAACATTTTAGCATATAAAAACCAATATAAAATATTTATCATAACTAACAAATAATTTCAGACGGCAATTTAAACATTCCTTATAAAACCAATTAATTCCAACATTATTATCTAAAATCAATGGACTGCTCATCCCATAACCGCCCCTTTATTGCAATTCAAAAAGCTTGGTGCCTTTGTGCAATGTCTAATTCAACATGTACCTAAGTGTGATCGTTACTATGACCCAGAGCAACAACCAGTATCGATTAAGGCGAAAGGTGTAAAGTGCAGTGTGCCTAACTAACATTTTTAGAGTAACAGTAGATACAGGGGGATAGCAATGTTATCCTGGAAACACACTTTTGTTTCTGATTTTGTGAACATACTTCAAACATTTTGTAATCTTAGGTGCTGACAGTACATGGTCCGTAGCGCGTCTGTAACAATAACAATAACAAGCATTGGCATAGCCAATAGGTCTCGCCTTTGGGACCAGGTGAAGTCATTAGGGGTGGAGTCATGAAAAGCAGTTTGGCGGTCAAAGTATACTTTTATGTTTTCAAAATATGCCACAAAAAATTGAAAATGTGACAGTAAATCTTTTCTGCTTAATTAATTGGCCACAAAGAGTATGCGTTTTATAATATCTTATGGGTTAAGGCATCTGCTGCTGAGATCTTTGTGTGCCTCGCTAATTTCAGGGGATAATAATAATGGTAAGGTAATGCAGTTGCTGGAGAGTGGTTAATACACTTGCTGGAAAGATCTGCATTATGTTAGTTACAGTTTTTACTCATAAAGTAACATATATAGTTATTGTACCTGCTGCAAATCACAGATGTGTTAGTTATATAGATAAGTGTTAAGGTTACTGCTATTGAGACCTTTTGTTATGTCCAATTCATAAGTTACAATCGTTCGAATACCACACAATGGACTGGCATTAAGGAGCTGCATGCACACTGCAGGTCGTGGGTTTAGATTCTTTTGGGTTTTTCTTCTCAATCTGTTATTATTCTAAGTTTGCAAAGAAGGGTTCCTTTGGGTAGTAGTAAAGTCTTGTTAATGCAGACAACCCTAATCATTCTATTATGTTATAAATCCTGACTTTCCGTCTCTCGACGTTGCACTCATACGTAATGTGTACAAGTATGGATGAAATGTGTCCAGTGCAGCCAGCACCAAGAAAAACTGGTGGAGCAAATATTTAACCCACTGGCAGGCACTGATAAAAGAAAAACAGCAGTGCCCTTAGGCTTATTGCCAAAGCTGTCAATTGTGGTCTGTTTTAAACAGTGTTTATAATGGGCCATGATTGAGAGCGCTAGAGTTGAGGCTGATGGCACAGCCAGTTTCTCACAGTGCCCATCAGTGAGTTAAATCAAATTATTATTAAAATAAACAAATAACATTTACTTACCCACTGCTCGTCTTGGCAGTCAGTGGCTCCTTCAGCACAGACAGCAGGCTCCCAGAGCCTCGTCCAACTCCCCTCTACCAATCCTAGTGTTGCTCTCATGCTGCTCAGGCAGCATAAGAGAAGCACCAGGGTTGGCTGGAGCATGTTGGTTCAAAGCTCATTCATGCCCTGGAAGCCTGTACTTGCTCTCCACCCAGCTATCTAAGACAGCTCTGGTTTGATTGTTTAAAGTGCACCTGTGAGGATGACCATCGCAAGACAGCCTGCCCAAATAAAGTGCACACTGCTCTTCCGTGCTGGAGGCCTTGTCTTCTCAGACTCGGTTACGGCCAGAATGAAAAAGAAAATGGTCATAATTTTGTTTTATTACAATTTTATTTCTCATGTTTCCTTCACTTTCAGCAGAGGGGTGACGCTCCTCCGCCATCATGGAAGCACAGCAGCTGTATGTGATTCCTACACCTTATAACCCACATTGTCTTATGTAACATTTCCTGTACATTTATTTGCAAACTTGCATCATTTATTGTCTCTATGTATGTGATGTAAAGTGCTCTGACACCTTACACCAGCATGAACAGTGCTATAAAAGAATTAAAAAATAAATTAGTAAGTGCCACTTAAATTGTTTTTTATTTGTTCTGGCATTCTTACAGAGCAAGAACATCTCTTACATAGGGGGGTTAAACAAATTTAAAAACCTGCCTCCCAATCATAGTTTCTCTTAAGTATGTGTAAAGTGATAACAAGCCGTGTGCCTCTGTTTCTTTCCATTGCATTGGTCCCTAGGTGCTTTGCTCCAGGTGACTACCAGCCAGGTGATACTCAAACAAAAAGAGGGCTGAAGATCCTTTAAGTCATGATTTTGTTATGGGCCCAGCTGGGAGGGAAAATAAGAAAGCCCCCTCGTCTGCTGTAGATTTCTGCGCCAAAAAGAAAACAGACAACCTGTGGTTGCTTTTGGAATGTGTCTTGGTGTCAGAAAATGACGCCAGAGAAAATTCTACATATTTCACTCAGTCCACTGGATTCCAGATATAGCTGCCAGGACTGGGATCCATGAGGATCCTTCTCATTTACAGCATTGGCTGGACCCCATCATTGAGGAGTAGCCTAACTCCCCATAACTCAGTTATGCTATGTTTTATTATGTTAAGCAATTTCTTTGTCATATCACTTCATGTGTATGTGTATAGCACACACCTCCCCCCAGGGCCGGCTTTAGGGCAGTGCGACTGGTAAGGCTGCACTGGGCGCTGACCAGTGGAGGGGGCGCTGGCCTCAGGGAGGGCACTGTGTTTAGCAATAATTTGTGACTGGAGAGATGAGGGTCACTTCTGCCGGGTGGTAGGGAGAGAATCCAAGGAGGTGGTCATGGGGCGTGGGGGCGCCAAACATGATTGTTGCATCGGGCGTCACCAGCGCTAAAGTCTGCCCTGCAGGCTCCCCCAAGAGGGCATCCTGCAGTGAAATCAGGAGCTTTAAGGGCCGAGCCAAGGTCGGGCTGGGTGAATAACTAGGCCTTGAGCAGGGACAGGCCGTTCCCGTCTTTAGGAGCGACGGAGAGCGTCTGACTGCTGGATCTGGTTCTGTGTAGGCAGGGGATGTTTGCGAGTGAGTAGGAGTCAACAGTGAGGATAGGACCCATGCCTGGACGCAATTCTTCGCCCAGAGATACTCATGTAATCATCAAAAGAGT